>NC_035176.2:12952556-13659385 GCF_001659605.2 Manihot esculenta | reverse complement strand
TTACAATTGCAACATGTTATACACGTCAGTGAGAAAAATGATATAGAAATACATGTCAGGCCTTCGTACAGTTAATGTTCCCTCACAATGCTCATTTTTCACCTGTAGTATGTAGTTGTCTACAAAGTCCATGACCATCTAAAAGAAAAAAGGCATAATATGGTATTTGTTTAATTCACTCACATTAAATAGTTTCCAAACCCTAGGATTACACACATTCTGTTACCATCTAAATTTCCAACCTTTACCATTAAAATATTTTAATCCTATTCTTAAAGAATAAAATATAAACTATATTTATTGATTACTTAAAAGTAGAAAACATGAAAGACCCACTACTTTGACCTTTGTGAATCAGGGACCAAGAAGTCTCAAGCTCCTTACAAGGCTCTCAGATGGAGCACCACTTGATGTCGTGATAAAGAATCAAGGACCATAGAGGAGTTAAGCTCCTAAGCAGGCAACCAGTAACCCCACTTGCACTGCGATACAAATTGGCAGATTAACGAAGTATCGCGGTCTTAAAAAGGCAACGAATAAGCCCCACTTGACATCACAATAGAGAATCATGTACCACTTTGCCAATGGAGGATTAACAGTAAAGGAGAGAAGGAAAGTAATGGAGAGAGGAAAACTCGAAAGATATGGAGCGCGATTTGAGACATAATGGAGGTTTATTTTAAAACCCTAGCTCTTGAAATTTCTAATTTAAAGAGGGGCAATACGGGCATTTCATCACTTGTATCAGAAAGAAATTGATGAAATAACTAGTTTGAATGGAATGAAAATAGAGGAGTTTAAGTGTTCGATTTTAAAAATATAGGGACTGATTTGTTAATTATGCTAAAAATTAGGGACTAAAATGTAATTTGTCTTTTTTATAATTTTTTTACTTTAATTTAAAATTTAATTTTATATGTTTTAAAATAATAACATCATTTTTAAAATGGCTTTTTAATCACATTTAAAATAATATTTATTTTTAAAGGCGCCTTATTGTGGGATGGGTTTCTAATATGAGATTGGGATTCTGGTTGTTCATTGCTCCCTGTTTGGTTTGTACAGTTTCCAGTTAGACTTTTAATGTAATCTCCTTACATGATTTTTAAAAAAAATTCATAACATGTACACTGAAAATGAGAAATACACTTAAAATTGAATACTCTTAAGAAAGATATTTTTAAAAGATAAAAATAAAAAATAAAAATTTGATATTAATGTGTTTTGCTAGTTGTTTAACATTATGTTTTAATAAACAGAGGAAAGAAATAAAATAAAAATAAGTGGGAAAAACAATGGTTCCTTTCTTTTATTTGATTGCGAGGAAATAAATTTATTTTTTTATTTAAAAAAAAAGAATAAAAATATTAATTTCAATTTATACTTGCATATCCTTTAATTTATAAAGACTTTTCTTATATAATAATAATAATAATAATAATAATAATAATAGTAATAATAATAATAATAATCGATGATCTGAGATCCAGAAAGTAGGGTTTTACAAGGGTTTTGAGAACTTAGAAAAAACTTAGACCTAGAGGAGAGTATCTCCTCCCTTTTATCCTCTTTCTTCCCCTTTATGTGAGATGATCTCTCAGCTATAGGACCACCTACTCCTTGGTGTAGGTCCGTACGTAGGGATGACCCCATGTCCCTCCCTGTGTCAGGCAAGCATTTAATTCCCTTCGATGTGTGAGAGGACAGGGCTACGAAATGACTAGACCCGCAGTCTTTTCTTCTTGTGACCGGCTTTGAGGGAAAAGGACCAGAACCTAGGAAAGGGCTGGCTTTAAGGCTGAAATAGGCTGGGTCGGTATGAGTGAGTGACTTAAATAGGAGTCCGATCAGGAGGATGAACGGGTTAGGCCTGGCTTATTCAAGGGCTTAGGAGCCTCCTGATTGTGGGCTGCTACTATAGGCCCGGCCTTGTAATGGGATGGAGAAATCCAGCGGTCATCAAATGCTCCTTTACCTTCTCATCAGTTATTGCCCGACTAATGAGGAGGTAAATATCGAGAATCATTATGACCGCGCCATCTAAATACAGGTTGCCTCAGAACACCCTTTCACCTTATCGTCATATCAATTTCCAAATTTTCTCCGTCTTCTCCCAGTTCCTGCTTTCCTCGGTCATTCGTGCACATTGCTATCTGCGTTCCCTTGTCTTTATTTTCACGGTATGTTTTTTCTTTTACCAGGGATAGCTCTAATCTCTCGGATCTGGTTTAATCGACTTTCAGAAAGATGTGAGCTTGATTATGTCTTTCTTTGAATTTGTTTGTCTGAGCTGGGGGTTCACACCCACGGCGCATCCGTTCATCGCCTTCCTCAGAGGGGTCAAGACGAGTAAAAAATCTTATTACTTTGTCCCTTGTGGAGGCCCGTTTTAATCTTGCTTTTGTAATTTTCGCTGAGAAGTCTTCTAACTTGCCCCGATTTTGGGTTTTTTGCAGCTTCTGAGATGAAAATGGATCAGATTAAGCCCTCTAAGAATTTCGTGCTCTCCTGGTAAGACATGAATACTGCCTCGGGTGCCTTCCTAGCGGGGCGACCGAGGGGAGAGACTTCCCAACAAGTGGCCGAAGCAGGATCGTTCAAGTCGTCTTTCCGGCCTCCTTCCCCTGCTCCTGTCCGAGCTCCGAAGCCGGACCCTCGAGATGCTAAATCTTCAAGGTCGTCAAGCTGCAGCAAGTCGGGCTCGGCCACTCAAGTTGTTCAAGCCCCTAGGTCTCCACGGACTTTGAGATCGAGCGAGAACTCCGGGTTGACGGGGACGAAGCCTGCCTTGCCCTCTAGTGATGCTCTCGAAAGGGGACTCGGGATCTCCACAACTGAGGTGAAGGTCCTTACAAATGAGACTAAGATCGCGCCTGTGGGGAATGTTCAGGGGCCCCAGTCGAGGGTGTTCAAGTTACGGAGGAGAGGGAGTCCGGCTCTGCAGATGGCGAGAGTGTAGCGGAGGAGGTCGGGGACAAGCATCCTGCCCCTACCGAAGTGCCTGCCTCGGTTCCCATTCCAAAGGAGTCCCGGGCTTCTAGGAGACCGGCTCCTGTCCTCCCTCCTCTTGAGAAGAAAAAGGACGCTCCCGTGGTGTCTCTGATGCCTACTCCTGACTCAAATTCAGGGAATAACATGATTTCTGAAGTTTATTGTGGAATACAAGATGCGGCTCACATATGTAATATAAAGTAGATCATGGTAGATTCGTGTCAGGATTTCCTTGCTGGGAATGGTGAAGATGATCAGTTTGTTGTTGATTTTGATGTAGAGCGCTTGTGCTATGAGAAACAGAGATCTGTTGCACCCAGTCAAGCTTCCGTTGATGCTTCCCGATATGTGTTCCGTGATATTCAAAGTTCAGCTCACAAATATGCAAGTAGGGACAATGCGTTGATGGCTATGTTTAAACCAGGAAGTAAGGGTAATTTGCTAAAATTAATCCAACATAGTATGCGTGTAGGTTTGCAACATTTACTTGTTCCATTGCCCTTCAGAATGCTTTACCGGCTTTCTTGTGCTGCTTTAAGTAAGTGACTTGCAGTTGTCAAAGCCGGTCAAAAATAACCTTCTTGGTTATCAACAATTTACAACTGCAGATAGTGGTGAAGGATCAAATCCACAGAGAATTGATTACCTATTTATTTTTCTCAATCAAGACCAAGAGAACTAAGTGAAAACACAATTGAAAGTAAGTAATTGAAAACTGAATAAAAGTAAAGTGCAATAAAAGTAAAAAGGGGGGTTTTGAGATGATTTGACTAACAACTATTGAAAGCAATTAAAACAGCAAGTAATTAAAATAAAAGAGGAAATCAATATGTGAAAGGTCTAGTTGAAGATATGGATCCACTTTGGTTGTTTGGGTTGATCATTGAAACTTAGGTTTTCATGATTCATTCAATAGATTAGTTATGGGGGTGGAAAACGCTTCTCACCACCATGTCTCTCCTTATGATTAAATCAATTAGGGAACATCCTCTAATCAATTACTAATTAACAAATTGCCAAGGAACGTCCTTGGGCCATAGGCATCAAAACAATTGTCAATTGCATAAAGAATGAGAGAGATCCAATCCTAGCTACTCAAACGCATGAGATGTTGCTATATCATACAATTCCTTAGTTTTTACACCAAGTGTTCTTAGGTTAGAATATTTCCAGCAATTATGGACTAACAAATATCCCAACTAACAATCAATTAACTTTGCAATCAAGAATCAAGTGGCCAATTTGATCAAAACAACCAAGCAGTCTTAGATTTAAGCACACAATTGCATGAATATTGAACTAATCAAAAGCAAACACTTTATGTTCAGATCTCACAACCCTTTAAACAACCTTAGTTTCAACCAAACTTCAACTAGAATAAGGGTTTCAGCCACTCATGGCTAAACCAAAACAAAAAATAAAAGAAAAGAAAGGAAGAAGATGAAGAACCAAAGGGGAGAAGCCTTGGAGAGCCTTGGAGGAGTTGTGTGGATGAAAATCTGCCTCTTCTTGTCTTCTTAAGGCCTTTAAATAGGTCTTGGGAGGCTGCCTAGGGTTTCTTGGATGTCCATGCATCTTTTGGAGGCTACCCAAAGTGCCCTTGTGTCTTCTATGTGCATGTGTGGAGTTTGCAAGGGCTTTTTGGTCTTTTAATTGCTGTCCAAGTGTGTCCAAGAAGCCTTCTTCACATTATTCATGCACTAAAGAGGAAGGTGGAGCCTTGATTTGAATATTGAATGTGCATGGCATAAAGTGGGAAACATGTGATCTTCAAGATTTGGCTTATTGAGTAAGGAAGAGGCTATTCGGAGGGACTTTTGGCCGCCTAAGTTTAGTTTCGGAGGCTGGACTTTTGGCTCTAGAGCAAAGGTTTGGCGGCCGAAGGTGCTTCCGAAGGTGGTGGAGTTTCGGATCTGGAGGCCACTTTCGGCTTCCGAAGGTGCTTCTGAAAGTGGGTGACTTTTAGCTTCCGAAGGTGCTTCCGAACGTGCTTCCGAAGGTGGTTGAGTTTCGGCTCTGGACTTGTCTTTCGGCTTTCGAAAGTGCTTCCGAAGATGGCTTTTTCAGATTTGGCACTTTTTGGCATTTTTAAGAGTATTTTCTCCGGATTGTCTCTTTACACCTAATATATGTAAAACATGATTAAAAACACAAAATTAGGTAGAAAAGGTGTAAATAAACATCAATAAGATCATGATAATATGGACTAAAATATGCTCTATCAGTAAGCAAAAGGGTGACAGCGCTACTGAATTTGCCAAGTGTCATATCCCATCTGTTGTCGTTGAAGGTTCTCTTTTATTCGGCTTGAATCTCCTTTTGAGGGTACTGGGAGGTCTGAGCCAGAGAGTGCTGGGTCTCTCACAATCAGCAATGTAGATAGTATAGATGCAGATTATGTAGATGATAGCGCCCCTAGGTGTAACGACCCGGAAACCGGACCGCTACCGGCGCTAGGATTCAGGTCGGCTTAAGGCCGCCAGAACCCGTAGCAAGCCAAACATACATCCTATGAACCTGTTTAATCCCATACATGGTCGACAACATACATAAAAATTTAAAACTTTTCTTTCATTCAAACATTTCTTTGCCAAGCCTAACCTGAGCATGCACAAACATAACATAAATCTCTCATTGGGGTCCTCATCAAATACTCCAATGGGGTAACATAACATAACATAGGCTTGGATTACATAGGCATCATAAAAACATTATATCTCATATAAGACCATGTGTACAGGGAATACAACAGACTCTAGTCAAGCACAATATCAAACTTACATTACATTACATCTCATACTTTTACATTGCTAACAAACCATGTCCACAGCTAAGCTATTACATAAACTTCTCTTACTCCGCTGACTTCTCTATCTACTCTGCACCTGCAAGACTGGGGTTAGGGGAGAGGGGGTGAGCTATAAAGCCCAATGAGCATAAACTAAAAACATTTGCTTTAATTCCTCCATTTTTAGGTATATTATTATTCATTTTATTATTATTATTATTATTTTATCATATTATTTAACTTTTTCTTATTCATGCTTTCATGAAATGCAACACATCACAGCTAATCACATAAAGGATGGTATTGTCACCATTAGTCCTCAACATCTCCAAATGCCAGGGGCGTAGAATGGGCCTCACTGGTCTTTCTCTTACATAACATAACATTCTAAAGTGCCAGGGGCGTAGAATGGGCCTCGCTGGTCTTTCTCTTACATAGTGCCAGGGGCGTAGAATGGGCCTCGCTGGTCTTCCATAACATATCATCATAACATAACATCAGAGGACTATGGATCACCCAACAACCATCCACATCAACATCAATTTATGCAATGCAGCATATTCGTGAATTTCTAATGCAAACATCCTGAAATATTGCATGGCATAATGATGCATGGGCAATGCTTTATGATTCATTCATTTATTCATTTACTTTACTTTAAAACTTAAGGGATTGTTCCACTCACCTGGTGACTGAAGCTTTAACAACGAACTCTGAACGACTATCTCACAACCGGGGGTCTCGGTTCCTCGGGTCCGAACCTACACAGGTGGACTCAAATGATGCACCAAACAACAAGAACATAACTCTAAACATACCCCCAAAAACCTCCTAAAAACACCTCAAAACACTCATAGGAAGCATGCAAGAAAAGGCTGAGCAGGGCACATTCGGCGGCACCGTCGGCGGCCGGAAGTCCCTCCAGAGCCGAAAGTCAGGCAGGTTCGGCGGCACCTTCGGCGGCCGAAACTCCCAGACAGAGACGAAACTCATGCATGTTCGGCGGCATCTTCGGCGGCCGAAAGTCTCGGACAGAGCCGAAACTCCAACTTTCGGGGGCAAGCTTCGGCAGCCTAAAGCTGCCTCTCAAGCCATGTTCGGCGGCCGAAACTCCCTTCGGCTGCCGAACCTGGTTTCTGCCAAAGGGCAGAAACTTGGCTTCCTTAAGCATTTTTGCCCATAAACTCACCAATCATGCATAAACTTGTTCTAAAACATGCATAAACACCATACATCACACCTAGGGGTCTCAAACTATCAAATACCCCAACTACAACACTTCAAGCATACTCAAACAACATACATTGTTCATCAAAACATAAAAACCCATAAACTCATCAACAAGCCTAAACATGCATCTCTACCCATAAAACAACTTAAAACTTACTTAAAACACATGAGGAGCTTAAGATCGGCTCTTACCTCTTGAAGATCGAGAGGGAGACGACCTAAACTTGGAGATCCACGAAAATGAGCTCCTGAGTTCCCAAAGCTCCAAAACTTGGTTTAAATGCTCAAAACTTGCAATGTGAGTTTAAAACTCAAGGAAAATGGAAGAGATTTGGAGGAAGAACACAAGATTTGCAAAGGGAAGATCGGAAGCTTGCTGTGGCCGAAAATGGGAGAAAGCTCGCCCATTTCGGCTAAGTGCCCCTTTTATAGGTGGCTGGCCAGGCCACGTTCGGGGGCCGAACGTGCCTCCGCATCCATGCAATGTTCGGCGGCCGAACTTGACTTTCGGCGGCCGAACCTGGACTTCCCTAACTCATGCTTTCGGGGGCCTAACGTGCCTCCAAAACGCATGCATGTTCGGCGGCCGAACCTGACTTTCGGCGGCCAAACCTGGATTTTCCTCCAATGCTATTTTCATGCAAAAATTCGTTTAGTTTCATACTTTAAAACCATTAAAAACATGAAAACATTTTTATAAAACATGATTCTACCCTTCTAGAGGTCTCCGACATCCAGGATTCCACCGGACGGTAGGAAGTCCGATGCTGGAGTCTAGCCGGGTATTACACTAGGCATGTAAGTCCTTTAAGGACGGTCTTCCTTCTATTCCGCGTAGGTGATGAGAATAGGTTGTAATATACTTTTCTTTTAATGAAAATTTATTTCTGTCTCTTACTTCATGTTCATACCTGAGTTATTTCCTGTCTTGTGTTTATGCTTGGATTGTTTTTGCCTTTGTCTGTTTTTTAATACTCTACCGAGCTATCTAAACTATTACAAGCACAATTTGTTCAAATTTTTTCAGAATGAAATACTCAAACTATTCCCCATAAATCATAAGGAATTGAGCACACAGTCCCTTACCGCTTGCTTTTAAGCTAACCAGGGCTGAAGACTTGGCCCAAAACATGGCTTCTGGCTTGTAAATTTCTTCAATTTCACAGGGGGCCTTCTCACCTGTAGGCTTTTTTCGAGCTGGATTTACCGTAAGGATAAGACTCTGAGCTGTGCTCCTTTACGGGTTTTGACCCCATTAGGTCCTCAGCCTGAGCTCGGTTTTTAACAGTTGACCAGTCGTCCTCAATTTTCTTTTCATTACCTCATGCATATGATCTTAGGCGTATAGCCTTTGTATAATCAAAGTAAAATGGATCATGTACCGTCTAAGGGGATAAACAAGGTTGGCCTTCTTAGTTTTAGTTCTGTTCCGACAGGATTTGAGGCTGGGGCCTTTAACTCATGCCGTTGAATTTCCTCTCGGATCATAGGAAGCATGTTGCCTTCAGTTTGCCTTTGAGCTTTCTAAGCTCGGTTCTCTTTTGCTTGGTTTTCCGAGTTTGTGCTTTCAGGTTGGCACTTTTGGCCTCTTGTTGTCTTTGTCTGATGATTCAGTTCTAGGGTATGCCCCTGTAACAACCCGAAAATCGGACCGCTACCGGCGCTAGGATCCAGATCGACTTAAGGTCGCCGGGACCCGTAGCAAGCCTAACATGCATCCTGTACAACTGGTATAATCCCATACATGATCAAACATATACATAAAAATTTTAACTTTTCTCTTACCAAGCTTGACCTGTGCATGCACTATACCTGTAATCATAAAACCCCCTTACTGGAGCCCTCATCAAATGCTCCAGTTGGTTCAACATAACATATATCAAGCTTGGGTCATCATTTCTCAATATACAAACATTACATACAGATCATGTGACAAAGGGATTAACCAAACACTCGGGCCAAGCACAACTCTATCCATTATATTACATTATAACATTTTACATTTTATTACACACTTTTACATTACATCATGTCCACTACTATTCTATTACAAAACATAACTATAACCATAACCTGCTGACCTCCTGAACTATCTCTGTCCCTGCAAACCTGGGGGTTAAGGGAATGGGGTGAGCTATAAAGTCCAGTGAGCAGAACTATATAAAGAAAACATTTAAACATATGCCATCATGAAATGCACCACATCACAAACAATACACATCAAGGATGAACTTGTCACCAATAGCCCTCTACATATCTCATATCATAACATGTCCAACTATGCCAGGGGCGATACTGCCACACCTGGTCTTTTCTTACATAGCTCATATCATAACATGTCCGACTATGCCAGGGGTGATACGGCCACGCCTGGCCTTCTCTTACATATAACATATTGCCAGGGGTGATATGGCCACACCTGGTCTGTAATACCCGGCTCGAGTCCAGCATCGGAATTCTACTTTTCGATGGAGTTTCGGATGTCGGAAGTCTCTAGAAGGGTGAGAGTGATGTTTTTCTAACATGTTTTGGTATGTTTCATCATTTTAAAGCATAAGGAAATGAGTTTTTGAGTGAAATGAACCAAGGCAGAAAAGCCAGGTTCGGCCGCCGAAGTTGAGGTTCGGCCGCCGAACATGCATGGCTTTCGGTTTCACGTGTGGCCGCCGAAGGTGGTATGGCCAGCCACCTATAAATGGCCCTCAGTCGGTTGAAAGGATAACCATCACCGTTTTCTTTCACTTGCTGAGGTGAGACCCTGTCTTTGTGAGTATTCTTTCATGTTTTCATTCAATCTTGCAAAAATTTGATTAGTTTTTATGTGATTTTGAAGGGTTTAAGCTAAAAACTCAAAGTTGTGAAGTTTGGAGAGTTTGAAGGAGAGTTGCTCCAAAACTCCACGTTAGGATCGTTCATCTTCTTGGTTTCAAAAGGTAAGTGAAGATCCTGAGCTTGCTTTTATGTTTTCTGAAGGTTTTATGTGGTTTTGGGGGAGAGTTGCATGAATAGGGTTATTTATGAGGTTTTGATGATTTTGTGAGTAAAGCTTGTTTTTGTGTTGTATGTGTTGTGTGTTTGGGGTTTTTAGGTAGTTTTGGACCCCTTGGCGCATATACTTGAGTGTATGCAAGTTGAGAAAGTGAGGTAGGTGAGGTTGGAGGAGTTTTGGTGCATTTGGCGAGAGGCAGGGCAAGTTTCTGCCCTGCTGATGAACTCAGGTTCGGCAGCCGAAAGAACATTCGGCCGCCGAACCTCTAAGGTAGTGAGAGGAGGTGGCTTCGGCTGCCCAAGCTTGCCCCCGAGCTTTTGGACTTTCGGCTCTGGAGCGAAGTTTGGCCGCCGAAGGTTAGAGAATTTCGTCTCTGGAGTGCCTTTTGGCCTCCGAAACTTGCCCCCGAAAGGGTTCGGATGCCGAAAGTAGAGATTCGGCCGCCGAAGGTGCTTGAGTTTCATCTCTGGAGAGGACTTTCGGCCGCCGAACCTGCCGCCGAAAGTGTCCTGTCCAGCTTTCCTTTGCATGCTTTGCATGGATAGTAGAGTGAGTTTAAGGGGATTCTTGGGAAGTTTATTAGAGTTGTTCTTGAGTTAGTTTGGTCCCTCATTTGAGTCCATCTGTATAGGTACAGACCAGAGGAACCAGAGAGAGCAGCAGTGAGTCCTGCTCCAGAGTTTGTCAAAGCCTGCAGAGTCAGTCCAGTTAGCCAGAGGTGAGTGGAACTCAACTTACAGCTTTTAATTGAGAAATAAACTGCTTTTAGCATACTTCATGCATCATGAGTATACAGTAGGTTGTTTGCATTAGCATTCACGAATATGTTACATTGCATAGTTATTTGTTGATGTGGGTGAATTCTGAATGATCTAATAGTCTCTGAGAGAAGTCCAGGAGCCTTTGACTACGCCCTGGCAGGTATGGAGAAGTCTAGGAGCCTTTGACTACGCCCTGGCAGGTATATAGGAAAGTCCAGGAACCTTTGACTATGCCCTGGCAATGGTAAGTACAGAGGTGTTATATACACATATACATATATGACAGGAAGACCAGGTGCTCGATTCTACGCCCTGGCACGGCAGAGTTATCAGGACTATGTGGTGACAGGTTTACCTTTGAGGTGGATTGTCTGTGGTTTGATGCATTACATCAGAGCATGTGTTAATGACTATTTTACTGTTCTACTCACTGAGCTATAGAGCTCATCCCACTCCCTTAACCCTAGTTTTGCAGGTTCAGTGTACAGTATACAGAGGAGATCCACAGAGTACAGAAAGAGTAAAGAGATTTGTAATAGCTTAGAGTGGACATGTAATATTAAAGAGATGTAATAATTGTGTATAAAGTTAGAAATGTGCTTGACTTAGTAATGTACATGATCCGTATATCTGTTTTACTGTATGTGAAACACCAGGCTTAACAGGTATGAGTTAACCCATCTAGAGCAAACTCTAGTCAGGGGTACAGAGTACAGAGTACAGAGTACAGAGTACAGAGTACAGAAACAGTGCATGCACAGGTTAAGCCTTGGTTCAGCAAAGAGTTTTTATTTCCACAGAAAATGTATGAGTTTTACAGGTACACATAGAGTATAGCAGGATTGCTACGGGTTCTGGCGGCCTTAAGCCGACCTGAATCCTAGTGCCGGTGACGGTCCATTTTGGGGTCGTTACAGATTGGTATCAGAGCCCTAGGTGCACATGATCGGACCTATAGAGACAGTGTTGGGCTCATAGAGGTTAGAAGTGGTCAAGCACAATAGGAAATCATGTCCACTAGGATAGGGTCTTGAGTCCTATCTGTTTACTGCTATGATATGCCATGAGTTTTGCATGTGCCTTATTGATATGTGATGTGTATGTGCTAAAGTGCTATCTTCTGTGTTGTTTTCCATAGAGTAAAGATGAGAGGAACTCGTCGATCAGCTCGATTGACTGGAGTCCCACCAGATAGTGAGAGACCAATTGCTCGTCCTCCTGCATTGCCAAGGGCAAGGTCTCAGAGATCTAGTAGGGAAGGTACGTCAATAGACCCGAGACGGTCTGTAGACGAGAGCAGAAGAGGTACAGCAAGAGGAGAAAGATCAGAGGAAAGGAGGAAGGCTATGGAGATTGACCAGTCTAGAGATGATAGCATGGGTTTTGAGGAAGGTATGGGAGAGTCACAGGGAGGTGCTCAGGCCTCAGGTTTTGGCTATCCAGCCTTTCCGCAGGCCCCAGAGTATTCGATGGGAGGTATGTCGGAGTACTCTAGTTTTGTCCCATATCCTCCTTACATGCCATATATGCCTTATCCTCCTTATTACCCACCATATCCGATGTATCCACCTTCCCCTACCCATCCAAGTGCAGCACACCCAGAGCCAAATGACCCAATACCACCACCACCAGAACCAGTAGCCCCTGTTGTTGTCAGACAGCAACCTAGCTCATCTAGAGGTAAAGTCCAAATGACGGAGTACCTGAAATTGGATGCTCCTAAATATAATACGAGAGATGATCCATTTGAATACCTCAGATCAGTTGGGATGATAACCAGTGAGTTGGGAGCTGATGAGAGTAGAGCCATTGAGATGGCAGGGTTTACACTTAAATGCAAGAAGACCAGAGAATGGTTCAAGAATTATGTGGAACCCAGGATGAATAGTATGTCGTGGGGAGAGTTCGCCAATGAATTTGCAGGGTGGGCTTTTCCTGACAGTTCTAGGGAAATGAAAGTTATAGAGTTCGAACAGTTGAAGCACAGATAAGTTCCTGGATTTGCTTCAGTATGTGGGTCAAGCCTATGATACTGATCAGAAGAAGGCAAGGAGATATACTATGAGACTGCATCCCAGGTATTCTTCCTTGATTCTTCCAGCAGAAAAGGAAAGTTTCCACACTATAGTAGACGCAGCCAGGAAAATGGAAGCTAGTGCCAATATCCAAAAATAGTCAAAGGCACAGGTTTCGGGTTCTAAGGCCCCCAGTTCAGGCACGTCAAGCAGTAAGAGATGGGATAGAGCAAAAGGAACGAAGAGTAAGTTCTGGAATAAAGTCAAGTCAGGTCTGGGAATAGGTAGTGGCTCAAGCTCTGGCACAGCTCCAGTATGCAGAAGATGTGGAAGACCACATGGAGGAGCTTGTCGGTTGGGATCTACAGCTTGTTTTAGATGTGGATAGGAAGGGCATATTGCTCGGGATTGTCCTCAGGTGACTTTTGCACCATCCCAGCAGATGAGTTCAGGCAGTGTGGTACAGCCAGTTGTACAGCCAGCAGCGCCAGTCATGCCTTAGAGTAGTGGCAGAGGTAGAGGGAGAGGGGCAGCCTCTACTTCAGCAGCAGGTTCCCGAGGTGGAAATCCGGTAGCCCCAGCACGGATTTTCACTGTGACACAGGGGGAGGCTAACACGTCGAACACAGTGGTGTCAGGTAATCTCATCATTGGGTGTTCAGATGTGTATGCTTTGATGGACCCCGGTGCTTCTCATTCCTTTATTGCGTCGAGAGCCATAGAGAGATTGGGTTTGATCAGTTCCGAGTTAGAGTATCCTCTCTGGGTCAGTGGACCTAAATGTGACCCATCAGTGGCAGTGTCAGTCTGTCGTTTCAGTCTAGTGTTCATAGAGGGTAGATGCCTTCCAGCTGACCTTATGGTTCTAGACTTGACAGATTTTGATGTCATTCTAGGGATGGATTGGCTATCTGCATATAGTGCTACTTTGGACTGTAGAGAGAAGATAGTTAGTCTCAGAGATCAGGATGGGTCAGAGTGTGTCTTCAGAGGAGACAGGAGAGGTACACCCAGAGGTTTGATTTCAGCCCTTCAGGCTCGTCGTTTGCTTAGGAGGGGTTGTCAGGGGTTTCTAGCTCATGTGAGAGAGCTAGACAGTCAGGTGAGGGAACCAGCTACAGTACCAGTAGTCCGAGAGTTTCTCGATGTTTTCCCAGACGAACTTCTAGGACTACCACCTGGTAGGGAGATAGAGTTTGAAATAGAATTGCTGCTTGATACCAGACCTATCTCTATTCCTCCCTACAGGATGGCGCCAGCAGAGTTAAAAGAGTTAAAAGAACAGTTGTAGGATTTGGTAGATAAGGGTTTCATCCGCCCTAGTACCTCACCTTGGGGTGCTCCAGTGCTCTTTGTCAGAAAGAAGGATGGATCCCTCAGACTTTGTATCGACTACAAACAGTTGAACAAGGTCACTACCAAGAATAGGTATCCTCTACCTAGGATTGATGATCTATTTGACCAGTTAGCGGGAGCAGGTTGTTTCTCTAAAATAGATCTGAGATCCGGATATCATCAGTTGAGAGTCAGAGAGACAGACGTGCCAAAGACAGCTTTCAGGACCAGATATGGGCATTATGAGTTCTTAGTGATGCCGTTCGGGTTGACTAACGCCCCTGCAGCATTCATGGATCTCATGAACAGAGTTTTCAGTGAGTTTCTGGATCACTTTGTCATTGTTTTCATCGATGATATTTTAGTGTATTCCAGAGATGCAGAGGAGCATGCCCAGCATCTGCGGATAGTTATGCAGACACTGAGAGAGCATGGTTTATATGCCAAGTTCTCGAAGTGTGAGTTTTGGTTGAGGAGCATTTCCTTCTTGGGACATGTGGTATCAGCAGAGGGTATTGAGGTAGATCCCAAGAAGATAGAGGCTGTAGCTAACTGGCCCAGACCCACTACAGTGACTGACATTAAAAGCTTTCTGGGACTGGCAGGTTACTACAGGAGGTTCGTTTAGAACTTCTCAAAGATAGCAGCTCCTATGACCAAACTGACTCAGAATAACCAGAAGTTTGTCTGGACAGATCAGTGTGAAGAGAGCTTTGAGGAGCTCAAGAGGAGGTTGACAACAGCACCAGTGTTAGCTCTGCCTGTCAGTAATGAGGATTTCACAGTGTTCTGTGATGCATCTCGAGTGGGATTGGGCTGTGTTTTGATGCAGAGTGACAGGGTGATAGCTTATGCTTCTAGACAGTTGAAGAAGCACGAGTTGAATTACCCTACCCATGACCTAGAGATGGCAGCAGTTATTTTTGCACTCAAGATGTGGCGGCAATACCTCTATGGGGGTAAATGCGAGATCTTCACTGATAACAAGAGTTTACAGTACATCTTGAGTCAGAGAGAGCTGAATTTGAGGCAGAGAAGATGGGTCGAATTGCTCAGTGATTATGATTGTAAGATCCAGTATCATCCGGGTAAGGCAAATGTTGTGGCAAACGCCCTAAGCCGGAAGTCACTAGGCAGTTTATCCCATATTGTAGCAGAGCGGAGACCAGTCGTGATGGAGCTGTACAAGCTCTTAGACGAGGGGTTACAGCTAGAGTTGTCTAGTACAGGTGCATTGATAGCACAGATGAGAGTGACACCTGTGTTTCTGGAGCAGATAGCTCAGAGACAGCACGAGGACCCAGAGTTGATGAAAATTGCCAGGACTGTTCAGTCAGGCAACAGTGCAGAGTTCAGATTTGACAGCAAAGGGATCCTCCGCTATGGGAGTCAACTTTGTGTACCAGATAGGAGCAGTGTGAAGGAAGACATTATGAGAGAAGCTCATACTGCGAGGTATAGTGTTCACCCAGGAGCCACCAAGATGTACAAGGATCTGAAAAGGGTCTATTGGTGGCCAGCCATGAAGAAAGAAGTGGCGCAGTTTGTGACAGCCTGTGAGGTTTGTCAGAGGGTGAAACTAGAGCATCAGAAACCAGCTGGAATGCTTAACCCATTGCTGATTCCAGAATGGAAATGGGAGAACATAGCTATGGATTTTGTAGTGGGTTTACCAGCAGCGTCCAACAGGATAGACTCTATTTGGGTGATTGTGGACAGACTCACGAAATCTGCTCATTTTATTCCAGTTCGGAGTAACTATTCTGTGGATAAGTTGGCACAGGTATATCTGGATGAGATAGTGAGATTACATGGCATTCCAGTGTCTATAGTCTCAGATAGAGGACCTCAGTTTACCTCCAGATTTTGGCGAAGTCTGCAGAGTGCGATGGGCACGAGATTGGATTTTAGCACTGCTTTCCACCCACAGACTGATGGACAGTCAGAAAGGACCATCCAGACCATAGAAGATATGCTTTGACTGTGTGTGTTAGACTTTGGCGGTTCATGGAGGCAGCATCTACCTTTGGTGGAGTTTGCCTACAATAACAGCCATCATGCTAGCATAGGGATGGCTCCTTATGAAGCTTTATATGGGAGGAAGTGCAGATCCCCTGTTTGCTGGGAAGAGGTAGGAGAGAAGGCTCTTGCAGGGCCAGAGTTAGTAGAGATTACCAGTAGAGTGGTGCCCATGATCAGAGAGAGAATCAGAACAGCGCAGAGTAGACAGAAAAGTTATGCAGACGTTCGCAGAAAGCAGTTAGAGTTCCAGAAGGGTAATTGGGTATTGCTAAAAGTGTCGCCAATCAAGGGAGTGGTTCGTTTTGGAAAGAAGGGTAAATTAGCCCCACGATACATTGGACCCTTTGAGATTGTGCAGAGGATCGGAAATGTGTCTTATAAGCTGGATTTACCTGCTTCGATGGAAAGAATTCACCCGGTATTTCATGTTTCTATGCTACGACAGTTTGTGTCAGATCCGAATCAGGTTCTGAGTGCACCTAATGTGGAGGTCCTTGGAGATCTCACGTATATAGAGCAGCCAGTACGGATTCTTGACACGCAGATCAGACAGCTAAGGAACAAGGAGATTTCGATGGTGAAAGTTCTGTGGAACCACCATAATCTAGAAGAGTGCACGTGGGAGACGCGGGACTCTATGCTTCAGCAGTATCCATATTTGTTTTGAGGTTAGCTCCCTCTTTTATGTGTTCATTGTTTGTTTTCGGAACATTCGAGGACGAATGGTCTTAAGGGGGGAGAATGTAATACCCGGCTCGAGTCCGGCATCGGAATTCTACTTTCCGATGGAGTTTCGGATGTCGGAAGTCTCTAGAAGGGTGAGAGTGATGTTTTTCTAACATGTTTTGGTATGTTTCATCGTTTTAAAGCATAAGGAAAGGATTTTTTGAGTGAAATGAACCAAGGCAGAAAAGCCAGGTTCGGCCGCCGAAGTTGAGGTTCGGTCGCCGAACATGCATGGCTTTCGGTTTCACGTGTGGCCGCCGAAAGTGGTCTGGCCAGCCACCTATAAATGGCCCTCAGTCGATTGAAAGGATAACCATCACCGTTTTCTTTCACTTGCTGAGGTGAGACCCTGTCTTTGTGAGTATTCTTTCATGTTTTCATTCAATCTTGCAAAGATTTGATTAGTTTTTATGTGATTTTGAAGGGTTTAAGCTAAAAACTCAAAGTTGTGAAGTTTGGAGAGTTTGAAGGAGAGTTGCTCCAAAACTCCACGTTAGGATCGTTCATCTTCTTGGTTTCAAGAGGTAAGTGAAGATCCTGAGCTTGTTTTTATGTTTTCTGAAGGTTTTATGTGGTTTTGGGGGAGAGTTGCATGAATAGGGTTATTTGTGAGGTTTTGATGATTTTGTGAGTAAAGCTTGTTTCTGTGTTGTATGTGTTGTGTGTTTGGGGTTTTTAGGTAGTTTTGGACCCCTTGGCGCATATACTTGAGTGTATGCAAGTTGAGAAAGTGAGATAGGTGAGGTTGGAGGAGTTTTGGTGCATTTGGCGAGAGGCAGGGCAAGTTTCTGCCCTACTGATGAACTCATGTTCGGCGGCCGAAAGAAAGAACATTCGGCCGCCAAACCTCTGAGGTGGTGAGAGGAGGTGGCTTTGGCTGCCCAAGCTTGCCCCCGAGCTTTTGGACTTTCGGCTCTGGAGGGAAGTTCGGCCGCCGAAGGTGCCGCCGAAGGTCAGAGACTTTCGTCTCTGGAGTGCCTTTTGGCCTCCGAAACTTGCCCCCGAAAGGGTTCGGCTGCCGAAAGTAGAGATTCGGCGGCCGAAGGTGCTTGAGTTTCGTCTCTGGAGAGGACTTTCGGCCGCCGAACCTGCCGCCGAAAGTGTCCTGTCCAGCTTTCCTTTGCATGCTTTGCATGGATAGTAGAGTGAGTTTAAGGGGATTCTTGGGGAGTTTATTAGAGTTGTTCTTGAGTTAGTTTGGTCCCTCATTTGAGTCCATCTGTATAGGTACAGACCAGAGGAACCAGAGAGAGCAGCAGTGAGTCCTGCTCCAGAGTTTGTCAGAGCCTGCAGAGTCAGTCCAGTTAGCCAGAGGTGAGTGGAACTCAACTTACAACTTTTAATTGAGAAATAAACTGCTTTTAGCATACTTCATGCATCATGAGTATACAGTAGGTTGTTTGCATTAGCATTCACGAATATGTTACATTGCATAGTTATTAGTTGATGTGGGTGAATGCTGAATGATCCAATAGTCTCTGAGAGAAGTCCAGGAGCCTTTGACTACGCCCTGGCAGGTATAGAGAAGTCCAGGAGCCTTTGACTACGCCCTGGCAGGTATATAGGAAAGTCCAGGAGCCTTTGACTACGCCCTAGCAATGGTAAGTACAGAGGTGTTATATACACATATACATATATGACAGGAAGACCAGGTGCTCGATTCTACGCCCTGGCACGGCAGAGTTATCAGGACTATGTGGTGACAGGTTTACCCTTGATGTGGATTGTCTGTGGTTTGATGCAGTCCATCAGAGCATGTGTTAATGACTATTTTACTGTTCTACTCACTGGGCTATAGAGCTCATCCCACTCCCTTAACCCTAGTTTTGCAGGTTCAGTGTACAGTATACAGAGGAGATCCACAGAGTACAGAAAGAGTAAAGAGATTTGTAATAGCTTAGAGTGGACATGTAATATTAAAGAGATGTAATAATTGTGTATAAAGTTAGAAATGTGCTTGACTTAGTAATGTACATGATCCGTATATCTGTTTTACTGTATGTGAAACACCAGGCTTAACAGGTATGAGTTAACCCATCTAGAGCAAACTTTAGTCAGGGGTACAGAGTACAGAGTACAGAGTACAGAAACAGTGCATGCACAGGTTAAGCCTTGGTTCAGCAAAGAGTTTTTATTTCCACAGAAAATGTATGAGTTTTACAGGTACACAGAGAGTATAGCAGGCTTGCTACGGGTTCTGGCGGCCTTAAGCCAACCTGAATCCTAGCGCCGGTGACAGTCCATTTTGGGGTCGTTACATGGTCTTTCCATCTCATGTCATATCATATCATATCATATCATACAGAGGGCTAGAGAATCATTCAATATTCATCCACATCATCATCATCGTATTATGCAATGCATCATATTTGTGAATTCTAATGCAAACAACCTATTACATAACATGGTATTCATGATGCATGAATATGCTTAAAATATTTGATTTCTTTAATATAAAAGAGTTATGTTCTACTCACCTCTGGCTACCTCTGGACTAACTCTGAAGCAGCTAACACTGCTGAACACCTCGATTCCTCAGGTCTGATCCTACACAGGTGGACTCAAATGAGGGACCAAACATACTCTAACAGGACTCTAAACAACTCCCCAAAACCCCCTAAAACATCATAAAACAATCATGCAAAACAAGCAAAGGAAGGCTGGACAGGGCACCTCCGGCGGCACATTCGGCGGCCGAATGCTCCCACAGATCCGAAAGTCAGGCACTTTCGGAGGCAGGTTCGGCGGCCGCAAGTCTCCTCCAGAGACGAAAGCCAGGCACTTTCGGCGGCACCTTCCGCGGCCGAAAGTCCCTTCCAGAGCCGAAAGTCCATTTTCGAGGGCAAGGTTAGGCGGCCAAAGATTGCTTCCACAGGCAGGTTCGGAAGCCGAAACTACCTTCGGCGGCCGAACCTGGGTTCCCCAGCAAGGTAGAACCCGTTTCCGCCTCATGCAATCCGCCTCCAAAACCTCCCATACTCACATCCAACACTTTCAAAACATGCACAACTCATACAACAAGCATATAGGGGTCTCAAACTAGCCTAAAGACCTCAAGGAGGTACAAGACCAGGATCCCCAAGATCTCCTGACACAAAACTGCCTGTGAGATCCCCGAGATCTCCCGGAGCAAAAATGGCCGGTGAGATCCCCGAGATCTCCCGGAGCAAAAACGGCCGGTGAGATCCCCGAGATCTCCCGGAGCAAAAAACGGCCGGTGAGATCCTCGAGATCTCCCGGAGCAAAAACGGCCGGTGAGATCCCCAAGATCTCCCAGAGCAAAAACGGCCGGCGAGACCCCCAAGATCTCCCGGAGCAAAACTAGACCCTAACCTCCCAAAGGAGCTCGGGTCCTAAGAGAAAGGGACTCAGATCTCACACGACAGCCAAAGGAGGCAAAGCGTCGTGCCGATCTTAAGAAGGTACTAAAGCATATATAAAAAGTCTAAATCCAAACTCGGATTACAGGCTAGTAAGACACCGACCCCAAAAATTGACTGATAACACTAAACCAGCTCGGCTAACCTAGAGGAAGATCTAAGCAACAAAGAACCCAGCCGGGGCATACCCGAGAACTGAATCATTAGATGAAAGACGACAAGAGTCCAAAAGTGCCGACCTGAAAACACGAACTCAGAAAACCAGGCAAAAGAAAGTCGAGCTCGAAAAGCTCAGAAATAAATCGAAGAGAACACACCTCCTATAAGTTAAGAAGAAGTCCGATGGCGTAAGCAGATAAGGCCCCAGCCTCAAATCTTGTCATAACAGAACTAAAAACAAGAAGGCCAGCCCTACTTATCGCTTTAAAAGGTACGTGATCCTTTTTACTTTGATTATACAAAGGCTATACGCCTGAGGTCATATGCATAAAGTAACAAAAAGAAAGTTTAGAATGTCCAGTCAGCTGTTAAAAACCGAGCTCAGGGTGAGGACCTAATAAGGTCAAAACCTGTGAAAGAATGCAGCTTAAAAAGTTTACCCTTAAGGTAAATATAGCTAAGAAAAAGCTTGCGGATAAAGATTGTGGATAAAGACGCCCTTGTGAAATCAGAGAAATTTGCAAGTCAGAAGCCAAGTCTTTGGCTAAGCTTTCAGCCCTGATTAGCTTAAAAGCAAGCAGTAAAGGACAGTGTGCTCAATTCCTTGTAAATTATGGGGCATGGCTTAAAAGTTTTGTTCCTAACAAATTAAACAAGTTATGCTTGTAACAGTGTACGTAGCCCAATGAAGTTGGAAAAATAAGCAGAGATAAGAACAGCGCAAGTATGCACGATAAACAAAAATTAAGTTTCATTAAAAAGAGAAAGCGATCACAACCTATATCACAATCTATTACAAGTACCTATTCTACTGAAGGAAAAACAGTCCTTAAGGGACTTACATGCCTAGGGGCACTATCATCTATACTATCTGTATCTGCATTTACATTATTTACATTGCTATCTGTTAGAGGCCTAACACCCTCCTGCTCAAACCCCCTAGTGCCCACAGAAGGCACGATCTCCTGCCCTTGAGGCCCAGCATCTTCATTCCCCAGCTCGGCACCTGCCTCAGAGGCCCCAGCTGCTGTGTGAGAAGTTCCTTTAGGCAGAGGTCTATCATCCTCTCCATAGAGTACGCTCTCGCCATCGGAGTCTTCTTCGGCACCTCAGAGTTCGGCTAAGGGGGTAGAGGGGTTATATCTAGCAGTCCTCAGACCTCGGTTGTATCCAGAAA
Source organism: Manihot esculenta (assembly GCF_001659605.2). Classification (NCBI taxonomy): domain Eukaryota; kingdom Viridiplantae; phylum Streptophyta; class Magnoliopsida; order Malpighiales; family Euphorbiaceae; genus Manihot; species Manihot esculenta. The sequence continues at coordinate 13,637,812 of NC_035176.2, read as the reverse complement.
CGAACATGCGGAAGCTTTTATTCCATATGGCGGTCTTCATCTCGCTAGAAGCTTTAAACTCCGCAAGTCACTCTTTACAGGCCTCGGCTATCTTGGTTTTAAGCTCCGAAGAGTCCTTATAGCTCTGAAGATGAGCTTCACAGGCCTACTGGATTTCCTCTTTCAGTTCAACCGACTCCTTATACTCCCTCAGGCGTTCTTCACACTCCAGCTGAACCCTGTCTTCAGCCAGCTTAGCGTCCTCGAGCAGAGCTGAGCACCTCTTCTTCAAGGCCTCGACCTCTTGGCTAAGATACTGGTTCTGAAGTTTGGTTGCCTCAGCCTCCAAGGTCAGGTCTTTAAAATTTTCAGCCTGCTTGGCTAGCTCCTGCTCGAGAACAACTACCCGAGCCTGGGATTCCTCCCTTTGGGCCATTACAATAGCATGATGAGACTAGGCTGCCTCAGAATCTGCCTTTAGGGTCTTGTACTGGTGGCGGATCTCATCCCTCTCCTTCTAGACCTCTTCCAGTGAAGATAGCTGTTTCAGGGCTTCTTTACAACGAATATCTGCTTCAACTACCTTCTCGTCCGCTCTTTTGAGGGCGTCTAGGGCATATGTTAGCTCCGCCTATAAGGACTTGGAATGCTCTTGAGCCACGGCTAGATTGCTCCGAGCGTCACTGGTGGCAGACAGGTTTTCTTCCAAACGTGCCTCTTCAACCCAACGATCCACAGACTCCTGGAGAGTATGGTCGCGAGCATCCACCTCCATGAAGAGGCCCGTCACCTAGCAAAAAGAGAAAACTGTCATAACAAAGAAACAAAGAAAATTAGAATACGAGCAGAAATCAGAACAGACGACTTACCATCAGGAGCATCTCCCTGATCGTGTCTCCAAGCTCCCCCCGAGGTCGAGACCGGATCACTGCCTGCTCCCTGGTGGAACTGGCTAGAAGACCAGTAAGGGCAAGCAAGAGTGGGTCTGAAGCCTCTATGACGCCACCAAACATCCGCTCCTTGATAATTTCGGTGACTACACTCGCAGGAGACTGATGGGTGATGTCCTCTGCGTTCAGGATGTCGTTGTCAGGAGCAGACAACAGAGGAACCACGGGAGCCTCCTTCTTCTTCTCAAGAGGAGGGAGAGCCGGAGCCGGTCTCCTAGAAGCCTGGGATCTCTTTGGGACAGGAGCCGGGGCAGGCGCTTCGGTGGGAGCAGGACGCTTGTCTCCAACCCTCTCCCCGACAATCCCACTGTCAATAGGGCTCGATCCAATCCCCTTAGAAGCAGGGGCAACTCCGACAGGGGCCTCCTAGGCACCTTCACTTCCAGGAATAACCTCCATTCTCTCCTCTGGAGCACCCTCTTCAGCGACGGGGGCCTTAAGCCTCACTTCAGGAGCTTCCTTGGGAGGAAGGACAGGATCTGTCCTCGCCAACCCAGTATCTTCGGGCAGCTCAGGAATGACCCTGGGAGCCTCTTCCGCTCCCTCGTTAGAAGCCCGTCGAGGCAGGGGGGCTCAAGAAGATTGAAGAACCGAGCTCGGTCTGCTACGGCTGGAAGGCTGAGATGACTTGCTGCGTCGGGGGATCGGTCTAGAAGCCTGAGAGGAGACCGGAGGAGGAGGAGGTCAGATAGCTGACCTGGAATAAATGGTTTCAGCCACCTTTTGAGTAGCCTCCCTCACGGATTGCCAGCCAGGAGAGCATCCAAAGCAGCGTTCATGCTCTCTCGAGATAGTGTAAGATTCTTGGGAGGTTTGATTTGGTCCATTTTCACCTCGGAAGCTGCAAAAATCCAAAACCATGGCAAGTCAGAAGCAATCCTCAACAAAAAATGAAAAAATAAAACAAATCAGGTAAATGAAATAAGGTACCCGCGCCCTTAATATCCCGAAGGTTGGACGCGAACAAGCACTTTTCGACGTCATACTTCTTATCCACAGAAGTCAGTCGAAGGAATCCGACCTGGTTGGTAAGGCTCAGCTGGGGCAGGTCATTGCAGCCTAGAGAGACATCCTCCCAGGGGAGATCGAGCTCCTAAGCCAACCCCATTTGCTTCTTCAACTCTACCACCAAAAATCCCTCTACCCAGCCTTTAATAGAGTCCTTATAGCCAGTAAAGATGGACAACCCTCCCCGAGAGGCAAAGTAGTAAAATTTTTGGCTCGCTTTGACCAGCCTGAAGAAGCTGATGAACAGATGAACTATGGGTGTGAACCCCCAGCTCAGACACATGGATTCAAAGAAAGACATTAAAAGAATGGAGTTAGGGGTCAGCATTCGAGGGGTAATCTCGAAATACCGAAAGACCTCGTTGAAGAACAGAGAAAAGGGGAAAGACAAACCATATTCCCTCTGCTTGATGAAGAAGACTAGACTAACGTCCTTTTGTGGGTCGACTAGCCCAGAGGGATGAGAATCAGGAAGAACGATCCTCTCATTCCGATAAGGAGCCCGAATATGAAAAAGAGGGGTATCCAGGTATTCCCTGGAAATGAAATTCCTAATGTTGGACGGGGTGATGTTAGACTCTAGGTTGACAACATCGGGAAGACTAAAGCTGTCCATGGTGGAAGAAGAGGCGTACCTGGAAAACGATTAAGGCGGATGAGCAGAGGAAAGCTAAGAGAACAGAAGTGTAGAAGAGGGCAAACGTTCTGGGAATACTAACAGAGGATGAAATTTGAAACAGTGAAGAGCCAAAGAGATGTTATGAACCGTTTTTTCCTTGGGCGGCGCGGTCATTATTACTCTCGGTATTTACCCCCTCATCAGTCGAACAATAACCGATGAGAAGGTAAAGGGGCAATTCATGACCGCTGGATTTCTTCTCCCCGGTTTGGGGCCGGGCCTTTGACAATAGCCCATTATTTGGTGGTCCTCAAGTCTCCCTCATGAACCCAGTCCAGCCCACTCAGTCTTGAGATCGGGCCCCATCGAAGTTTCTCAATCAGGCCAGCCCAGTCCGTACGGCTCATCAAACAGATCCTCTTTGGGCTCAGTTTTAATCTTATCTTCCGGCTCGGCTGGGAACCAAGAAGGAGACCGATCCATCCGTCTTGTGGGTCCATCAGCATGCGTGCCCGGGGAGTTTCAGAGGCCGTTACGCATGTAGCAAGAATCTGATCTTCTCGTACGTCCATATCCATATGGCAGAGACACGTGGCCCAATAACGGAAATTTCATTATACGTCACTAGCAGACAAAAGGAAAGGGATAAAAGAAGAAACACTCTCCTCACAGAGGAAGTTTTTTTTTTTAAGTGCATAGAACCCTTGTAAAACCCTATTTTCTGGATCTCAGATTATCAGTTGTCGTGAAAAATAAATTTTAGTAATATTATATAATTGTGTCATTATAATATATCTAATTCGTCATCTAATATATATATTTGAATTATAAATATTTGTCACAAAATATTTTTTAAGTTAGATTTTTCACAAAAAATTTGTGGACAAAAGCATTCATTTTATTATGAAATAAATCATAATAAAAAAAATACTTATTGTAACGTATATGATATTATCACTAAAAAATTTTAAATGATGAGTTATAATAAATATCATCAAAAAATTTTCTATCTATCTTTGATGGCGAAATATTTCAGTGACATTATTTTTATTATGTGACAATATAGTATGTCAATCTGAATACTAATAATGACAAAATATTAGATTCATCACCGACATATATTTTTTATGTTAAATTATAAAATTTATCATTAACTATTTTACATGCAATTATTTCTCACCAATTTTAAAGATATAAAATTTTAGTGATGAAAAAATTTGTGACAATATATATTATTGTGTACAAAATGGAGTCTAACAATTACAATATTTTTCACTTAAAAGTTATATAAAATTACAAATTATAAATACGTTGCAAATTTGATATTTTGTGACAAATTACCTTTAGAAAATATAAGATTTGTCATTAAAAAGCCACATATTATGACAAAAATGATTAGTTATCATGAGAAATAACTTTTAGTAACATTATATAATTATGTCCTTATAATATATTTAGTTTGGCATCTATATATTTAATTATAAATTATAAATATTTGTCACAGAATATATTGAGATTGGATTTTCCTCCAAATTAATAATTGTGTATTATTATTAATACCGCTTATTTCTATCTATCTTTGATGGTGGATGTTTCTATGATTTTTTTTATGGTGTATATAATAGGTCTAATATTTGTAATAATTGTGTATTATTTATTATTACTGCCGCCATCTGTGGGGATCGAACCCACGACCACATGGTTAAAAGCCATGCGCTCTACCACTGAGCTAAGATGGCTAGGTATTTAAAATCTCAAAAAGATTATAAGAATGTTAAGCTATAGTTGGAATCTTAAAATCAACCTCTGTATTATGATTTACCACCTATAGGACATGGAAAACTCTAAAGTGATTATACAAATCAGCTTATACTTGAAGGCACCGATCATAAGACGTGAGAATAGAGAGAAAAATCATTTTCATAAGATTTTTACCTAGGAGGTGAGTGGTTGACTTCTTGATATTCTACTGCAAATATTTTTATCATTGTTAGGTTTTTTGAATAATGTGACAAATTAGCTAACTAACTAAGAAAATTTTGATAAGTTTTTGGCATGGTTGTCAAAGAAAGAGATGAACCTGAAACTTTGATTTGCATTTAAGTACACTTTCTTTTTCTTTTCACCGCTCCAACATCATTTTTTTAGATTTCATGATAGACTGAAAAAATCTTATTTCAATTTGATTTAAACTAATTTCAGGATAAGTTTCTTTAGTTTTTAAATTTTAGACTTTTTTGTATTATATAGATGTAACTTTGTTTAATCTGATAAAGTAAGGAAGCATTTGAATAATTTTATCTTTAGTAATAAAAAAGGGAAGGTATCATATAAGGACTTGTATTACTGGAAATCTCAATCACTAAGTTACAATTAGAATCACTATTATGTCTCCCTCCCAACAGAATAACTCTGTTACAACTCACAATAAAGAAAACCATCGAAAATCTTATTTTGGTTCCTTTTATCTACATGCATGTTCTCATCATAATTTACTAATGATTTCAAAATAATTCTAAAAACATGGAAAAGTCATAAGATTTATATATATTATGCCACTTGTGATTTGATCAATGGTGACTCTTTATACTCATAACAAGTTGCATTATAGTATAGAAAATATCCTTCTTATAAGGTCGTCTATTATACCTTATTTTTATTTTTATTATTTTTCCGTAATATTTAACGTATAAGTTGGACAAAACAATATTAATATAATTCATGGGTTATACAATTTGCTTTCTTTTAGACTACATATGGATATTTCTTTTTTGTCCATTTAATAAGTAAAAGTAAAATTCTTGAACTTTCCCCTTAGCATCCTAGTGGGATATTCAATTTTATCAATAACACTGCTAAATCTTAGCTCAAGCTTATTCTAAAAGCATTGAGATTTTGACAAGTCTGAAATTGAATATGGGACAATGAGCTATTTGTAAGGATGTCCTATAAAGATTAGATTTTAAAAGCCAACCGTTAGTTATATGTTCTATAACTTACATTGGACATTGCTATAAATTATAATTTTTTTCTTTGATTTTTGCAGGAGTCGGACCAGCTCCTTCCCTTTCAAAGCTCTCTCCTCAATGCAAAAACTCAACCAATGACATCCTAATTTCATTATGTTAGAGAGTTATTATTGTTCTATCTTGTCACTTTAGAATTTGAGTATTTAAAAAATTTATGTTATTATTTTATTAATATTTCATTACTTTTATTTCTGTTATTAGGAATTTCATTTTTGAGTGCTCCTTTGAGATTTATAAATAATGAACAAGTAGATGATAATTGAAATTTCATATATGAAATTTATACATGCTTGTGTGAAATTTATGGTTAAAATTTTACATCCGCTGTTGAGGTTTGAAGTTTCATTATACTATTATTTTTGTTTTATTCTTATATGTTAATAATATATGTAAATGGAGTGGAATGATTATGATTAGTTCTAATTTTAATATCAAAATGAGCTCTTAAAATAGTAGGATTTTTAAAGTAGGAAGATGTTGATGTGAGAAAGTAATAACATTCTTTTATTTTCCCTACGATTTATTTAAAATGATCTAAACAGGAAGGATTTGTGTTTATATGATGTTAATATGAGGAAAGAGATGTTTATATTTATGCAGGCCGGAATGTCATTATTTACCACTACATTATCAAAACAAAATTAAAAGAAAAATATAATTAAATTTGGGTTAACCAAATATAAATAATCTCAAGATCCACAACATTATCAAAACACTTCATTCAAATATATGAAAATCTAAAGAAATCTACTCACTATTTACCATATCCATAAGATTAAAAACAAAATTAAACGTAATCAATGACTAAAGAAATAAAAGAATCTTCTCAAAAGCAGCGTGAAAATGGAGTGGAGAATGACTGAAATTTGGGTTAACCAAATATTCGTTCAATATCCTCATTTCTCAAAGTATTCCACACAACAAAAAAAAAAAAATTAAAAAGAATATAAATTGCTTATTTGGTCAAGTACAATGTGCAAAAAACAAATATTAGAACTTTCATCTATAAGTGGCTTAGATAATATACATCTCATAATTTTTTCTATAACAATTAAGGTGATTTCTTAAAAGATTACGCATAGTCATTGCTTTATTTAATAATTTCTTTTAACTCTTTAATAATATCAATTATTTGTATAACACTTGAAAAAAAAAATTTCTATTATCTTTCTTTTTCTTTGTTGAAGGGTTATTATAAGATTCTTTCTTCTTTTTTTTTTCTTCTCATATTTTGCTGACTATTTGATGCGGAGCAATTAGTCTTAAATTTTATGAAATACTTGGACCGGACTCAAATGATAAAGAAAATGACTTAACTTCTACTTACGACGTCTGTTGGAGGCCCACAATAGTTGTTCAAAAAGAGAATTTCGAGACTAACGAGTTTTAAAAATACGATGAGAACTGTAGGCCTGGTCACAAAGTTCGAGACCTAAATTCTATGGAAATTAATTTTGCATTTTAATTATTTTTGGATTTTTTTTCATAAATTTCTGTATGAGAGTTTTTTTATTATTATAAATAGTCTTTTTATTGACCGCCTAATGTGATCTTATCTTAATCCTGTTTAATTCCCTTTTAATACTTTCCGCAACTTCCATTGGTTTTTGCTCTTTAATAAAATCACATCGACAAGTTTTAATTCATTTTTTAACTAAGTATATTCTTTGTTATCCATCCGCCATCATTTCTCTGTCCAAATTAATGCCTCAAATACAAATATCAATAAACAAACTAAATTGTTCACTACTTCATCTAATCTACAAATATCTTTATTTTTGGGAGTCATATTAACCTATAAAGGTAAATTCTCATAAAAAAAAACAATATATGTAAATTCTATTAACTCTAATAAAAAATTATAAGTAAAGGAAAGCATGTAGCTATAATATTAATCTCAAAATAATAAAATTAAATATAATTTTTTATATAAACAAATAAATTCTATATCAGCGTCAAAATAAATAAGATAATTTATTAGACGTAAGGTGGTCGCCTATTAAGTTAGTGGAATCCAACGATGTGTCTCATTTTAGGGTTCGTACTCTATAAGTCATGTTTTCTTGATAAGGTTTTTGCAATTAAAATTCCATTTCAATGAGTACGGAGAAAGTTTCATTAGAATTAAATTCATGTCCTAATGCTAATAAAATATGGATGTAATATCCTTCGATTGTAAGATTAACATGTTAGAATGGATATTAAAGTCCACTCATGATGCGGAACCCAGGACCAACATGTGATCAAAAATCCCGTCACACAACTTGACAAAGAATAAGATAAAGATATCTTCCAGAAGGTTGCTCCACTACACCCCTAACAAGCAATGTGATTAGAAACATAGATAATCAAGCGAAGGTTGCTCTACCACACCCCTAACCAACCAATGTGATTAGAAACATAGATAATCAAGCGATTCCAGCTTGGAGAACGCCACAAGAAATTCTTAATAAGTTAACTAAGCATGGAGAAGATCCATATCAGAACGCCACAAGGTTAAACCTTGATAAGTTGCCAAATAATGGAGAAGAACCAAATATTATTCATTAAATCATCTTTATTCCTTCGTCTCTTGTGGCTGCCACCTTAAGAGTGTTTTTATAGCCTTCAAACACTAATTCTATTGTTGGAAGGTTTAATTACAATATAGAATTACATTAAAGATTATTTTTCTAAATTATCTTGGATAAATCTCCTTCCTAAATGGACTGCACGAATTTGGCTTCTAATATAGACCAAATTAATTTAAAACAAATCCCACAAAATAGTAAAATACCAAAATAATAAAATTGGCCTAAATGCAATTTGGCTATACATGCATTACGCAATCTGAAATTGTATTGTGTGTTCACATGTATTGAAGAGAGTGGCTTGTTTTCTTATTCTCCTATACTTTTCAAATATAGTTCTCATCTCGTAAGTCTTGAATTGAGTGATAGTAACTTGAATTGTCATGATTTGGAGTTTTCCATTTTAAATTTTTGAAGCACCGTATTATTTCCTTGCTCGTATCAACTCATATAAGCTATGTTTTACTCTATTTATTATTTTTTGCTTTATAATAATAAATCAGAAAAAGATAAAAATATTAGTTAACAATCATTTGTTTCCTTAAGCTTCACTTTGATGCTAACAATATAATAACTAATAATAAATATTATAACAGATATAATAAATATTATGTTAAATATTTATCTATTAGTTATATTATTTAATTTATTTAAATAATCTAATTTAATATTTAATTAGTTTAATAAGTTGTAAAAGAAGTCAATCAATAAAATAAAATTACTATTATAATATTTTTTAAATAAAAGAAATTAAAATATAAAATTTAATACATTTACTTTCTAGCTAATTCTTATACAAAAAATTTCATTTTTAAAGATGTAAGTATTAATACTAGTTTAAAATTAAATGATTGTATTTCAATTCTTTAAAGAATTGAATATAGCTATAGTTCCTCGTCAAAATTCAAATTCAACTATTTATTTGTAAATTGCCACCTGTCAGCCAAAGATAGAAAACATATATTGTAATACCCGGCTAGACTCCGGTATCGGGATTCCTACCGTCCGGTGGAATCTCGGGTGTCGGAGACCTCTAGAAGGGTAAAACTATGTTTTCATAAAATGTTTTAATGTGTTTTATGTTTTAAGCATGAAAGAAAATGAGTTTTTGCATGAAAACAACCTTGGAGGAAAACTCAGGTTCGGCCGCCGAACATGCATGCACTTCGGGAGTGCTTTAGGCCCCCGAAAGCATAAGTGAGGGAAGTCCAGGTTCGGCCGCCGAACCTCAAGTTCGGCCGCCGAACCTCAAGTTCGGCCGCCGAACATGGCATGCATGCGGAGGCACTTTCGGCTCCCCAACGTAGCCTGGCCAGCCACCTATAAAAGGGTCCCTTAGCCGAAAACGGGCGAGCTTTTCTCCCCATTTTCGGCCAAGGTGAGCTCTCCGCCATCCCTCACCGGTTTTGAGTTCCTTCCTTCAAATCTTTCTCGATTTTCATTAGTTTTACCCTTGTTTTGAAGATTTTGAGCATTTGAGCAAGTTTTGGAGCTTGGAGGTTCAAGGAACTCTCTCTCTCCCATTTTTCCGAGCTAGGGTCGTTCACCTCTCGATCTTCAAGAGGTAAGGGTCGATCTTGAGCTTATGGTATGTTTTAAGTAAGTTTTAAGTAGATCTATGGGGTAGAATGCATGTTTAGCTCATGGTTAGGTTTATGGGTTTATGTTATGTTTTTGGACAATGTGGATGCTTGATGTGTTGTAGATGGGGTTTAAGATAGTTTGATGCCCCTAGGAACTTGTATGCTTAAGTATGTATGTTGTAGATTAGGAGAAATGCATGTTTGGATGGTTTTGGGAGGCAAACGTGCATGAGGAACCAAGTTTCTGCCCTTTGGCAGAAACCAGGTTTGGCAGCCGAACCTACCTGGGAGGCAAGCCTTTCGGCTGCCGAAGCCTACCCCCGAAAGAGGACTTTCGTCTCTGGAGGGCAGTTTCGGCCGCCGAAAGTGCCGCCGAACATGCATGAGTTTCGTCTCTGTCTGGGAGTTTCGGCCGCCGAAGGTGCCGCTGAACCTGCCTGACTTTCGGCTCTGGAGGGACTTTCGGCCGTCGAACCTGCCGCCGAAAGTGCCCTGTTCAGCCTTCCTTTGCATGTTTTTGCATGGATGTTTTGAGGTATTTTAGAGGGTTTTTGGGGGATATTTTTAGAGTTATGTTCTAGTTGTTTGGTCCCTCATTTGAGTCCACCTGTGTAGGTTCGGACCCAAGGAACCGAGGACCCCAGCAGTGAGTCAGCTGCTTCAGTCATTGTCAGAGCTAGTTGAGGTGAGTAGAATAAACCTTTACGTTTTAAAGCAAATCAATTGTAAAGTTTTCAGCATGTTCATGCATCATGAATGCCATGTGATGATTTAGGTTGTTTGCATTAGAATCCACGAATATGTTGCATTGCATATTTTAATGTTGATGTGGATGAACGTTGGATGATCCATAGCCCTCGACCTATGATGTGACGATATGATATGTACGGTATGGAAAGTAAGACCAGTGGGACCCATTCTACGTTCGCTGGCACTATGTAAGAGAAAGACCAGGACCCATTCTACGTTCTGGCACTATTGGATATGTAGAGGGCTATTGGTGACAAGTTCATCCTTGATGTGATTAGCTGTGATGTGATGCATTCCATGTTATCATATGTTTTAAATGTTTTATTATTCTGCTCACTGGGCTCTAGTAGCTCACCCCTCTCCCTAATTCCCCAGGGTTGCAGGTACAGGGTAGACTAGGAGGTCAGCAAGAGTAATGAAGTCATGTGTATGTAATAGATAGAGTGTGGACATGATAAATTGTAAAATGATGTAAAGTTATGAATAGTAATGTATGTAATGATATTGAGGATTAGAGATTGTGCTTGATCCAATGTGTAAGGTATCCCTTTTTATACATGATCTTAGATGTTTTGTGATGTTTATGTAAACCAACTCAACATATATTATACCGCCCATTGGGGCATTAATGAGATCCCACAGAGGGGTCAATGCTTATGATTATGACTATGTTCAGTGCATGCACAGGTTGAGTTTGGTGTATGATAGAATGTATGAAAGAAAAGTTTTAATTTTTATATATACTCTTGATCATGTATGGGATTAATCAGGTTTACAGGTTTTATGTCAGGCTTGCTACGGGTTCCGGCGGCCTTAAGCCGACCTGGATCCTAGCGCCGGTAGCGGTCCGTTTTTCGGGTCGTTACATATATCATATATGAAGGAATAAGTTATAAGTTAGCTTCCTTGGAGTCTATTTAATACTAGAATCAATAACTTTCATCCGTTTGCTATAGTCCTAAATTTACTATCCGTTTTGCCATAAATGGCCCATATTGCAGGAACCATATGTTCAAATACTTTACTTCCATTCCTATATTATTTTCAACTATTACTTTTTTCGTATTCATCAAAACAAACAACACTCTAAATAGGAGTGATCATTCGATCGGTTCAGTTTAAAATCAAATTGAAATAAATATATCAAAAATCAAAATTTCAGTATTTATAAAATCAAACCAAACTGATTTTGAATAGAAACCGAATCGAATCAAACCGATTTTATTCGGTTCAGTTTGATCAGTTGGGCTTTTTAATAAAATTTTTATTTTTTATACCTTATTTTTAGTATTCTAAAATTTAATTAAAATATTTCAATATTAAATATGTGTCTAATATCTCTATATTATCAAAACTAATATACTATTATTACTAATCGATTCAGTTTGACTTTTTTTATTTTTTCTGATTAAAAAATCAAATCAAATTGAAATAATCAAAACTTTTAAAATTAAAAATCAAACCGAACTAAAATAAATAAAAAAAGTAAATTAAAATTTTAAATTAATTCATTTCTATCCATTTATTCAATTTAAATCGAATACTACTCGCTCTGATTTTAACTAGACTGAGAACTGTTATTACCGCTGAAGTCATCCTGAATATTTCTTATTGATTAATGGTAAGTTTTGGGCTACACATGTTGGACTATTATTCTGTTCGTTATTTGTGCTATATTTTGTACTTCAAAGGTATCTTTAATTAATTATAATCTATTAAGATTTTTCTCCATAATTGAATTAACTTATGTTTTCTTCATAGCTAATTTGACACAAATATATTAGTATTAGTTAGTTTTAGCTTCCATCCTATTTTTTTTCCATAATAATTCTATTAATGTAATTATTATTACATAAAATAAGCACAATATTAAATTAAAAGAAGAGGGATGCATTTTACTGAAATGAAGATAAATCGCTTTAAATTCAAAACGAGTAGCTGATACAGAAAATATATACCGAGAGACAAGTAACATGAAAGCTTAATGATAAAAAGAAACCAATAAATCGATAAATGTATATAAGAAATCACAATAAAAAACAATAACAACATACCTTCTTAAGCCAATTAGTTATATTTTGAAGCACTCAAAACCACAAATTAGTTCCATCCAAATAGGAATAAATTAATTGGTTTGACAAGTTAAAGAAGATATACATATTGAAGATAAATGTAACAATTCAGTCAAACTGATCCAAATAATATTTAGATCCATTTTTTATTTGACATAAAATGGTTAAACCAAATTATATAATAGTTTCGTGCGAGCTATTATATATAATTTTATTTTTCTGTAAATAGATAATTTGGGACGTGATAATTTTCTCTCACTCAATTTCGTAATGTTTTCATTGCGATCTTGTTACACTGAATTAGGTACAATTGCTATACCAAGATCGGACCCTCGGGTAGGGGTGAGCAGTATTCGGTTCAAACCGAAAAAACCGACCGAACCGAACCGATTTGAAAATTTGGTTCGATTTTTTATATGTTTCGGTTCGGTTTGGTTTTTAATTTTAGAAATTTTGGTTATTTCGGTTCGGTTCGATTTTGATCAGAAAAAAACCGAAAAAATCAAACTGAACCGATTAGTGATAATAATATATTTTTTCAATAATATAGAGAAATTAAATCATATAAAGATTAAAATATTTTAATTAAATTTTAAAATATTAAAAATAAAGTGTAAAAAATAAAAATATTATTAAAAATCGAAACCGATCAAACCGAACCGAATCAAACCGAATCAGACCGGTTCAGTTCGATTCGGTTTCTGACCAAAATCAGTTCGGTTCGATTTTTATAAACACTAAAATTTTGGTTTTCAGATTATTCAGTTCGATTCGGCTTTGAACCGAACCGACCGAATGCTCACCCCTACCCTCGGGTATTGTAGTTCACTAGTACCTCAAGATGACTCCATCGTCTCACATGTAGTCATTTCCTTGCAATCCACTAACTCCGTATAATTTTTTTGATCCAGGGTAGCTCTCATATCATCCCGCTCAAACTGATTTAGATAATTTTTGAATCCATAAATGGACGAAGTGATAATAACATAACAAATATAGAGATAGTTCAAAAGAAACTAGAGTTGTAATTTAAAATATGAGCAATATTGTGCAAAGATTGAAGAGGATAAGATACGTAGAGAAAGAAGCGTTTATAATAGGGCTCCTAATTTAAAGCCCATGTTAGCTCTCGAAGAGCTATATGCTATATTTTTAAGAGCTTATCAAACACTTGTTCAAATGTTTGGAATGTATCAAACATTTGAACCAAACACCCACTTATTCTTGGCTTATGAATCTAGATATATAGAGTCTAGTATGTAGAAATTCTTTCTACCCACTCCATGGCAATTCTAGCAAAAAAACTGACATTGATTGTAATATCATACAACAAACTAAGCTCGCATGTAGGGGTCCAGGCACCCTTCTCATTATCATTTTCATAATCGTCTATATCATAATTTTCTGAATCACAAGCATTGCTAGCTTTAGTCAATAATTGGTATATATTACATGTGCCATGTAGAAGTGTAGAATTATCTCCATGCAGCTGGACTTTCTTTTTGCCTTTGCGCATAACCATCTTCCTTGAACCATATTCATATGTTTCCTTGCTAATCTCAACATTTCTTGCATGCATGGTCTCTTGATTTTCCGTTGGCCCTATGGACTTGTGAGGGCAAAACTCCATTGTTTGCTTATATCTTCTACAAGCAAATAGATGTTGAGTGCATTCTTTCACAAACTCAAACCATGCACGCTATTATTGATGGAGAACTGGGACACCAGTGGTTTCTTAAGATCCAAAGCAACCACCAATCTAGCAGAAGGGCTATGAAGCATATCAGCAGTGTTATTATCAATTTTAACAACTTTTCTTACTGCATCCCCTATCGTCCTCAGCCTTGGCAACATCATCTTTTGTATCACAACATCATCCTTTAATATTTCTAACCTAGTTCATTAGCTACTATATTTGTTTCCATGTCTAACGCCTGCCTCCATCACCACCATATTTGTAAAAGATAAGCCTACGCTCTTATCCCTATCCTCCTGATGAGTTGCAAAACTCACAACTTTTTTCTTATTTAATTTCATAATTTTGCTATGATTTTGGTATAAATATTTATTTTTATTTGAAATTTAATTTTGGACTAGTTTTTTGGGCGGAAATTGAGAAAAGGAACAAAAAGAGGTTGAATTGAAGAATTTTTGGACTAAAAGATTGCAACCTTGGCCAAACTTGTAGCCCAAGGTGATAGGAAGTTTGAGAAAGCGCCACCTCAGCAGATTTTGCCGCCTAAGCAAGGATAAAATAAGTTTCAAGGTGGATCAAATACAATCAGATTAGTATAGGGATAAGATAGGAGTAGTAGAGTTTATTTTTTATCTTCTTGTGCCTATATAAAGACTCCTAGAATTAAACCTAGATCATCATATTTTCTCCCTCTATTCCTCCTTTCCTCTCTTATCGCTGCCCCTCTCTCTTCTTCTCCATCTTCTTCTTTTCTTTAACTTTTACAATTTTATTATGACCTTTAGAGGCTAAATAATTATTTTTAGTTGAAGGTTAATTTAAATTGAGATTTTATTCAAACTGTGAGGTTATGTGCTTTAATTCTTTTCATCTTATTTCTATTTTCTGTTAATTTCTGAATTTGAGGAACACCACCTCCATTGCTGTTTTCTTGAGAATTCAAGGGGCCCATTGAATCTCTTGGGAATACAATATATTTCTAATTAATCTAATTAAATCCGTAATTATTTAATTGGATTAATAACTGATCAAGCATAATTTAGCCACATTTTTATTATCTTTATTACTGTCTAATTACACATTTTTCTAGTTTAATTCATGTTTTTATGATGTTTTTACAGAAAAGGAGAAAACTGAAAACTTGGAGAAAAATTGCAAAAAAAGCTGGAAAATTTATTTGGCTGAAGTGATTTGGCCAAATCACCCGCATAAAACTAAAGTAGAAGGCTAAAGCAGGAACCTGAAAGTGACTCATAGAAACGATTTGCGCAAGCGATTTGTCCAAATCAACTGCCCAAATCAAACTGACGCAGACAGGACATCAGCGCGGGAAGAAGGAAAAATCAGAATTTCAAAAATGTTGGAGTCTTATCCTACTTCAAATACCACAAGACCAATCCTATGACATCTCCAAGAGTCACTCCCAAGAAAGGTTTTCTCCAAGAAGAAGATTTATTCATGATTAAATACAAAAGCAAAGAAGGAATAAAAGACTACAAAAGACCAAGTCAAATTAGGATTCCCAATCCTAGTTGGACTAGGACTCTTAACCTATAAAAGAAGACAGCCACAAACTAGTAGGCAGCATCGAAAATTCTGCAGAAATTCAGCAAGCAACACAGCAGTCTCTTCTTCTATTTTTCTTCTTTCTTTTTGTGTATTTTTGTCCACCATAAGTGGCTAAACATCTTCTTTTCTAGTTGAAGTTGAGAAATTTCAGTTTTGTGATGAATTGGGAGATTTAAAACTCCATTATTTATCTTCTATTTTTCAATATTTATGCAATTTGTTCTTCATGCTATTGTTGCTTTGCTATTAGAATCAATTAAGGCCTGTTGCTTTTAATTGCATAAGTGATAAATTGTTAGTTTAAATAATTTAGGTCCGTAATTGCTTAGATTGTTTGAACACAAGTACACTTAGTTGCATAATCTAAACTTGACCACGCGGTTGGCAAGGTTAGAATTAGGTTTCTCTAAGTCTTAATGCAGTTAACAGTTGAAAAGTAAAAAACCCCTGGGACGTTCTTGGCAACTTGTTAACTAGTGTTTGATTAGCGAACGTTTCCTAGTCAAACTAAAAATAAGGAGGAATTTGGTTGTGAGAAGCGTCTTCCACAACGTAAACTAATTTATTGAAAAAAATAGGAGTATCAAAGAATCAATGATCAATTCTAAACAACTGAAATATATCCATACTTCAACTAGAGTCTTTCTCCCATTGATTTACTCATCTTTTCAAATTATTGCTTTCTTCTACTACTTAATTTTTAAATTTCAGTTCTTTATCATAAAAATCAAACCCCCCTTTATTTTTACTTTTATTATTTAATTGCCCAAGTCGTTATTAGGAAGATCCTTAGTGTCAAATCTCTGTAGTTCGACTCTATTGCCACTATCTACAAATTATTTTGTTGATTGATAATAGATTTATTTTTTACGGCTTCGATAACCGCTATCAATAACAAGTAGCAATTAACATATTATTTTCTGTTAAGGAATTGATAGATTTGATTTAAATAAATCGCATATTTTTGTTGATAAGTTTAGGTTATTCTCTCTTAATGCAGTTGACTAATTAAATCTACACGCATATTGGGATTATTAGTTAACTAGGAATTAATTTAAGTGCGAAGCAGATTCATTTATTCATAAGAAAGAATTGGTAGGATTCGTGTGTTTGACCACTATAACCGAACAATAGATAATAACATGAATTATTTTTTTCTAACCAATGATCAATCGCAAAACACCTCAATTTGATTATTTTCAGCTGAAATTTTCAATTAATTATTTATTTTTCAATTTTCAATTGCATTATTTATTTTTTTTTCTTTTAAATTTATTTTTTCTTGGCTTGTCCAAGATAAAACCATTTTTATAAAAAAACTCTTTTCTTCTCACTTTTTATATTAAACTACTCTTCTATTTCAATTGGTCATCTAAATTAAACAGAATTAAGGTTTCTGTGGAATCGATACTCACTTATCCTATCTATAAGTTTTTATTAACATAAGAAAAGAAAAGTAAATTTTAAATTAACGGATTTAACACCCGTCAATAAGTAGACGAGTGGAACCATGGCTGGTTCAAGCCAATGTGCCAACAAGTGCAAGTGCATACAAGTAGACAGGGTGGAACCATAAAACTTTTTTAGAGGGAGTCTTGCACACACATGTATAATAATCCCTATAAATATAAAATAAATAAAAATAATATCAAATATCAAATTATAAAACTTATATTAATTAAAAAATTATAACAAAATATCAGTCATAAATATATATAAGTATTACGAATTTTTATTTATGAAAGCAAGTATTACAAATTTATAATTTTGATAAGTTTATATAAAATTCAAATATTTAAAATTTGAGAAAAAAATATAAATCTAAAATAGATAAATCATACAACATAATAGTGTAAAATAAAAAAATATTATTATAAAATTAATTTGACATAAAAAGAAAAGTATTAATAAAATAATAAATAATAATATAGTATATTATAGAAAGATAAGTAAATAAATATATTCAAAGTAGAATCAAAATAAAAATAAAAATAAAAATTTTTAGGTTTAAATTGAATGGTGAAGAAATTGCTAGACTAACTTGTATTTAATTTTAAAATAAAATATTTATGAAATTTTAATATGTAAATACAAAATTCTTGAATAATTAATTTAATTAAATTTTTATATATATTTTTTTGACAATCAAATAATTTTAATGTTTTAATTTTAATTTTAATTTTAAAATAGAAATTAGAAATTAATAGAGATTAATAGAAAATTTAAGGGACCATTTAAAAAATAAAAAATTTACTTCTCTTATATATACTTTTTTTTTATTAATGCTTAGAAACATTAATGGAATTTTGAAAGATTAATTAAATAATAAAAAGTTAAATTACATTAATCTATTAAAATATTTTTAAAAATAATTAAGGGACTAAAATAAAAATATATTTTAAGTTTTATTATTAATTTGGAGGAGCCAATATAATAAATATATAAAATATTTGGGAGGGAGAGGTTTTGGGGCCAAGGCCCCCTCTAGTCTCTCCTTGCGTAGCGACTAAAAAAGTCACTTTTAAATAAATTGATAAAAAACTTATTACAAAACAAATTTTTTCTTTATAAAACATATCGGTGAGTAATTTCAAACAATCGTAATTAATCCATATTTTTCTTATTTCTTCGTCTGACACATCATTTAATTACCAAATAATGGATTTTTCCTTTTAATTTTGGTGAAGCCAGAGTAACAAAAAATTGATTTAGCGTTATCTTGTCTCCCATATGCAATGATTTGTTAGTATTGCAAATGCCAATCACACGCTCCGTAAGCAAGACAAAGTGTGCCTAGAGAAGCATGGAGAATCCTATCTTCTTCAGTGTTTTTATTGGTGAAGGATAGAATTCATTACTGGCCAAAACTAGCAAAAAAGAAAAAAAAAAAAAAAAATAAGAAGAAGAAGAAGACAACACAGGGCCTCTGCATAGAGACATCACTAAGTAAAAGAAGCATTTCGCCAAGGTTTAGAGGGTATAGAATGAGGTCCCATTGAGGTCTCTATTAACATCGTTGAGAATTCCCTCGATAGTGACAGGCTTGAAAATCTTCATCTAGCATTTTTATTCATAATATATTCGTTTAACTTGATTGTTACATATGATTACATTACCATTGTTATTATTATTTTTTTAATTAGAAAAAAATCTAAATATTTACGTTACTTTATATTTATATCCAATGATACATAATTACCCCTAAAGTAAGTCGTTAATTGTCACCATGAAATAGATTTACGTGGTAAGGATTTAATAAGTGAAAAATACAGTCCATTCTGTGGGAAGGAAGATCCGGATACCATAGCACCTGGTGTATCATCA
Organism: Manihot esculenta; assembly: GCF_001659605.2. Lineage (NCBI taxonomy): Eukaryota > Viridiplantae > Streptophyta > Magnoliopsida > Malpighiales > Euphorbiaceae > Manihot > Manihot esculenta. Next base: position 13,618,663 of record NC_035176.2, on the reverse strand, counting down.
AGACTCACTTTTTCCTTAAACGGGCGAGTGTCGACACGAAATTACTATTAATAGACACAGCCCCGTATATCTCCATCACACCTATAAATCGCGGGATTGTCAATTTATTAGCTGGCGACATCTCTAACCAAACTGCCAGCCACATCACTGCCGGATAATCGAGAAATACTATATTTATCTCTACCTTCTTATAGTATAAAAGGAGAAGAATCACATAAGTAAAGGTATGCTATTCTTTAATACTAAAACTCTAAGCAATTCCTTGCCTTTTCTATTCAGGTCGATATTTACTTGAGCGTCAGACTGGCTGCCGTGGGCACCCACCACCACCTCACGTTTTCTTCGTTGCAGGTTCTAGCTAATCACAATACAGTTCCATTCCGGTTACGTCATCCATCTAATCTCAGCAATATCATTTGGTTCTGTTGTCGAAAATCCATTGAACTCTATTTATTCATTTGGATTAAAACTGGTCTTTTGTTTCTTTTTCTTATAAAAAAGGAATATTTCCTCTCTAATCTCTCAAAATGGCCGGAATCGTACATGTCATTACTGGAGGACCTGATAAGGGCAAAGAGAAAAATAAGTGTATGGCAGAGGATGTCATGTCCGTCCATCAAGAACTCTGGACCAAACAAAAAGTAAGGTTCGATCCTGCTAACAAAGTGGTCGGGTTCTTTTAAAATGACCCGCTGGTCATTAAGATCCTCCTAAACCTGTACGAGGTACGACAAATACTTCTAGATACAGGTTGTTCTATTAATCTTCCAATCTTAAATATTTTTAACAAGTTAGGCTTAGATGAAAACGGACTTGACAGAGTTTTCTATCCTTTAGTGGGATTAGGAAATAAGACTATGGCAGTGCTAGGTACCATCAACCTTCCCCTAGTATTGGGTGATGAGAAATATATGTGAGAATTGTATGTTGAGTTTGCGGTGGTAGATATCCCATTTGCGTACAATATGATACTTGGTCGTCCAGTCCTAAACTGCCACGGTATCGTTATTAACATGGATGCTATGTATCTTAAGCTTTCAGCTCCAGGGGGAATAGCAGTGGTCAGAGGCAATCCGAGGTTTGCCAAAGAAGGTTACAGGCACACAGTAAAAAGTCTTGGGAAAGCAACTACTCCCATCGACTTGCTGGAGAAGCTTAAATCTCACATAAAACTGAAATAAAAAAAGTCGGTAGAAGAGGTCTTGATAGGGAAGGAGCAAAAAGTACAGTTCAGCACTGCACTAACCAGCAAAACAAGGACTTATCTAGCAGAGTTGCTAAATAGCCGAGTGTTGACTTTTGCTTGGTACCCAAAGGATATAACGAGTGTAGACCCGACACTTATTACTCATAAGCTATCTATTGACAAGAACGTCAAACTAGTCCAATAAAAGAAAAGAAAGTTCACACCAGAGAGGCAGTAGGTGATCAAATAGGAAGTTAATAGATTTTTGGGCGCAGGATTGATAAAGGAAGTACAGTATCCCACGTGGTTAGCCAATGCAGTCCTGGTGAACAAAGCTAACGAAAAGTGGAGAATGTGCATGGACTTCACTGACTTTAATAAAGCATGTCAGAAAGCTCACTACCCATTGTCATCCATCGACATATTAGTAGACTCGACCTCAGTTCATGCGGTGATCTCTTTCCTTGATTCCATCTCAGGATACCACAAAATCATGATGGATTCTGAGGACACAGAGAAGACCATATTCATAACAGGTGAAAGAGTTTACTGCTACAAGGTAATACCTTTTGGTTTAAAAAATGCAGGAGCCACGTACCAAAGGTTAGTGTCAGAAGTCTTTAAGGACATGATGGGATCAACCGTCGAAGTATACGTAGATGACATGGTGGTAAAAAACTGATTATTGGAAGAACACTTGGAAGATATCTGGAGAGTCTTTGATGTCCTGGACAAGGCAGGCATGAAGCTGAACTCAGAAAAATGTACCTTTCAGGTAAAGGTTGGAAAGTTTCTAGGATATATCATCTCAGAAAGGGGCATAGGGGTGAATCCTGAGAAGATCAGCACTATCCAAAACATGGAAGCACCTAGAACCATTAACAAAATAGAGAGATTAAATGAGCGAGACACTGCACTAGGTCAATTCATATCATGCTCGGCCAGAAGGTATCTCCCGTTCTTCAAAGTCTTAAAAGGCAAAGGTAAGTTTGAGTGAGGGGAAGAGTGTGCAGAGGCATTTGAAAGTCTAAAAACCTTTTTATCATCTTCTCCATTGCTAAATCCGCCTGTCCAAAGTGAAATTTTGTTTCTATATTTATCTGTGACATAGGAAACAGTTTGCTCAATACTCGTTCAAGAAAATAATGGAGAACAAAGCCTAGTACATTACGTTAGCTAAGTTCTGAAAGAGGCAGAGTTGAATTACCCTCCTCCTGAAAAATTGGCATTTGTAGTATTCATGTTGGCCACAAAGTTGTGACCGTACTTCGAGTCACACACCGTAGAAGTCATAATCAATTACCCTCTATGAAAGGTTTTACACAGGCCAGAGTTATCGGGACGGTTGTCCATCTGGGTGGTAAAATTGTCTGCCTATCATATCAGGTATGTTCCAAGGAAGACCATAAAAGCCAAGGTGCTAGCTGACTTTATCGCAGAGATGACTTCACCGTTAGAATTTTTAGAGTCCTCTGAAGCGAAAACAGAAGAATGGAAGGTTTCAGCAGATGAAGCTTATGGGGCTGAAGGTTCAGAAATCAGGATACTTTTGAAATCTCAAACCGGTATAAAGCTTTGATATGCGGCAAAGCTTGCCTTGAAAGCCACTAACAACTAAGCCGAGTGACTCGCGGTTGTCGAAACCGGTAAAAAATAACCTTTCTGGTTATCAACAATCTTACAACTGTAGATAGTGGTGAAAGGATCAAATTCACAGGAAATTGAAAACTTACCTACCTTCCTTATAAAAACCAAGAGAATGTACTGAAAGTAAACTGAAAGCAAATAAACTGAAAGAAAAGTAAACTGACAATAAAAGTAAAAAGGGGGTTTTGAGATTAATTAATTGATCTAAAACTGAAAGCAATAAAAGTAAAGCGAATAATAAAAATAAAGAGAAATCAATAATAAGAAAGATCTAGTTGAAGAATTGGATCCATTTCAGTTGTTGGGATTGATCATTGACACTTAGGTTCCTTTGTTTGATTCAATAAATTAGTTATGGAGATGAAAGACGCTTCTCACCACCATATCTCTCCTTAGACATAAATCAATTAGGGAACGTCCTCTAATTAATCACTAATCAATAAGTTTCCAAGGAACGTCCTTGGGCCTTCGGCATCAAAACAACTGTCAATTGCATTAAGAAATAGAGAGACCTAATTCTAGCTACCCAAACGCATGGTGATATTGTTAGATCATGCAATTTCCTTAGTTTTTACACCAAGAGTTCTTATGTTTGAACAATCCAAGCAATTACGGACTCAAAATTATTCAAACTAACAATATATTACCTTGCAATCAAGAATCAATTGGCCACATTGATCAAAATAACAAAGCAATAATGTAATCAAACATGGAATTGCATAAATATTGAATAAAAAAAAGGTAAACAATCTATGTTTAGATCTCACAATCCATAAAACAACCAAAGTATCAATCAATCTTCAACTAGAATAAAAGGTTTCAGCCACTCATGGCTGAAACAAAACCAAAAATAAAGAAAGAGATGAAGAAGAGATGTGGTCACTTGCAATCCCGTAGGTGTGTCTAAAGAGGTGTAGAAAAAGCATGGGGAGGCTCCTTATGTATCTTTTTATAGTTGAAAGTGTTGCCCTAGGTCCTTACTTGCTGCCCAAGAGGCTGCTTGCTGCCCAAGTTGTGTCAAAAAAGGAAAGAGGCATGCGACAAGGCTTTAAGAAGGAAGGAGGCTCACGCTTGTCTTCAAAATAGGTGTGGCGCGCGGCTAGGGTTTGTAGAAGAGAAGAGGTGCTGTCCAAACTTTCCCTTTTAGGTGGAGCCTTCTTTTGAATTTCAAATTTTAAATCTGAATGCATGAGAGGCAAGTGCATCTTCTTGAGATCTTGCTTCCTGAATAGGCAGAACTGATTGCTGAGGTGTCTGCATATCTTTAAACAAGGAAAGAACGATCTGCAATTTGAATCTCAAATAGTCTGCTGACTGTGCTTCCCTTATCTGACACTTTCCATATTTGGCACTTTCCATATTTGAAAACTTTCCTTATTTGGCACTTTTCATATTTGGCACTTTTTGGCAGTTTTAAGAGCATTTTCACCAGATTGTCTCTTTACACCTATTTTCTGCAAAACAAGACTAAAACCACAAAATTAGGCAGGAAAAGTGTAAATGAACATCAATAATATCATGATAAATGGGTCTAAAATATGCTCTGTCACCGAGTACGAAGCAGTAATAATAGGCTTGAGAATCATCAAAGAGCTAGGTATCCAAAAATTGATTATTTTTAGTGACTCATAATTGGTTGTTAATAAGTGCTAGGGACAATTCAAAGTGTGATAGTCGAACATTATTAAATATAAGGAAAAGACCCGATCCTTAACAAAGGAGGTCAAAAGCGGGCAAAGTAGTTGTGACCTTCGCCAGGTAGCTAGAGGCAACAATGAAGAGGCAGATCTTCTAGCCAAGATGGCGGTGACAGGTGAACAAAACTTGACTCAACCATTCCAGTTCAAGAAGTTATACACTCCAGCGACAAAGATGGAAGAGTCATTTCCCAAAGAAGAGGGGGAATCGTGGATGACGCCCGTATACAAATTCTTGACACAAGATGATCTTCCAGCCGATGAGTTATCAACTAAATAGGTAATAAGTCTTCTAAATATGCACTAATTGATGATTGGTCATACAGAAGGTCCTCCACTCACCCATGGCTACAATGTGTTATAGAGGAGGAAGGTTAGGAAATCCTAAAAGATATCTATGAAGGTGATTGCGGAATCCATGAAGGAGCACAGACAATCACCCGAAAAGCATTCAAACAAGGGTATTACTGACCAATAATAATGTAGGATGCGAAGTAACTTGTCCAAAAATGTCAGAGATGCCAAGTACATGTAAACATCCAAAGGACACCGGGAGAAATGCAAGCGACCATTGTAAGTCCTTGGCCTTTCTTTCAGTGGGGATAGATATCCTCGGCCCATTTTCCAAGGCATCCATATCAAGAAAGTTTGTTATCATGGCAGTAGATCACTTCAACAAATGGGAGGAAGCTGAGGCAGAATAGTCCATCACTACCTATTAAGCAATCTCTTTTGTCAGCAAACATATATTCACCCGATTCAGAATATTCAAAATAGTGATCACCGATAATGGAACTCAATTTGTAAGGACTAGGTTTAGAGACTTTTGCAAGAAATAGGAAATTGATTTGAGGTTCAACTACACCTATCACCCCCAGTCCAATCTTATAACAGAGGTCACAAATAGAACTATATTACAAGGGCTGAAGAAAATACTCGACCAAGCCAAAGGCAATTGGCCCGAGGAGTTACCTCACATACTATGGCCATATAGGACTACTCCCAGAACCGCTATTGGGGAAACGTCCTTTTCCCTTGTATATGAGGCTAAAGCAGTCATGCCTATGGAAATACAAATGAGAAGCTTCAGGACACAACACCCTTAAGGATAACCCAAGAGATGCAATTCAATTTGGACCAAGCTAAATTCTTACGAGAAAAGGCTACAATCAGAATGGCAGTTTAGAGAAATAAAATATCCATAATATTCAACAGCAAGGTTAGGCCACGAGCCTTCAATGTGGGAGACTTGGTCCTCAAAAGAGCAGACATAACAAGTGGCAACGTCGAACTCGGTACGCTGGGTGAGAACTGGAAAGGACCATTTAAGGTCTCAAAGGTTATTCGCCCAGGGTCCTATAAGCTGGCCAAACTAAATGGTCAAGTTATTCCCCATGCATGGAATACTTGTAATTTGAGAAAATTTTATCAATGAATTAACAAGGTTATTTTCATATGTTGTGTACTCTAGTGACAAGGAACAATGGATTGCCTCCTGACTCGCGGTTGTCGAAGCCGGTCAAAAATAACCTCTACGGTTATCAACAATCTTACAACTGCAGATAGTGGTAAAGGATCGAATCCACAGAGAATTGAGTACTTATCTATTTTTCCAAACAAGACCAAGAGAATCAACTGAAAGCACAACTGAAAGCAAGTAACTGAAACCAGAACAAAAGTAAAGTGCAATAAAGTAAAGGGGGGGTTTTGAGATTTGATTTGACTAACCACAATTTAAAGCAATTAAAATAGCAAGTAATTAAAATAAAAGAGGAAATCAATATGAGGAAGGTCTAGTTGAAGATATGGATCCACCTTGGTTGCTTGGATTGATCATTGAAACTTATGTTCTCTTAATTGGTTCAATAGATTGGTTATGGGGATGGAAAATGCTTCTCACCACCATGTCTCTCCTTATGATTAAATCAATTAGGGAACGTCCTCTAATCAATTACTAATTAACAAATTGCCAAGGAACGTCCTTGGGCCTTAGGCATCAAAACAATTGTCAATTGCATGAAGAAATAGAGAGATCCAATCCTAGCTACTCCAAACGCATGAAGGTGATGCTAGATCATACAATTTCTTAGTTTTTACACCGAGTGTTCTTAGGTCAGAATATTTCCAGCAATTACAGACTAAAAAAATATCCCAACTAACAATCAATTAACTTTGCAATCAAGAATCAAGTGGCCAGTTTGATCAAAACAACAAAGCAATCTTAGATTCAAGCACACAATTGTATGAATATTGAACTAATCAAAGACAAATAGTTTATGTTCAGATCTCACAATCCATAAAACAACCTTAGTTTCAATCAATCTTCAACTAGAATTAAGGGTTTCAGCCACTCATGGCTGAACCAAAACAGAAAATAGAAGAGAAGGGAGGGAGGAGGTGAACCGGCGGTGGCAAAGGTGGAGATGGAGCAGCAGCCGAACCTTGGAGAAGTTGGGGGTGATGAATTCTGCCCTTCTTGTCTTCTTAAAGTGTTTAAATATGTCTTGAGAGGCTGCCTAGGGTTTCTTGACTGTCCATGCATCTTTTAGAGGATGCCTAAAGTGCCCTTGGTCCAATATGTGCCTTTTATGTGCATGTGTGAAGGCAAAAACGTGGAGCATATATCAAATTGTAAGTGATGGGCTCTTTGGTCTTTTAATTGCTGCCCAAGGTCTTCAAGATGCTGCCCAAGGGTGTCCAAGTTGCTGCCCAAGGTGCCTCTTCACATCCCCTTGCCGCCCATTCACAATTAAGGAAGGTGGAGCCTCCTTTTGCGATTTGAATTTTGAATGTGCAAGGCATGAAGTGGGAAACATGTGATCTTTGGATTTGGCTTCCTTAATAAGCTAGATCTTGAAATCCAAAATCTGAATATGAATCTTGGGGATTTGACTTTCAAAATACTTTCCTCATTTGGCTCTCCATATATGGCAGCTTGGGATATAGCTTCTTGAATAAGGAAAAGGCTTCTTGGAGATTTGAAATTTGAATTTCAAATTGCCTTGGCTGAATGTTCTTTCCATATTTACCACTTTTGTAATACTCGGCAGATTCAGACATCGGAATTTCTACCGTTCGGTGGAATTCGAGGATGTCAGAGGGTTCTAGACGGGTAAGAGAAGGTTTTCTACATGATTTGTAAGTATTTTAAAGGGTTAGAATGAAAAAGGAGTGAGGTTTGAAGAGAAAAGGCATTGGGGACAAAGGCCAAGTTCGGCTGCCGAAGGTAAGTTCGGCCGCCGAAAGTGCCCAATGTTCGGCCCCCGAAGGGTATGTTCGGCCCCCGAAAGTTGCATGGTTTTGCATGCGATTCGGCAGCCGAAGCTGAGCTGGTCAGCCAGCTATTGTACACTCCTCAGCCAGTGATTTGGACAGGTGTTGCCTCCAGATCTTTGCCAGAGGTTAGGCCACGTCTCCCATGACTCATCTGTAAGCTTTTATCAGCTTATGCAGAGGGTTGGTTGTGTCTAATGTGTTGAACGTCTTTGAGAGAAAAGAGAGGTTTTGGTGGTTTGAAGCTTGTGAAGGGGATTTGTTGAGTTCAAGTTGTTCTTCTTCTAGTTTCAGGAGGTAAGAGAGGTCTTTATACTTGTTTTATGGTTTTAACAGCTTTTCAAGAGGGTAAGGGTAGAGTTGCATGTTTAGGTTTTCGAGTTTTAGAGTTTAGTTTTGATGTTTTAATGGTGAAAGCATGATTATGTGTTGTGTTAGTTGTTTTGTTGGGGTTAATAGGTAGTTTGGGACCCCTTGGTGCATATACCAGAGTATATGTGAGTTAAGACGCTGAGTTATGCATATTCGAGTGTGTTGGAGCAGTTGTGCATGAGAGGAAGCAAGGTTCTGCCTTCTGGAGAACCCAGCTTCGGCCGCCGAAGTGAAGCTTCGGCTGCCGAACCTCTTGTGGAGGTAGTTTCGGCTGCCTAAGGTTACCTCCGAAAGAATGGACTTTCGGATCTGTCATGCACATTCGGCCGCCGAAGGTGCCGCCGAACATGCATGAGTTTCGGCCCTGGAGAGGACATTCGGCCACCGAACCTGCTGCCGAATGTGTTCTGTCCAGCCTTCTTTTGCATGAGTTATGTGATTATGTGCAGAGGTTTAGAGGGGATTATGGGGAATTGTTTAAGAGTTATTCAAAGTATGTGTGACACCTCATTCGAGTCCATTTGTGTAGGATTGGACCCGAGAGTTCGAGGAGGTCATCAGAGTTAGAGATATCAGAGTCAGTACAGTATCTGCCAGAGGAGCAGAGGTGAGTGGAACTAAATGAAATAGTTTATCTTGAGAAATGACACGATTCTAGCATGATTCATGCATCATAAACTGCCATGTTATGTATTAGGTTGTTGCATTAGAATTCACGAAGATGATGCATTGCATAAGATGTTGTTTATGTGGATGAATGTTGAATGATCCTTAGCCCTTGACAGAGAACAGATACAGATTTATGGCATGAGATAGCCATACCAGGTCGCCCCTGGATAGTCCAGGTCGCTCCTGGTACTATGAGTGAGACAGCTGGGCTGTCAAATCAGAGTTAAGTGAAGACCAGGTGAGACCTCGTCTCCTTGGCACAGTTAGTCATGTTGTGATATCAGAGAGATAAGTGTAGACCAGGTGATGACATAGTCTCCTTGGCACAGTTGGCATTAGTATAACATGTAGTTGAGGGTTATTGGTGACAAGTTCATCCTTGAGATGATATGTTTGTGATGTGATGCATTTCATGAAAACATGTAATGAATGAACTGTTTTTATTGTTCCTCCTCACTGGGCTCTAGAGCTCATCCCACTCCCTTATCCCAGTTTTGCAGGTCCTGAGATAGCTATGAGACGTCAAAGTCAGCAAGAGTACAGAGAAAAGTTATGCTTGAATGTATGTTCTAATAGCTTAGTGGACATGATGTAATTAAAAGCTTAGTTGTAATGTAATAGATAGACATGTACTGTCATATACTGGATAGACTTATGCTTTCCCTAGTGTTTTTGTTGTTGTGTGATGTTTGCTTAATCCCCTGTACATGAATCCTGTTTTACGTTTCTTGATGAGAAATGTGTGAGTTAGGCTTAATGTATGGCTTCGATGAGATACCAGTGGGATGTGTTACAGATTGTGTTAATCCCTGGACCACAGCAAATAGTAGTCCCTGGTACAGGCCCTGAGGGCCATTTCAGATTGACATATCTGAGTAGCAGCAGTTAAGCCTACAGAGTTTTACAGGATTGTTGAGTCTATTTGTATCATGTCTGGGATTTATCAGGTACACAGAGAGTATAGTCGGCTTGCTACGGGTCCCGGCGGCCTTAAGCCGATCTGGATCCTAGTGCCAGTGATGGTTCGGACCGTTACTGAGGGGTACCGGTTTCTGGGTCATTACAGATTGGTATCAGAGCATAGGGCCTCAGAGTACGATGTGCTGAGTGAGTATACTCAGGGATCAGAGATATCTCACATCGGAAAGAGGTTAAGATGTTAGAAATGTAGATCTTTTGAGTACGGTGTGTTGAGCGAAGATGCTCAAGGATTAGATTCCCACATCGGAAAGAGGTGTAGTCTTGTATAGGAGGGAAAGTATAATAGGGAAACACATGTCCACTAGGATAGGATGTGGAGTCTTGTCTTGCATGATGATGTGAAATGCCATGATGAGCTACATGTGCTAGGAATATGTTTGATATGTGCTGAGGATTCATGTGTTCTCACATGGATCATTTGATGATATTTTTGTGTGCTGTTGTGCTTTTCAGAGGCAGGATGAGAGGAACTCGTCGATCTGCGAGATTGATTGGAGCTCCACCGGAGAATGAGGACATGGATGTCCATCTCCCTATTCTGCAAAGGGCAACATCCGATAGGTTAAGTAGTGAAGGTACATCAAGGGATCCTAGACGGTCTATTGAGGAGAGTAGACGGGGAGTTGTCCAGAGTGGTATGTCAGGGCTTATGAGAGAAAGAGAGAAGGATGACCAGAGTAGAGAGGGCGGCTTTGGTATGAGCGGATTAGGAGGAGATATGGGTGAGTCCCAAGAAGGCACTCAGGCCTCGAGGTTTGTTCCACCTCAGTATCCACCCTACCAGTGGGGGACAGAGTACCCGATGAGAGGTACATCAGAGTTGCCTAGATATCACCCATATCCCACCTTTATGCCCTATCCTCCCTTTTATCCGCCATATCCACCATCATATCCACAGTATACCATGTTTCCACCCTTCTTTTGTTACCCAAGGTCAGTAAACCCTAACCCAGGGCAAGTTGCACCTCCTCCACCACCAGTAGAACCAGTAGCCCCAGTTATCCAAACACCTAAGCTTAGTTCACCTGGAGAAAGTATGGTGCAGCTGACAGATTATTTGAGGTTAGATGTTCCCCAATTTGAGACAGGTGATGACCCTTTGGAGTATCTTAGAATGGTCAAGATGATAACTGATGAGTTGGGCGTCAGTGAGAGTAGAGCCATTCAGATGGCAGGGGTCACAGTGAAATGTGAAAAGACAAGGGCATGGTTCAACCAGTATGTGAACCCGAGGGTAGAAAGCTTATCCTGGGAACAGTTTGCTATAGAGTTTGTAGGATGGGCTTGTCCAGATAGCTCAAGGGAGCATAAAGAGAGTGACTGTGAGCAGCCAGGGCAGACAGAAAACATGAGTGTAGAAAAGGACCCAGAGAATAGTGATCGTTTCCCTTTGGGTAAGGCTGCTGCAACGAATAAAAAGAAAGTGAGAGGCCTGAAAGGGTCAAAGAAAAGAGAGTTCTGGAATAGGGTACAGTTTGGCATGGGTTGTCGTGAGGGATCAAGTTTTGGTTTGAATCACTCTAAATGTCCGAGGTGCGGTAGGCCGCACAAGGGAGTCTGTCTAGTAGGGACAACAGCATGTTTCAGGTGCGGACAAGAGGGGCACATAGCACGTGAGTGTTCCACCGCCACTTTGCTAACACAGTCCTAGCAGACAGTCTCAGACAGAGTAGCTCAGCCAGAAGCTCTAGCCATGGTGCAGGACAGAGGCAGAAGGAGCGGGATCACTCCTTCTTCCACAGGTTCCCCAGGTGAAGGTCCATCAGTGCCAGCACGGATCTTCGCTTTGACGCAGCAGGAGACTGACACATCGGACATGGCGGTGACAGGTACTTTTCACTTCCATATGTTTTGATGTGTTTGTTCATAGCAACTTTGATGTTTCGCTTTCCTTAGGGCCGTGAGAGCCGTCGAGAGTATGGGTTTGATAACTTCTGGGAGTAGAATGTCCTCTTTGGGGTCAATAGACTCAAGTGTGATCCGTCAGTGGCAGAGTTAGTCTGCCAATAGAGTTGAGTGCGAGTTGTGAGTAGGTGCCTTCCAGCTGACCTAGTGGTTCTAGAGTGACTGGTTGAGGTCATTCTAGGGGTGGATGGGCTAGCTACTCATAGTACTGCCTTAGCAGAGGCAGAATAGTCAGGCTTTGCGACTAGGAGGGATCACAGGTAATGTGTGAGGGGACAAAGTAGAGATGCCTAGAAGTTTGCTATCAGCCCTAGAGGCTCTTACGCTGTTTAGGAAAGGTTATCGCAGGTTTCTTGCTTGTGTCAGAGAACAGTGTAGTTAGTCAGATTAGAAGGGGAACAGTTGTAGTGTCCACAGCCAGAGAAAAGTTGTCAATAGGACCCAGACAAGTCGTCAGGTGTACCACCCGCTAAACGAAGAGAGTGAGAACGACGAATGGTAAAGATTGCACTACCAGAGTGTGAGAGATAGGAAAAGCCAAATGAGTAATAGCGAGATAGTGAACCAGGAAAGATATTCGAGAGTGGTGCTATTAGATGCTTGTTATCCAGTTATAGGGAGAGTGATCTATCATCTCCGAGTACAGCCCTCAAAGATAAGAAATAAGTCAAAGAACAGAGTAAGAAAAGAATGAGAGTAAGAGAAAGTAAGTGTCATAGATCAGAGTAACAAAACAAAAGAAAGAAAAAGAATACGCAAACGAGAATGAATAGAGAAAGAAAAGAGTAAGACTAAGGGTCAGTTCAGGAGGAGCTTTCAGTTTATTCTGGGATTCGGTGGTACTTGAGGCAGAGGAAAGGGTTAGCCTTTTCATTAGTACGTTCCCGAGAGAAGGTCCTAGTTTGGATCTTCACTCTGACTCCGTAGGAAACTATCACATCGAACACAGTGACGTCAGGTATGTTCACTTATGGATGTTCGGATGTGTGTGTTGGTTGTTTTGACCCCGCGTGTTTCTACTTTCTTGTGACTTAGTGAGCTGTTACTCGAGTGGGTTGGATGCCTTCTAGGCTTTGTTTTCTCTGGGTTAGTGGACCCGAGTATAATCCATCTGAGGCAGAGTCAGTTAGTCAGAGCAGTTTAGCGGTTGGAGTGAGTAGAGACTATCCAGCTGACCTTATGGTTCTAGAGTTGACTCGTTGATGTCATTCTAGGGCGGATTGGCTACTTACTCATTGTACTATTTGTGTCTGTATCTGTAGAGACAAGGTAAGAGAGTTCAGAGGCTAAGATGGATCAGAGATAGTCCTTGAAAGGGACAGAGTATAGGTGCCTAGAGGTTTGATGTCAGCCCAGTAGGCTCAACGGTACACAGGAAAGGGTATCAGAGGGGTCTAGCTCCTGTGAGCGAGTGTAGGAGTCAGATCAGGGAATCAGCCTCAACGCCCATTGCTAGTGAGTTCTAGATGGTTGTCCCAGACGAGCTGTCAGGTTTTCCATCTGTCAGGGAGTCAGAGTTTGGAATAGGAGTGGTGTCTGGACGCGGAACCATTTCTTTCCTTCTTTCCTTCTACCCTACAGCATGGCACCTGCAAAAAGAGTATAGTAGAGAGCATAGTCAGCATAGTATAGAGAAGCTTGGTAGAGAAAGGTTATCCGACCTAGTACCTCACCCTGGAATGTTCCAGTGTCAGTGTGAGAAACGAAGGATGAAACCTAAAGCTTGTGAGCAGATACACAAAATCACTACCAAGGACAGGTGTTCCCACGCAGGAGTAATAGTTTGTGGAGACAGCGAGTAGTAGGAGCTGCTGATTCTCCACGATAGATCTAAGCGTTAGAGAGAGTCCAAAAAAAAAAAAAAAAAAAAAGCCAGTATAGTAAAGAAGAAAAAAAAAAAAGGGCAAGGATCAGAGTACGCAGCAAAAGCGTAGAATCGTTCAGAAAACAGAGAAGCATGCCCAGTAGCTACTCAGTGTTGTAGTAGCTAGAGAACATGGCCTGAAGGCCAAGATCAGGGCATGTCTATTCCCTTGTGATTGTGTCACAAGTAGAGTGAGTGAGCGAAGCATATCCTGAGAGTCATTGCTCCTCGGACCGGAGTGAGTACAAGGAAACTAAGGGTAAAGATCTAGCGTAGTGAGAAAGCAAAGACGAGCCAAAGAGAAAAAGAAAGGTAGCAGTTCGTTTAGAGTATGGACACAGATGAAGCAGATAAAAATCCACAGAGTCAGAAAGTATGGCGAACCCGGGAGTATGTACTCCAGTGGTATCTGTGTCGCTTCTTAGAGGAAGGTGGTAGGCTTTCCTTATTTACTTGTGTGTATATGTGTTTGTTGTGTGAACATTCGAGGACGAATGTTCTTTAAGGGGGGAAGAATGTAATACCCGGCAGATTCAGACATCGGAATTTCTACCGTTCGGTGGAATTCGAGGATGTCAGAGGGTTCTAGACGGGTAAGAGAAGGTTTTCTACATGATTTGTAAGTATTTTAAAGGGTTAGAATGAAAAAGGAGTGAGGTTTGAAGAGAAAAGGCATTGGGGACAAAGGCCAAGTTCGGCTGCCGAAGGTAAGTTCGGCCGCCGAAAGTGCCCAATGTTCGGCCCCCGAAGGGTATGTTCGGCCCCTGAAAGTTGCATGGTTTTGCATGCGATTCGGCAGCCGAAGCTGAGCTGGTCAGCCAGCTATTGTACACTCCTCAGCCAGTGATTTGGACAGGTGTTGCCTCCAGATCTTTGCCAGAGGTTAGGCCACGTCTCCCATGACTCATCTGTAAGCTTTTATCAGCTTATGCAGAGGGTTGGTTGTGTCTAATGTGTTGAACGTCTTTGAGAGAAAAGAGAGGTTTTGGTGGTTTGAAGCTTGTGAAGGGGATTTGTTGAGTTCAAGTTGTTCTTCTTCTAGTTTCAGGAGGTAAGAGAGGTCTTTATACTTGTTTTATGGTTTTAACAGCTTTTCAAGAGGGTAAGAGTAGAGTTGCATGTTTAGGTTTTCGAGTTTTAGAGTTTAGTTTTGATGTTTTAATGGTGAAAGCATGATTATGTGTTGTGTTAGTTGTTTTGTTGGGGTTAATAGGTAGTTTGGGACCCCTTGGTGCATATACCAGAGTATATGTGAGTTAAGACGCTGAGTTATGCATATTCGAGTGTGTTGGAGCAGTTGTGCATGAGAGGAAGCAAGGTTCTGCCTTCTGGAGAACCCAGCTTCGGCCGCCGAAGTGAAGCTTCGGCCGCCGAACCTCTTATGGAGGTAGTTTCGGCTGCCTAAGGTTACCTCCGAAAGAATGGACTTTCGGATCTGTCATGCACATTCGGCCGCCGAAGGTGCCGCCGAACATGCATGAGTTTCGGCCCTGGAGAGGACATTCGGCCACCGAACCTGCTGCCGAATGTGTTCTGTCCAGCCTTCTTTTGCATGAGTTATGTGATTATGTGCAGAGATTTAGAGGGGATTATGGGGAATTGTTTAAGAGTTATTCAAAGTATGTGTGACACCTCATTCGAGTCCATTTGTGTAGGATTGGACCCGAGAGTTCGAGGAGGTCATCAGAGTTAGAGATATCAGAGTCAGTACAGTATCTGCCAGAGGAGCAGAGGTGAGTGGAACTAAATGAAATAGTTTATCTTGAGAAATGACACGATTCTAGCATGATTCATGCATCATAAACTGCCATGTTATGTATTAGGTTGTTGCATTAGAATTCACGAAGATGATGCATTGCATAAGATGTTGTTTATGTGGATGAATGTTGGATGATCCTTAGCCCTTGACAGAGAACAGATACAGATTTATGGCATGAGATAGCCATACCAGGTCGCCCCTGGATAGTCCAGGTCGCTCCTGGTACTATGAGTGAGACAGCTGGGCTGTCAAATCAGAGTTAAGTGAAGACCAGGTGAGACCTCGTCTCCTTGGCACAGTTAGTCATGTTGTGATATCAGAGAGATAAGTGTAGACCAGGTGATGACATAGTCTCCTTGGCACAGTTGGCATTAGTATAACATGTAGTTGAGGGTTATTGGTGACAAGTTCATCCTTGAGATGATATGTTTGTGATGTGATGCATTTCATGAAAACATGTAATGAATGAACTGTTTTTATTGTTCCTCCTCACTGGGCTCTAGAGCTCATCCCACTCCCTTATCCCAGTTTTGCAGGTCCTGAGATAGCTATGAGACGTCAAAGTCAGCAAGAGTACAGAGAAAAGTTATGCTTGAATGTATGTTGTAATAGCTTAGTGGACATGATGTAATTAAAAGCTTAGTTGTAATGTAATAGATAGACATGTACTGTCATATACTGGATAGACTTATGCTTTCCCTAGTGTTTTTGCTGTTGTGTGATGTTTGCTTAATCCCCTGTACATGAATCATGTTTTACGTTTCTTGATGAGAAATGTGTGAGTTAGGCTTAATGTATGGCTTCGATGAGATACCAGTGGGATGTGTTACAGATTGTGTTAATCCCTGGACCACAGCAGATAGTAGTCCTTGGTACAGGCCCTGAGGGCCATTTCAGATTGACATATCTGAGTAGCAGTAGTTAAGCCTACAGAGTTTTACAGGATTGTTGAGTCTATTTGTATCATGTCTGGGATTTATCAGGTACACAGAGAGTATAGTCGGCTTGCTACGGGTCCCGGCGGCCTTAAGCCGATCTGGATCCTAGTGCCAGTGATGGTTCGGACCGTTACTGAGGGGTACCGGTTTCCGGGTCATTACAACTTTCCTTATTTAGAACTTTCTATATTTAGTTTGACTTGATTTCAATTTGGCAGGCTTGCTCCCTTTTGCTCCAAATAAGGCAGTTTTAGGGGGATTTTCTCCAAAATGTCCTTTTACACCATTTTCTGCAAAACAATGTCAAGAGTACTAAATTAAGCAGAAATCATGTAAATAATCATCAATAATATCAAGATAAAAAGGACTAAAATGTGCTCTATCAAATACCCCCACACTTAATCTTTTGCTTGTCCTCAAGCAAATAAACATAGTCAAATAAGCTTTCTTTGCTACTTGATCCTTATTTCCACTTAAGTTCTTACTCTAGACACCTATTTTGAATCATTTGCAGTGAAGAATATATGTATGAAGATTACTTACCTTCTTTCCTTGTTTCCCTTTGCTTACCATGGTTAGGATTTGTTTTCCTCAAGAGAGACCATACATGCACACTAATTTGTTAAGACTTTTTCTAGCTTTCAGAGTGACTTGCCCTTACCTTGAAGTACTTTATTCAGTTTTTTGCACTTTTAATTTTTGCTTGAACAAGTCACCAACCTTTTGACGTGAAGGTACATATTTGTGATACCCACCCCGAGTTACTCAGTTGGTCACCTGTCCAAGTGGCTACTAGCTCTGTTCATAGTGTTTTGACCATTGGAACAGTTTTTAATTTATGCTTTTGAAGTCTAAGCCTTTGTGAATTTCTTTCTCTCAATGATTTGGGCAAATCAACACCAATTGCTAAATCAAGTCATGTTAAGTTCATTCACACAACTTTCAATTTATTCTCTCTAATGAGGGTCATCAATATATTTTTTACCATGGTAAACTCAAAGATTCAATTCAAAAGGCAATTCTCAAACATGAATACAACTCACTGCAATTGATTCAATATAATTTTAAAGAGTCATCACATCAATGGGGTCATAGAAAGAAAAACTCATCCAACATAGTTCATCAGTTTGAGTAGAGCAAAATAAAAAGAAGAAGAAGGTTGTGGTTGTGTGTGTTTTATTGAAAGCAAAAACTAAAAAAAAATTTCAACTGTGGCTATTCAGAGTAAGCTTAATGCAAAACTGAAAGGAAAAATAAAAAATTTGCGCAATCTGAAAGGAAAAGAAGAAGAAGGGGAGAAGAAGAGTGTAATACCCGGCTAGACCCCGGTATCGGAATTCCTACGTTCCGGCGGATTTTCCGTTGGAAGTCGGGATTCGAGGATGTCGGAGCTTGCCCTAAGGGTATAAGAAAGGTTTTTAAGATGTTTTTTAAGTGTTTTTATCATGTTTGCATGTTTTGAGTTAAGAAAATTGAGTTTTGAAATGAAAAGGCCAAGGGGACAAAAGCCAGGTTCGGCCGCCGAAGGTGAAGTTCGGCCGCCGAAAGTTGCATGGTTTCGCATGCACGTTAGGCCGCCGAAGGAAGAGTCGGTTGGCCACTACAAAAGCCCCTTTGCCCGAGACTTGAGTGTTAAACACTCTGTTTTTGGGTCAAAGGTAGGTTCAAGCTCTCCTTGGTATGATTTCTCATATGTTCCTCAAATCTTGCATGTTTTAACTTGATTTGAGCTTTGTTTTAGAGATTTGAGCAAAAGGAAGCACAGTTGAGCACTTCGAGAGTTTGATTGAGTTTTCTCCTATCTCCAAGCTTGGATCATCAATCCTCTAGTTCTGCAAGAGGTAAGCATGGATCCTCACCTCCCCTTATGTTTAAAGCAAGTTTTAGAAGTTTTGGAGAGGTTTATGGCATGTTTTGGGGTATAAGCATGAGTTTGAGCATATGTTGCTCATATGCGTTTTGTTGTTGTTTTTGGGGCTTGAACTAGTTTTTAGGCCTCTATATGCATGAGTTATGTTATATGTTAGTTGAGAAGTGTTGGTATGCATGTTCTGGGTGTTTGATAGGAGTTTGGAGGCTGAGAGCATGAGCTGTGCTCGGATTCTGCCTTTCTGGAGAATCCAGGTTCGGCCGCCGAAGCAAGGTTCGGCCGCCGAACCCCTTGTGGAGGCAGTTTCGGCTGCCAAACCTTGCCCCCGAAAGCTAGGCTTTCGGGTGAGAAAGGGGCTTTCGGCCGCCGAAAGAGGGAGTTCGGCCGCCGAAAGTGCATGAGTTTCGTCTCTGGATGAGACTTTCGGCCGCCGAAGGTGCCGCCGAACATGCATGAGTTTCGTCTCTGGAGGGAGGTTTCGGCCGCCGAACCAGCCGCCGAAAGTGCCCAGTCCAGCCTTCTTTTGCCCATTTTTCCATGCATGCCTATGATGTTTTAGAGGGGTTTTGGGGAGATAGTAGGAGTTATGTTTAAGTAAGTTTGGTCCTCATTTGAGTCCACCTGTGTAGGTACGGACCCGAGAGACCAAGGAGGCCCACAGAGTTAGAGTTACAGAGACTGCTCAGCAGTTGACAGAGGTGAGTGGAACAGAACTTTATTTTAAAAGTTAAGAACTGTTTTAGCATGATTCATGCATCATTAATGCCATGTTTATGTAGGATGCTTTGCATTAGTATTCACCAAGTTGATGCATTGCATTATTACTTGTATATGTGGATTGGACCGAGGCGATCTCAATAGCCCATAAGTCTGTCATTATTGTATGTCCTGTGTGAGCTCCTTTGGGGCCGGGCATTTATCTTGGATGAGTCCTGTGAGAGCCCTTATAGGGTCGGGCACCATGAGTAGTTAGTGAAAGACCTGTGTGAGCTCCTTTGGGGGCCGGGCACTGACAGAGGGAGTTTTGGGATCATGTCCAATTCGAGATGTGAAATGTTTGTGCAGTGATGCATCATATGATAGCATGTTTTAAATGTGATTTTTATAGATTCCGCTCACTGGGCTTTAGCAGCTCATCCCTCTCCCTAACCCCATTTTTTCAGGGCCTCAGAGAAGAGAAAGAGAAAGAGATAGCAAGGGTAAAGGCATATGTAATAGTATAGAATAGTGGACATGATAATGATGTACAGTACAGAGTTTATGTAATGTATAGAAATGATGTAATAGTAAGTTATATAGTGAGTTGTAGAATTGTGCTTGGCCCTAGTGCTTGTTATCCCTTTGCACATGATCCTTTTATGTTATATATGTTTGAGATAATGTTGTGATGATGATGAGCTAAGCTTGGTGCATGGTAGTCTTTCTACCTCTGTAGTCACTGTATGGTACCATAGCAGGTATCACTCTTCGAGTGCATACAGACAGAGCATGCATAGTCCAGGCTTAGTGGAAGTTATACAGAAAGAAAAGATAGTCAAGCAAAGAAAAAAAAAAAAAAAAGAGTAAGTAACAGTTTTAAGCTTAAGTATGATCATGTATGGGATTTATCAGGTACACAGAGTTGACAGTAGGCTTACTACGGGTCCCGGCGGCCTTAAGCCGATCTGGATCCTAGTGCCGGTGATGGTCCGGTAAGCGGGCTGTTACAAAGAGAGATATGCACCCCCACACCTAAATCATGCATTGTCCTCAATGTATAAGAAACATAAAAAAACAAAGGAAACTGAGTACTCCTCTGGGGTGTGGTGCATGGTGTGCGATTTCTTAGGCTGAATGAGTGACAAACAGATGTTCGTCTGGGAACTTTTCTTTGATTGGACAAGGTGTAGAGCTAGATGGAAGCCGGCTGAGGTGGTCAACTACAAGATTTTCTTTCCCTTTCTTGTCTCTTATCTCCAGATCAAATTCTTGTAGGAGAAGGATCCACCGAATGAGTCTCGGTTTTGCTTCCTTTTTCTTGATCAAATATCACAAAGCTGCATGGTCAGAATAAATAATGACTTTAGTTTCCAAGAGATATGGTCTGAATTTCTCTAAAGCAAACACAACAGCTAAGAGCTCCTTTTCTGTTGTTGTGTGGTTGCTTTGTGTGGCATCCAAGGTGCGAGAGGCATAGTGAATGACATGGGGTGAGTTTCCCACACGTTGCCCCAAGACTGCTCCCACTGCATAGTTGCTTGCATCACACATGATTTCAAAGGGCAGGTTCCAGTCAGGTGCCTGAATAATTGGGGCAGTCACAAGCAATTCTTTAATCAAATCAAATGCCTTTTTGCAATCTGTATCAAAATCAAATGTTACATCTTGTTGGAGCAATTTGCATAATGGCAATGTAATTTTAGAGAAATCTTTGATGAATCTTCTATAGAACCCTGCATGGCTAAGGAATGACCGAATTTCTCTAACGTTTGTGGGATAAGGCAGATTTTTAATGGTATCCACCTTAGCTTTGTCCACCTCAATGCCCTTACCTGAAACAACATGACCTAAAACCATACCTTGATTAACCATAAAATGACATTTTTCATAATTAAGTACAAGATTAGATTCAAGGCATCTCTGTAGGATTTTTTCCAAATTAGCAAGGCATTCCTCAAAAGAGTTACCATGTACTGTGAAATCATCCATGAATACTTCAATTGTCTTACCCACATAGTCAGAGAATATGCTCATCATGCATCGCTGAAAGGTGGTAGGTGCATTGCATAGTCCAAATGGCATTCTTCTAAAGGCAAAAGTGCCAAAAGGACAAGTGAAGGTGGTATTCTCTTGGTCCTTTGGAGCAACTAAAATCTGATAAAAACCTGAATAACCATCAAGACAATAATAATGGGATTTACCTGCAAGCCTTTCTAGCATCTGATCAATGAAAGGTAGAGGGAAGTGGTCTTTCCTTGTTGCAGCATTGAGCTTCCTATAGTCCATGCACACTCTCCATCCATTCTGAACTCTTGTGGGAACAAGTTCTCCTTCAGCATTTGGAACAATGGTAATTCCAGTTTTCTTTAGAACTACATGCACAGGACTCACCCATTTGCTATCAAAGATTATGTATATAATACCTGCATCAAGGAGCTTGACTCTTTCTTTCTTTACTACCTCCATCATAGGTGGATTCAGTCTTCTTTGAGCATCTCTGATTGGCTTGCATTCATCCTCCATGTGTATTCTATGCATGCATGTGGAATGAGAAATACCTTTGATGTCATCTATGGTCCACCCTATGGCTCCTTTATGTTTCTGTAGTACTTTCAAGAGGCTTGCCTCTTCATGTTGGCTCAATTCATTGGACACTATTACTGGTAGTGTCTTGTCAGTTCCTAGGTACATGTATTTCAGATGGTCTGGGAGAGGCTTCAGATCTGATTCTGGTGCTTCCTGTCTAGACTGTAAAGGAGGACTGGAAGAGCTCGCTTGCGTCGGAGGCTGTGGAGCAAGGTTCGGTGGCCGAAGGATGGCTATATTCGGCGGCCGAAAAGTTTCAGTCTATGCAGGTTCATTCTGAAGTGGAGCAACAGAATTCGGTGTCTGAAGGACGGTCAGATTCGGCGGTCGAAAGAGGTCTAGATTCGGTGGCCGAAAGTTTTCAGTGTGCTGGGCAGGCTGTGGCGATGGTTTCTGCGTCTGGAAGGCAGTCAGGTTCGGCGGCCGAAAGTTGTCTGTATTTGACGGCCGAAAGTCTTCAGTCTCCGTAACATCAATCTGTTGGATACTGCAAACAGTTTCTTTCAGTTTTGGCTCTTTTTGGCTTTCAATATGTATCTGATCAGTATCTCTGCATAAATCACTATTAAGAATATCATCTTTATTTTCATCGAAAATTTCCTGGCTCAGACAGTCAACAATATCAAGACCATAAACAAGGGACATATCATGTGGATATTTCATAGCATCATAGACATTGAATTTAATGACTTCCCCTTCAAACTCCATAGTGAGAGTACCATCATGCACATCAATCTTAGTTCTAGCAGTACTCAAGAAAGAACGTCCAAGAAGGATATCAGAACTAGCATTGCAACTATCTTCCTTAGTATTAATCACATAAAAGTCTGTAGGAAAGACTAGTTCATCTACTTGAACTAACACATCTTCTAGAACACCTATGGGATATACCATAGATTTATCAGCTAATTGAATCACAACTTTTGTATCACAACTTTTGTGTCTTTCAGTGCACATGCATTCAGAGATTTATAGATGGAAAGAGGCATGACATTTATGGATGCACCAAGATCACACATGGCTTTCTTAATCCCAACATTCCCAATCTTGCAAGAAATAGCAAACATACCTTTGTTTTTGCATTTAGTAGGGAGTTCTCTTTTAATCACAACAGTAACAACTTCACCTATACTTACTTTCTCTCTTGCAGCTAGCTTTCTTCTATTGGTGCACAATTCTTTCAGAAATTTTGCATACCTGGGAATCTGCTTAACATCATCTAGCAGTGGTATGTTGATTTCCACTTTTCTGAAAGTCTCAAGAATCTCCTTTTCTTCCTTTTCTTTTTGTGTTCTTTCAAATCTTTTTGGAAAAGGAGGTGGAATGTGAAAATATACCTTTTGTTCAGTCTTTTGCGCAGGAGGTGCTGTGGATGCTTGCCCTTACGCAATTGGCTTTTCAGAATGCGCTAGAGAGGCTTCAGGTTGCATTGGTTCTTGCGCAACTTGCTTTTCTTGCTCATAACTAGCATCTTGAAGCTCTTTCCCACTTCTCAAAGTGATGGCACTCACGTTCTGTCTAGGATTAGTTTCAGTTTGAGAAGGGAGCTTACCTTGGGACTCAACTTTGTTCATGAATGAGGTCACTTGTCCCATCTATTGTTGGAGACTCTGTACAGTGTTTGTAAGTGTCTCCATCATCTTTTCAAGGTGCTGATTGGAACTTAAAGGTGTTGGTTGGGCTTGGTTCCTTTGATAATTCTGATGGTTCTAATTGTTGTTGGCCCTTCCGTAGCTGAAATTGGGGTGGTCTCTCCAGCCTGGATTGTATGTGTTGGAATATGGATCATGTCTAGGCTGGTTGTTATATCCTCCAATGGCATTAACTTGCTGGTTGTCTTCTTGAAGAGTAGGACATTGATCAATTGGATATCCTACATATGAAAAAATACCACATGGCCTAGGTGGCTAGGCTGCTTGCATTTGTTGAACCAGTCCTATGGCAAAGTCTTTCATAACAGCTGTCAGTTTAGAAATAGTAGGTGAACTTACTTCATTGACTCCTCTTTGCAGTTGCTTTTCTTCTCCATATTGCCTAGATGAGGCTGCAAGTGTAGAAATCAACTCTCTCATCTCCCTAGGTGTCTTGTCTGCAATGGATCCTCCATAAGCTACATCTATGAATCTCCTTTCTGATGAGAGCAATCCCCCATAGAAGAACTGTATGAGAGACCTGTCTGACATATTATGTTGTGGACAACCTGTACATAGTCTTTCAAACCTTTCCCAGTAATCATATAAATCCTCAGTTGGTTTCTATCTTATGCTAGTGATTTCTCTTATTATGCCAATTGACTTAGATGTTGGGAAGTATTTGTTCAAAAAGGTTTGGACCATATCATCCTAAAAAGTTATAGATCCAGGTGGCAAATAAAATAACCAGTCCTTAGCAAAGTCATCTAATGAAAAAGGAAAAGCTCTTAACTTAACATGATCTTCAGAAATACCTTGAGGTCTCATGGATGAACAAACAATATTAAACTCTTTCAAGTGCTTGTGTGGATTTTCATTTTGCAAACCTCTAAATTTAGGGAGAAGATGAATCAAACCTATTTTTAGTTTAAAGGGAACTGTCAGAGGTGGATAGGTGATGCAAAGTGGTGCTTGATCACCTACAGGTGTTGCCAATTCTCTCATAGTTCTTTCTCTTGGCATCTGTAGCCTCATGGCTGGATTTTCTTGAACTATTTGGTTCTAGACAGCATGTCCATTAGGGGCAGCAGCTTGTGCATTAGGTTCTGCCATTGGTGCAAAGTTCGGTTGCTGGAGTAGAGAAGGTTCGGTGGCCGAAGGTTAATGGGGTTCGGCGGCCAAATGTTGGGCAGAATGCTCAGCAGCTTGCTTTCCTAATCTTCTGAGGGTGCGTTCAATTTCTGGATCAAAGGGCAGAGTGTCCCTGCGTTCAGATCTGATCATGAAAGATAAATAAACAAGTAAAATCAACTCTTCGGCAGCGGCGTCAATTTTTGACTCGCGGTTGTTGAAGCCAATAAAAAATAACCTCTACAGTTATCAACAATCTTACAACTGCAGATAGTGGTAAAGGATCGAATCCATAGAGAATTGAGTACTTATCTATTTTTCCAAACAAGACCAAGAGAATCAACTAAAAGCACAACTGAAAGCAAGTAACTGAAAGCAGAACAAAAGTAAAGTGCAATAAAGTAAAAGGGGGGGTTTTGAGATTTGATTTGACTAACCACTATTTAAAGCAATTAAAACAGCAAGTAATTAAAATAAAAGAGGAAATCAATATGAGAAAGGTCTAGTTGAAGATATGGATCCACCTTGGTTGCTTGGATTGATCATTGAAACTTATGTTCTCTTAATTGGTTCAATAGATTGGTTATGGGGATGGAAAACGCTTCTCACCACCATGTCTCTCCTTATGATTAAATCAATTAGGGAATGTCCTCTAATCAATTACTAATTAACAAATTGCCAAGGAACGTCCTTGGGCCTTAGGCATCAAAACAATTGTCAATTGCATGAAGAAATAGAGAGATCCAATCCTAGCTACTCCAAACGCATGAAGATGATGCTAGATCATATAATTTTTTAGTTTTTACACCAAGTGTTCTTAGGTCAGAATATTTTCAGCAATTACGGACTAAAAAAATATCCCAACTAACAATCAATTAACTTTGCAATCAAGAATCAAGTGGCCAATTTGATCAAAACAACAATGCAATCTTAGATTCAAGCACACAATTGTATGAATATTGAACTAATCAAAGACAAATAGTTTATGTTCAAATCTCACAATCCATAAAACAACCTTAGTTTCTATCAATCTTCAACTAGAATTAAGGGTTTCAGCCACTCATGGTTGAACCAAAACAGAAAATAGAAGAGAAGGGAGGGAGGAGGTGAACCGGCGGTGGCAAAGGTGGAGGTGGAGCGGCGGCCGAACCTTGGAGAAGTTGGGGGTGATGAATTCTGCCCTTCTTGTCTTCTTAAAGTGTTTAAATATGTCTTGAGAGGCTGCCTAGGGTTTCTTGGCTGTCCATGCATCTTTTAGAGGATGCCTAAAGTGCCATTGGTCTAATATGTGCCTTTTATGTGCATGTGTGAAGGCAAAAACGTAGAGCATGTATCAAATTGCAAGGGATGGGCTCTTTGGTCTTTTAATTGCTGCCCAAGATCTTCAAGATGCTGCCCAAGTGTGTCCAAGTTGCTGCCCAAGGTGCCTCTTCACATCCCCTTGCCGCCCATTCACAATTAAGGAAGGTGGAGCCTCATTTTGCGATTTGAATTTTGAATGTGCAAGGCATGAAGTGGGAAACATGTGATCTTTGGATTTGGCTTCCTTAATAAGCTTGATCTTGAAATCCAAAATCTGAATATGAATCTTGGGGATTTGACTTTCAAAATACTTTCCTCATTTGGCTCTCCATATATGGCAGCTTTGGATATGCCTTCTTGAATAAGAAAAAGGCTTCTTGGAGATTTGAAATTTGAATTTCAAATTGCCTTAGCTGAATGTTTTTTCCATATTTACCACTTTCCTTATTTAGAACTTTCCATATTTAGCTTGACTTGATTTCAACTTGGCAGGCTTGCTCCCTTTTGCTCCAAATAAGGCAGTTTTAGGGGAATTTTCTCTAAAATGTCCTTTTACACCATTTTCTGCAAAACAATGTCAAGAGTAATAAATTAAGCAGAAATTATGTAAATAATCATCAATAATATCAAGATAAAAATGACTAAAATATGCTCTATCACCTCCTCCAAAAGAAAGAGAGACCAAGGAGACAAGAATAGGTCACAAGATGGTTTTTGCTAGACTATTTAGGCGTTGGTCCCTGTAAGCAAGGCCATAAGGTAGTTTTCACCAGGCCAAGTCACAAGGCAATTCCTGCCAGACCATCCGGATGTTGGTCCCATTAAACAAGGCCATAAGGTAGTTTTTGCTAGGTTAGGTCAAAAAGTGGTTCTCGCTAGACCATTTAGGTGTTGGTCCATATAAGCAAGGCCACAAGGCAATTTTCGCCAGGCAAGGTGACAGTCGGTTGTCGAAACCGGTCAAAAATAACCTTTCTAATTATCAACAATCTTACAACTGTAGATAGTGGTGAAAGGATCGAATCCATAGGGAATTAATAACTTACCTATCTTCGTTATCAAGACCAAGAAAATAAACTGAAAGCGAATAAACTAACAATAAAAGTAAAAAGGGGGATTTTGAGATTGATTTAATTAAACTACTACTGAAAGTAATAAAGTAAAGTAAACAATAAAATAAAGGGATTCAAATATGAGAAAAGATCTAGTTGAAGAATTGGATCCACTTCAGTTGTTGGGATTGATCATTGATACTTAGGTTCCTTTGTTTGATTCAATAAATTAGTTATGGAGATGGAAGACGCTACTCACCACCATGTCTCTCCTTAAGCATAAATTAATTAGGAAACGTCCTCTAACCAATCACTAATCAACAAGTTGCCAAGGAACGTCCTTGGGCCTTAGGCATCAAAACAACTGTCAATTGCATTAAGAAATAGAGAGATCTAATTCTAGCTACCCAAACGCATGGAGATATTGCTAGATCATGCAATTTCCTCAGTTTTTACACCAAGTGTCCTTGTGTTTGAACAATCCAAGTAATTACGAACTTAAAACTATTCAAACTAACAATATATCACCTTGCAATCAAGAATCAACTGGCCACATTGATCAAAATAACAAAGCAATAATGGAATCAAGCATGAAAGTGCATAAATATTGAATAAGCAAAAGTTAAACAATATATGTTCAGATCTCCCAATCCATAAAAAAACTAAAGTTTCAACCAATCTTCAACTAAAAAAAAAAGTTTCAGCCACTCATGGCTGAAACAAAAACCAAAAATAAAGAAAGAGATGAAGAAGAGATGTGGCCACTTGCAATCCCATAGGTCTGTCCAAGGGAGAGTAGAAAAAGCATGGGAGGCTCCTTATGTGTCTTTTTATAGTTAAAAGTGTTGTCCTAGGTCCTTACTTGCTGCCCAAGTGCTGCCCATGCCGCCCATATCTTGCATTAATGAGGTGGAGCCTTTCTTTTGAATTTTGAATTTTGAATGTGCAAGACTTTGGCTTATTTGGCAAGCTGAATTTGAATTTCAAATTTGAATGTGCATCTTCTAAAGATTTGGCTTCTTCAATAAGGAAAAGGATTCTTGAAGATCTTGAATTTCAAACTGCTCTGCAGACAGCACTTTCCTTATTTGCCACTGTCTTATTTAGCACTTTCCTTAATGAGCTGAATCTTGATTTTGAATTTTGAATTCTCTTAAGGATTTGAAGTTTGAATTTCAAATTACTTTCCTTATTTGGCTCCTTTCAAGTTGCACTTGGCATGCTTGCTCTTCTTTGCTCCATTTTATGCAGTTTTAGGGGCATTTTCACCAAATTGTCTCTTTACACCATTTTCTGCAGAATAAGATTAAAATCACAAACTTAGGCAGAAAAAGTGTAAATTAACATCAATATCATCATGATAAAATGGTCTAAATTATGCTCTATCAAATATCCCCACATCTAGTCTTTTGCTTGTCCTCAAGCAAATAAACTTTGTCAAATAAGCTCTCTTTGCTACTTGATCCTTTATTTCCACTTAAACTCTTACTCTAGATACTTACTTTGAATCATTGTAGTGAAGAATGTATGCATCAAGATTACTCACCTTCTTTCCTTGTCTCCCTTTACCTACCATGGCTAGTATTTATTTTACTAAAGAGAGATATTACACATGCACATATTATTTATTTAATTAAGACTCTTTCTAGCTTTCAGAGTAATTTGCCCTTACCTTGAAGTACTACATTCAGCCTTTTGCACTTAAATCTTGCTTGAAAAGGTCACCAACCTTTTTATGTGAAGGTATATATTTTCAGTTGGTCACCTGTCCAAGTGGCTACCAACTCTGTTCATAGTTTTTCAACCATTGGAATAGTTTTCAATTTGTGCTCATGAAGTCTAAGCCATTGCCGAATTTTCTTTCTCAATGATTTGGGCAAATCAACACCAATTGCTAACATAAGTCATATTAAGTTCATTTACACATCTTTCAATTCATTCTCTCTAATGAGCAATATATATTTTTCACCATGGAAAGCTCAAAGATTCAATTCAAAAGGAAATTCCCAAACATGAATACAACTCACTGCAATTGATTCAACTTAAGTTTAAAGAGTAATCACATCAATGGGGTCATGGAAAGAAAACTCATCCACATAGTCTATGAGTTTGAGTAGAGCAAATCAAAACAAGAATTAAAAAAAAAAAACTGTGGCTACATGGGTGTGCATTGAAAGCAAAAATAATAAAAATAAAAAAAAAATCAAACTGTAGCTATTCAAACTAAAATTGAAAGATTCAAACTAAAACTGAAAGCAACTGAAAGATTCAAACTAAAACTGAAAGCAAAAATGACTAAAAATAAAAGTTCAGATATATGCACCCCCACACCTAATTCATGCATTGTCCTCAATGTATTGGAAAAATTAAAGTTCAAAAGAAACTGAGTACTCCCCTGGTGTGGTTTGTGTGGTGCGCCCTTGTTTAAGGTCACGGGCTAGACCTTCTCCATTTGATCAAGGCTCAAGTAATTGGGGGAGGGAAAAGGGTCCCAACTGCATTAAGTAAAAAGTGTAGCACTCCTTTTGATTTGGTCATAACCCATCCTATTTCTTTCATGTACTCATGGAGTAACATGATTAGTTTCTCCTCTTTCAGATGATGTGTGTCTCTAGCCCTTATGTTCGCATTTTTTAGCACTTCGAACTTCAATTCGTATTTCTCCATAGGTGGCTGCAATTTGGTACTGAATTCGGGCAAAACAAATTCTACCTTATCCGGTGGTTTGGGCAGGCATTGATCCGCATTCTCCTTTGGTTTGGGCGATTGGACTTGTACTTGTTCCTTGTGCGCATGGGCTGTTTGCGTTGGATGATGGGTGAACTGGATTCAGCTTCTTCCTTCTGCGCAAGACCTGTTTGAAAGGGGTGTATCGCAAGACTTTCCTGTGGTTCAAGCTGAGGTGGTTCGTTTGGAATGTCCTTTGTCTGCACAAGGTTCTTCTGCGAACTGATCTGAAGAGGTGCGATCGGTCCCTTTCCTTTATGCACTTGGACACAATCCATCTGTTGAATGTTGTAGACTGTTTCTTTCAATTCTGGCTCTTTTTTGCTTTCTTCGTCTTCTTGGCTAGTCTCCCTGCAAAAATCATTGTTTAGATCTCCCAATCCATAAATATTGAATAAGCAAAAGTTAAACAATATATGATCAGATCTCCCAATCCATAAAATAACTAAAGTTTCAACCAATCTTCAACTAGAAAAAAGGTTTCAGCCACTCATGGCTGAAGCAAAAAACAAAAATAAAGAAAGAGATGAAGAAGAGATGTGGCCACTTGCAATCCCGTAAGTGTGTCTAAGGGAGAGTAGAAAAAGTATGGGGAGGCTTCTTATGTGTCTTTTTATAGTTGAAGTGTTACCCTAGGTCCTTACTTGCTGCCCAAGTTGTATTCTTGGCTGCCCAAGTGCTGCCCATGCCGCCCATATCTTGCATTAATGAGGTGGAGCCTCTATTTTGAATTTTGAATTTTGAATGTGCAAGACTTTGGCTTCTTTGGCAAGCTTAATTTGAATTTCAAATTTGAATGTGTATCTTCTAAAGATTTGGCTTCTTCAATAAGGAAAAGGATTCTTGAAGACCTTGAATTTCAAACTGCTCTGCAGACTGCACTTTCCTTATTTGCCACTTTCCTTATTTAGTACTTTCCTTATTTAGCACTTTCCTTAATGAGCTGAATCTTGATTTTGAATTTTGAATTCTCTTAAGGATTTGAAGTTTGAATTTCAAATTACTTTCCTTATTTGGCTCCTTTCAAGTTGCACTTGGCATGCTTGCTCTCCTTTGCTCCATTTTAGGCAGTTTTAGGGGCATTTTCACCAAATTGTCTCTTTACACCATTTTCTGCACGATAAGATTAAAATCACAAAATTAGGTAGAAAAAGTGTAAATTAACATTAATATCATCATGATAAAATGGTCTAAATTATGCTCTATCACAAGGTCACAAGGCAATTCTCGCTAGACTATTTGGGAGTTGGTCCCATTAAACAAGGCCATAAGGCAGTTTTCGCTAGGCCAAGTCACAAGGTAGTTCCCGCTAGGCCATTCGGGCGTTGGTCCCTGTAAGCGAGGCCACAAGGCAGTTTTTGCTAGGCCAGGTTACAAGGCGGTTTTCGCTAGACCATTTGGGTATTAGTCCCATTAAACAAAGGCCACAAAGTAGTTTTCGCCAGGCTAGGTCACAAGGTGGTTCTCGCCATACCATTTGAGCATTGGCCCCATTAAACAAAGACCACAAGATAGTATTCACCAGGTCAGGTCACAAGGCAATTTTTGCCAGGTCAGGTTACAAGGCGGTTCCCACCAGACCATTCGGGTATTGGTCCCTATAAGCAAGGCCACAAGCAGTTTTTGCCAGACTATTCAAGCATTGATCCTTGTAAACAAGGCCACAAGACAGTTTCGACTAGGCTAGGTCATAAGGCGATTACCTGCCAATCCACAGTTCTAGGTATTCATTTTGTTCTACCAAAGTTTTATAAGGAACATTCGTCAAACTAGGAGTTAAAATCCACAAATGAATATGTCTTTACTGGTGAATAAGATAGGCAAAATAAGCATTTTCATTAAAAAAGGTTACAATGAGATGAAAGGGACTCGAGTAAAGTCTCTATTACATTAGAACCTTCAAAAATCTATTAGCAAAAACTCTATCTCATACTGTTGGAAGGCACCGAGGCCATGCGAGGAACTATCTCTCCCACTACCTTCCTAGCCTTGCCCTCACAATCAACCTTGCATAATCCAACCCCTCTCTTCAAGGTCGTAATACTGAAAAGGTGCTATAGTCAAGCTAGTTGTAGCTTTCAGTGCCAAGTAGTATGATTGCACCTCCATGAAGGTCCAAGGATCGCGATACTAAAAAGGCATTATCGTAGAGCCGGATGCAACTTCCAACAGTATGCTCGTGCCTTCACAAAAACTCACCTTCAAATGCTCTTCGCAGACCATTATAGTATCTTCCACACAGATCTAATTATCCTAAAAAAAAGTGAGAGAAGCAAAAAAAAGGTGCCCCCATTCCATATCTCCCAAAGATGATATTCGCGAATACAAAAAGAGAAAAAAGGGTTCTCATACAGTGGCGAAGTCGACAAAGTCTTTAATATGGACCAAAGAATAAGGCCACTATTATGACCAAAGGAAGGCAAAATGACACCAACAGTCAAATTTTGTTGTATGGTGAAAGAGACAACATTACCTTCGAATGTGAAGAATTGAAGACCAGTGGAGGGACCTCTGATGATACATAACTACTGCCAAAGTAAGTCGTAAGTTATCACCACGAGATAGGTCCATGTGGCAAGAATATGATAAGTGAGAAATGCAGCCATCTTGAGAGAAGGAAGATCCAGACACCATAGCACTCGGTGCATCATCAAGACTCTCCCTTCCCTTAAACAGGTGAGTGTTGGCACGAAGTTACTGTTAATAGGCACAGTCCTGCATATCTCTATTACACTTGTAATCGTGGGATTGCCAACTTATTAGATGATGACATCGCTTACCAAGTTGTTCGCCACATCACCGCCGAATAATCGGGAAATGTTATATTTATCTCCACATTCTTAGAGTATAAAAGAAGAAAAATCACAGAGACAAAGGTACGCTATTTTTTAATATTAAAACTCTAAGCAAT
Source organism: Manihot esculenta (assembly GCF_001659605.2). NCBI lineage: Eukaryota > Viridiplantae > Streptophyta > Magnoliopsida > Malpighiales > Euphorbiaceae > Manihot > Manihot esculenta. The sequence goes on along the minus strand of NC_035176.2, from coordinate 13,586,463 downwards.
TTCTTACCTTCTCTATTCGCATTGATACTGACTTGAGTGTCGGAATGGCTGCCGTGGGCACCCACCACCACCTTATATTTTCTTTTTTGCAGATTCTAGCCAATCACAGAACAGTTCTATTTCGGCCACGTCATCCAAGTCAATAACATTAATATTTAAAATTTAAAATTTTAGATAATTAAATTAAATATTTTGAATTTTTCATGAATAGAGCAAAAAACAAAATGAAAATTAAAAAAGCTAATAATGAATTACAAAATAATCCCTAAAAGTTTTGTATGACTAATTATTTCAGTAATGTCTCTTTTACTAATTTCATTATTTACACTCTTTCCTGCTTTTAATTATATGCATATCATGATTAATAAAAATTTAAAATGTGAAACAAAACAACCTTTTATAGACTAAAACATATGACATTTTATTTTATTTAATATTATAAATATGAAGTAAATTTTTTTATATATAAATAATATGCAGATAATTTGATATGGTAATGAGTATAATTGCATTTATTCAAATATTGTAATATATAAAATTTATATATGATAAATATAAAATATATTTACATAAATATAAAATTTAAATTAAAGAGTATATATTTATTAATAAAATAACCTTTAAAGATTATACTATAATTTACTGTTAATTTTTTTAAAATTAATTTAGTCCGGTTGTGATCATACTAAATTCAAAAGTTTTAATTTTATTATCTAAAACTAAAAATTTTCAATATAAATATAAATTAATAGAAACATTTAAATTTTGTCCAACAATTCTTATTACTTTTATCATTATTATTTAGGCTAAAATTGAAATTTTTGAAATCCTAACTCTTAAAAATATGAGAATTAACGATATACAATTTTAATTTTTAAAATTCTACCTCACAAAAATCTTTGAATTATTGAAATACAATTTTAAATTTTCTTTAATTTATTTTTGATGTTGCTAAAAAAAATAAGGATGTGACCGGAATAGAGTTGTGCTATAATTGGCTAATCTGCAAGAAAGATAAAATGAGGTGGTGGGTGCCCACGGTAGCCACTCCGACACTCAAGTCAATGAACTGAAGAAAATAGTGAATGAAGAACTTGAGAGTACTTGTGCAAGAGAATTATGTATCTTTACTTCTGTGATTGTTTTCTATTTATACCGTAAGAAAGTGGGGATAAGTATAGTATTTTCTGATAATCCGACAATAATGTGGCCGGCTCGTGAGTAAGAGATCTTAACAGGCTAACTAGTCGAGGATCCCATGATTGCAGACGTAAAGGAAATCTGTTGGATTGTGCCTGTCAACAGTAAATTTCTTATGGAGTCTCGTCCTAAAGTTGAGAGAGCGAGTCTATCTGGCCTGAGGCTGACCTGTTCTAAAGCCGGGTTTTCTTTCCTCTCGATTTTAGGATACTATGGTCGTTCAGACCGTCCTTTCTACTAGTGGGATCGCATATTGGTTTATCAGATTATTGTCATGTGGCTCTATCTTATGGTGACAGCTCACTGCCTACTTTGAGCAATTGTTGTGTAACATTAGAGGTCCTCCACTGGCCTTTAATTATTTAGATTTGAAGGTGACGGTTGTCTTCATGATCTGGGGCATGTGGCCTGTTTGTCCGGGTTAAGCATACGATGTCCTTACTTTCTTCTTACTTGCCTTGCCGACCAGCCAGGTCCAATATCTTGTCTGGCAAAAATCGATCCGAGTGATATAGTAATGCCTTGACAAGTTTTTAGGCTCTCTCTAGCACCAACCAATCCTAGGGATCATTTAGGCATCTTCTAGTTTTTATGAGCTCCTTGGCCTTTTCCGTCCTTATTGAGCTTCCAAGCATTTTTTAGCCTTGGTTGTATTTTCGAGCATTTTCTTACCCCAACTAGCTCTGATGAGTTTTCAAACTTTCTATAGCCCTGATTGTGCTTCTGGGCATTCTCTAGCCCAAACGAGTGCACTGGCATTTTTCTAGTTTTGACGTGCTTTCAGGTTTTCTCTGCCCCTGATGAGCTTATAGACACTTTCTAACCCTGACGCGCTTCCGGGTATTTTCTAGCCTTGATGAGCTTACGGGCATTTCCTAACCCTGACGTGCTTCCGGACTGTCTCTAGCCCTAATAAGCTTTCGGTCTTCAAATGTCTTAAAATCTTTTTGTGAAATGGGTCTAACACCCGGCTGGTTAGCTTGGCATATACCCACCTTGCAGCCTCGCATGAAATGCCTTGAAACCTTCTTGTGAAGTACTAACACTCGACTGGTTGGCCTGGCGTATACTCGCCTTGCAACCTCACATAAAATGCCTTGGAATCTTCTTGTGAAGCGAGACTAACACCTGGCTAGTTGGCCTAGCGTATACCCACTTTGTGGCCTGGCATGAAATGTCTTAGAATCTTCTCATGAAACGGAACTAACACCCTGTTAGTCTGGCATATACTCGCCTTGTGGCTTAACATTAAAAATGCCTTTTTCCAGTGGGACTAACACACGGTCTTCTGGCCTGATGGTATTCACCTTGTGGCCTGGCATACAAGTTATCTTGATTATGCGACACCTATGCTCGGATGACCTAGTGGCCTTATTATGCAGGACCAACGCCTAGATGACCTTGTGGTCTTATTATATGGGACTCATGCCTGGATGACCTTATGGTCTTCTTATATGGGATCGATGCTCGGATGACCTTGTGGCCTTGTTATGCAGGACCTATACCCGGATGGCCTAGCAATTGCCATATAGCCTTTCTTTGTTTGTGTTTCCGCAGTTCAACACCGGATTATGGCCTAGTTGAAGTTGCCTTGTGGCCTGGCATGAGATGCCTTACTATGTGGGACCGACGCCCGGATGGTCTTGTGGCTTTTTGGGGCTAACGCCCGGATGGCCTAGCGAATTTTCGCCTTGTGACCTGGCATGAGATACCTTGCTATACAGTACCGACGTCCAAATGGCCTTGTGCCCTTTATTAGGGCTAACACTCAGATGGCCTAGCAGATTCTCACCTTGTGGCTTTTGTTCTTGTCTCCATGCTTTCATCCATCTAGCGTTTCTGATTTTCCTATCAAAAAAGAAACTTGAAGAATGCATCCTAATTTTATAATATTTTCATAAATCACAAATATTTTTCTAAAAATAAAATACTCGATCATCTAAGTTGATCAATTTCAAAACTCGGAGTTTGACCCAAGAGCCCACCATCTGTGACATTCTCCTTATTGCCACCCCTATCAATACTCAATCCTTATGCAATTTCATGAATAATTCCCACATATTCACTGTCATTAGTAGTTTAAGGAATTATTACCTCGAGTTTAGGCCTTGAAAAGATTGTAACTAGAAGTAAGACGACAACGTTTTGTTCTTAACAATGAAACGGTGTGGAGAGGCTGACCTACGGAGGGGCTAACCTAAGCAGATCTGTGCGGAGAGGTCGACCTTCCTCTTTTTTTTTTTTTTTGTGTGTGTGTACAGCACACCTATTATATATTATCATTTCTTCTTTTCCTATTAGCTGGCACCAACCATCAACCTTTTCTACTATTTCTGATGAACTTCTGAAGTGTGCCTTTTCTTATTAGCCTCTCAATCTCGTCTTTCAGCTGTCAACACTCCTCCATTGTGTGCCAATGGTCTTCATGAAAATGGCAGTACTTAGTCTTATCTCGCCTTCCAGCTTTCTTAGGGTTGAGTTTAGGAGGCCATCTAACTTCCTTGTCATTTTTCCTAATCCACACTAAAATATGTGTTAGTGAGTCATTTAGTAGAGTGCAATTCTTATACTTACCGCGGTCATTCCTTCTTCAAGAGACTGGATAACTCTTGTGGTCTCCTCTACATCCTTGCCTCTTCAGCTTTTGATCTTGATTTTGGCTCATCCTTTGATCTTCTTCCTGTCCTTCCTAGTACCTTTAAGCAACCTATACCGGCTTCCAGTAAACGCCCTTTGGGGCATCGTCTAATGACTACCCTTCCTTGAACTTATCTTTGGACCGTATCTGGATTTTCCCTGTTTGAGTTCTTGAGGTATCAATAGAGATTTCCTCCCAGCTGTGCTATAATTGACTAATCCTACAAGACAGAGAAAGTGAGGTGGTGGGTGCTCACGGCAGCCACTCTGATGTTCAAATCAATACACTGGAGAAAATGATGAATGAAGTACTTGAGAGTATTTGTGCAAGAGAATTGCATACCTTTGCTTTTGTGATCATTTTCTATTTATACTGTAAAAAGGTGGGGATAAATATAATATTTCCTGATAATCCGGCAATGATATGGTCAGCTCATTGGTAAGGGATCTTCACCAACTAATTGATTAGGAATCCCGTGATTACAGACATAAAGAGAACCTGTTGGATTGTATCTATTAACAGTAACTTTCTTATGGAGCCTCACCTTGAAATTAAGAGGGCGAGTCTATTCGATTTGAGATCGACCTGAAGTCATGTATTTTTTCTCAATTCCCGAACACCAAGGTCGTCCAGGCATCTCTTTCTATGGGTAGGACCGCATATTGGTTTATCATATTCTTATCACGTGACTTTGTCTTATGGTAACATCTCACTATCTACTTTAGGCGATTTTTGTATAACATCAATTTCCTTCTATAAAAGCTCATATTGAGAATTTTTTTTATGCAATAATAAGGTGGTGGATGTAAGGACCGAATTATAATTATTATTTTAAATTATTTAGTTTTGATGGAATTATTTTGAATTGTAAATTGATTTAGAAATTAGATGGAATTTAAGTTTACCTATATGTTACAAGGTGTTGCATTAAAATATGTTTTAAGAAAACAGTGGAATATTATAAACTAGCACAATCTTCTTAGAGAACATAGGGACAAAACTCAGAAGCCTGGAGACTCGATCCACAGGAAAGACTACTATAAGAAAAAAGCATTTATAGAAAGAGCATAAGCTGATCTATTGACGCACCCACCAACCAAGCTTAAGGGGGGAAAATCCTCTTTATTTGTGAAAATTTCTACAATTCATAATATATTACCAAAGTCAAGACAAGGTAGGTATAAAATCTAAGGGTCCAACACAAATGTCCACCTTGTAAGTGTCATGGTCCAGGAAAGAATATGATGCTTAGCATAAGAAGCTGTAACTCCTATGGCTCTTTTATTTGGAACGCCTTTCCTCTGCAAGGTCCTCTGCATGATCAGATTCCTCATATTAATCTTGAGTGTCGCTTGTGTGGAGATAGAGACTCAATTGATCACATCTTCTTTAAATGGTCCCCATGCTATAGATGTGTTGATCAATCACCCTTCCAGTTGCGGTCCCCGCTTCTATCTGGCTCTAGTACGATGGATAAGTGTCAAATTTGTAATTTTGTTTCCGAAACCACCAATGGTGTTGAGATGACTCAGCTTGTGGGTTTACTTCTATAGTATATTTGGAAGGATAGGAATGATTAACAACAGAAGGAAACCAACAAATTCCCTCATTGCATCGGCTTTTTATGCTCAGGAAGGATTGCTTCAGTGTCTCTTCATGAACAGCGAACTCCTTAACAATCTTCTTATGCTTCAATATGGTTAGACGTGAACATTTGGTTGATTCGATTTAAAATTAAATTAAATCGAATAAACCGAAAATTGAAATTTTGATATTTATAAAAATTGAAACGAATTAATTTTGGTCAAAAATTGAATCGAACCAAATCGATCTGATTCGATTCGATTCAGTTCAGTTTGATCGGTTCGAATTTTTAATAATTTTTTTATTTTTTACACTGTATTTTTAATATTTTAAAATTTAATTAAAATATTTTAATGTTAATATGATTTAATCTCTCTATATTATTGAAAATAATATACTATTTTTATTAATCGATTCGATTTAATTTTTTTAAAATTTTTATCAAAATCGAACCGAATTTAAATAACTGAAATTTTTAAAATTAAAAATTAAATTAAATTAAAATAAATAAAAAATAAAACTAAAATTTTAAATTAATTCAATTCGATTAATTTTTCCGATTTGAATTGAAGCTCAATGTTAACGCAAGCACGAAGCAGTTATTGCTCGTGATCACTGTGATTTCATTGAGCTGTCATTTGTAGAACTCTATTTTTAAATTCCTTATTATTAAAAAGCATAGTAAATCGGAAAAGCCTTACTTTTGAAGAAAAACAGAGGTTGTTGAAATGTAATGCATTTGTATTCACAAATGTAATGTATTAAAAAAATACATTGCTTATTTAAATAATAAAATATAATCTAATCGACAAATAAATAATAATATATCTTTTTTTTTTTTTCGTTATACAGCAACAAACAATTAGGAAAAAAAATATGTAAAAAATTATTCTGAATTACAAAGTAAACAACTTATAACTATCATAATAAATAGCAACTAAAATTTTTACTTCTCTAAGGATGAAAAGTAGAGAAAAGTTTTATACCACAAAAATTAAATTTTTAAATATTAATTTTAATAATATTATTGTTCTCAAATTTAGAAAAAAATAGAGTTGAATTAATAAATTAATTAGATACTAAAACTAGGATTTTTAATAAAAAAAAGATTTTTAATAATTTAAATTAATGTAAAAATTAACACATAAAATAAATCTACTCTAAAAAATTATCATATTTATAAACTATATAATAAAACTGGGCTTCAAATCAAGCAGTAACATAAACAATATCGAATTTTGATTATTTTAACCACTAAATGACAATTTTATCCTTCACTTTTTCTATGTTTCTTTTGGACCCAATTGTCTTTATAGGCTTTTTGCTGCTCCTGTGGCCCTGGAAGATATTGACGGAGCTGCAGTTTCAAGTTCAATGTTTCTGTTCAATCCCAAAGCATATATATTATGCTATTGTCAGTCTCAAAATACACAATTTTTCACCCTTTAATTGAATTGAATCGAACTGAATTTTATAAATTTCATATTCGTTTATTAAAAAAGTTTGGAAGTTCGAACTCGAGTTCGACTCAAACTCTAATATTTAGTCCGAGTTCGGCTTGAAAATTAAATATTATAATTAAATTCAATTCAAACTCGATTCGTGAAAAACTCGTTTAGTATAATAACGAGTCTAATTCGAGCTCGAATTCGAAAAACTCGATTAAAAAACTCGTTAAAAATACTTGAAATCGAACTCGAAATTAAAAAGTTTGGTTCGAGATCGAGTTCAGATTCGAATTAATAATTACATTTTAATCAATTTTTAGTCATCATTAATATAAATAATATAAAAAAAGAGAATAAGCACAATAAAAAAAGATTACATAACACAATTCATAATAAAAATAACACAAATAAATATAAATTCAACAACATAATAAAATTACACACAAAGTCTAATGTGAACATTAAACTTGCCTTGTCTAGGATAATTAGCAAGACCAAAAAAAGAAACAAACCCTACTCAAAATTTTCAATTTTAAAAAAAGTTGCTGACAGAGTAATTCAGTCTCTCTCTCCCCATAGGGCATCAAGAAAACATTTGCATTATGCACAAGAAAACTTAGTGCATCTCCTAATCAAAATATCAAAACTATATTTCCTGTCTCTAAAATCAAAATGGAACAAGAAATGATGGACGGTAGAAGATTCATAAGAAGATTAAGATTAAATCTAAAAGTTTAATTAGGTTAGCAACTTGTATCCTACCTGCAAAAGATCAAGGCATCCACTGAATGCCTCTTCAATTATAGGATGCTCATACTCACTTCAAATCACATCCCATTTTACCAAGAGATCCGAAAGAAAAAAATAAAAATCAACCTAATTTGCAACCTACAACTGAAGAGAGGAAAGAAGACAAACCAATTTGACCACATCATACCCATTACCTATCATCAACCGCAACTCCATTTTCTTCTAATTTACATCATTATCCATTTCCTATTGAAATCCCACAAGCAGAAAATAAGAAAAACGAAGAGTAAAATGTGGACATAAATGTTTGTTGTATATCTCTAACATTTGAATCCTCATTCTAGTTTGATTTTCATTTGCCAATGGATCAACTTAGTCTAAGGGTATCATAAGTTGAAATAATGTTCTACTTGAATAAGCTAGTAACTACAGAGGATGCAGAGGTGTGGGCGTGCGACTGGGTGCAGCAAGATGACGGGCTCACAGTCGATGCAGAGGTGTTGGCGTGGCTGCAAATGACCGTCATCGGTTGATGCAGAGGTGCATAGTATGGCCTTATTAACCTATGAGATTGGTTATTGTTATCTTTATATGGGATGTATTTTTAAATACAGCCTGCGTGTCATTTATTTTAATGTAATAGTAAGGTTTTTTTTTATTATATAAATGGAGATCCACAAGATGGAGGAGAGAAGATTCGTGCTTCTATGGTGTTGGTGGAGTTGCCTTCCAATGACGAGTAGATTCCATGGTATGACCAAGCAAGCTCAAGATATGAAGATATGTTCCATTGCAACTAATGTAATAAGATTACACCTAGGTTGCCTTTATGATCTTTATATTGGCTTATGAAGATCACTTTTAGATTTTGGCCATGCTATGTCACGTTTACATATTTTTGTCATATATTAGTATTTGACACTATGCATGATAGTTTATATATATATATATATATATATATATATGCATAGAGGATGCTATGATATATAAATAATATATAATGCAAGATAACATAATTAAAATTGAAAGTTGAACCCTCACTATAAATTTTAAGTTTTAATGTCATCCATGTATTAAATGCCTATCAAGACTAAGATCACCAAAATATAGGTTTTGCCAAAGCAATGCCCTTAGGTTATCCTAGTAAGGTAGGATGAGTAATAGTTACTCATTTATTTAATTTGATTGGACTTAATTAGGCTATCAAAATGGTTTTGGGCCTAAGGTATTAGATGGGATAAAATATACTTTTGACATATGATGTCAATACCTCATAATCTAAGAGTTATATTAGATGTAATTAGTAAGAAGTTACATACCTAAATAACTTAATTTTAAGCGTCATGCCAAAGCTGACTTGGAATTAGGTAAAATATGGATTTCAGCCCACTAAAATATTATTATTGTAATAATGCAATTTTGTTGAGGGTTATATTTTAGTGGTAGATTATTATCACCATAATATTAATTTGTTTACTAAATTATTTATATTTGTATATTTTTGTAGATCATTATAACTGCTAATAACAATGCAACTTCATCACTGCGATCATCCTTGAGAAGGATAATTTGAAAGAAAATGGGACTAATTTTGTTGACTGGTTTAGGAACTTAAGAATTGTTCTCAAGCAAGAGACAAAGTCCTATGTGCTTGATGAAGTTGTCCCTGAATCACCTCTTGTTGATGCTTCTAATGCTGTTAAGAACAAGCATAGAAGCATGTGGATGATTCCAATGATATTAGATGTTTTATGTTGACAACTATATACCCAGAACTTCAAAAGGATCTGGAGCACCTTGAGGCTTATAAGATGAGTGTCCATCTCAAACAGGCTTTCCAACAGCAAGCTAGGCAAGATAGGTATGAAACCACCATTGCATTGCATGATTGCAAGATGGCTGAAGGTATAACTATTAGTGCTCATGTTTTGAAGATGAAAGGCTATATTAATCACCTTGCTAGTCTTGCCTATCCTCTTAGTTTATAATTCTCCACGGATTTGATCCTACATTCTTTACTTGGTAGTTTTTCTCAGTTTGTCATGAACTATAACATGAACAGCATTTAAAAATACATTCCTAAGCTATATGGGATGCTAAAGACTACTGAAGTGAATGTCAAGAAAAAGTCTACCCAAATTTTGAATGTCAATAAGGGTAAACTCATGAAAAAAAAAATGGAAGCCCAAGTCTAAGGGTGGTAATGGGCCCAAAGGATGAGGCAAGCCTAAATAGCAAGCCAAGGCAAAAGCTCCTAAGAAAATAGTTCCTAAGGAAGGAGTCTACTTCCATTGCAAGGAACTAGGGTACTGGAAGAAAAATTGCAAGCTCTATTTGGATGAGTGCAAGAAGAAGAAGGGTGGCGAGACTACTACTTCAGGTATTTATGTTATAAATATTAATTTATCTACTTCTACTTCATGAGTATTAGATATTGGATGTGGTTCTCACATTTGTACTAATATGAAGGGTCTCAAAAGGAGTAGAAAGCTGAAAAGGAGCAATGTGGATCTACGTGTAGACAATGGAGAAAGAGTTGCTGCTTTAGCTGTAGAGGCTTATGAACTTGTTTTACCCAATGGGCTTTTGATAATTTTGAACAATTGCTTTTATGTTCCTACTTTGAGTAGGAATATTATTTCAGTTTCTATTTTGGATGATGAAGGTCTTTAATTTCTCAGTAAGAATAAGAAATGCTCCATTTATAATAAAGATGATTTGCTTTATTGTATTGTAAATTTATATGATGGCCTTTATATCCTTAATCTAGATGATTCTAGAGACAACAATATCTATAACATAACTTCTAAGAAAACTAAGCCAAATGAGTTAAACCCAACATATTTATGGCATTGTCGTCTTAGCCATATAAATGAGAATCGCATATCTAAGCTCCATAAGGATGGTTTATTAGATTCATTTGATTTTGAATCATTTGAAAATTTTGAATCTTGTTTGCTTGGTAAGATGACAAAAGACCCTTTTACTGGACAAGGTCAAAGGGTTTCAGACTTATTGGGCTTAGTACATACAGATGTATATGGCCCACTAAGCATTAGTGATAGGGGAGGTTATCAGTATTTCATTACATTCACTGATGATTTCAGTAGGTATGGCTATGTCTGCCTAATGAAACATAAACAAGAATCTTTTGAATTGTTTAGAACTTTTCAAAATGAAGTGCAAAATCAACTTGGTAAAACTATTAAAATGCTTCGATTTGATCGAGATGGTGAATATTTGAGTCAAGAGTTTGATGAACATCTTAGAAATTGTGGAATTGCTTCACAATTAACTCCTCCAGGAACTCCACAGTGGAATGTTCTTTCTGAAAGGAGAAATTGAACTTTATTATATATGGTTTGATCTATGATGAGTCAAACAAATATCCCTTTATCATTTTAGGGTTATGCCTTGGAGACAACTGCATTCATTTTAAACCGAGTACCATCGAAAGCGGTTGAAAAGACACCATATGAGTTGTGGACTAGCAAAATGCCTATTTTGTCTTTTCTTAAGATTTGGGGTTGTGAGACTTATGTGAAGCGCTCAATTTCAGATAAGCTAGCTCCAAAATCTATCAAGTGCAATTTTGTGGGATATCCTAAGGAAACCAAATGATACTATTTCTATATCCCTCAGACAACAAAGTGTTTGTTGCTTGAAATGGTAACTTTTTAGAAAATGAATTTATCTCTCAGAGAATCAGCGGGAGTACAATGCAACTTGAGGAATCTCAAGTACCACAAGAGAACATTGAACCGCTAGTACAACCAATTTTAGAATCACAAACAGTTGTGGAAACTGAAAGGGTGACACAAGTCCCACACAAATCTGATAGGACGCGTCATCAGCCTGAGAGATATAGATTTCTCATGACTGATAGTCGTGAAGTTTTGCTCATTGATCAAGATGAGCCTACTACCTATCAAAAAGTTGTGTCAGGTCCATATTCTGAGATTTCTTATTTACATATAGTTCAACATCTCCTTTTTCTTATTTCTAAAAGTAGATGATGTAAATCTCGCTTTACATCCTTAGTTGAATGGAATCAAATTTTTTAATGATGTTTGATCCTATATATGATTGAATAGAGTTGGCTTTATGAAATCCATCATAAATCTTTGTTTCCAAACAATTGCTGACCACTGAGATTGATAAAAGTAATTAGTTTGATTTTATTTAAATTAATTGGTTTCATTTTGTTAAAAAAAAAGTTCCTTTATTATCAATCCCTTCTAAAAGAAGGTTACAAAAACTTAGATTAATAATTCTTATTGCTTTCGAGATACAAAAATATTTTTATCATTTGATTATAAGCCTCTGGACAAGTGATTTCAGCTGGTTAAAATCGATATCTCTAATTTCTATTCATTGATTCAAGCTTTGATTTCTATATTAAAGTTTCTAAGGCATGGTTATTTTTATGAGATTTGTTGTTGATCTATCATACTAGTTCAGTATATAGTTGAAGATGGTTATTTTTATGAGATTTCTTATTTACATATAGTTCAGCATCTCATTTTTTGTATTTACACAAACAAGTGTTTTAATTCTCTATACTTGAAGAAATTTTGTTAGTGAAACTTCAAAACACAAGCAAACATCACCAATTCACCACACTATATTACCGCTACTAATGCTATATTATTGCTCTCGAGTTGGTCGCTATCTTATTTTTAACAGTTTATTTTCTTGGAAAAATCTCTTTTTTTGTAATAATTCTTGAATTTATTTAGCTTGCATTTTCAGCTAGGAAGCTTTCATTTAAACATAAAGTACATATCCATATTATCTAGTTCCTTAGACATACATGTATTCAATTCTTACTTAAATAAAACTATATAAAAGCTACCACATAAACAATTGTCGGATTCATGTTCAACTCATTATCTTTGTGGTAACCACCTAGCATTCACAAGGTACCTGTTATGGATATGCATTATCCTTCTATTTGATAAATTCTGATCAAAGTAGTTGCAACAAATAAAATCAGTATTTTAGCTTGTTATCTATAATTTGATTTTTTAGTTGCTATCTTTAGTTTAATTTTTAAATTTTAATAGAAAATAGGAAGTATTTTGAATTCAAATGTTGATGCAATCTAAATGTAGCCTTCACTATGAAAAGGCACTTGAGATTATTGAATAAGAAATTTAAAAAATATTCATCAGTTTATGAGATTCGAAAATTCTCTCAAACGAGTTTTCAGTTTATTTCATAATAGGTTCCTCAAAGAAAAGCAGAAACATAAACATGGGAAAATCAGTTTGGCGAGAGGAGGATTTTCCACTTAATCGACCTGTGACGAGATTCTATTTAAGGGCACATAATAACTTGGTATCAGAGCTAGTAATCACGTGCGATTCAGCAAATCTGGAAGAGAAGTTGAACTCTTTCATGAAACAAACCGATTCTCGATTCAATGACTTGGCTCATCAAGTTTCGGAGCTTATTCACACCTTCAATAGAAGTGCAAACCAAAATCAAGATGGAGCGAGTAATAGTCAACAAAATTTTGTTCAACCAAATAATGATCATTCTGAAGGGCGTGTAGCGCCTAGATATATGAAACTTAATTTTCCCTCATTTGATGGCTTCAACAACCCACTTGGATGGGTTAATCGCTATGAACAGTTTTTTCAAAATCAACAAATGGTGGAACAGAAAAAGTCAGTCTAGCTACCTTCCATCTTACTAGTGAGGCTTAATTTTGGTTTTACAAATTTGAACAGGAAGAACTTAGAATGATATGGCAAGTATTCAAGGAGAATTGCAACTTGCAATTTGGTCCTCCTTTGTATAGCAATCTCTTGGGGGAGTTGGTGAATTTAAAGCAAGTTGGATCAATAGAAGATTATCAGCGCCAATTTCAATACTTATTGGCAAGAGCGACAACTGTTCGGACCAACCAAAAAGTTGACCTTTTTACTATAAGATTTTTTGAGACTATTCGGCTTAAGGTGAAACTACAAAACCCTCCCAATTTAGTTATAGTAATGAATTTTGCTCGAACATTCAAGAAGAAACAACAATTGGATTGGATGATGAAAGCTTACGGGTCATTTCAAGGGTCTGCACTATCTACTGGCAGTTTAACTCAAGAGTCTAAGGGAAATAGTAATGCAACATCTTCAAATGTTGGAAGTACCTCAACTCCATTTGTTAAAAGACTTAGTAGGATAGAAATAGCAGAGCATCGAGCTAAAGACCTTTGCTATAACGGTGATGAGACATATTCTGTTAACCACCAATGCAAAAAAATTTTTTGGGTGGAGTTGAAGGATCTAGGGTCTCCTATTATTGTCAATAACTAGATGACTGGAGGACAAGCTTTTTCTCTAAGAAGTGGATAATGTTATTGATATGCATTATCCTTCTATTTGATAGATTCTGATCAAAGTAATTGCAATAAATAGGATCAGTATCTTAATTTGTTATCTCTAATTTAATTTTTTAGTTGCTATAATTAGTTTAATTTTTTAATTTTAAATTCTAATAGAAAATAGGAAGTATTTTGAATTCAAATATTGATATAATTTTAATGTAGCCTTCACTATAAAAAGGCACTTAAGATCATTGAATAAGACATTCAGAAAATATTATTCATCCGTTTATGAGATCCAAGAATTCTCTCAAACGACTTCTCAATTTATTTCACAATAGGTTCCTCAAAGAAAAGTATAAACATTAACAAGGGAAAATGAGTCTGGCAAGAGGAGGATTTTCCAATTAATCGACCTGTAACGAGATCCTATTTAAGAGCACACAACATTAATCAAAATTAAAATAAACAAATAAAATAATTAATAAACATATCTTGAAAACAGTAGCTTGATAACCCTTGCTTCAAGTTACACAAGACAAAAGTATACATAGGTACCTAATCTCCCTTGCTTCAAGGCTACAGGTACCCTTGCTTCAAGGCTACAGGTACCTAATCTCCCTCAAACACACAACGTGCAAGGTCTCATGCATTGTTCACTAGAAAACCCTTATGTGAACCTTATTTTCAGTTTTTCTGTGTTGTAAAGTCTGGATAATTAGAATAGTACCGGGAGTTGTATGATTCTCTTTATTGCAACATACGATTCAGTCAAGTAGCTTTCTTATCTATTTACTATTCATTTGGATAAGTATTTTGCTTCAGTATTGTGTTAACTTTTCCTAATAGCCATGTAAATTTTCTTCTTTACTACCAAGTTTTAACACTTGCACTTTTGTGGTGTGTAGCTCATTCATATTTAGCTGTTCCATTCCTGATCTAGCTGTGTGTGAGTGTGTATTATCTATTTTAGCTACCTTTGTCTACTAACTTTTTGCAATTCATATTGTTTCTCAACATGATCAAATTGTCTCTGGGATAGATTGGAGTGTTAGATCAAACAAAATTGTTACGACAACTCATGATCGAAATTCGTGAGTGCTTCTTTAGCAGTTTTAGCATTAATTTCATTTATCTATTTCTCACTTCCCCTATTTGTCACTTGTATGCACATCCACTAACATGAGACTACTATTTCTCAACTTATTCCTTCTTCTTTTTTATTGTCTTCTTGTTGAATGAATCATTTTTTCAAAAAAAATTCAACATATAGCTTATGGATAAAAGCATGTGCAAAATCATGGATAAAAGCATAAAATCATGATTTCAAAATATTCCAATCTAGGAGTAACTTGCCTAGCATAAAAGCATGTACAAAATCATAGATACATTACCTAATTGCATAAGCAAACTCTACAATTCGTGATACCTTCGACGGAAGCAAACCGACGGTGATTGATTTTCTGAGAATCACGAGAGGACATGAACCAGCTGCAAGCAGTGATGGATTTGTGGAGACCGGACGAGAGGTGAGGGCAGACGGTGGATTTGTGGAGACCAGACGAGAGGTGAGGGCAGACGGTGGATTTGTGGAGGTGAGAGCAGAGGACACCAAACACCAGGATGTGAGGTGAGGGCAGAGGACACAAGACGATAGGACGCGAAGACATGATGCGACGACAGTGATGGATTTGTGGAGAACCACGACGGCAAACACTGGATTGCTGAGAATCATGGTGAGGGTAAAAACTCAATTCTCAAAAGAAAAAAGGGGATGCAATTCTCAGAAGAAAAAAACGAGGAAGGAGCTTGGCTTAGAATAGGGTATCAAAACGACGAAGTTTTGCTAATAAATAATTTAGTGACCAAACTAATTAGTCGCTATTTGGTTTCTAATATTTTCGCTCCAAAATGGTCGTTATTTCGTCACAAAAATGATCGTAAATATTTCGCACCACTTATTTCCACTAAACTTAGCAACGATTTAATATTTGATCGCTAAATAACGACCACATAACGACTAATTTTTAGTCGCTAATTATTTTATTTAATAAAAAAATCATTTTATTCAAATATTAGCAGAATAGTCATTGATTGGCTGCTATATAGCAACCAAAAAATTTGATCGCTAATTTTAGTGGTAATTTCATAATTTTTTTTAGTGTCCATAGTATTAAATTAATAGCACAATCTTATTTTTCAAAAACAATGATTTTAATTATATTCAACTAAAAAATTTATTCACGTACCAAATTAATGGCCCCAACAAGAAAAAAAAATCTTAAAGCCAGTCTGGTATTACCTATACAATGTAATAATTATCATTGAAAGTTCTATTACTTTCATTTTTATCAAACATCTAATCATTTTCTAAATTTAATTAAAATTAAAAATTATAATTTTATAATTCTAAAAATACTTGTTTTACAGTCAAGCTAAATATAATATTCGACGCAAATTTCTCTCTGTGGTCCTTTGTGGCTCGATACTCTCGTCTTTTCCTCTTTCTTAAACCTAACTTCTTCTTTCCCCTTCCCCATGGAAGACGATATGCGTCAATTGACTATCGATGAAGAAGAAGATGTTGTTGTCCCTATTAAGAGCTCCAGAGATATTCCGATCGTTACTTATGATTTCTGTATAGTGGGGAGTCAATAGACAAGGATTGGGAGGAGACTTTTCGTTAAAATGGAAGAGTCATGTGTCTGTTTCTGTGGTTGGCTTTTCTTCAAATTTTTATTGATTCGGTTGTTTCGGAAGGTAATGTTCAATGGAGGTGTACTACTTATTATGTGTTTTTGGAATCGCAACGACGACGTCAGTCTTAGAACCTTATTCGAGTTTTATCTCGTAGAAGCTCTCTTCCGTGACTTTGTTCGGGAGATTTTAATGATTTATGCTCGAGAGATGAGAAAGAATGAGTATTTTTGCTAAATTATCTTATGCAGAGGTTTGATTTTGAATGATTGTAAATTTTTATTAGACTCTAAAATTGATATTTCTGTTAGATGGGTTTATTGTAATACTACTCTAATTACTCTAACCGCTCATACTTTAGCTGAAGGATCTATTAGGCATAATCGTCTCTCTGTTTGGGATATCTTTTTTTGTTTGATGAAATTTTATTAATATAATCAGTAGTTTTGTTTTCAAAATAAATAGTCAAGCTAAATATCATTCTATATCAGTGATATACTTTTGTGAAATTTTAATGTGCAGAACTCTTAATTTCAACTAGTTATAATTTTGTAAAAATTTTATATGGAAAGCAGTTGCTTTCTAAAATTTAAATTAGATCAAATATCTAAATTCAAAAAATATATTATATACTTAATTAAAATTTTAAATAATAAAATAATAACCAATTGATTAAAAAATTTAAATATTTATGTTAATTTATATTTAAAATTTAAAATAATAAAATTAATTCTTTTTAATTTATCTCAATATGCTAAATTAAATTTTGAAAAATTAATAATAAATTATAATATAATTCCAAAAATTTTTTTACTAATAAAATTATTTTTAAAATATATTTTTTTATTTCAACATAATCATTTTTTGCCAATCCCATTATTTATTACTCATTTTCACTTTTATATATATTTTATGTTTTCATGAAAATTTAAAATGTGAAAAAAAAAATTAAACATTTCATTTTATTTAATAGGCTTATTGAACAAAAACACCTAAAGTTTAAGAATCGTTATGTTTATGTCGTAAGTTTAAAATCTTAAAAAATAAAACCAATTCTTTCATATTTATCTCAATTTTATCCATAAATCTCAATCAATTTTGATTAAATTTTTTTTTAATTTATATGATATGCTATAAAAAATTAGTTTTTGAAAGGTATATTGAATAAAAAAATTTAAATATTTACGTCAATTTATATTTATATATAAAATTTTAAATAATAAAATTAAAATTTTCTTAATTATTAAATTAAATCTAAAAAGTTAATGATAAATTACAGTATAATCCTTAAAGTTTTATAATAATAAAACATATAGCCTTTTAATTTGAATTTTATATTGACAACAAATTTATTTTATATTTACTATATATAATATTAAATATATTATATCAAATAAATATTTATTATAAATAAATTTGTATTAACATAAAATATCATATATAAATATTATATATTAAAATATTTTGTTGGATATTTATACACAACATTATAAATTAGTTACACATTTTTAATATATGAAAAGTTTTATTTATATCTATAATATTAAATAAAATAAAATATTATACGTTTCGGTCGATAAAGTCATCCTTTATAATTTTTGTAAAAACTTATATCTTTAATTATATCTCTTATATATTGTTTGAGATATTTAATATTTTATTTTTTTTTATCTATATAAGAAATATACTTGTGATGTATATCAATTTATTAACATATCATACAAAAACTTACTTCATATCATTAAATAAAATAAAATATTATATATTTCAGTCTATAATTTTTTTATATTTTAAAATTTTTTTAACTTATAATGTGTATATAAATGAGAATAAGAAGTAAATAATGAGATTAACAACAAAAGACATTATTGAAATAAAAATATATATCTTAAGTACCATTTTATTAATCAAACAAAATTTTAGAGATTATATTATAATTTATCCTTAACTTATTATATTCAATTTCATCCTCCTTATGGTAAATTAAAAAAAATTTAATTGTATCATCCAAAATTTAAAATTTTTGAATAAAAATATTTTAACGTGAACATTTGAA
Organism: Manihot esculenta; assembly: GCF_001659605.2. Lineage (NCBI taxonomy): Eukaryota > Viridiplantae > Streptophyta > Magnoliopsida > Malpighiales > Euphorbiaceae > Manihot > Manihot esculenta. The sequence continues at coordinate 13,567,765 of NC_035176.2, read as the reverse complement.
TTTTTTTTATTTACGCCTTTCAATGAATAATTTTATATGATATAACATGTTTATTAAAAAAAAATTAACAAAATTATTGAAAATGTAAAAAAATTAACTTATTTTTTAAAATTTTAAGTTTAGAATATAAATATAAAAAGATTTAAATTTTTAGATTTTTTTTAGGGAGATTTACTATTTAGTCTCTAAATATTATCATTATTAATAAGTCGGTCCCTACATTTTTAGAAATCTATTAAAATGTTCTTATCTTTTCTATCTGTCAACGAAATAGTTTTTTCGTTCTCTTTTCCTTTAAAAATAGATAAAAGATGAGAGAGAAAATTTTTAAAATTTAATTTTGTCCTCAAATAAAACCTCTTATTTAGTCCTTTGATATTACTATTATTAACAAGTCAATCCCTACATTTTTAAAAATCTATTAAAATATACTTATCATTTCTTTCCGTCAATAAAATAGTTCATCCTCCTTCTCTTCCTCAAAAAAGAAGATAAAAGAAGAAGAAGAAGATGATGATGAAGGAGAAGAAGAAGAAGGAGAAGAAGAAGAAGAAGAATTGCCTCCTCCTCCTTAAAAAAAGAAAAATAAAAAGAAAAATCGAAAAAGAATCAAAAAAGAAGAAAAAAAAAAGGAAAAAGAAGAACCAAAGAAGAAGAAGAAGAGGAGGAGGAAGAATCAATGAAGAAGAGGAGGAATAATCAATGAAGAAGAAGGAGAAAGAGGAGGAAAATAAGGGGGTAATTTAGTTTTTTACTATATTTTTAACGGTAGAAATAAACGGAAAGACTATTTTATTGACAAATAGAAAAAATAAGGACATTTTAATAAGTTTTTTAAAATTGTAGGAACTGACTTGTTAACATTGTAGGAACTGACTTGTTAACATTGGCAATACTCAGAAACTAAATTATAAATCTATCGTTTTTTTACTATAATCCTATTTAATATTATTAAAATAAATTAAAATTATAAGAAGAAAATAAAACAAAAACACACAGCCAATTATGAGTAATAATTAACCCCTTTTTTCCCAATGATTTCGGCAGCCAAAAGACTCCACTAACTCAAGAATCAACTTTATATGTCTATGACATTTCTCTATCCACAAATATCTCCACATCTCTAAACTAGCTACTGAACACTCTTCTTCTCCAAAAACATGATGAAGCATCAATTGCTGTCTTGTCCGTGCAAATTTTTAACCATCTTTTCTCTCATTCTTCTTCTATTTCCCATCCTGGTCTCCTCCAAGAACTACTGCACATGTGAAACAGAATCACAAAACCAGAAAAACATATCTGAAGCACTCAGATACAAACTTATTGCAATAGCTTCAATTTTGCTTGCAAGTGCAGTTGGAGTTTCTCTTCCATTCTTGGCTAAGAACATATCATATCTACGCCCAGATGGAGAAGCCTTTTCTCTTGTCAAGGCATTTGCTGCGGGTGTAATCCTGGCAACTGGGTTCATTCACATTCTTCCTGATGCCTTTGAAACCCTGTCAAGCCCTTGCCTTGGAGAAAATCCCTGGAAAAAATTTCCTTTTACAGGTTTAGTTGCCATGTTATCTGCTATAGGAACTCTAATGATGGAGTCTTTTGCCTCAGGCTACCATAAGAGATCTGAGTTGAGGAAACCACAGCCTGTGATGAGTGGTGATGATGATGATGATCATGATGGGGCGAACGAGATCAGTCATATTCATGGATCTGCTTTTGCATTGGACAGAATAAATTCATCTGAGCTTGTTCGGCATCGAATCATTTCTCAGGTAAAATACAACAAAAACATGTCTCATATTTTGGTTTATGTTGTGGAATATTTCTTTGATATGATCACCACAAGCATTGTTGGTGAATTTTTTAGTACTGAGCGGCCTTATCCTCCTAAAAAGTTTTGTTTCTTTCCAAATATTTAGAAAGTGAAATTATAAAGGGTATAAATTAATAATAAATTAAAATATTAATAAAAATTAATTTAAAGTATAACGAAATTATTTTTCTATAGACCTAATTTCATTTGACCTTTAATTTAAAACATTGTTAACTTTTTAAAAATTAACAATATCTTAACTAAAAATTATTTATCTATTTTAGAATTTTTTTAACAATTTAATTAAAATTGCACAAATTATATAATTAAAATTAAATTAACCCGTACATTACATCTAATTATTAAATAAATATGAGCTTTTCCACTTTATAACAGATATATTTTTGCTGTACTATTTTAAAGTTCAAAATTTTACTTTTCAAAATGGATTGGCTTAGGTATGGGTGAGCAATATTTAGTTCAAATTGAAAAAATCGACCGAATCGAATTAATTTAAAAATTCAGTTTGATTTTTTATTTATTTCGGTTTATTTCGATTTTTAATTTCAAAAATTTCAGTTATTTTAGTATGGTTCGGTTTTGATTAAAAAAGAATTGAAAAAATCGAATCGAACTTATTAGTGATAATAGTATATTATTTTCAATAATATAGTGAGATTAGATGACATTAAGGTTAAAATATTTCAATTAAATTTTAAAATAGTAAAAAATAAAAAATTTATTAAAAATTCAAACTGATCAAGTCGAACTGAATCAGACCGGTTCAGCTCGATTCGGTTTCTAATTAAAATCGATTTGATTCGATTTTTTATAAATTTTAAAATTTTAATTTTTGATTTATTCAGTTCGATTCGATTTTGAATCAAACAGACCGAATGCTCGCCTAGATCCAATATATGTAAATTGATATAATGTCTAAACCAAGTGTGATTATTATGAGGTTTGTAATAAACATATAATGTTTTTTATTGAACTGAAAATACTCTTAAGTTTCCCTAAATAATATATTTAAATAAACAATTTTTAATACAAAATTTTAAATGAACAAAAATATAAAATTTTTATGATATAAACATTAATTTAAGTGTTGATTAATTCATTCATAAATAATTTTATTAAAAAAATTGAAAATTTTTTTAATAAATAAAAGCAAAAAAAGGTAAAAAAACAATTTAGAACAAAAAGATATGAAAGCTATTAAGTTCTTTAGGAAATTCATTAATTCACATCTATAAATTTTAAGTCCAATTAAAAGTTGGTCTCATGTTATTCTTAAATATAACTAATTATTCCTTCTATTATTATATATTAACATACTCCATTAGAACATTGAATAAACATTATAAATATCTTTTAAATTTAATCCCTGCTATTTTAAATAAATTACAATAAGATTTTTCATGTTTCATTATCCTTTACTTATTCTTGATATGCTCGCTTGCGGCATTGGCGGTATATTATTCTATTTCCGAACCGTTGATAGATATCACATTTTTTGATGAATTCTTTCTTTTTTACTATGAGATAAAAGTATTTCTGGCAAAAATTTTATTTACCAGCGTTATAGTCTCTTCGTGGGATTCACAGATACCTTAATGCATTTCTTTTATTATAATAGACACCTCCTCTGGTCCTACATATCTCAACCACGGGATTGATTTGCTTCTCGTGTATAAAGTGTCTCTCAACACTGGATAATTGGCAGCGTTATCGGTGATTTTTTGGGATCCTGATCTATCCTTCAACAACTTTATCACCAACTATCCCTTGGTGATCTTCTAAGTAAATCTTGAATTTTCTCACTACTAACAACAGAGCGAAGGCCTATTTATTTATGTTTAAGTACCTGATCTCTGCACCTTTGAGCACCTTACTAACATAAAAGATCGATTTCTGAATCCCTTCTTCTTCCCTTATCAGTATGGCACTTACCGATAATTTTGAAGCGGCTAGGTAAATAAGGAGTTCTTCCTTAGGTAACGGGCTGCTGAGCACATGTGTCGAGCTGAGATATCTTTTGACATCATCGAAGGCTTCCTAACAGTCTTCCGTCCACTTAGGCAACTTCCTCAACTTCTTAAAGAAAGGAAAGCATCTTTTTGTTGACTTGGACAACTTAGGCAACTTCCTCAACTTCTTAAAGAAAGGAAAGCATCTTTTTGTTGACTTGGACATAAATCGATTGAGGGCTATGACCTGTCTAGTTAATCTCTACACATCTCTCACGCATGTTGGCTCAGGCATGTTCAAGATGACTTGGATCTTTTCCGGATTTGGTTCTATGCCTCAACCACTTACCATGTATCATAAGAACTCCCCCTCCCCCTTCCTCCCAAAAAAAAATGAAGAAGGCATATTCGGCTGGATTTAACTTCATTTGCTATTGCTACAGGACTGAAAACACTTCTTTCAGGTCGGCCAGGTGTTGCTCAAAGTGTTGCTCAAAAGACATGCTTTTAACTATTATGTCATCCACGTACACTTCTACACTTCTGTCTATTTGATCCTTAAAGTCCGTGTTCATTAACCTCTGATAAGTTGCTCCTATATTTTTTAATTCGAACAGCATGGCCGTAGAACAGTAGGTCACATCTTCTATAATAAAGGAGGTATTTTCTTCATTATTTTTGTTAATAGAAATATAGTGATATCCCAACATAGCATCAAAAGACGATAAGTAATGAAAACCAGCTGTTGAGTCGACTAGTTTATTGATATTAAGAAGTGGATAAAAGTCTTTAGGACAAGCCTAATTTAAATCAGTAAAATTTACACACATTATATATTTTATGTTAGCCTTCCTAACTAATACAGGGATAGCTAACTACTGTAGATACATAACTTCTCTAATAAATCATGCCTCGCTTAGCTTCTCTACCTCGTCCTTCATGACCGCCTACTTTTCTCGCCCATAAACCCTCTTTTTCTGTTTAACCGGCTTCGCATCAGGGCACACGTTGAGCCTATGGGTCATGATCTTTAGGCTGATCCCAAGAATATTAGCAGGCTTCCAGGCCAAACTTGATATGTGCTCCTTGATCATTGTCATTGCCATTATTGTTTGGTTCTGTGATAGGCCTGAATTCAGATTGAACACTTTGTCCTTCTTAAGTCCTGACAGTGGGAATGTCTCTAGTTCATCTACCTCAGTTCTCACCTCCTTTTCCTCATCTCTAACTTCCATGGCTTCAAGGTTCTTCTTCCCCTTGCCTTCTGCTCTTCCACTGTTGCTAAATAAACAGCTCTAGCCTCCTCTTGCCTCCCACGATTGGCACCAATTCCATTGCTGATGGGAAATTTCATTGTTAGATACTTAATGCTCGTCACTGCTTCAAAGTTGTACAACATAGGCCTTCTCAGGATGGCATTGTATTTCAAGAGCAGCTTCACTATTAGGAAGATAGCATAGTGGGTTCGAGGAAGAGGGGGTTGTCCCAAGGTCAAAGCTACGTTTATCTTCCCTTCAACTACTACAAGAGTACCTCCTATTCCTTTGACCGAAGCTTGATCTCTCACTAGGTGCTCTTTAAGGATCTTCATCTATTGAAATACTCAGTTAGGTGGTGGGTATACTTTGCTACCATCATCTACTAATGCCTTTCATACTAAAAAATTATGAATGAACACTTTGATGGCCAAAGTGTCCTCATGTGACATCTGAACGCCTTGCGCATCTTCAAGTGAAAAAGAGATAGTCATTGAGTTATGCTATGCAACTTGCATGATCTCTATGTCATTCCCCTAATTCTATTTGCCCCTCTTCTTTCCTCTTCGACTAATTTTTCTCTTGTCCCGCCGACTATCATATTGATTGTACTAATTTTGCTCTTGTTCCATCATTAATCTGTGCTCTGACCTACTTTCTTGCCACCTCCTCTATGATCCTCGGTTGTGCTCTCAGTTCCTCGCCTTTCTTTACAAAATTTCTTAGGTGACCCCTATTAATCAACCTCTCAATCTCGTGTATCAACTGGTAGCAATAGTTTATGTCATGTCCATGGGTTCTGTGAAATTGATAATATTTGTCTAGATCTCTCCTCCTTGGGTTAGCCTTCAAGGGCTTAGGCCATTAGAAATACTCTTATCTTGCACTGCCACGAGTATTTTAACCTAGGAGACATTCAAAGGAGTAGCCTCGACCGGCATCGAGGCCTGATATGGCTACTGATCTTTCTTTTCTAATTTGTACCTGTTTAGGACCTTTAGACCGTACTTAATTCTTTAGTCCGAAATATCTCTCCTTTTATCATCTGTGTTTCTCCCCTTTTCCTTTTCCCTCTCCTCTCGTGCGAACCTGCTGGTGTTCAAGGCATTTTCCTACCTTGTGTACTTCTCCACTCTCTAAAAAGGTGTTGGGTGGCTTCCTGCAAAGAGAGCCAAAAAATTCTAGGGAGGTTGTTCCACGCTGCATGGCCTCCACAACTCTCATTTCATCCAAATCGAGTATCTACAGAGCTTTCGAATTGAATCTTGCTACATACTCTATTAGCATCTCATTTCTCCTCTGTTTGATAGTCTCCAAATAACTCATCTTCCTTCTTGTTGGCATGCTGGTTATAAATCTCCCAATGAATAAGTTCGCTAGATCGACAAATCTCTTTATGCTCCCTGACTCCAGGTTGTTGAACCACGTTTGAGTTGGCCCGTCAAAGTGGTAGGGAAAACCTTACATGATAAGGCATCTGAGTGCATTTGGAGCTCCATGAAGCTTCAACTGTTGAGTTTAGTGAAATTTCTGGTAATGCGGGTAGGATTGTTGTTGGGCTGGAAAATGAAAATGGTGAAGTATTTCGGGCTGGATCTAGATCAACAATGGTAAGAGCGAGTAATAGGATTCACTTACTCATTTTGGGTGAGTGATGGATTGTTTTTTCTGGAACTTGCCATGTGGATCTCAAAAGTAGATTGAGAACTCTGGTGAAGTAAAAGTTCATTTGTTCCTATAGACAGTATCAATTAATAACTTGAGATCCAATATTATTTACTATGTGTTTTCATATTTTGGCTTACTCTCCTCTGTCCTTCCCTTTCCTTTTATTATCCCTTTTGGTTTGTCTTTTCTAAAATAGTTGTTGCAATCCCTTGTTCTAATATATCTGCTACGTACACGCAGATGACATACCTACTAGTGCATGGTTCTAATGGTCGTTACTCAGCTATTTAATTCTCCGTTTTTCAACGAAACACAATCACTATTTTTTTTATCCTTTTGTCTTGAAAATGATCCTGCGACATCAGCCGAGATCGGCTAGCATTCTTAGCTCGGTTGGGCCCTCCTTTATATTTCTGATGTGAGCTGAGGATTAATCAAAGAGTCCGATACACGTATAGAATGGGCCATCTTTCAATAACATTTTTCTCATGGTCTCATATTTTCTCTTCGATTCAAAGGTGCACACAAAATGAACCGTTACGGTCCAGCAATAACCAAGGTGTCATTTGTGTCTGTTTATATTGTATATATCTATCATGTTAAAGTTATTATAACGTGAACACTTAGTCTAGCTGTCCACTGATATAATTTGGTTGTATCCACTTGGCTTTTATTTCCTCTTGCTTTATATAAGGAAAGGCTTAATTTGCTATGTTGTAACTAGATTGACAAAATCAACAAAAAATTATTTTTTATTATTTTATCCCATGGCCTTCTAAAATAAATTTTTTTCCTAAAATTAAAGGGTTTATGATATTTTTTAGTTCTTTAATTACGTGAATATGCTCTACATTTACCTCACTAGAGGATTTGTGTATCAAAAACATATTATGATATATCCTTGCTTCAGTCCTTTTACTCGTATATGAGTTATGTCTTATTGTAGCCATTAGATTGTATTATTTCAAGTTAAGTGAGTTCTATATCATTATACCTAAAGTAAGAAGCTCCCTGCTGATATTAGTAAATACAAATTTAACTATTAATTAGATTAGAAAGTTATTACTTTATTATAGTTTACTTGTATTTCCTTTATTAAAAATTAATTTAATTTGTGAATTTATGTAACACAATAGAAACTCGACTTTGTAATTATTTGTTTTATTAATTTTTTAGTTAAAAGGGTTTAGTTACATGTTAAAATTTTGCTTCCTCTTAATTTTAGGTTTCATAATATTACATAATTTTAAAATTTTAGAATGATTAAAATTAATTTGCGAGGGCTATATTGGTTAAAAAGTTAAATTTACTCCTAAACCATATAGTGAGAGCTAAATATACTAAACTTCAACTTTTAATCTAAATTTACATCTGAACTATCATAAAAATAGCAAATAAGGCCATCATTTCTCTTGGTTTTAAAGCGTTAGCCATGCTTTAGTTAGTAGGGAGTAAGCATTCGATCGGCTCAATTTAAAATCGAATCAAACCGAATAACCGAAAATCAAAATTTTAGTACTTGTAAAAACCAAACTGAAAGAATTTTAGATAAAAATCAATTTGAATCGAACCAATCTGATTCGGTTCGATTTGATCGACTGGGCTTTTTTTATAGACTTTTTATTTTTTATATCTTATTTTCAGTATGCTAAAATTCAATTGAAATATTTCAATCTTAGTTATAGTCAAATCTCCCATATTATAAAAAAAAAAAATACTATTCCTCTCTAATCAGTTTGGTTCGATTTTATCAATTTTCTTTTATCAAAATCGAATCAAATCAAAATAACTAAAATTTTTTAAAAAATAGAAATAAATCTAATGACCGTGGGCTTCTTACACCCTGGGGTGAGGCCAAGTCCTGGAGAAAAATATAGGTCCAAAGCCCATCAGAACCCCCTAAAACAGGTTGGCCCAATATCATGTACTCCAACCTGTGACCAAGGCAAGCCGGACTGACCCATGCGCAGGTCCACCATGGGATAGCCTAGCCCGGTAATGTGATGGAAGGTAGGAGAGCAGACCCAGTCACTTCGCAGCCCTATCAGCATGCGCGCTGGGGGAATTAAATGGCCGCTTGATAGAGAGGGGTACACTAGCACATCCGTATATACGAGCCTGAGTGACAGGGACAGGTGGCACTATAGCAGGGTGGCGGTTATGCATCACTAGAGGACGAAAAAAAGAGGGATAAAGAGGGAGAGATATGATCTTCCTTGGCTAAGCTCACTCATATACTGTAAACCTTATTTTCTAGATCTCAGAATATCAATTGGCGCTATTTGTGGAGAACGAAGGATATCTTCTCATCACCGGAGTTCAATTTCCATAATACCCAATGAAATCCACATGGCAAACCATAATGAAAACCATACCAGTAACACCCCAAACAACCTGAGCTCTGCTCAAGAAGGTCAACAGTTCTCATTTTCAAGCCCCACAACCCCTTCAAACCAACCACCTATGATGTTTAATCCCTCACCGAGCTCGGCAGGGAATATACCCAGGACCACCTTGTCCAACCAAGAACTCTAGGCTATGGCTCTTCAGCTACAGAATACTGCCCACTGGCTGAGGCAGATGCTGCAACAGAGGGGCCTTAATACCCCGTTAAGCGTACCCCCTATAGCTGAAGGGTTCAACTCCACTGAGCCCCAACCCACCTTCAACTACCAAATCCTCAATAAAGCAGTCAGAGAACCGGAGAGAGACCAAAATCGCGTTGCTTGACAAAAAAGACCAAGCTCGATCCCGCTGGGTCAATCAAACTTGGCGGCGGAGGAACGGGAAGAACGATCCTCTCATGCGGGAAGGCGCCCTAATGCGTTAGAGGGAGATATTCAGGTATTCTCAAGAAAAGAAGTTGGAGAGGGATGTAGATGTGATGCTAGACTTCAGATTTGCAACATCAGGGATTCTAAGGACAACTATTAGAGAGAGCAGAAGACATACCTCGAAAAGATTTTGCAGAAGATGAGAGAGACGAAATACATAGAGCAAAGTGAGAAGAAGAGTTTGGAGAAAACTGGAGAGTTTAAATTTGAAAAGAGTAAAGGCAGAGAAAGAACATTTTTTACAGAAGCCTCCCTTGGGCTGCGTGGTCATAATGGGGGTATACGGATTTACTCCCTTATTACTCATGGAATAACTACTGAGGAGGTAAAGGGGCACTTGATGACCGCCGGGCTTCTTACACCCTGAGGTGAGGCCGGACATTGGAGAAAGATATAGATCCAAAGCCCATCAGAACCCCTTAAAGCAGGCCGGCCCAATATCATGTACTCCAGCCCGTGACCAAGGCAGGCCGGACTGACCCACACGCAGGTCCACCAGGGGATGGCCTAGCCCGGTGATGTGATAGAAGGTAAGAGAGTAGACCCAGTCACCTCGCAGCCCTATCAGCATGCGCACTGGGGGGAATTAAATGGTCGTCTGACAGAGAGTGGTACGCTGGAACATCCGTACATACGGGTCTAAGTGACAGGGACATGTAGCACTATAGCAGGGTGGTGGTTATGCGTCACTAGAGGATAAAAAGAAAAGGGATAAATGGGGAGAGGTGTGATCTTTCCTAGCTAACCTCACTCATACATTGTAAATCCTATTTTCTGAATTTCAAAATATTAAAATCGAACCAAAAAAAATAAAATGAGCTAATCTTATGTATTTTTGTTTTTTCTATAAATATGGGCTCTACAAAATTTTTATTTTCAACAATTTCGAATAATAAACATAAATTAAATTGAATGAATGAACAAAATTTAATCCTAACAGGAGATATGTATGAAATTTTACATTGTATAATATAAAAAAAAGTGCATTATTATATAGAAAATGAAAATTTTTATGTTATCAATGTAAAATTCGTAATTAATAACATATTTAATGAATTTCAATAACTGTAATATTGTACTGGTCTCCTTATGAACACCTCCTAATATGAGTTATTACATTCCACAGATATTGGAACTTGGAATTGTGGTTCATTCTGTAATCATTGGGTTATCATTAGGTGCTTCCCAAAATTCAAAAACAATAAAAACCCTAGTAATAGCATTGAGTTTTCATCAATTCTTCGAAGGAATGGGACTCGGTGGATGCATTTCTCAGGTAACTCTCTCCGCTTTTATCTGTCACTTTTTGAAAAGTTGATTACTTTAAAATTATCTACCACTTTGAAAAGATTAAGAGTATTATTATTATTTTTTTCCAATCCTATATTATCCTTGCTAAAAATAATGATTACTTTTCTAATTTCTTAAACATTACTTTCTGCCTCTTATCATTTCTGTCCACTTAAATAAAATACTTATTTTGTTCATAATTTTTATTTATTTTACTTTTTTACACATATTAATAATTATAATTTTTTATTAATTTTTTAATTATATTCATATTAAATGTATTAAATTTATTAAATATTAATAAATATTTTAAAAAAATTTTAAAAAATAAAATAAAATAAAATAGAATAATAATAGTTAATTTATATATTATTGTAATTTAAAAAAAAAAGCCAACAATAATTTTGAGATAACTAAAAAACGATAGATAAAAATAATAAAATAAAGGAAGCAAAATAAATGGTGTTATAATATGCCATTTATATATTATTATAGTGTAAAAAAAATAAATAATAATTTTAAGAAAAAATAAATAAAAATTACGAGAGGGATAGTATTTTATTATTTGTTTCTCTTAATTATTCTATTTTTCTATTGGTGGAATAATGTAGAAATAATTATTATAATTGGAGTAATTAGGTGAGATAAAGGACAATATAGTCAAATTAAGAATTATTTTGTTATAATTTGGGTGATTTAATTATTTTCTTAGATATTATGTAAAAATCTTAAAGTACGTATATATATACTAATCCTTCTAATTTTTTATAAACATATAGCATATGTTCATATTAAAACATATGAATTGTTTTTTTTTTTTTTATTCTACTTACACTAATTATTTATCTTACCATGAAATTTAATTATCAGTCAATTATTACATATAATTAATATGAAGTGTATTTAATATAAATTTTTATAATTATGATATTAAATTTTTTTTTTTTGAAATGGGGAGTGAGGGATTGAACGTGAGATCTCTCATATTTACTCGAATGCACTTGCCACCAGGCTAAGCTTGTGAGTGCTATGATATTAAATATTTATAAAGAGATTCTTGCATAATGAATCATTCATAAATGATCCTAGGAAACTTAGAACTTATTCAATTGAATTATTTTTTCATTAACTCTCATACTTGGAAACATTATAAGTGAAATAAGATCCTTTTTATGTGATTCAATTATTTTCTATTAATTTTTTAATAAAAAATTTCTTTCTTTTTAACTGACAATTTTTGTTTTTTTAAAAAAATCATATATGATTTTATAGAAATTTCATTTAAATTCTTTATTTTTTCAAAAAAAAAATAATGGTTTTTTTTAACAAAATCTTATTATACATAAATATAAAACTTACAATTTATCGACTAATATGTATTATAGATTGGTTTTGGAAAAAATAAATTCATTTCTAAGAAAAAATAAAATTTTAATTGGATTCTGAAACAATTATATATTATTTCTAATTCTTTTAAAATAAATTATTTAAAAATAAAAAAGAATTGAATTTTTTTATTTCCAATATGAAAATTATTTAAAATAAAATTAATTGAATTAAATTTTTATAAAATTTTAGTGTCTAAATAGGCTGATAATAAAATTTAAATAACATGAATTTATTACTCACATTAGGGCATATGAATAAGACCATTCACAAAGTGAATGAACTCCGCACATGAATATTACTATTTTATAAGTACTCTAACACGATTAATATCATACGATAATTTTTTTAAAGAATTAAATTTAAAATAATAGAATAAAATTTAGGCATTGCTTTTACTGATCATTTCACAATTACTTATTCTAATTACACAATCTAATATAAGAGAATACGCTATCAGGTGTAAATAGTAAAATATTTAACGGTTAAAATTAAAAAGAGATTATTTAATATATTTTTTAAAATCGAATGATTAACTAGTGAATTTTCTTTTATTATAAAGGCTAAATAGTAATTTTTCTTAATTATAATTACAAAAAAGGTGTAAAACATTGCTAAATCACTTGATTTTATATGCTTGTGCAGGCAAAATTCAAGCCCCAATCTGTAGCCATTATGATTATATTCTTCTCCCTCACCACTCCAACAGGCATAGCAATTGGAATAGGAATCTCAAAAATCTACAATGAAAGTAGCCCAACTGCACTAGTTGTTGCAGGCCTTCTCAATTCAGCATCTGCTGGGATCCTAATTTATATGGCACTTGTTGATCTCCTTGCATCTGACTTCATGAGTTCTAAAATGCTAGGTAATTTTAAGCTTCAACTTTGGGCAAACCTTACTCTTCTCCTAGGAGTATGTTGTATGTCACTCCTAGCTAAATGGCAATAACTCTAAGGTATTTTGAACATTTATCTCTTCTACTAAGGTACTTTGAAGACTTTTTATATAAATGATAATTTTGTTATCATAAACGTTGTAGAAAGCAAAAGGTCTTTCACTCTTAAACTATTGATTAATAGTCATAGAATTTTGAACCTTGGCTCCTTATTGGTGATTTTTAACGCTCTGCTTAGCTCTCATTAAAAGCAGGGAGGATCTCCATTACGTACAGGTATTTGTACCAGCTTTGCAGAATTCTTTCAAAGTTTGCCTTGTTAATTTGAGATTCTTAGGTATGAAGTTTACATGGAAGTGTGGCAATCTTTAGGAGAGGTTAGACAGAGCTCTTGCCAATTGTAGTTAGTGTATCAATTTGCTTGAAGCGTCTGTGACTCTCGCATGGCCATATTACATTCTGATCACTGCCCCCTTTTACTTAAGCTGGACAACTATTGCCCTTTAATTCATAATAGAAGGCATTTAGAAAACACAAGAAAGAAATTTCTCTCCCCAGCTTGACCTTTTGAAAAATTCCCTCAAGAAGGTGCTTGATAACATCTTGCTTCAAGAGGAGTTGTCCTAGTTTCAGAAATCTAAAAGTGATTGGGTGAAATAGGGTGATAAAAATACTGCTATTTTTCATCTCAAAACTATTCGAGAAGGAAGAAAAATCGGATAGAGATATTGAATGATAATGAAGGCAACTGGATTGATAATCAAGAGGTTCTACAATATTTGGCTATTAATTTTTATAAATCTTTATACTCAGAAGAAAGTGATGTCTCACCTGGTTATATCCTATTAAAGATTGGTATCCGAATTGCTATCAGGATGATTGGGCTATTAAGGAGAAATTTGTCAAGCTCTCTTCAGTATGAAACCCTAGAAAGCTCTTGGATGTGATGGTTTCAAGTGGGGTTCTTCCAAAATCAATGGGTGGTTTGTGATTCAACTTTCTCTAGTTAGATAAGGTGTATTCTTAATGGGGGTTTATTTATAGGATAAAGTGAATAATTTCGCTTCTTTCTCTTATCCCCAACATGGATAACACTTCCAACATCACCCAGTTTAGACCTATTGCCTTGTGCAGTGTTATTTATAAGGTGGTCACCAAGGTCATTGCAAACAGATTGAAACAATTGATGCCAATGATTATTAACCCTACACAATCTGACTTTCTCCCTAGAAGACACATCATTGATAATTTTATTATTACTTAGGATATTGTTCATTCCATGAAAAGAAAGAAGGGTAAAGTTGGTTTTATGGCTATCAAAATTGATTTGGAAAAAAGCCTACAATAGAATCAGTTGGAATTTTCCTTTTGATACCCTCTAGGACACCGGTATTCCTTATTCTCTTATTTCTATTATTATGAATGGTTTTTGTTGTTGCACTATCCAGGTGCTTTGAAATGGGGTTGCGATGGATTCTTTCTCCCCTTCCAGAGGCTTGCGACATAGTGATCCTTTAGGTTAGACCAGAATCTAAAAATGGAGAGGTCTTCAACATGTTTGAGTCTTCCTTTGGGTGGCCGGCTAGTGATAGGCTCATGACTAATTTTGAGAGATGTAGGTGCCACCTTAGCAACTCGGCGACCTGTCCTCTTTGCTCAAGGGAGGAGGAGACAATTCTTCATGTCCTTCGAGATTGCAATCTAAGTAAAGACCTTTAGTCTTTGTTGGTCCCTGTATCACTGGGGAGTTCATTTTTTGATGGTTTTTCTTTTAGATTAACAGGAATATTAGTGCGGCCTGTGTTAGTTTGCATGATCTAAACTGGCCCTTCATATTTGGAACTTAAGAAATAAATTGGTCCTGGTGCAAGCAGAGGAATTGTATGGTGCCATGCTCATGCTTGAACAAACTAGAATTGTTACTCAGAATCCTAGAAGGCGAATTGGTTGGTCTTGCCCTCCTGCAGGTATTTTCAAACTTAACCCTGATGGTGCAGTGTGTGCAACATTTGTAAGATCTTCAGGAAATGGTCTGATTCGTGATAGCCTTGGAAATTGGATCAAAGGTTTTGTCATCAATGTATGCAGTTGTTCTAGATTACCCTCAAAGGCTTCCACCTTTTGGAGGAATTGGGCTTTTATTGAGTTCTAGTGGAATGTAATAATATGGAAATAGTGGAGCTTATCAAGGAAACTGCTCACGATCATGGATCTAATCTAGCTCAGGTGCATGCTATTCAGAAGGTGGTTTCGAGTAAAATGTTTTACTTGTATAGCAAAACCAACCAGGCTGCGAATTGAATTGCGAGACAAGCAAGCTAGAAAATTCTCCTTTGGCTTTCATGTTGTTCACGAGGCTCCACATGAGTTAAGAGAAGGGCTCTCCTTAGATTGTGCCTTTGGGTAGGGGTAAGTATTCGGTCGGTTCGGTTCAAAATCGAACTGAATCGAATAAATCGAAAATTGAAATTTTAGTATTTATAAAAACTAAATCGAATCGATTTTAATCAAAAATCGAATCGAACTGAACCGGTTCGATTCGGTTCGATTTGATCGGTTTCAATTTTTAATAATTTTTTTATTTTTTACACTTTATTTTTAATATTTTAAAATTTAATTAAAATATTTTAATTTTAATATAATTTAATTTCTCTATATTATTGAAAATAATATATTATTATTACTAATCAGTTCGGTTCGGTTTTTTCAATTTTTTCTGATCAAAATCGAACCGAATCAAAATAACCAAAATTTTTGAAATTAAAAACCGAACCGAATTGAATAAAAAACCGAACTGAATTTTAAAATTAATTCAATTCAATCGATTTTTTCGATTTGAATTAAATACGACTCGCTCCTAACCTTGGGACAAGACACTTAGGTATAAAAAAATAATAATAAAAAAAAAAGAAAAAAGAAGAAAAGAGTGAGAGATATACATAGTAATTTTAGCATAATTTCAAAAATAAAAAAGTAAGGGTTTATTTAGTTTCATTTTCTGTCTTCAATTTTATTTTTATTTTATTCTCTATAAAAAATTAAAAAATAAAAATAATTTTCAATTAAAAAAATTAAAAAATATGTTCAAATTATCATTATTTTTTATAAAAATATATATTTATTTTTTTATAATACTCCCACTATAATTTTTATACTAATTTAAAATAAGAAAAAAATTCATGTATTTTATATTAATTTAAAATAAAAATAAAATGTTATATTAATTTAAAATAAAAAGTAAATTTTATACATAATTAAATATATAAACATAATTATTAAAAATTATATTTTATTTATAGAAAGTCTATGCACACAGAGTTTTGTGTTTTTCACTTTGAAATACAGTATTTTTCAATTTTTCAATATAATAAAAAAAAAAAAAGAAAACAATCTATTTTCTACTTCCTCTATAAAATTTGGAAAATAAAAAAAAATTATTTTTCATTTTTAAAAAAATTAAAATGAATACATTTTCTAATTTTAAAAAAATAAGAAAATTTTTCAGCAACTAAACACACTCTAAAATTTTCCATTTTAAAATATTTTATAAAGAAATAAAATTTTATATTTTTAGTATGATTCTTTTATTTACTTTCCTCAGAAAATAATTTTATTATTTAATTTAATTATCAAAAAGAAAAAAAAATAAACAAATAAAATATGTCTTTCCGCAAGCGGTAAGAGATATATATTATTTTTTAATTTTTTAAAAAAATTATTATTTAATTCTTATGGTATGAAATTTATTGATTCATCTTTCAATTTTAAAAAATATATTAAAATATTTTTAATATTTTTAAAAAAATTATTAATTAATTATTCTATTAATTTTAATTATTAAATATTTTATTATTTAATTTTTATAATTTTAAAAATTTAATTAGTCAGTCATTCCGTGTTAAAGGATATTTTAAATTTTTTAATACTATTTAATATTAAAATTAATAGAATAATTAATTAGTAGATTTTTTTTAATGTATTTTTTAAATAGAGAAATTAATTAATTATTTTTTTTAACATAAAAATTATATTGTAATTTTTCTTAATTTATATTATTTATTTATTTTTTTAAGTTACTGTAACTATCAGATCATAAATGTCGGTTACTGCATCCCATGAATATGGTCAAGTAATTATTTTCCCCTTCGTTTATTTATCCATCGCTGATTTGGGCCATTCTGAAAAAAAAAATTACAATATTTTTAAAAAGTAGTTTTTTTTCAAAAAGAAAATAAATTTTTAAATTTTAAAAAATTTTATTAATATCACTAATTATTATTATATAAATTTATCAATTATTTTTTATTTTTAATATTACAATTAAACAATAAAAACAGTTTTTTAAAAAAAAAACATACAAATAAAAATTATTTTCATAAAACTTTAAAAATAAAATGACAAAGAGATGTGTTCAAAATCCTACCTCCTTATTATCAATCTCTTGCTCCCTCCCTCCCTTAAGATTGCGCTTCTTTTTTTTTTATATACTAAATTTTTTATTTGCGAATTGCTGTTAAAATTGGAATAATTGAGTTGAATGAAAATCAGTGAAATGAATTAATTTAAAATATTTTTTTTTTCTGTTTTACTTGCAAATTAATGCATTGCATGACTGGACAAAGAAAATAATAAGATTTATTAAGGCTTATTGAACCAAAAATTTCAATATTTTGCATTTTTAATATTTATAGTCTGACTTTTTAATTTTAAATAACTGAGTCATATATTTTCAATTCTTTGTAACATTATTTGCAATAGCACCATCTACAACAGCTTCTCAAATGCAACATCATCATCTGTAGCAACACCATCACAAGCAGTCTAAATCAATTTCGTGATTTAGCTATAATTCTAACTAATTAAAAAAGTCAAAATTTGTTATATAAAATTAGTAAGTCGCAGCTATATTATCTTGTAAATACACAAATTCAAATGAGAGAACAAACAATTGAAAATGTAGAGATATAATAGTAACAACAATAGCCACAATATCTGAACGAGGCGAAAAATCAGATTCAACCAGAGAATTTTTTATATTAATAAATAAATAAGTAACCGTAAGCTTTTAGCCAAAGCTAATAGGAGAGAATCAAGTATTGTACAAGTTTCTGCTTCTAAAAAAAAAAAAACTCCAAACACGTTTAACCATCCCATCAACCACCTTAATCTTTGGACTAAATTTTTACAATGTAATTGGATTGCATTAACAAAGCCCATATGGCAAATGCATTAAGAGTACAAAATATTTGCCAAAAACCCAAATAAGAAAGTCAAACCAAACTAAAAAACACCTTAAAATCTAACTAACCTAAAATCAAACCAAACAAGCACCGATCCAAGCAAATGCATACATTGACACAAACAAGCTGACTCACTAACTTAACTACCAAATACTCCAACACCATCCACAGCATTAATACTAAAACAGAACACCAATGGCATTGAAATGACTAAGACAACACCACCAAAAGAGACCAACACTATCCAATCCAATACCACCAGATAAAAATATAAACAATCTCAAAACATAAATAAAATATGCTCAAACAAGACATATACAAAAGAGACCCAAAACATAAATAAAATATGCTCAAACAAGACATACACAAAAGAGACTCAAAACACCCACAAACAATTTCCAAAGAGAAAATCAAAAGAGACCAAAATAAATCTACCAAAATTGCATCAAACGACCACTAAAGATGAAATGCGGTAGAACTCGCGGTACTCACTATACGTAGCGATGCAGTTCCGAGTTGCCGGTGTCACGCATGCAAGGATCCTTTCCAGCATCATGTGATGTGATGCGGCTCTCCATATGCAAGTCATCAAGAAAACCCTTGCTACGAACTAACTACTAGGAACCTGTAGCAAGTAAATAATAAAACTGGAATAACTATCCATGTGAGAGTAAGTAAAGGATGGACGACGGCAACTACCAAAACCGTAGATCTGCAAAGCAAACCTCACCTCTAAGTACAAGATCCATGAAAATTACAAAAGGTATATCGACTGATGATGAGCCACTAAGACTAAGCAGGTTAAACATCGGTCATAGGCTTCCTTTAACATGAAGGATAGAGGAGTCTCACACAATTTAACTAAGACATCAATTAAAATTGAGAAAAAAAATGGTCAACATAGACTTCTTTTGCTATGAAGGATAGAGGAGCCTCATACAATTTAAATAAAACTTCAATCAAAATCGAGACATGATAGTAAGCAAAGGATGGATGATGGCAACTGCAAAGCAAACCTCACCTCTAAGTACAAGATCCATGAAAATTACAAAAGCTATTTTGACTGATGATGAGCCACTGAGATTAAGCAAGCTCAACATCGGTCATAGGCTTCCTTTGCCACGAAAGATAGAAGAGCCTCATACAATTTAAATAAAACTTCAATCAAAATCGAGAAAAAAAATTACCAACTTGAATTATAGACTTCTTTAGCCAAAAAGAATAGAAGAGCCTCCCACAATTTAAACAAAATTTCAATTAAAAAAAAATGATAACATCAGTTATAGACTTCTTTAGCCATGAAGGATAGAGGAGCCTCCCACAATTTAAACAAAACTTCAATTAAAATCGAGACAAAAGAAATGGCAATAGTACCTAATGAAGCTAAGGAGGCACTGCCACCCCATGGCTCGAGAAACTTCAATTAAAATCGAGACAAAAGAAATGGCAATAGGACCTAACGAAGCTAAGGAGGCACTGCCACCCCATTACTCGGGACTGGAGCCACTTGAGCAAATTAACAAGACCGGCAAGGAAGTAGGAGGAAATTAATTCCCCTCAACATTTTGGCTATTCCATTGAAAAAAAAATTAAGGAAAATATTTTAATATTTAAAGTATTTTAAAAATACTTTAATAAAAAAATTTATTCTGATTAAATAAAACATGAAATATTTAAGAAAAAATTATTTTTTTCAAATAATAAAGCCATTTAAATTATTTTTTCAAATAGTAAAGCCATTTTATGTTATTTAACAATTTGATTAACGCTATTTATTATTATACTTTACTATTTTAAATTAAAATAAAAATTAAAAATAAGTTATTTTCTTACAAAATACTTTTTCTATAAAACATTTTTTTAAAATTATTTTATGTAAAAAATATTTTTGATACACGAATGTTTTCCGTGAATAAATTTAAGATAAATTAATATTATATCACCGCCATTATTATTATATCTAAACAGGTTTAGGCTAATAAATTGGTGAATTTTATTGCGAGTTAGTTCATACATATAGTCCCTTTTTTTTTAAAGTTCATATCTATAATCTGACTGGACAACAAAGTAACCCTTTAACCCAGTTGATCAAGCTAATTAGTAGATCAGTTAACCATTTAAAGGAAAATTCGTTTGAGTGTTTTAGGTTCTCATAGTAATCGGGCCTTGGACATCATGACCATAGCTAAATCCGTACTGAAAAAGTCAGGCCTTAACTCTATTAAGACTCAATATATAGGTCTGCTTTACATATAGGTTCAAGATTTACTTTGACAGATCGGATCAGGCTTGGGTTTATATATGGGAGGTCTAACTTGATTAACCTGCTGAATCCATGGGACAATAGACCCCGTAACATCTAGAATTATATCCACATGATACCAGATAGAATTAAATAGCCGCCTGATGATGGAAAAGGATGCAGTACGCCCATACGTACGGTCAAGCGTGATTATGGCGAGAGTTACAGACACAAAACGACGGTTACGTGTTACTAGAGGATAAAGGGAAAAAGGAATAAAGGAAACAGAGAGGAGAAAAATCAGACTAAACTTACTAAAATACACCTTAAGCCACCCCTAACCGGATTTTAGAACATCAATTGGTGTCATCTGTGGGAACGAAATAGATCTTTTCATTACCGGAGTTCTCATCCTCATTTTACCTACTGAGATTCATATGGCCAACCACGGCAAAAACCATATTGGAAACTCCCCGAACGACCTGAGTTCAACTCATAAAGGACCACAGTTCTCATTCTCTAACCTAACTGCCCTATCAAACCAACCCTGTACACTATTTAGCCCTTCACTAAGCTCAACAGGAATCGTGCCTCGAACTATTTTATCTAACCAAGAGCTGCAAAGTATGGCTCTCCAGTTACATAACATTGCCTAATAGCTAGGTTAGATGTTGCAATAAAGAGAGCTCAGCACCCCGTTGAGTGTATCACCTGCAGCTGAGGGGTTCAACGTTAATGAACCCCAATCCACATTAAACTATCAAGCCCCTTAGCAGAACAGTAGGGAAACAGATGACGGAGATGGAGAGATCAGTCGAAGAAATGAGCCGATAGCCAAAATAAAAGGCAGGATAGTAAGAGAGCTCATCGAGAATGATGGGGCTTAAAGCTACTCCTCTGAGCCAGCAGGAAGGTCGGAGAGTGAAAAGCTAGAAAGAAACTACCTTTTGGAGAAGAGGCCCAGAAGGAAAGACGTAGATGTAGATAAGAAGTTAGAAAGGTTGAAAGAGTAACTACTGACACAGTTGGGAGCACGAGACAACAGCAGCCCCCTGTTACCAATCTCATCACCATTTGTGGGACATGTTCAGCAAGAAACTATTCCCAAGAAGTTCATGATGCCAACAATGGCAGCTTATGATTGGATGGAAAACTCTAAGGAACTATAAGACATTCATGAAACTGCAGACCCACTCAGGTGCCTTGATGTGTAAGGTTTTTCCTATCACATTAACAGGACCAGCCCAAGTGTGGTTTAACAGCTTGGAGATAGGAAGTATTAAGAACTTCATAGACTTGGCCAGCAGATTCATCACCGGGGTCCCTACAGAGAGAAAGACAAGCTACTTAGAGACTATTTAGCGGAGGATGAACGAGTCCTTAAGAGAGTATGTGGCTATGTTCAACTCTGAGGCTTTACAGATACCTGAGCTTGATGAAGGAAGAGCTATAGAAGTTATGCAAAAGAGCATTACCTCCCTAGAGTTCTTCAGGTCATTATGCAGAAAGTCCCCTACTACCCTAGTAAAGCTGATGAAAAGAGCAGAGAAATATATAAGGTAGGACGACGCCTTAACCATAAGCAGGTTTTCCAAGGATGATAGAGATAGAGGAAGGGTCAGAGAGGACAAGTGACAAGACAGGCAGGAGAGGAGGCAGGATAGAGGACCAGACGCATTGAACAAACATCGGTGGGAGAGAAAGGAGTAGAGATCTTATATGGCTCTTTGCCCGAGATCACTCCCCTGGATGTGTTCAGAGCTGAAGTGCTCGTGGCAGTCCAAGACAAAGATTTCATATAGTAGCCCTAGCCCATGAAGACAGAAGAAAATAAAAGAGACCCGGATAAATTTTGCCAATACCACAAGACTTATGGCTATGACACAAGCGACTGTTACCAATTGATAAACGAGATAGAAAGGCTCATCAAGAGAGGCCACCTCCAAAATTTCATGAAAAAGCTAGAGAGTCAAAGGCAACAGTAAAATGTTGTGGGGGGAAAGGCTTAGGAGACAGATCGAAGCGCCAGGGAAAGACGGCTCCAGCAAGACAATCAATATGATTGTAGGAGGGACTAGAGGCCGTATGAGTCAGAAAGGGAAGAAGAGAAGCAGCAATGAAGATGGAAGCAGCACAGAAGTGATGCAGGTCATTGAGCATTCTTGACTCGCGGTTGTCGAGGCCGGTCAAAAATAACCTTTCTGGTTATCAACAATCTTACAACTGTAGATAGTGGTGAAAGGATCGAATCCACAGGGAATTGATACTCACCTATTTTTCTTATCAAGATCAATAGAACAAACTGAAAGGAAAATAACTGAAAACAAAATAAAATAAAATGCAAGTTAAGTAAAAAGGGGGGTTTTGAGATTGATTCAGTTAAACTAATAAAGAAAGCAATAAAGTAAATGAATAATAAAAGTAAAGAGAAATCAATAATAAGAAAACTCTAGTTGAAAAATTGGATCCACTTCAATTGTTGGGATTGATCATTGAAACTTAGGTTCCTTTGTTTGATTCAATAAATTAGTTGTGGAGATGGAAAGCGCTTCTCACCATCACATCTCTCCTTAAGTATAAACTAATTAGGGAACGTCGTCTAATTAATTACTAATCAACAAGTTTCCAAGGAACGTCCTTGGGTCTTAGGCATCAAAATAACTGTCAATTGCACGAAGAAATAGAGAGACCTAATTCTAGCTACCCAAACGCATGGTGATAACGCTAGATTATGCAACTTCCTTAGTTTTTACACCAAGTGTTCTTGTGTTTGAACAATCCAAGCAATTACGGACTCAAAATTATTCAAACTAATAATATATTACCTTGCAATCAAGAATCAAGTGGCCACATTGATCAAAATAACAAAGCAATAATGGAATCAAGCATGAAATTGCATAAATATTGAATAAACAAAAGTTAAACAATGTATATTCAGATCTCCTAATCCATAAAACAACTAA
Organism: Manihot esculenta; assembly: GCF_001659605.2. NCBI lineage: Eukaryota > Viridiplantae > Streptophyta > Magnoliopsida > Malpighiales > Euphorbiaceae > Manihot > Manihot esculenta. The sequence continues at coordinate 13,544,205 of NC_035176.2, read as the reverse complement.
AGTTTCAACCAATCTTCAACTAGAATAAAAGTTTTCAGCCACTCATGGCTGAAACAAAACAAAAAAAAAAAAAAGAAAAGAAGAAGGAGAGAAGAGGCCAAAGCCTTGGAGAAGAGGAGAGCCTTGTGCCCTTGTGTGGCCGAATGGGGAGAATGGGGAGAGAGGAGTGGCCGACTGGTTTAGGGGTCCTTATATAGGATTTATATGCTGCCCTAGGTGATGCTTGCTGCCCAAGTTGTTAAGTTGCTGCCCAAGAGGCTGCCCATGCCACCCAACCTTGCATTGATGAGATGGAGCCTCTCTTTTGAATTTTGAATTTTGAATGTGCAAGACTTGAGGTGGCATGTGTGTCTTCTTTGGCTTCCTTAACAAGCTGAATTTGAATTTCAAATTTGAAAGTGCATCTTCTAGAGATTTGGCTTCCTCAATAAGGAGAAAGATTCTTAAATATTTGAATTTCAAACTGCTCTGCTGAATGCATTTTTCTTATTTGCCACTTTTTTTATTTAGCACTTTTCTTATTTAGCTGAATCTTGATTTTGAATTTTGAATGCTCTTGAGGATTTGATATTTGAATTTCAAATTACTTTCCTTATTTGGCTCCTTTCAAGTTGCACTTAGCATGCTTGCTCTCCTTTGCTCCATTTTAGGCAGTTTTAGGGGCATTTTCACCAAATTATCTCTTTATACCGTTTTCTGCAGAACAAGATCAAAACCACAAAATTAGACAGAAAAAGTGTAAATTAACATCAATAATATCATGATAAAATGGCCTAAATTATGCTCTATCAATTCTCTAATAACCATCTCTTTTTCTCCGAAGGATGCGTAGGGAATACAGATGCCTCATGACGATGCCTTGGTCATCGATGCCGTCATCCATAACTTTAGGGTTCGAAAAGTGTTAGCAGACGACGGCAGCAAAGTGAATCTACTACCTTATAAGGTCTTCCAGCAAATTAAGATACCTGAAGAACAGCTGGCCAGGGATCAAGCCCCGATCAAAGGGATAAGGGGAATCCAAGTAGCAGTGGAAGGAAAACTAAAGGTAGCCCTCACCCTAAGGGAGCCACCCCTATCATGGACTCACTATGCATATTTCTAGTGGTGAAGTTACCCCTGGCTACAATGTCATTCTAGGGAGACCGATGCTCTATGACTTTGAAGTAGTGACCAGCATTTAGTATCTGACCATGAAGTTTCCAACAGAGGCAAGGGTCAGAATCATCCGGGGAAGACATGAGGAGGCAAGAGTTGTATACTTGGCCACAGTAGAGGAACAATGTGCCCAGCCAGAAGAAATAAACCCTAAAGTTATGGAGGTCCGATATGAAAGAAAGGAGCCCGGACTGAGCCTATGGACAAGCTGGAGGCCTTCCCATTATCCAGAGAAGAAAGTGATACGGTCTTCGGCATCAATTCGAGTTTGGAAAAAAGTCAAAAGGAAGCTGCAATGGCTTTAATCTAGGAGCATGCCTCAAGCTTTACCAGGAAGCCCTTGGATATACTAGGGATTGATCCTGAAGTGATAACCCACAAGTTGAACATCCTCCCCGAAGCCAAGCCAGTGAAGCAGAAAAAGAGAGTCTTTGAGAAGAAGAAACAGTAGGCTATGAGGGAAGAGATGGAGAAATTAGAGGAGGTCGGGTTTATTAGGAAAGTAATGTGCCCATAGTGGTTAGCTAACTTTGTGTTAGTGAAAAAGGCCAATGTGAAGTATAGAATGTGTATAGACTTCACTGATTTAAACCAAGTTTGTCCAAAATATTGTTATCCCTCCTAGATATTAATAAAATAGTCAACTCTACGGCCAGTTTGCACTACTTATCATCTTTAGGTACTATGTCATGATATCATCAAATCCCTATGGACATATCGGATGAAGAGAAAGCCTTCTTCATAACTGAAGACAGGATGTATTGCTACAAAGCTATGCCTTTTGGGTTGAAAAATGCTGGGGCAATATACCAACGGTTGATGAATAAAATCTTCAAAGATCAGATAGGGAGAAATATGGAGGTATATATCGATGACATGGTAGATAAAAGCTAGACTTTCCAGCAACACCTGATTGACTTAGAAGAGGTCTTTCGGATACTACAGCGATATAGAATGAGGTTAAACCCAACGAAATGCACTTTCTTCATTAGAGGAGGGAAATTTTTAGGCTACATAGTCAGTGGAAAAGGCATAAGACCAAATCTAGAGGAAGTAGGAGACATTCTGAGAATGTCCAAGCCAACTTGTGTAAGGGATGTATAGAGACTCAAGGGAAGAGTAGTAGCACTTAACAGATTCATGTCCAAGTCAGCAGAGAGATGTCTACCCTTCTTCAAGAAGCTATGGAAAGTCCTAAACTTTGGATGGTCAGAGGATTGCTGAGAGGCCTTCAAAAGCCTTAAGGAATATCTCAGCTCTCCACACGTGCTTAGCAGTCCCCTGGCAGGAGAAGAGCTGTTGATCTATTTGGCTGCATCCGAACAGGCAGTAAGCACCATACTAGTAAGAAAAGAGGCGAGGATCTAGAAGCCCATCTTCTACGTCAGTAAAGTAGTTAAAGACGCTGAGATCAAGTATATGAATATTGATAAACAGGCATTCACTCTGTTATTGGCAGTGAAGAATTCAAAATGCATCTGTAAGGCCACCAGATAGTAGTGATGATTGATTAGCCCTTGAAAAAGATCTTACACAGGCTTGAAAATTCAGGACAGATGCTAGCATGGTCGGTAGAAATTAGCCCGTACTGCCTCATTTACCGACCTTGGACAGTAATCAAAGCCTAAGTCGTAGCTGATTTTATAGCTGAAAGCTCCTTCAACTCGGATAAGAAAGAGCAGAAGAATGCGTTGCTGAGTTCAGTGGAAGAAGGGGAGGGGAGCCAACACCGGCATGAATTCATGTGGAATCTATTTGTAGATGGGGCATCGAGCTCTATAGGTAGTGGGGCAAAAATTCTTTTGAAAGGGCCTGATGAGTTCAAAGTATGTTATGCCCTGCGCTTTGGATTTTCGGCTTCTAATAACGTGGCAAAATACAAAGCTCTTCTGAATGAAATGCAGATAGCCTCAGGAGTGGGGGCAACTGATCTCAAAATAAACAACGATTCACAGATACTAGTGAACCAAATAACAGGAGTGTACCAGGCAAAGGACGTCGTCATGCAAAGGTACTTAGCTAAAGTACAAGCTTTGAAAGCCGAGCTCGGGGAGCAAGGAATCATTGTCAAGTACCAAAAAATACCTCAGAAAGAGAATGAAGAGGCAGACTTACTCAGTAAAATTGTCTGAGGAAGAGCTAGAGCAGCTCCTGGATGAAGCATATGTGTAATAAATCGACGTCCATACCTTCGAGCAGGTAGCCTCCGTCTTGCAAGTTGATGAAGAATGAAGTTGGATGACCCCATACCTAGAATATCTCGAGGCTGGGATATTGCTCGAAGAAAAAGCAAAAGCTCAGAAAACTGCAGCTAGGGCTGCCAATTATCAAGTGGTAAGAGGAACCCTATATCGGAAGGGGAAGTCCAGCCCATGGTTGAGATGTATAGGCCCGGAAGAGGCTTCTAGAGTAATCCAAGAGATACACCAGGGGGTCTATAGAGTCCATGAGGGGGCAACCACATTGGCAAATAAGATTTTTCGACAGGAATATTACTGGCCTACACCAAAGAAAGAAGCTGGGGAATTTGTGAAGAGATGTGATGTTTACCAAAGGTTCGCCAATGCTATCAACAGCTTGGTTACGCCACAGTCAAGTATATCAAGCTCATGGTTATTCTCACAGTGGGGGATAGACATTCTGGGGTCATTCCCTAAGACTGTAGGGCAGAAGAGGTTTATAATTGTGGCTGTAAAGTACTTCTCTAAGTGGCCTGAGGTAGAGGTTGTACCCACCATCACAGCCCAGAAAGTGATAGATTTTGTGTGGAGCAACATCGTATGCCGATTCGGGATACTCAGGATGCTCATATCAGATAATGAAAAGTAGTTTGACTGCAATTCTTTTTGAGATTTCACAAGGAACATGGGCATATGGCACAAGTTTTCCTCTATAGCTCATTCATAGAAGAACAGCCAAATCGAGCTATCCTCCAAGGGCTAAAGAAACAGTTAGATGGTGCTAAAAAAAACTAGGCAACCGAGTTGTATAGCATCTTATGGGCATTCCAGACTAACCTCAGACTAACCTCAGAGACCAATAGGGGAGACACCATTCGCACTAGCGTTTGGGACAGAGGCTGTAGTCACCATAAAGCTGCATATCCCTACTCATCGCATCCAATTCAACAATGAAGACACTGGTAAGAAATTGAGAAGCAACCTAGATTCCCTAGAATAGATCAGAGATGAGACACAAGTACGAACAGCTGCCTATCAGCAAAAGGCAACTCGGTATTACAACCAAAAAGTCCGTGAGAGAAAAGGACCTAGCCCTGAGAAGATTAGAAGTCACGGGGAAGAGAGATGCTGTTGGAAAATTAGCGCCAACCTGGAAAGGACCATTCAAAATCACCAAAGTCATCAAACTTGGAGTATACAGAATCGAAGATCTGCAGAAAAATCCAAAACCTCACGCCTAGAACATTCAGCACCTAAAGAGGTATTTTCCATAAAGATGTACAATATAACTGTTATGTCTAAGATATAAATAAAATTATCTTTTCTACTTCCAAAGCACTTCTGAGAAAATGTCGAAGACCCCAATGAGGTGGGTGACCGATCTTGGAAAGGGACCACCGGCACCACAAAACTGGTTGGGAAGATGAAGCCCTCAATGAGGTAGGTGATCGGTCTCGGAAATAAGACCGTCAGCACTACAAAACCGGTTGAGGAGATTAAGACCTTAATGAGGTAGGTGACTGGTCTCGGAAATAAGACCACCAGTACCACAAAATCGATTGTGAAGATGAAGACTACAATGAGGTGGGTGACCGGTCTCGGAAATGAACCACCGGCACCACAAAACTGGTTGGGAAGATGAAGACCCTAATGAGATGGGTGACCAATCTTGAAAATGGACCGCTAGCACCATAAAACCAGTTAGGAAGATAAAGCCCTCATTGAGATGAGTGACCAGTCTTGTAAATAAAACTGCGAGTACCATAAAACTAGTTGAAAGGATAAAGGCCAATAATGAAGGCTCACACTAGCAAGGCTATAAGACAAAAGAAAACAAACTAAGAGATATGATGCTGACTCCAAGAAAGGACCATGGCATACACAAGACTCAAGAAAAAAGTTAAGGTGTAGTTCCGATCTCACAAAAGAGCTCGGTTTATAAGAGAACAAGGCAAAGGCCTGGTTCCAACCTCACAAAAAAGCTCAGTTCATAGGAGAACAAGGCAAAGGACTAGTTCTGACCTCACAAAAGAGCTCAGTTCATAGGAGAAAAAGGCAAAGGCATGGCTCCAATCTCACAAAAGAGCTCAACTCACGAAAAAATGATGCTAAGGCCAGGTTCTGATCTCACGAAAGAGCTCGGCTCATAGAAAACCAAATCTAAGGCTTGATGTCGACCTCACGAAAGAGCTTAGCCCACAAAAAAATAAGACTAAAGCATAGTGCCGATCTCAAAAAAAAAAATTAAAAAGAGCTTGGCACCCCCAACACCTAAAGGAAAACAAAGCTAAGGTATAATGTCGTCCTCGAAAAAGAGCTCAGCGCCCCTAAGACTCAAAGAGAATCAGAACCAAGGATAAATTAAAATAAAATTAAGGCATGTTACTAACTTCAGAAATGAATCCGCGAATGTCAAAATACGAGTAAGTAAAAAGTATAATTTGGGGACAATATGGACTAAGGCAAAGAGCTGTATGAAAACTAGAGATAGTAACAAACGAAAATCCAGCCAACTAAAGACTTCAAGGGAACAGAAGGCACGGAACACTAAGACATTCGATAAACAAAGTACAAAACATAATAAGTTAGACGTTTTACAAGTAAAATAAGCAAACAAGTAGCTAACCCAATATAGCTCACGGACAACATACATAAAAATAGTCTAAGTATGAGAATATAAATAAAATTTAAATAGACGAGAAAGCGGAAAGATGGAAAACAACAGAAAAATTTAAAATTTTATTAACCATTGGAATGGATTGCAGAGATAGCTGGGGAAGGGGGAGCATAGCTAACTATATCATATACAGGATTATTATTTACAAAATTCCCCCCTGTAGTCCAGAGGGCAAAGAAGGAGGGTTCTTGGGCAAAGGGTGAGTCAAGGTTATATAAGTGAATAACGAAGCCAACAGGCCGTATTCAATCAGAAGTCTCACCATAGACTCAATAGATAAGAATTGAACATGAGAATTCATGAACAAACTACTTATTTTATTCTAGAGGCAAAATAGTAATTATACATTATCATCGACCCGATTATAACAATACTTTTCACCTCCCTTGTAGACAGGGGGGACGGTCTACTAGTAGTGAAAGCACAGCTCAGGAACTCCATAGGCCTACGATAATCAACTAGGCCCAGCCCTTGCTGGTAGCCAACTAGTTACTCCCTCCTAAAGAGGCTTAGAAATAACTAGGCTTGTGGCAGGAGGAGACATCAACATATCTCATATGACATCCCCCCAAAATAAATACATAGAAAGGAATTACAACAAATTGTCTCAGCCCTTATCTTCCTATTAATTTATCCCAATATTGCTTCCTAGGAATTCCAATATTGAAAATTACAGTTTTGATCCCTAAAAACTCAATGACCCTGATACTCCCCCTTTTAAACGGTCGACGTCCTCGTCGACTAAGCTTGTTGGGATTCTTCAATCTTTGAGTCCGATGCTTTTAGGCTTGCTCGCAATGTGATCTGATCCCAGTCCTGCTTGATTAAATTTTTGGACAGTCTTAATTATTGGTATGAAATCATTCAGTTCTTGGTATCTCCTCCCAATTGATCTCTGTAAGCTACTAGCTCTTAATGATGATGAAACTACGAAAGCTCTATCTTCGGTTGGTAAATGTTCTGCCCTTGATTCTTTGGTCTACTGCAAATGTTGTGAGAAGTTGTTACTTTACTCCTCTGCACGAACTTATTGTCTGAACTCATTGATCATTGGTTCTTTTCTCCTTAACCTGTCTCGCCATTACTTGTCTTTAACTGTCGACCTTACTCTTTGTCTCAAAAGCACGACCCCATCATACAGCAAATCTATCAACCTATATACACTCATGCCACACGGCATCGTGATTAACCTGTAATAGTCTCATAAGGTTAGTACTTGTAACAGCCCGGAAACCAGTACCCCTCTGTAACAGCCCGATCTGCTCGGCGCTAGAATCCAGATCGGCTTAAGGCCGCCGGGACCCGTAGCAAGCCTCTAGCCTGAACTCTGTGTATCTGACAAATCCCATACATGATCCGACTAGACCACAAATCTTTAAAACTTGTCGCTTTCAAACTACCAGGCTTAACCTTAAAATCACTCAGATATACTAATCTAAAACAGCTCTCAAGGCCCACACCAGTGATCTCCTCCCAAGCTCAACCTCTATGCCCTATGCCTGAAACACATAGAACCCACTCTCAGGGGGTCAGCATATCATAGGTTAGCCTTGGTTCCCGTTTTGGGTCAAGGGATTGGAACCCTTTCTGCCCTAATCACTTCGAGTCCTTATTCCTTCACTTCCTGATCCATGTGTTTACGAGCCATCGTGGCTACTGTACATAGACAACATTCTATGATCTCCACCTTAAGACTCTCACTTGGATCTGACACATCTTTCTACAAGCAATATCTCATCCTTCTCCTAAAACTCACGCTTCCACTGCGCACTCTGATCTTTTCTCTTTACTCTTTCTCTTTCCTAAACTGGCCTCTTTTCTGACTTTCCAGCTCCAACAGGTAGTACCCGAGTCTCCGATCTATCTGGACAAAACAATCAACCTTTACTAGCTGGTCGCATAGATCATCAATCCTAACTGGTGACCTTGTTAACTGCTTACATTCATAACAAAGTCTCAAGGATCCATCCTTCATTTCCCACCACAACACTGGAACACTCCAGGGTGAGGTATTAAGTCGGATACAACCTTTATCTACTACGCTTCTACACTACTCTGACTATTCTCTCAACTCTGCAGGTGCCATCATGTAGGGTAGAAAGAAAGCAATGGTTCCGCATCCAGACACCACTCCTATTCCACCCTCTAACTCCCTAGCAGATGGAAAACCTGACAGCTCGTCTGGGAAACATCTAGAACCCTCTGACAAACCTTCGGCCGCCGAACCTGAGTTCATCCAGAACTCATCCTCGACGGCAACCAAGCTCCTCAAACCTCTCCAAGACCCAAAACATGCATAACACAACTCCTCAACATACATATACTCTCGTATATGCACAAGGGGGTCCAAAATGACCTAAAAACCCCAACAAAAACAACAAACATAACACATAAACATGCTTTCAACACCAAAACACCATAATCAGCATGCTATAGGTGATTGTTCTAGGAGGTTTTAGGGGTGCTTAAGGAGTTGTATATGAGATGGTTAAGAGTTGTTTAGGTTATGTTTGACACCTCATTCAAGTTCATTTGTGTAGGATTGGACCCGAGGGATCGAGGAGGTCGTCAGTGTTAGCTTTTGTAGAGTCAGTTCAGTATCTGCTAGAGGAGCAGAGGTGAGTAGAACTAACCTTACTCTGTTATTGCACGAAATCATATGCCTAAAGCATGTTCATGCATCATGATGATATGTAATAGGTTGATTGCACTAGTATCACGAATATGACGCATTGCATAATATGTTGAGGATGTGGATGGACCAAGGCGACCCCAATAGCCCTAGAGATGTTGTAAGACCTGGCCGGGCCAGGCATACTACTGTTGTAAGACCTGGCCGGGCCAGGCATACTGATGTTGTAAGACCTGGCCGGGCCAGGCATACTGATGTTGTAAGACCTGGCCGGGCCAGGCATACTGACACTGGAGGGAGTTTTGGTGGTCATGTCCATCCGTGATGTGAAATGTTTGTGCTGTGACGCATTTCATGAGAGCATGTAATGAATGAATTGTTTTCATTGTTTCTACTCACTGGGCTTTAGTAGCTCATCCCTTTCCCTTAACCCCAGCTTTGCAGGGCCAGAGATATCCAGGGGAGATCAGAGTCAGTAGGATGTCAGCTATGGTTTTGTTTGTGTCATAGAGTAATGGACATGATGTAAATTAAAGAGATGTGTGTAAAATGATGTAATAGATTGTAAGTTTATATGTTTATGGTTTAGTATGTGCTTTGCCTAGTGTATGCTTAATCCCTGGTATATGTATGTATCCTATTTTACGTTTCTTGATGAGAAATGTGTCCAACTAGGCTTAACGTCTGAGGTGTTTATAAAACGCCAGTGATTAGGGCAGAAAGGGTTCCAATCCCTTGACCCAAAACGGGAACCAAGGCTAACCTATGATATGCTGACCCCCTGAGAGTGGGTTCTATGTGTTTCAGGCATAGGGCATAGAGGTTGAGCTTGGGAGGAGATCACTGGTGTGGGCCTTGAGAGCTGTTTCAGATTAGTATATCTGAGTGATTTTAAGGTTAAGCCTGGTAGTTTGAAAGCGACAAGTTTTAAAGATTTGTGGTCTAGTCGGATCATGTATGGGATTTGTCAGATACACAGAGTTCAGGCTAGAGGCTTGCTATGGGTCCCGACGGCCTTAAGTCGATCTGGATCCTAGCGCCGAACAGATCGGGCCGTTACAGAGGGGTACCAGTTTCCGAGCTGTTACAGATAACCACCTCATATACAACTCCCCAAAGCACCCCTAAAACCTCCTAGAACAATCACCTATAGCATGCAAAAGAAGACGGAACAGAACACTTTCAGCGGCAGGTTCGGCGGCCGAATGTCCTCTCCAGAGCCGAAACTCACATATCTTCGGCGGCCGAATCTCTACTTTCGGCAGCCGAACCCTTTCGGGGGCAAGGTTCGGGGGCTGAAAGACACTCCAGAGACGAAAGTCTATAACCTTCGGCGGCACCTTCGGCGGCCGAATCCCCCCTCCAGAGCGGAAACTCAAAACTCTCGGGGGTGAGCTTTGGTAGCTGAAGCCACCTCCTCAAGGGGTTCGACGGCCGAATCTACCTTCGGCTGCCGAACCTGAGTTCATCCAGAACTCATCCTCGACGGCAACCAAGCTCCTCAAACCTCTCCAACACCCAAAACATGCATAACACAACTCCTCAACATACATATACTCTCGTATATGCACAAGGGGGTCCAAAATGACCTAAAAACCCCAACAAAAACAACAAACATAACACATAAACATGCTTTCAACACCAAAACACCAAAATCATGCTTTTTACCCTAAACATGCAACTCTACCCAAAACCTCCATAAATCATCACAAGAAGCTCAGGATCTTCACTTACCTCTTGATAACAAGAAGATGAACGATCCAAATGTGGAGACATGACCCAACTCGTCCTCAACTTCTCCAAACTTCAAATCTTCTCTTTTAACTCAAAACCTTCAAAACAACATTAAAACTTCTTAAATCCTTGCAAGATGTGATAAAACTATGAAGAGTAGCCATGAAGGACATGGTCTCACCTCTGCATGTGAAAAGACAAGCTATACTTATCCATTTCACCGACTGGGGGTGCTTTATAGGGGGCTGACCGCCTCTCCTGCGGCAGCCGAAACTGCATGCAAAACCATGCAACGTTCGGCGGCCGAACTTGGAGGTTCGGAAGCCAAACCTCAAGCACTTTCGGCGGCCGAACATTACCTTCGGCGGCCGAACCTGCATTTTGCCTCCTTGGTCTCTTCTCTTCAACTCTGAACCTTTAAAATACCTAAAAACATCTTAGAAAACCTTTCTCTTACCCTTCTAGAAACCTCTGACATCCTCGAATTCCACCGGACAGTTGGAATTCCGATGCCTGATCTAGCCGGGTATTACAGTACTAACCACGTTAGATTCAAATACAAATTAATATAGCAACATCTAGAATACAACACATTATGAATCAACATGTGGGCCAACAACACTTGACCACTAAGACTTGAATTGCCTTTACCCATCTCATTAACACAACACAACCTTATTCCACTTATAGGGAAGCTCGATGAATCCTCCTATGAAATCAGTGTCCCCACTTTCAAAAGAGTTCACTCAGCACTCTCTTCCTCTTTTGTATGTCTTACGGTCCTCCCCTTCATAAGCTCTGGTATTCTGCATACTTTATCTTCTTTTTCTCTATCTAAGAATGTAGTTTACCCAAATGCCTACAAAAAGATGCATATTACACACAAAATATCCACGACGACTGAAAAGTGACATTTTCTTGTTGAACTCTATGAGCAACAGAAATATACTCAAAACAACTATTAAGATTGACTATACATGAAGCAATTAATATCACCATTATGACTCAACACTAAGAAATTACTAGAAGATACTCCCTTTATTATACCGCTTTCCTCATAACTCACAATATCGACTTGCCTCATCAACTTACCTTAAGCAACCTGTGCTTCTTGACCTATCTCGATCCTCTTTCATGTTGATCCACTTGTGAGAACTTTTATTTTGCCATGAGGTCTCTTTTCTGCTCAACAACAAAGGTAGGACTAAACTTGTCCTTTTAATAATACACATTATTTTTCAATCCCTTTTAAGGAAGTTATACACTATATGTTCACAATATCTGTTAGCACAAACTTGTCAAGTCCTACATCATTAGGAACCTGACTCAATAATACACAAAATATCTCAGAATAAATGAATAAATAAATAAATTAAGATAAAGAATGAAATTAGAAAACACAAGAAACATTATACTCATTCGATGCAAGAGGGTTCCCTTATATTAAATTCCCTTCTCTCGTACTGAATTATCATTAAGAATCTCAATCTCTCATCACTACCTTGAGCACCACACTCTTTTGACCGGTTCGATGGTCCTCACTTTTATCAGTTTTCCCTTATCCTCCTTCCTTTTTTCGTAGGATGAGTGAATTATTTGCTTTCGCAATGCTGTTGCTCCCAACAGCATTTGATACAACTCTAGCCCAATGTTACCCTATATTCCTCTTGGTTGCCCTATTAAAATGTTTACTTACCTCAAAGAGAATGAACATTTGCTCAATAATCATGGTTGGTTGGCACTATCATACACTGTTTTATACTCTTGTAATTGTTGTTTTCTTTTTATCCCCTCAGGACTTCCATCTATTCCACTTTTTGACTCATATTCATCATTGCAAAACTTAGTCTTGGTTTTTCATTTTTTTTTCTTTAGGATACGCCCCTCCTATTCAGGTACTCGTTCTCTGTATTCTTGTAAAGGATATATTTTTAGAGATGAGGCAACTACCACCTTTGATCTATCACCATCTCATCCATAACAGTGTTTAATATGAGTCTCTCAAAAACTTTTATTCTACACTAACAACACTGCACAACATAACAAGAATTATAAAAGTAATAACTTGCTCACTAGTTACGCATAAGGATCAAGTAATTCATAATAGTTGATAACCACTTTACTCATTTCTCATAATTACCACATTTATTTATTTTTTTCCACTTGCGCACGGATAGACAATACTTCGTTGAATGCCACTTTTGTTAAGTTTACCCTTGCACCACCTCGTGCTAGATAGCCCTTAGTTTCTTCTTCATTACTCTCAACTACCTCTCCTTTATCAAGGAATAATTATTGGTCAAAACAGAGATAACTTGTGTCGTTCTGGGAGACACCACATTTATTGACGTCTCGAGCTCACTAAAAGGAGAAATTGTGAAATCCATCTTGCCTTTCAATGCCTTCGATTAAGCGAGTTCATCAAAGGACATGCTCACATTAATCCATGCACTAAAGTTGTCTATGTTATCTCTATTTCCTCATATCATCCACTTTAGTTTTAGTCGTGATCCTAACAATTGTGTAAACAGTCCACGAATCTTGTATTTGTGCCCGCTTTATAGTATCAACTCTAATATACATGATAATGTGCAACGATATGTTGTTCTATACTAGCTTTGATTCTCGTTTCTTCTCTTAGAGTCCTCAAGAAGAGTTTAAAGATCTCCTCCTCCATCCCATGTCCCTTATTTGACACAACACTCTCAAAAATATTTCCATCATGCTTGATCCCTTCACGCGAACAACACTATCTTAGGCGGGGAGGAACAAGAAAGCACAAATAACCTAGAGTTGACAACTCTATGATTTATACTTTATGTTCCCTCCTCCCTTACTCAATTTTCCTCTCCAGTCTAAGGAAGCCCAGTGATTACTGCAATCCAAAATTACACAGCGAAAAAAAAAATCTTTGTTTTCCTTTTCAAGATCTGAGTGCTTCGTTTAATTCGAAAGAAATGATAAAGGACTAACCTTTTAGACTTGATGAAAAGAAATTGTTTCGGACTGATGGTGCTGCTTCTAAAATGAACACCCTCAATGGTATCCACACGAACGTTTCCGTTTGGAGTGCTAGCTCTCTGAACGGATGGATTAGTTATGTGCTCCCAATCTGCAACCCTGAAAATCAATTACGTAAAAAAAACCTTTTACCCGCAATTCAAAGAAGATCTTTTTATGTTCACTTGTTTTTCTCAGTCTTTTTGTTTTTCCACACTTCTTTTCGTAAAAGAGTTGTGTTCATAACCAACTAGCACAATATCACAAATACTAATATATCTATGTGATAAGTCCTTTTCAAAAGAAAATGAAAAATCCTTTATTTATAATAGTTACAGATAGACTGCAAATCTTTTAAATATTATTATCTTATAATAACAAATAATTAATATTAATAATAATAACATCTTTATTATTATTAATTATACTAACGGGCTCTTAACTCATTAATATGATATAGCACAACAATGACGTTTTTTTGTGTGTCACCCAATAGGCTCATATTAATTAGTAATAGGCCTAGTCCCACAAGGCCCATAAATCATAAGCGGCCTCTAGCAAGACATTATGACTATCCAATTAATATGAGGATCGATAGTCCAATAAAGCCTAATAAACAAAACATGTATTAATCCATTTGTCACACGATATTTAGTTTGAACATAAATCATGGTCAATGTCAAACTTATAATGTTCAAACTTATGATTTCTCGATCTCTAAGTAGACTGATAAAACGAAATGATTTTAATCACATTATCAATTCATTTGAGCATGGCCATACATTTCTCAGTCTCACTTATCGAGAGGCCCAGAAGATATCTCTCTCAAAGAGATGGACAAATTCTATCTTGATTGTTCAATATCCTCTACATAATTTCTATTATGTTCAATCATAACCTTTATGATTATCCAACAATATTTGGTTATGTCAAAACATAACAGTCCTTATGTTGGAAACTATGATAATCTCAAGTCAAATTATTAAAACATAACTATCTTAAGGTTCACTTATGACAATAACCCATGTAGTGATCTCAATGTGGGTCCATTCAATACTTTGTTCTCTAATAAGTATCTATGATTATTGATTTATATTAACATACATATAATCATCTCATGATTATCAATCAATAATCATACTAGTCATATTTTATTATTATCATCATAATAATAAGTAACCAGGAATATTAATCATTATTATGTAACATACAAACAAATAATAATGATAATAAAATCTCTTTTATTAATAAACAAAATGACATACAAAAAGGTCCAAGATAATGGCCTAGGGCAAATTCACTAATAACCAGGCCCTTCAAAACCTTTGAAATATTTCCGCACAAGCAATTTGTAGAATAATGTGGCTTTCTTCATAGAGAACACTTCATACTGCTTAGTTGTGCCACTTCTATGTCACCCTATTTACCACATTTCAGACAACTCCCCCACTTACTGCTTTGGCCCATCTTTGTGGACGGCTATCAATCAGATACCGAGAGTTGAACATCTCTCTAACTCATTGGTAATATAACCAACTCAATCTTGGTCACCCTTTGCTCTACACCATATTCCTCTAGGTTTCGACCTTCTTCAGGAAGGTTTTAAACTCAGTCATGTCTCTTGAATTTGTTGTCACAATCTGCTTACTCTATTAAAAGTCAAAAGATTAGAAATATCCTCAAAGAAGATAGACAACTTACCATGAGGAGCATCTCTCTTAGACTGTCCCCAAGATTCTCTTGGGATCGCAAACCAAAGGTTGCCTGCTGTTTTATAGAAACAAGACAGATGGCTGACGAGGGCAAGAAAGCGGGGATCAGAAGCATCTGAGACCCCTCCAAACATCCTCTCATGCAGCATCTTGGCCACAAAAGCCGAGGTAGACTCAGCAGTCACTTCGGTAGTGCTCAGCAGCTCGTTGTCCGGGGCAGATAATAGGTGCTCTACCGCCTTCTTTCCTTTGTCAATAGGAAGGGAAGGGGCTACCTCTAACGACCCGGAAACCGATACCCCTCTTTAACGGCCCAAACCGCTACCGGCGCTAGGATCCAGATCGGCTTAAGGCCGCCGAGACCCGTAGCAAGCCAGACATACCTCCTATCACCTGGTCAAATCCCATACATGATCAAAACTTTAACATAAAAACTTAAACATCTGATGTAAATACCGAGCTTGACCTGTATGTAACATAACTGGAAACATGAAGAACCCCCCTACTAGAGCCCTCAACAAAACTCTAGCTGGGTCAACATAACATACATCAAGCTGGGGTCACATCCAAAGAATTAGGACCTAACCTGTGCATGCATCAAACCACAAACATAAAACCTCCACTAGAGTCCTCAACAAACTCTAGCATGGTAAACAACACATGCCATAAGTTTAGTTCCAACACAACTCAACATTAAACCAATACATACATCATGTATTAAAAAGGGACTAACCAAGCTTTAGGGCCAAGCACAGTACTAATCCATAAACATAATTCTACTTTACATTACATTATATTACAATTCATTATCTCAGTTTACATTACATGTCCACACTAACACTAATCTATTACATAAACATAACCTTAACTCTTGAGACTTCTCGATCGACCTCATACCTGCAACATTGGGGTTAGGGGAGAGGGGTGAGCTAAAAAGCCCAGTGAGTAGAAACAATGAAAATAGTTCATTAATTACATGCTTTCATGAAATGCGTCATAGCACAAACAATTCACATTACGGATTGGACATGACCACCAAAGCTCCCTCTGTCGGTGCCCGGCCCCCAAAGGAGCTCACACAGGACTTTCATTACATAACATGGTGCCCGACCCTCAAAGGAGCTCCACAGGACTTCTCTTGTCGTGACAGATCGTGGGCCATTGGGGTCGCCTTGGTCCATCCACATCAACAGTAAATAATGCAATGCGTCATATTCGTGTAACTAGTGCAATCAACCTATTACATATAAACATGATGCATGAACATGCTTTAGGCATTTGATTTCATAAAATAAAAGATTAAGTTTAGTTCTACTCACCTCAGGCAGACGTTGGACTGACTCTGCAACTGCTAACACTGATGGCCTCCTCGGTCCCTCGGGTCTGATCCTACATAGGTGGACTCGAATGAGGTGCCAAACACACTCTAAACAACTCATAAACAACTACCCATAAACCCCCTAAAACATCACTTAAACATGCATAGAAAACAACCATGAAAGGGCTGGACTGGTCACTTTCGGCGGCACCTTCGGCGGCCGAAGGTTCCTTCCAGAGCTGAAAGCCATGCAGGTTCGGCGGCAGGTTCGGCGGCCGAAGCCTCACTCCAGATCCGAAAGTCAGGCACTTTCGGCGGCCGAAACTCCCTTCTAGAGCCGAAAGTCCAACTTTCGGGGGCAGGGTTTGGCAGCCAAAATAAGCTACCACAGGCAGGTTCGGCGGCCGAAACTACTTTCGGCGGCCGAACCTGAGTTCTTCCCAGAAGGGCAGAACTCAGCTTTCACATGCACAACAGCCTCCAAACCTTCCAAAACATGCATTAACTATTCTACAACATGCAACCAAGTACATAGGGGTCTCAAACTATCCTAAACCCCAACAACAATACATTCATTATACATAAACACACATTTGCATAAAGAGTAACATAAACCCTCAACCTTATGCATTTGTTCTAAAACAACCCAAATCCTCACATACTCTCTCCCCATCATGCATACTCACTCCCACATGCATAGACTAGTTTAAACTTCCAACATATCATCACATAAACACTCATAAACATACATTTACATAAAAACTCATATAAACCTTAACATGCATACCTACCCATACTCAACCATTAAAACCTCTTAAAACTTCGTTAAAATATAAAGGAAAGCAAAGATCTACACTTACCTCTTGGAGATCGAGGGTTGGTGTGATCCCCTAACTTGGAGATGGGAGGAAACTACTCCTTGGGTCTCCAAGCTCCCAAAACTTAGATCTAAACTTGAAAACTCTTCAAAACAACCATGAAACTCATAAAAACATGAAGGAAATGAATAAAAACATGAAAACGGCCAAGGGAGGACAAAAACTCACCTGAGCTCGAGAATGGGGAGAAAACTCGCCCATTTCCGATCTGAGGGCTCTTTATAGGTGGCCTGGTCAACGACCTTCGGCAGCCTAACGTGCCCCCTAAACTCATGCATGTTCGACGGCCGAACTTGAGCTTCGGCGGCCGAACCTTGGTTAGTTCAAACAAAGCTTTCGGAGGCCAAAAGCGTTCCCGAAACCTTCCCATGTTCGGCGGCCGAACTTCACTTTCGGCGGCCGAACCTGGCAAATGCCTCCTTGGTCTTTTCTTTTCAAAACTCAATTCTTTTTCCATTTAAAACCATAAAATCATGTGAAAACATTTTTAGAAACACATTTTACCCCTCTAGAAGACTCTAGCATCATCAAAATTCCAGATTCCAACGGAGATTCCGCCGGAAGGTAGGGATTCCAATGCCGGAATCTAGCCTGGTATTACATTCTTCCCCCCTTAAGAACATTCGTCCCCGAATGTTCACCAAACAAACACGCATTCTTAAAACATAGCATCAAGCATGCATAAACAAGCAAGCAAAACCGAAAACCTCTCTCCAAAGAGAGACACAGGTACTGCTGGAGTAAGAACTCCCGGGTCTTCCAAACACACCTTAGCAACCAGTGGTGATTCCCAAAACCTTTTCACCATCGGGATTTCCTTGTTCTTCATCTTCTTGACTTGTGTGTCCATGATTCACACTAACTGCTCAACATAGGTGAGATCCCTTGAGATCTCCACCTCTGATTCTTTAAAAACCTCACTTGGATCTGACACGAGCTTCCATAACACAGGAACATGGAAATCCGAACGGACTTTCTCCATAGAAAATCACCCTTACCAAAAGAAACACCTTAGCAGTACCCGACCTTCTCCTGAACTCCACTGGCATCCGTTGCGCTTCTCTGATCCTTACTCTTATCTTTCATCTTTACCAACTGGCTTCTTCTCACTGCTAACCCAAAACGAACTCTAACTCTCACAGGTAGTACCCGAATTTCAAATCTATCTTAGAAAACAAATAGCTCCTACTAGCTGTCCCAATAGATCATCCATCCTGCATGGAAATACCTCCCCTTGGTAGTGACCTTGGTCAACTGTTTACAGTCGTTACAAAGTCTCAAGGATCCATCCTTCTTTTCCCATAACCATATTGGAGCAATCCAAGGTGAGGTATTAGGTCGGATAAAACCCCTTGTCTACCAAGTCTCACAACTGCTCTAGCAACTCCTACAATTCTGCAGGTGCCATCCTGTAGGGGAGAATAGAAATGGTTCTGGGTCCAGACACCACTCCTATGCTCAACTCCACTTCCCTAACAGATGGTGAACCTGACAACTCGCTGGGAAAACATCTAAAACTCTCTAACCAAAGACACTGAGGTTGGTTCCCGGACCTGACTGCAAAACTCTTAAACAAGAGCTAGAACCCTCTGACAACCCCTCCTACGCACCCTACGAACCTGACAGGCTGACATCAAACCTCTAGGCATCCCTACTGTGTCCCCTCAGAAGACTACCTCTGACCCATCCTGTCCTCTGAACCTGACTACCTTGTCTCTGCAGAGCAAGATAGCACCACGAGCAGAAACCAATCCAACCCTAAACTAATGTCCAGACAGTCAAGTCTAGGACCTCAAAGTCGGGTGGAAAGCATCTACCCTCAACTGACACTGAACTGAACCGGCAGACTGACTCTGCCACAGATGGATCACACTTGGGTTCACCGACCCAAAGAGAACACTCTAGCCCAGAAGCTATCAACTCAACCTTTCGACGGCTCCTAGAGCAACTAAAGAAAGAGAATACCAAGGTTCACAAAAACATACACATCAGAACATTCAAAAGTGAGCGTACCTGACACCACTGTGTTCGATGTGTCTGCCTCCTGCTGAGCTTGGGTGAAGATCCGAGCTGCAGCTGACGGACCTTCTCCACGGGAACCTAAGGAATGAGGGACTGACCCTCTCCCTCTGCCTCGCCCACTAACCTAAACCATGGCTGGAGCTGCTGGCTAAGCCGCTCTACCTGAAGCTGTCTGCTAGGATTGAGCCATCCAGGGCGCAGTGGGACACTCTCGTGCTATGTGCCCCTCCTGTCCGCACCTGAAACATGCTGTAGTCCCCACCCGACAGACTCCTTTGTGCGGCCTTCCACACCTCGAACATCTTGAACTGCCCGAGCCAGAGCTTGAGCCACCAAAACCTAGACTAGCCTTCAACCGATTCCAAAACTTGCTCTTCTTTGACCTTCTCAGGCCTCTGTCCCCTTTCCTAGTGGTGTTTCCCCACCTTTTATCTCTTGAGGCAGCTGTACTCAGAGTGGAGGGATCAATCCCTCCTAAACCTGAGATTCTGGAATCCTGAGTCTGAGCTTCCTCCTGAGAATCTCCCATACCTTCTTCTGGTACTCTGATTCCCAAACTGACATCCCTTCTCTAGATCTCCAACTCTACTTCCCTCATACTAGCTGACATCCTTCTTGGAGCCATTCCTTCTCTGCTTACATCAAAAGACCTTCCAGGGTCCCTTAATGTTCCCCATCTACTGACTCCCCACGACTGCGCTCTTGGCAGAGCAGGGGGAAAGGTGTCCAAACCTTCCCTCTCAGATGGAACTCCAGTCGATTCCACAGATCGACGAGCACCTCGCATTCTGGCTCCTCTGAAGAACAACACACAAGCATACAAACAATCATTAGCATCATACAGTTCATATGAAAACACATGAACCTGCAACACATACATAGCGTACATAGCATATCATACATAACATTAATGCACATGCATAAAATCATGGCATTCCACATCATCATCATACAAGACAGGACTCTACATCCTATCCTAGTGGACATGATTTTTCCTACTGTGCTTGCCCTTCTATGACCTCTAAACCAACCTCTTTCTGATGTGGGATATCTCTAATCCTTGAGCATCTTTGCTCAACACACCGTACTGATGAGGCCCAAAGCTCTGATACCACTCTGTAACGATCCGGAAATCGATACCCCTCTGTAACGGCCCGAACCGCTACCGGCGCTAGGATCCAGATCGGCTTAAGGCCGCCGGGACCCGTAGCAAGCCAGACATACCTCCTATCACCTGGTCAAATCCCATACATGATCAAAACTTTAACATAAAAACTTAAACATCTGATGTAAATACCGAGCTTGACCTGTATGCAACATAACTGGAAACATGAAGAACCCCCCCTACTAGAGCCCTCAACAAAACTCTAGCTGGGTCAACATAACATACATCAAGCTGGGGTCACATCCAAAGAACTAGGACCTAACCTGTGCATGCATCAAACCACAAACATAAAACCTCCACTAGAGTCCTCAACAAACTCTAGCATGGTAAACAACACATGCCACAAGTTTAGTTCCAACACAACTCAACATTAAACCAATACATACATCATGTATTAAAAAGAGACTAACCAAGCCTTAGGGCCAAGCACAGTACTAATCCATAAACATAATTCTATTTTACGTTACATTACATTATCTTACAATTCATTATCTCAGTTTACATTACATGTCCACAGGTGGACTCGAATGAGGTGCCAAACACACTAAACAACTCATAAACAACTACCCATAAACCCCCTAAAATATCACTTAAACATACATAGAAAACAACCATGAAAGGGCTGGACAGGGCACTTTCGGTGGCACCTTCGGCTGCCGAAGGTCCCTTCCAGAGCTGAAAGCCATGTAGGTTCGGCAGAAGGTTCGGCGGCCGAAGCCTCACTCCAGATCCGAAATTCAGGCACCTTTGGCAGCCGAAACTCCCTTCCAGAGCCGAAAGTCCAACTTTCGGGGGCAGGGTTCGGCAACCAAAATAAGCTACCACAGGCAGGTTCGGCGGCCGAACCTCAGTTCTTCCCAGAAGGGCAGAACTCAGCTTTCACATGCACAACAGCCTCCAAACCTTCCAAAACATGCATTAACTATTCTACAACATGCAACCAAGCACATAGGGGTCTCAAACTATCCTAAACCCCAACAACAATACATTCATTATACATAAACACACATTTGCATAAAGGGTAACATAAACCCTCAACCTTATGCATTTGTTCTAAAACAACCCAAATCCTCACATACTCTCTCCCCATCATGCATACTCACTCCCACATGCATAGACTAGTTTAAACTTCCAACATATCATCACATAAACACTCATAAACATACATTTACATAAAAACTCACATAAACCTTAACATGTATACCTACCCATACTCAACCATTAAAACCTCTTAAAACTTCATTAAAATATAAAGGAAAGCAAAGATCTACACTTACCTCTTGGAGATCGAGGGTTGGTGTGATCCCCTAACTTGGAGATGGGAGGAAACTACTCCTTGGGTCTCCAAGCTCCCAAAACTTAGATCTAAGCTTGAAAACTCTTCAAAACAACCATGAAACTCATAAAAACATGAAGGAAATGAAGAAAAACATGAAAACGGCCAAGGGAGGACAAAAACTCACCTGAGCTCGAGAATGGGGAGAAAACTCGCCCATTTCCGATCTGAGGGCTCTTTATAGGTGGCCTGGTCAACGACTTTTGGCAGCCTAACGTGCCCCCTAAACTCATGCATGTTCGGCGACCGAACTTGAGTTTCGGCGGCCGAACCTTGATTAGTTCAAACAAAGCTTTCGAAGGCCAAAAGCGCTCCCGAAACCTTCCCATGTTCGGCGGCTGAACTTCACTTTCGGCGGCCGAACTTCACTTTCGGTGGCCGAACTTGGCAAATGCCTCCTTGGTCTTTTCTTTTCAAAACTCAATTCTTTTTCCATTTAAAACCATAAAATCATGTGAAAACATTTTTAGAAACACATTTTACCCCTTTAGAAGACTCTAGCATCATCAAAATTCCAGATTTCAACGGAGATTCCGCCGGAAGGTAGGGATTCCGATGCTGAAATCTAGCCGGGTATTACACTACCCTTATAAGTTCCAAGGTACAGGCATGCTTAGCAATCATGCCCTCAGTTGCAGTTTTCGAAGTCTGGGCTCGCTTGGCAGCCTCACCCCCGATCACGACATCTCCCACGACTTGGATGGGTGGGAGGTAGTCTTGGTCCGCTCTTTCGAGCTGCTCTCAATTGACTCGCTGAGCATGATGGGCTCCTTAGGAGTTTTCTTGGGAGCAAAAGGAGCTTGGCAGGGGCCAGTGCTTTAGCAGGGACTGATATCCTCAATGCTATGGAGCGAGAGCCCTCTGTCACGGGCACCAAAGCCAGAGAAGGCACAGGCGTAGGCGCAGAGCGATTAGTTGCAGATGTAGGGTCCGCAGCATAGCAGATCTCCCAGGGCAAATCAACTACAGATTTGTTGGCCTTAAAAGCGGCCAGAGTCACCTTCATGCTTTTTCGGGACAA
The DNA here is from genome assembly GCF_001659605.2 of Manihot esculenta. Classification (NCBI taxonomy): domain Eukaryota; kingdom Viridiplantae; phylum Streptophyta; class Magnoliopsida; order Malpighiales; family Euphorbiaceae; genus Manihot; species Manihot esculenta. The sequence goes on along the minus strand of NC_035176.2, from coordinate 13,521,372 downwards.
GGTGAAATTCCTGGGAAGCTTAATGGTGTCCATTGATATAGCAGAAGCTGAAAAACAAAATATCGATTCAGTTAGAGTCCGAAACAACAAAAGAGAAATATAAAAAGAAAGAAAACCAGAAAAGAATACCAGCTTTCCGACAGTCCCGTAGGTTGGACATAAACATGCACGTATTGATGTCATACTTCTTCTTTATAGAGGTCAGTCAGAGAAGGCAGATTTGGTCCACTAAGCTTAATCTAGAAAAGTCGTTACAGCTGATAGAGCATAATTTAGACCATATTATCATGATGTTATTGATGCTTATTTACATCTTTTCTGCCTAATTTTGTGATTTTGATATTATTTTGCAGAAGATAGGTGTAAAGAGACAATCTGATGAAAATGCTCTTAAAACTGCCAAAAAGTGTCAAATAAGAAAAGTTTTCAAATATGGAAAGTGCCAAATAAGGAAAGTTTTCAAATAAGGAAAGTGCAGAAGCAAAAACAGATAAGGAAAGCGCAGTCAGCAGATTATTTGAAATTCAAATTGCATATCTTTCTTTCCTTGTTTAAAGATGTGCAGACACCTCAGCAGTCAGTTCTTCCTATTCAGGAAGCAAGATCTCAAGAAGATGCACCTGTCTCTCATGCATTCAGTATTCAAAATTTGAAATTCAAAAGAAGGCTCCACCTAAAAAGGAAAGTTTGGACAACACCTCTTCTCTTCTGCAAACCCCAGCCGCGCGCCACACCTATTCTGAAGGCAAGCCGCGCGCCTCTTTCCCTCTGAAAGCCTTGCCGCACACCTCCTTTCTTTTCAGACACAACTTGGGCAGCATGTAAGAAGACCTAGGGCAGCCCCTTAATCCTATTTAAAGAGCTCTTCAAGGGCGCCGACCCCCTTCTCCCTTCTCTCACCCGGCCGAACACCATCCAAGGGCGCAAGACCTCTCCATCTTCGGTTCCTTCGCTTCTTCTCTTCTTTTCTTGTTTTTGGTTTTTGGCTCAGCCATGAGTGGCTGAAACCTTTCATTCTAGTTGAAGATTAGGTGAAACTTTGATTGTTTTATGGATTGTGAGATTTGATCATATATTGTTCATCTTTTGGTTATTCAATATTTATGCAATTTCATGCTTGATTCCATTATTGCTTTGTTATTATGATCAATGTGGCCACTTGATTCTTGATTGCAAGGTAATATATTGTTAGTTTGAATAGTTTTAAGTCCGTAATTGCTTGGATTGTTCAAACAAAAAAACACTTGGTGTAAAAACTAAGGAAATTGCATGATCTAGAATTGTCACCATACGTTTGAATAGCTAGGATTAGATCTCTCTATTTCTTAACGCAATTGACAGTTGTTTGTTGCCTGAGGCCTAAGGATGTTGCTTAGCAACTTGTTGATTAGTGATTAATTAGAGGACGTTCCCTAATTAGTTTAATCTTAAGGAGAGACATGGTGGTGAGAAGCGTCTTCCATCTCCATAACTAATCTATTGAAACAACCAAAGAAACACAGTGTCAATGATCAATCCCAACAACTGAAGTGAATCCGATTCTTCAACTAGAGCTTTCTCATTATTGTTTACCTCTTTACTTTAGTATTTGCTTCTTTTATTGCTTCTAGTATTAGATCTCTTAAATCATTCTCAAACCCCCCCCCATTTTACTTTTAGTTTATTTGCTTTCAGTTTTTCTCGTTTCAGTTTACTTCTCTTTCAGTTATTTGCTTTCAGTTAATTCTCTTGGTCTTGTTAAGGAAGATAGGTAAGTTTTCAATTCTCTGTGGATTCGATCCTTTACCACTATCTGCAGTAGTAATATTGTTGATAACCGGAAAGGTTATTTTTGACCGACTTCGATAACCGCGAGTTAACAGCCCTGAGGGACCTCCCCCTAGGAGAGGTTGATATTTCAAGTGATCCCTGAGCTCTCTTTTAACTCGACAACGATGAAAGTCTCAGCCCAACCTTTTATCGAGTTCTTATACCCAGCAAATATGGACAATCCAGCTCGGGGACCAAAGTAATAGAACCCATGGGTAGACCTAACAAGATGAAAAAAAGTGCAGAACAACTCAATAGAAGGTGCAAAATCTCAGCACAAACAAACAGACTCGAAGCAGCACATGAACAAGATAGAAGTAAGGGACAACATCCGAGGAGTCACCCTAAAATGACGGAAGACCTCAATAAAGAAAGGAGTAAAAGGGAATGTCAGCCCAAAATCGCGTTGTTTGACAAAAAAGACCATGTTGCGTACTTACTGAGCGTCTATCAAACCCACCGGCAGTCGGTAGGGGAGAACAATCCTCTTATTAGGTAAGGGTGCCTTAATCCTATAGATAGTGGTGTCAAAATAGTCATTAGAAAAGTAATGAGAAAGAGAGGAAGGGGTGATAGAGGACACCAGACCCACCACATTAGGAATCCTAGCAGAAGCCATGAGAAAAGTAGGACGTACCTTGGATTAGAAAGGCAGGAATTATAGAGAAGAGAAAGGGCAAGATAGCAGAAGCAATGCAAAGGCAAAGCAGCAAATGAAATCAAAAGTGTGAGTTTAAAATGGGTAAAAGCGAAGAGGAGACGTTTTGACAAGAACTCTCCTAGAGCCGCATAGTAATAATTAGAGTTTCGGAATTTACCCTCTCATTAATCATGGAATAATTAATGATCGGGTAAAGGGGCACTTGATAGTAACCGAAACCCGGATACCCTGACCATGGCTGAGCCCGTGCTGGAAAGGCCAGGCCTTAACTCTATTAAGACCCAATACATAGGTCTGCTTCACATATAGGCCCAGGACTTGCTTTGACGGATCGGACCGGGCTCAAGCTTACATATGGGAGACCCAACTTGATTAACCTGCTGAATCCATGGGGCAACAGATCCCATAACATTCAGGATCATGTCCACATAGCGCTAGATGGAATTAAATGGTCGCTGACGATGAAAATGACACAATATGCTCATACGTACGGCCAAGCGTGACTATGGTAGGAGGGACAGGCACAGGACGCCGGTTACGAGTCACTAGAGGATAAAGAGAAAAAGGAATAAAGGAAGTAGAACGGAGACAAATTAGACAAAACTTACCCAAATACACCTTAAGCCACCTCTGACTGGATCTCAGAACGTTAAGTTCGTGGCTCTGACTGGATCTCATAACGTTCTTTGAAATTCATCTAACTTGATAATTATATAAAAAAATTCATAACAACCTTCGTTTGTTTGACGTTTCTGTGTATTTACTGACCTCTTGGACATTCAAAAAATTTAGTCAATAAAAATTTTAATTAAAGAAAAAATTAAGCCATTTTTATTGAAGCATTTATATATAAATTTATTAATAAATTTTATTTTTTAAATTAAATTTAAATAATAAAAAATAAATTATCTTCTTGAAAAATATTTTTCACAGATAATATTTTTTTAAATACAAATTATGTTTGTACAAATTATCTTCTGCAAACATATAAAGTCTAATTATTTTATTTATTTTTTATAGCATTATTTAATATTTCATTTTTAAAATAAGTTTATGAATAATGAAAGTATAGTTTGGGAAAAAAATCCCACCATTCAAGCACATCTCACCATTAAGTATCATTTTCATGCACTCAAATTTGTATAGTTTTTGTTAATCTTTAATTCTCAATAAAGCTAAAAAGATATTAATTTATGATCAACAAACAAATGCACTTTTTTTTTCCTTCGCTTAAGCGAATTGGTACACCTATTTTATATATAATAAATTTTCGAAATAATTTATATATATATAATTATAAAAAAAGCTACACATTTATAGATTTTTTTATACATTATTAAAAAATAAAAGAAAATTAGGAATAATATTTGAAAAATACGTTTATATAAAAAGTAAAATTAAATGGTTAATTTTTAATAAAATAATAGACTTAATAATGCTCTATTTTTTTATTTTTTTTTTCAAAAAAAGCTAAAGTTATTCATGCGTGACATGTTATGGAGAATTTTCGATGCTGACGTAACTGAAATTTCAAAACTTATGTTGGATCTATTTTTTCTTTTTTGCAAATTACTAATTTCATTTCAATTTAAGTTTTTACCCAAAAATAAATTATTACCGATGAATTTATGAATTCATCGCCGCCGACTTTTATAGCTTGGTAATTGATTAATTATTGTCAACTCATCGTTAATATTATTTTTTAGCAACGCCTTAAATTTGTCATCGGATATTAGGTAAAAAAATTTAAAGCAAAAAAGAGAATAATTTCGATAAAATTTAATCTTTATAATTTTATTTTATCAAATTAAAAGTTAATATGTTAAATTTTGGTTAATTGAACGATAAATTAATAAATACTCTTAAAAAGGCATAATAATTTTTCATTTTTAAATTAATATGCGTATTCTTTGATTTTTTTATATAAATATTTTAATATTCGTATTTTAATTTTATCAAACTTAAAAAAATATATCATTTTTTATATACATATAACATTTATATGAATGTTCTATTTATTTTAGAAATAATATACATATAATAATTATTTATATACATATAATATATCATTTATACAATTGAATTGAATTCTTATTAGGATGAATGTTCTATTTACAGGTGGGTCTCCACAAATGCCAAGATTGCCAACCCAGCTGCCCAAACATCATCATCCAAACACATGTTCTGCAGGGGAGGCCGGTGAATGTTCTATTTACAGGTGGGTCTCCAGAAATGCCAAGATTGCCAACCCAGCTGCCCAAACATCATCATCCAACACATGTTCTGCAGGGGAGTGACTTATGCCTCCGCGGCATCGGACAAATAGCATCCCAACCTGTTCAAATTGTTACAAGAAATTAAATTAAGTATGCATCCATGGAGGGGAAACTTATTGTTTACAAGTTAGTGAAGTTGAGGAAAAACCTTAGTCAGACGAGATATAGCCATTGCATCATGTCCTGCTCCACTCATTAGTGTAGGAACTTCATCTTGAATCTCACCAGTCATTCTCTTTAGTGCAGCATTAGCTGCAAACTTCAGCTGTGAACTTAATTCAGAATCACAGACCACTGCATTCGCGTCATGCTGAAATATTCAATAAAACAGAAAGTTGTAGTTAATTAATTGCAGTAACAAATGCATCAAATGATGTTATTTTAAACTGGTCGTATTGTACTTGTTAGGAAAAAGACAATGATGAAAAGGAATTGCTATTACTATTATTGGTTGAAATAATTAGCAGTCTTCACCTTGCGTTCAATGATGCAAGAAACAGATCGTCTATCACAAATTTGATATATCTGCTTAGATAACTCATAAATGACAGCTTCACGTCCCATATCATTCATTGCACGTATATCTACAGTGAAAGTTACCTACAACCATGAAGTTTATTTGAACTGTCAACTCTTAATCTTAGGAATATAATGCATTTCCATGCAATTGTTGCTCAGAGGCAGTTACTTACCTGGCCTGGAATGACATTGCTTGCACTTGGCCAGGTCGATATCTCCCCAACAGTACAAACAAGGGAACTGGAAAGTGACTCAATTGTGGAATCATTGCATTGCCCATCATAAGACAGAAAATCTTTAGGATTTTTACAGAGACGTTCCAACAGTATAATTAACTCGGCAGCAGCAGCCATGGGATCTTTCCGTAAAGCCATTGGAACCGTGCCAGCATGCCCCTGTGAGCCTTTCACCAAAACCTGCATTTTTTATGGGATAATTATATTTTCAAAGAAAAAAGATCTAGAAATATGGCAAATCACATTTTGATCTTCCAAAATTTTTTTAAAATAAAAAACTATGGACCTTAAGGCTGGCTCTTTAGCTATTTTATAGACCAAAATGACTTTTCTTTTTTTTTCTTTTTACAAGAGCTGTTGTTGGAGACCAATGCTTAAAGTATTAATATGTGGTACATAAATTGTATAACTTCTGTTCAGTGCAGGGCAAAAATGTCACTCAATCTAACTTTATTTTACTTTAGATAAATATTCACAAAACATTCTGCATTCTATTGCAGACTAGAAAAAAGTTCCAATGCCTGAACATTCATATTTTAGCACATCTAAACTCTACAGTGATTTATTAATAAAATGGAACAAACCTAACCATAATCCAAAAGGCACTTTTTGGAAGGACGGTCCAAGTCATAAATGAAATGCCTTTTCAACCCACTAGTTGATGTGGGACTTAACAAGCACCCTAGTACACAGGACTAGGTTGAAGATTGATTTAAAATTAGCACGTGGTTAATATTAGTTTGATTTAGTCTTTGTTAGTTGTTTTTTGTTCAGATTTTTTAGGATCCATTTCCTTATTTATTATTGAGAAGTCACGTTCACTCTTAGTGACATTATCTTCTCATTTCTGTTATTGATATTTTATTAGTTTCTTTGTAATGCCTATTTAAAAAGCACTGAATCATTAAGTTAGTATGACATTGTAATCATAGTACATAGTAGATTAAACTGTCAGATATATTGCAATCTCTGAATAAAGTCATCAGTTTCTAAATCCAGTTTGCTAATTTCAGTTAGCTATATATTTTAGTTATCTGGTATGTTATTTAATTTCAGCATCATTCAAATTTAGATAACTAATTTTATCCTCTGTTTTCTGCGATCGTCAATCCTATTTCCCCAACAAAGTGGTATCCGAGCCTTGTTCACTTAGAACATTGGGCTGTGAGTATTTCTCAACCGGCAATTCCCATTTTCACATGTGAAAATTTTGAATTCAGGAGTATCAAGATGAGAACTCTGCTTAAGTTTCAAGATTTGTAGGACTTAGTTGAGAAAGGATATCCTGAACCAGAACCAGATGAAGAGACCAAGTTGAAGGAAAACAAGCAAAAAGATTCCAAAGCATTATTCTTTATTCAGCAAGCTATGCACGAGACAATTTTTTAAAAAATTCCTGCAGCAACTACTGCTAAAAATGCTTGGGCGACTTTGCAAACGGCGTACTAAGACACTTCTAAGGTAATCACGATTAAACTTCAATTCCTTCGTCGTGATTTCAAAACCTTACAAATGAAGAGTAGAGAGACAGCGCAAGATTTTCTCTCAAGAGTAGCCGCAATTGTTAATCAAATGAGACCTTATAGAGAATAAATCTCAAATTAAACTGTTGTTGCAAAAGTGTTAAGGAGTTTTGACTTCAAAGTTTGATCATGTTATGACAGCCATTGAAAAGTCGAAAGAGTTAGCCACATATTCATTTGATGGATTGATGGGATCCTTGCAATCTCATAAAATGAGATTATGCAGATCAGGTGAAGAATGAAGAAAAAGCCTTTCATGTAAAAGGTGAAGCAGCTAGTAGAGGACGTGGAAAAGGAGAATACAGAGGCAAAGGAGATCGTGGCAGAAACGATCGTGGTAGAGGTGATGGGCAAAGAAATGAGTAGCATGAACAAAGAACAGATAATCAAGGAACTAACAGAAGCAGTATTCAATGCTATTACTGCAAAAAATATGGGCATGTAAAAGAAGATTGCTAGAAACGTTATCAGTAAGCTAATTATGCAGAAAAGGAAGAGCAGACTAAATTGTTCATGGCTTATGAAGATAGCAGAATAACTTCAGGTGATATTTGATTTTTAGACAATGGATGCTCTAATCACATAACCGGTATAAAGTCATTGTTCAAAGAGCTTGATGAGTCGTACAAGATAACAGTAAAGCTTGGTAATGACAAGTAAATGCAGATTGAAAGCAAAGGCACCATAGCAATTAAAAATAACAATGGTAATATAAAGCTCCTACACAATATCTATTTTATTTCAAGTTTAACACATAATTTGTTGAGTATTGGGCAACTTATGACTTGTGGATATTCTGTTTTATTTGATGATGAGTCATGCAAAATTAGAGATAAAAAACATCAGATTATAGTCACTGTTTAATAAGTTGTTTCCTCTTAAAATCTCTAATGTTGAGAATCATGCTCTTATTGTCAAATATAGTAGTAAATCCATATTATAGCACTTACGGTATGGGCATCTATATGTAAAAGGTCTCCGGTTGTTAAAATAAAAAACAGATGGTTTTTGGGTTACCTAAAATAGAGTTTTTAAATTTGTATGAAGGGTGTATTTATGGAAAACAGTGTAAAAAAACCATTTCCTATGGAAAAGTCTAGAAAAACAACTAAATGTCTTAGAGCTTGTGCATGCTGACTAGTGTGATCCCATAAAAACGCAGTCCTTTAGTGGGTGTAGATATTTTTTATTGTTCACAAATGATTTCAGTCGGATGAGCTAGGTGTATTTTCTACAATCCAAGTTAGAAATTTTTGTGATTTTCAAGAAATTCAAGGCATTTGCTAAGAAACAAAGTGGGAAAGTGTAAAAATACTTCGAATCGATAGAGGAGGAGAGTTCATATCCCATAAATTTAATCAATTTTATAAAGATGAAGGCATTCACAAAGAAGTAACAACTCCATATACACCAGAGCAAAATGGAGTGGCTAAGCGAAAGAATCACATGGTGATGGAAATGGCAAGAAGTTTGTCAAAGGCCAAGAGATCACCGGATGATTTTTGGGCAAAAAGTGTTGCAACTTCCGTTTGCTTGCTAAAGTTATCACCAACAAAGGCTGTTTTGAATAAAACACCACTTAAAGCTTAGAGCGGTAGAAGACCCTCGGTGAGCTATTTGAAAATTTCTTATTGTATTGCCTATGCTTTGATTGATTCTTATAATTGTACCAAACTTGATGATAAATCAACAAAATGTATTTTTGTTGGTTATTGTATTCAATCTAAAGTATATAGGTTGTATAATCCTATTAGTGGCAAAGTAATTGTGAGCGGGAATGTTGTCTTTGATGAAGAGGCAAGTTGGCCTTGGCAAGAAAGTCCAGACAGCATACAGATTAAAAGTTCAGTTGAAATACAGCAAGCTAATTCTCCACCTGTTCAAATAAGGAAACTACTTTTCCAGTATAGCAAGCTACTTCTCCAATTTCAACAAGCTCATGTTTATCTGAAAATGAAACTCTTCCAAGAAAATTCAGATCATTAGATGAAATTTATGAGACTTCACAAGTACTATTTGTAGCTGATTCAACTATTTTTGAAGAAGCAACAAAGGAAGAAAAATGGTGCAATGCTATGAAAGATAAAATTGCAGCAATTCAAAGGAATGAAACTTGAGAATTAGTGGATCTTCCTAAAGACAAGAAAGTCATTAGTGTCAAATGGATTTTTAGAATAAAGTTTCAAGCAGATGGCAGCATTCAAAAACAAAAAGTACAACTTATGGTAAAAACAACTTATGGTAAAAGGCTATTCACAGCAACAAGGTGTGGATTATTATGACACCTCTCCCGTCGCACGGTTTGAAACGATGAGAACTCATTTTAGTCTTAGTGCTCAATTAAATCAGTCAATCAACCAAATTGATGTCAAATCTGCATTCCTAAATGAAGAGCTGGAAGAGGAAGTATATGTGTCTCAACTTGAAGGTTTTGTTGTTTGTGGGAAAGAAGAGCAAGTGTACAAGTTAAGAAAAGTATTGTATAGGCTTAAGAAAGCACCCCGGGCATGGTACAGCAAAATAGATAGTTATTTCTGCAGAATGGTTTTAAACGAAGTAAGAATGAACCCATTCTCTACTTAAAGAGGCGAGATACAAAGGATCTTCTTATTGTTTGCCTTTATATTGATGATATAATATATATGGGTTCTTCTTCTCTAATTAATGAATTCAAGCTGTGCATGAAAAAAGTTTGAAATGTCATATTTGAAGTTGTTGCATTATTTCCTTAGATTAGAAGTCAAGCAAGTTGAAGATGGAATCTTTGTGTCACAAAGAAAATATGTAATTGATTTGTTTTAAGAGATTTAATATGCTGAATTGTAATACTACAGCTACCCCAATGAATTTAAATGAGAAGTTGCAAGTTGATGATGGAACTGAAATAGGTTGCAGGTTGATGATGGAACTGAAATAGCTAATGCAAGCTATTTTAGAAGTTTGATTGGTGGCCTAATTTACTCGACCCATACAAGACCTGATATTGTCTTCTCAATTGGGGTAATTTTCAGGTTCATGCACTATCCTTCAAAGCATCATCTTGGAGCTGCAAAAAGAGTCATGCATTATGTAACCGGTATTGTTGATTTGTTGATTTTGGGTTATGGTATACAAAAACTGCAGATTCTAGGCTGTCTGGTTTCAATGACAGTGATTAGACTGGATGTTTGGAGGACAAAAGAAGTACATCAAATTATATGTTTAAACTTGGGTCAACAACTATTTACTAGAGTTCTAAAATCCAAAGTACAACAGCCTTGCCCTCATCAGAAGTAGAATATGTAGTTGTAATTGCATCATGTTAAAGAATTTGGCTAAAAATAATTATTGCAGATTTATAGAAATAACAAGATGGAGCAACTGAGATTTATGGTAACAATAAAGCAGCAGATGCAATGTCAAAAAACTAGCTTTTTATGAAAGAACAAAACATATAGACATTCGAGTTCACTTCATTCGTGATCTTGTGGCTGGGTGATTTCATTACAGTATTGCAGTATAAATGATCAAGTAGCAAATATTCTCACAAAGTCACTTTCTCAAGATAAGCATGTCTATTTTAAAAATCAACTTGGAGTGTGCAATTTTGAATCAAGGGGGTGTGTTGAAAATTAATTTAAAATTAGCACGTGGTTAATGTTAATCTGATTTAGTCTCTGTTAGTTATTTTCTTTTTAGACTTTTTAGAGTTCATTTCCTTGTTTGTTATTGAATCAAGCCACATCACTATAGTGGCATTATCTTCTCATTTCTGTTCTTAGTTCTGTTATTGATATTTTATTAGTTTTTTTGTGATGCCTATTTAAAAGGCACTGAGTCATTAAATTAGTACGGCATTGTAATCACAATACCGAGTAAAGACTGTCAAATATATTACAATCTTTGAATAAAATCGTCAATTTTCAAATTCAGTTTGTTAGTTTCATTTAGCTATATTTTTTAGCTATCTGATATGTTATCTATTTTCAGTATCGCTCAAATTTAGATAATTAATTTTATCCTCAGTTTTCTGCAATCATCAATTCTCTTTCCCCAACAGACTTAGACATCATGAGTATGAAGTTTACAGGACTAAATATGTGCTCATATCTCAAGATCGACACTGTGATTGGCTATGAAACCATGTTGATAAAATGGACCCAGCCTGGCACCACTCCAAAAGGCACTTTATGAGTGGAGGACTGCTCGAGTCACATGAAAGATCTTTTCCCAATATCCAGACCATGTGAGACTAACAATGTTGATGCAATATTTCACACTTAAATAGACTTCGGTTTAGCCACTTATGGAAAATAAGTAGTTGAAATACGACTAAAGGAATGAAAAGGAGAAGAAGAAATCAAAGGAGGATGTCGATGCTATCATACATGTTGACTCTCAACACATTCTAAATAAAATGGTTAATGATAAGTTTCACAGAGAAATAGCAAACCTAACAGAGTATCTATGAATAGAAGGCCAAGAACAGTAATGTTCCCAAGAAATTCACAACTGTGGATTTTTAAACTTCGGTGGCACGTGAGAAAACAATGCAATCCTTATTTTCCATTAGGCAATTGGGGAAGTTGGGTCATAAGGTCAAATTGGTAATTATGATAGTTAAATATGTAATAGTAGGTCCAGATGTGATCCCATGTTTATCATTCATCAGTTGCAAAGTAGTTTAGTTTTGGCTTTTGACTCAAACACAAGCCACATGCAACTGATATCCCACAAGTTTGTCATCCCACAAGTTTGTCCAATTAGTTTGCATCACATCCAATTACTTCTGAATAGTGTTCTTGATTTAATATCATGGATTTAAAAGAGAAAATGTCATTATTATCAGTAATTTTCAGCCACCAATATGTTTGGTGTTATGTAGCATCCCTCAGCAAATCATCTTCATCACAATTGTAATGGCCATTATGCAATGGCCTTTTCCTTTTTTTTGTTTTCTTTTTTTTTTAATAAAAAAAAACCACCCTTAAGATTAACTACATTTAGTATCTTCTATGTCTATATGATTTCTTTACTTGGTGTCATTAGCTAGACGTTAGACATCAAAAGGCACATTAACCATATTTTAGTGCTAATACAATAAACTAATTATTTTACTTGAGAGTAGAGATAATCAAATTTAGCTGGAGGATTAGCTATACACAAATGTAGGCAACTTCTTGCCAAATTGAGGACCAGATGCAATTTGCTAATTCTCACAAGGGAGAAAATCTATCAATAAAAAGCCATATCGATAGTGGCTTCTGTGGATGCATAATGCCTGTGACTGCTTGATTCTACAGCATAAAAGGTTATTATACAATATAATACATGCTTGATTTTATTTAAATATTTCTTCATAGTGGACTTGAGCCAAGTCATTTCTGATTAGTTAGATGGCAGTTACTCTTCATTGCATGCTGAACACCGTCATGCATGACCATCAACTTTCTTGCACTTTATGCTACTTGTAACTTGCTATGTCCCGATAACAAAAACATCCACATTTTTTCTTTAATGAGGTCAGAAATGCATCATAGTTTTTGCCCGAGGGACAACAACATATGAACCATAAAAATTCAACTGCATGATTCCATATTATCTTTCAATGACTAGTAAAACACTACTTGCCACTGCCATCAATTACAAAATGCTAAGCAAGATAAAGAAACGCACTACTCCTGAGTTTTTCTTCTTTTTGAATGCCTCAATTAAAAATACATTGTTTATTCCTAATTGCAAAATATGGATACTATCGTTACTCTCTCTTTATTAAGGTCAAAATTCACTCCAAACCCACATATCTAGTTGGCTGTGCTATATCGTCCTAAGTCTCTCCTAAGTTTATGACTAGAACAACAAGAAGGGAAATGGAGAAACTTGGGTCTTTCTGGTCTTCAATGCCTTGACCCTTGACTGATGCAATTTGTCAAATGCATTATCCAGAGGCCATGATTGAAGTAAAGCCAAAAAAAGTTAACCATCATGCACTAACTTTTGTAGCCTTGGAACAGGGTTGAAATAATTTTGTTTTTGCCACGAGGACTTGAAATTGAGAGTATGTCAAAGAGGACTATCCTTGAAAAAATAAGAATGATGCATTTTCTAATGATGCATTTTCTAAGCATCAAGATTTTCACAATAAGCCAACAAGGGTAATTTTAAAATTTGCTAGCCTTTAGCTTTTTCATTTTTTTTTTCTTGTTTGGAAGCTCACAAAAATTCTAGATTATGCTGCAAAAATTTTATTGCACATCAAAACTCTTCCTTCTTTGTCCAATTGAATAAAATGGCTGAGATTTTGATGTATATGCTGAAAGTATATCACATACCTTTAGCCGTGTCTGTCCAGCTATTCCTTTAACCACACCTAGGGGAAAACCAACCCATTCTAGTAGAGGTCCTTGTTCAATATGAACCTGCAGCATTATGAAATACAGGACCTCACTTATAAGATAACTGAGCAGTAGAACCAAATTGGAATGACAAATCAGAATTTTATTTTTTTTTTTTAAAAAAAATGTACCAACGAGAATCAGTACACTGATATACCTCAACATAACCCCAAACAGATTTTGGATCATACTTAAGTTGTAATAGGCTTTCTTCAGTAATTTCAATGGAGTGCTCCTTAAGACTTTCTTGCACTGTTACACCACTGAACAAGGATTACACATCAATATAACCATAACAAACAATGGAAAGAAAAAAAATGAGGTGATAGGATACTCAAGGATACCCCTTGTCAGATATCTGCAATGCTGAAACTGGTAAAATACCAGCTATAGCGGCACTGCCTAAGAAAGTAGACTGAAACCTCACACCCTCCTCATCACTAAATGCAATAACCTGTAAGGTTCAGGATAGAAGCAACAAGACATTGTGATATAAATGAGATATGCTGCCACGTGGGAACCACTTATATATATTTAAATATTTAGTTTCCGAAAGGATTTTTGAGTCCTTCATAGTGAACATTGCATTAAGATCTAAAACATTAGGGAATAAGAATTATTCTAGCACTTATTACTGTTCTATGTGAATAAGATGCCATAAAAAAATTCATGCAAAAACACTTTTTCTTTTTACCATTGACCTGTATCCCTTTCTCCATTCATCCAATTAGATCTAATTCATTCTAAAACTTTTTCTATTATCTTTTTAAATGACCTGGTCCTTACAGGCTCGACTGATAGAAAACTAGGATTGCATTAGCTCCGCCATCCTTCCTGTCCAATGGAGAATAATCTGTTCTTTTGACTTATTACTTTGGATTAAAGGAAAATATTCCTCCAGAAAAATGAAAAAGCAGGTAGAAATATATTTTATTTATAGAAGATTCACTTTCCCAATTTGTCACAGTTGAAATTTTATTGGTATTATTAGTTTATTAGTTTGCATGAGTAGTTATCAATACTATCTTAGAAGGCTAACTATCAAATAGAATTGTCTATCCATGAACACCAATCTGTCAATAGCCCATCCAAATGAGACAGTAAGTGAAAATTTAGAATTTCAAGAAATAAAGCAACAAATAATATATTGTCTAAATGGAAAAACACTGTTGCAATCATGGAGATTATAACCTGAGCAACATTTTGATAAAAATAATAATGGAAGCTTTCACTGACCTCAACTGGCCGTTTTAATTTTCCCAGCATTCCAGTTGTTTTCAACACCTTTAAAGCAGACAATGCTGAGATTATGCCCAAGGACCCATCAAATATCCCAGCATCAACAACAGTGTCCTATAAGAAAAAAAAAACTCTCAACTATTAGTACTGATATATAACATGCTTTTTTACCAACTATTAAATAAAATGGCAAAACATCATTAAAAATAAGCATAATGAAAATGCAATAGGAATATCACCAAATGAGAACCAATCAATAGAGTCCCAGCACTTGGATCCATTCCTTCAAAACGACCATGTAAATTGCCCATGCGGTCAATCCACCTGGAAATAGTACACGCATAAGTCAAGCTATTCAGAAACCATGTTTGCAGTAAGAAAAGGAAGAATGCTAACGTTGTCAAGCCAGCATCCTCCATCCAACCACAAATAAGATTTGCAGCCCTTAAAGAAGCTGCACTCATGAATGTCCTTTCAAGATAGCTATCAGCATCACTCACCTGTTGATTCAGGCAATTATATATATTCTTATTAAAATTCAAGAAGAACCCATTTGCTATTCCACAGGACTCACTCCAGTACGGTGTAACTTGAAATTAAATTATGTGCCTAATGGCTCTAATAAAGTAAATTTAACACCAAGTGGATGGACATTGGACAGGACAAAAATGCTAATTATTAGGCTAAATATTATTAATAGTTACTTCAATTCCTTCAAACCTTGCAGATTGATCACCTTGTCAATAACCATGAGATTGTATTTCAGACTAGTACATAAACCATATTGATTTTTTGACCTATTATAGCTATTTCCTTGGAAACTGAATGTGAATATAAATGAATATCTATATCCCAGGAATCTTGTTCCATCTTTATTTTGAAAAATAACCGGATAAAATTCATATTCCCTCCATTTGGAATTAGGAATTTCACAAAAGTGCAATTCAATTGATTTTTTTTATATCAATTCTCTTGTTTGGAATGAAATAATTTAATTCCTTTTAACTTAAAAAATTTTCATTTTAAAATGAGTTAAAATTTTCATTTTAAATTATGTTCTTGCAAACTGAATCATGCCAAGAAAGAGATCAAGATCATAAAATAAATTTGAATTTCTCACACCAAACAAACCAAAAGATGCATTCAATTCTCATTTCCAAAGCAAACCAAATAGTAGCCTGTCCAAGTGAAACCCAGAGAAGAAGTTTTAATCTAATAAATTAAAGAGAGTAGAGAAAGCCTGAATAGTACCTTTCCAAGCTCATTGAGCCTCGCCACAGCCTCATCTCTCAAGATTTCAGAATACAAATTATTCCTTCCACTATCAACATCTTCACTTCCGACTTCTTATTTTTTCACATATAATATTCAAAGTTCAACCATCACCATCATAAATCATCATGAAAATAACAAGAACAGAAAAATAACAATAGCAATACTGATAAATAATAAATACTTACTGCTACCAAATCCGCAAGAACAAAAACAAGCAAACAAGTAAGATAAATAAATAAAGCCAGGATACAGAACAAAACTAGAAAGAAGATTAAACGCACCCGAGAAGGCTTGAGCAGAAGCACAAGTAGTTAATAATAAGAGAGAAGCCGCAAAAATATGCAAGAGAAAAGATAGATAACTCGACCAAATATGTGATTTTACAACAGAAATAGCCATGGCCAGCCGTGATAACTTGCCAAAAAAATCAATATTTCTGGGGAGCCAAAGCGCCGCCACCGCAATCTATCACTGATGAGCGAAGCAGCCTCCTTGGCCACCAGCAGCTCGGGCTAAGGCTGCTTGCTTTGGGTCTTTGTAGCATGTGCGGCAGCCAAGCGTTTGATGTGGACCCAGATGAAGCATTTGGGTCCCAAGATGACGTGGCATGTAACTAGCATGCAGTAGATGTTTTACGCGTCATCCACTCTTAGGAAGCGAATTTTCGATCTCTTACATATAAAATTGATTTATATAATATTCACACAAATCATAATTAAAAAAATTATGATTTTTGAGTTTGAAACATATAAGTTCTTCTGATAAATATTATATAAAATGAAAATGTTAAAAAAAAAATAAATGACAAGTATTTTTTGAATTTAAAAATAAAAATCTTTATAAATACTAAAAATACTAATTTTTATTTTCTAATTATACATATATTTAATAGAATAATTAATAAGTTAAAGTTAAACTATTTTTTTCTAAAATTTTATGAGCTTTATTATAAATTCAAAAAATTATAAATTTGTTTTTTATTAATATACTATTTATTAATTAATTTATATTGTGATATTACAATCTCTATTTATCTATATTATATATTGAATTTTATAATAATATATTACATTTTATCTTTACTGGATAATATAATTATAATAATTTTTTATTAATATATATATATATATTTTATTTTAAATAAAATTAGATAGTATCTTTTAGAAATTGTAATTTTTTTTAATTAAATAATATATACCTTAAATATTCCTTATTAAAAATTAATATATTTATAATAATATTATAATATAAAAAAATATTAAAAATAAATCAAATATTTTAACAAATATAAAAACATGCAAACCCAGATCAAATAAAGCAATTTAATCTAAAAATATAAACCTACTTGACTACATATTTAACAGTATTACTATTTTTATCTTTAGAATTAAATATATAATTTTAATAATAAGAATTATTTAACTTTTTTTATAAAATTATAAGTTTAAATAGTTTAGAAACTTGAATAAAATTTATTGTTTAACAATATGTTTAATATATATAAGAAATTTAAAATATGGGGCAATAAAGTAAATACTTAAATGAAAATGTATACATTTATCATATACAAAATTTTAATTTTACACAAACTTTAGCATAAAATTTTAATTTATTAATTATTAAATTTGTCTTTACAGAAAATTAATTCATATTAAAATATCCCATCTTATCTTATCTTCAACATAAAATAAAGATAATGCGTGAACCTTAAAATCAGTGGTTGCCTTGCTGGCTCCAGATATTCAAAGGTGCTTTGTGGTCTCTGAATTGCGTATCTTAATCATCCACATTACTTTTAGTTTTTGTGTAATTGCCATTAGAGCACGGTTAAAATCAATAAAATCAATCGAATAAAATTAATTTAAATTTTTAGTTTATTTTTTATTTATTTTAATTTGATTTAATTTTTAATTTTAAAATTTTAATTATTTTAGTTTAATTCGATTTTGATCAGAAAAAATTAAAAAAATAAAATTGAAATTAATAATAATAATATATTATTTTCTATAATATATAAAAATTATATCATATTAAAATTAAAATATTTTAATTAAATTTTAAAATATTAAAAAAAATAAAAGGTAAGTAATAAAAAGTTTTAGTAGAATAAATATAGTATTTTCTAATGATCCAGTAATGATGTGTTTGACTTGTAGGTAAGGAATTTTCACCAGCTAATTGGTCGGGAATCCTGTATTCGCAGGTGTAAAAGGAATCCACTGGATTATAGCTGTTAACAGTAAATTACTTATGGAGCCTCACTATGAAGTTGAGAGGGCAAGTCTGTCCGACCTGAGGTCGACCTGTCTTGAGACCGGATTTTTTTTCTCTCAATTCCGAACACCATGATCATCTGAGCCCTACTTTTTATGGGTGAGACTGCGTATTGATTTATCATATTTTTGCCACGTGACCCTATCTTATGGTGACAGCTTACTGCTACTTTGAGCGATTGTTGTGTAACATCAAATATCTCCCCCCTGCTGATCTTCGATTCTTTAGATTCGAAAGTGATAATTGTCTTCATAATCTGGGGCATGTGACTTGTTTTTCCGAGTTGAGCACATGATGTCCTTGCTTTCTTCTTCCTTGCTCAGCTGACTAGTCAAGTCCAAGATCTTGTCAGGCAGAAATCGATCCGAGTGATATAGTAATGCCTTGATGAGTTTTCGGTCTCTTTCTAGCACCAACCAGCCTTGGGGATCATTTGGGCATCTTCTAGCCCTTACAAGCTCCTTAGCCTTTTCCCTCCTTCGAGCTTTCGAGTATTTTTCAACCCTGATGTACTTCCGAGCATTTTCTTGTCCCAACCAGCCCTGACAAGTTTTCGGGCTTTCTCTAGCCCTAACCGTGCTGCTAGGCATTCTCTAGCCCTAATGTGCTCACGAGCATTTCCTAGCCCTGACATGCTTCCGGTCTTTCTCTAGCCCTGACATGCTTTGGGCATCCTCTAGCCCTTATGAGCTTCTGGGCTTTCTCTAGCCTTAATGAGCTCACGGGCATTTCCTAACCCTGATGTGCTTCCGGGTTTTCTCTAGCCCGATAAGCTTTCAGGCATTTTCTAGTCTTGACGAGCTCACAGATATTTCCTAGCCCTGACATACTTTTGGGCTTTCTCTAGTCTTGAGGAGCTTTCAGGTATTCTCTAGCCCTGATGAGCTCACGGGCATTTCCTAACCCTGACGTGCTTCCAAGCTTTCTCTAGTCCTGACGAACTTTCAGGCATAAAATGCCTTAAAATCTTTTTATGAAGTAGGACTATCACCCGGTTAGCCGAGCTGGCATATACCCGCCTTGCGGCCTGACATGAAATGCCTTAAAATCTTCTAGTGAAGTGGGAATAACACTCAATAGGTCGCCCTGGTTTATACCCGCCTTAAGGCCTGGTATTAAATGTCTTAGAGACTTTTTGTAAAGCAGGACTAACACCCGGTAGGTCAGCCTAGCTTATACCAGCCTTGAGACTTGGCATTAAATGCCTTAGAAACTTTTTTTATGAAGCGGAAATAATGCCCGGTAGGTCGGCCTGGCTTATACCCACCTTGAGACTTGGCATCAAATGCCTTGTTGTGCGGGACCCACGCCCAGATGGCCTTGTATGAATTTGTTTGTTTCCGCAGTCCAACGGCTGAATTATATGTGGGACCCATGCCTAGATGGCCTTGTGACCTTTTATGAATATTTGTTTCCACAGACCAACGCCCATATTATATATGGGACCATGTCCGGATAGCCTTGTGGCCTTTTATGAATATTTGTTTCTGCAGACTACCAGCCAAATTATTTGCAGGACCCATACTCGGATGGCCTTGTGGCCTTGTCTCTACGCTTTCATCCATTCAACGTTTCTGATTTTCCTATCAAAAAAGAAACTTGAAGACTGCATTCTAGTTTTATAATATTTCCATAAAGTATAAATATTTTCTAAGGATAAAAAAAAATTCTCGGTCGTTTGACTTGACCAATTTTAAAACTTGGAATTTAATCCAAAAGCTGAGCATCTGTGACATTCTCCTTATTATCACCCCTATTAACACTCGTTCCTTCTGCAATCATATGAATAGCTCCCTAAAAATTCACTGTCAGGGGTGGTTTCAAAAATTGTTATCTCGAGCTTGGGCCTCTTATCTTTTTTACTCTTTATGATGAACTTTCAAAGTGTGTCGTCCCTTATTAACCTCTTGATCTCATCTTTTAATTGTCGGTACTCCTCTATTACATGTCTGTGGTCTTTATGACAATAGCAGTACCTAGTCCTATCTCATTTTTCGGCTTTCTTAGGGTTGAGTTTGAGAGGCCACATGATCTTCTTGTCATTTTTCCTAATCTACATTAGAATATACATTCGTGAGTCATTTAATGGGGTATATCTCTTATATTTACCTTGGCCATTCCTTTTTTGAGAGACCAGGTAACTTTTGTGGCCTCCTTCATACCCTTGCTTCTCTAGCTTTTGACCTTGCTTTTGATTCATCATTTTATCCTCTTTCCATCCTTTCTAGCACCTTTGAGTAGCCCGTACCCTTTTCTAGCCAACGTCCTTCGGAATATCATCTGATGGCTCCTCTTCCCCAAACTTGTCCTTCCCTTTGGACTGCGTCTGGTTTGCCCTTGTCGAGTCTTTGAGGTATCTACAGGGAATTCCTCCCTTCTCCTAGGAGCCATGAGTGACGCCTCTTCCTGAGCTTTATATTACTCGAAAATAAACTGCAACCTTCGGACGTACTAGAGTATTTACTCAATGCTTAGATTGTTGGGATCTGATTCGTCGACTATAAGAGGTGTGTTTTGTCTATAGATAAGAGTGAAAGAAATGATAATATCCTCATTGGTAGCAACCTTAGCAGTAGCTTATGAATTATCGGCCATTTCGAGAGAAAGAAGAGAGAGATTTCTTTTTAAGAGAAATGAAATAAGAGACTGTAGAAAAATAATATTTTATTGTTATTGTTCATAATAAAGATTACAACCTATTTATATATAAAAGAGGAAAATCAAGTCTATGATTATACAATCCCGAAGATTAAGCAACTAACCCATCTATCAATATTTACTTCCTATATTAATATATTTACTTCCTATAATCTATAACACTCCCCCTCAAGTTGGAGGATAAAGATTAATCATGCCCAACTTGTTATATATATAATCAACTCGTCCCATACAACTTAGCAGACACCAAATTTGTGAACCCAAATTCTTCCAATAATTGACATACCCACAAAACTTCACAAACGATTTTTGCCATGACTCGACATTCAGATTCAGCACTAGAACGGGAGACCACATTTTCTCAGCTTGGTAAAACGCCTTACACACAACATAAATACGAGAAATATTCCCTTTGCCAGAATATAGAAATTCCAAATACTCCATTAATTCTTTAACAAATTCATAATGATTAATAAGACTAATCACCTTACTGTGAATAGAATTTCGAATCCGTGAACAGTACTCGATGAACAGTACTCGTGACTCTTGAACAGTACCCGATGAACAGTACCCGATGAACAGTACCCGATGAACAGTACTCGTACCCGATGAATAATTTCCGTGAACAATACCTTATGAACAGAGCCCTAAGTCAGTCTCCAAATGTTACCCTTTATGGATAACCCAAATGAACAGAGTCCTAAATCTCTAAATATTACCCTTTATGAGTAATCCAAATGAACAGAGTCCTAAGTCTCCAAACATTACCCTTTATGAGTAACCCAAATGAACAGAGCCCTAAGTCTCCAAAGGTTACCCTTTATGAGTAACCCAAATGAACAGATCCCTAAGTCTCCAAACGTTACCCTTTATGAGTAACCCAAATGAACAAAGCTCTAAGTCTCCAAAGGTTATCCTTTATGAGTAACCCAAATGAACAGAGCCCTAAGTCTCCAAATGTTACCCTTTATGAGTAACCCAAATGAACAGAGCCCTAAGTCTCCAAATGTTACCCTTTTATGGGTAACCCAAATAAACAGTATCAAAAAGACGCCTCCAACCAACACCCAAACGGCAAACGAACTACAAATTTGACAAAGGAGCTACAAGGCGACTTTGGCATCCTCTTTAGGTGAACGGTGAGAGACAAATATTATCCTAGATGGATAACACAAAAGAACAGGTCCTGAGTCTCCAAAAATTTAAAACTTGACGAGAAAGAAAAAAAATCTCTACAAACCTGGCTCTGATACCATGTAGAAAGATAATATTTACTCAATGCTTAGATTGTTGGGATCTGATTCGTCGACTATAAGAGGTGTGTTTTGTCTATAGATAAGAGTGAAAGAAATGATAATATCCTCATTGGTAGCAACCTTAGCAGTAGCTTATGAATTATCGGCCATTTCAAGAGAAAGAAGAGAGAGATTTCTTTTTAAGAGAAATGAAATAAGAGACCAAGCTTTAATCCAAATGAACAGAAAGAATTCAATGGATTTTTTGAAAATAGAACCAAATGATGTTGCTGAAACCAAAATGATAACTTGGCCAGAATGGAGCTATGTTGTGATTGGCTAATCCTGCAAAACAGAGAGGGTGAGTGATAGAGCCAAATTTAGACCAATTTATCATGATATTATTAATGTTAATTTACACTTCTTCTGTCTAATTTTGTGATTTTAATCTTATTTTGCAGAAAATGGCGTAAAGAGACAATTTGGTGAAAATGCCCCTAAAATTGCCTAAAATGGAGCAAAGGAGAGCAAGCATGCCAAGTGCAACTTGAAAGGAGCCAAATAAGGAAAGCAATTTGAAATTCAAATTTCAAATCCTTAAGAGAATTCAAAATTCAAAATCAAGATTCAACTCATTAAGGAAAGTGTCAAATAAGGAAAGTGGCAAATAAGGAAAGTGGCAAATAAGGAAAATGCAGTCAACAGAGCAGTTTGAAATTCAAGATCTTCATGAATCTTTTTCCTTATTTAAGAAGCCAAATCTTCAAGATGCACATTCAGATTTTGAAATTCAAAAATCAACTTGTTAAGGAAGCCAAATCTCAAGATACTTGCCATCCATGCCTTGCACATTCAAAATTCAAAATTCAAAAGAGAGGCCCCACCTCTTTAATGCAATGGGTGGCATGGGCAGCATATGGGCAACCAAGAATTCAACTTGGGCAGTAAGGAGACCTAGGGCAACACTTTTTAACTATAAAAAGACACATAAGGAGCCTCCCTATGCCTCTTACACTCTCCTTTGGATATACATACGAGATTGCAAGTAGCCACATCTCTTCTTCATCTCTTTCTTTATTTTTGATTTTGTTTCAGCCATGAGTGGCTGAAACCTTTTAAATCTAGTTGAAGATTGATTGAAACTTTAGTTGTTTTATGGATTGGGAGATCTGAACATACATTGTTATCTTTAGTTTATTCAATATTTATACAATTTCATGCTTGATTCCATTATTGCTTTGTTATTATAATCAATGTGGCCACTTGATTCTTGATTGCAAGGTAATATATTGTTAGTTTGAATAGTTTTCAGTCCGTAATTGCTTGGATTGTTCAAATATAAGAACACTTGGTGTAAAAACTAAGAAAGTTGCATAATCTAGCAATATCACCATACATTTGGGTAGCTAGGATTATATCTCTCTATTTCTTAACGCAATTGACAGTTGTTTGTTGCCTGAGGCCCAAGGACGTTCCTTGGCAACTTGGTGATTAGTGATTAATCAGAGGACGTTCCCTAATTGGTTTAATCTTAAGGAGAGACATGGTGGTGAGAAGCGTCTTCCATCTCCATAACTAATCTATTGAAACAACCAAAGAAACATAGTGTTAATGATCAATCCTAACAACTGAAGTGAATCTGATTCTTCAACTAGAACTTTCTCATTATTGATTTGTCTTTATTTTATTATTAGCTCTTCCTTATTGTTTTGCTTTCATTATTAGTTCAACTGAAACAATCCCACAACCCCTTTTTACTTTAATTGCAGTCTGCTTTTATTTTGCTTTCAGCTTATTTCGCTTTCAGTTTATTTCACTTTTAGTTTCTTTGCTTTCAGTTTACTTTCTTGGTCTTGATAAGGAAGATAGGTAAGTTCTCAATTCCCTGTGGATTCGATCCTTTCATCACTATCTACAGTTGTAAGATTATTGATAACCATAAAGGTTATTTTTGACCGGCCTTGACAACCGTGAGTCAGTGAGGTGGTGGGTAACCACGGCAACCACTCTGACACTCAAGTCAGTAATCTGGAGAAAATGGTGAATGAAGAACTTGAGAGTATTTGTGCAAGAGAATTACATACCTTTGTCTCTATGATCATTCCCCATTTGTACTGTAAGAAGGTGGAGATAAATATAATATTTTCTGATAATTTGACAATGATATGACCGGCTCGTAGGTAAGGAATCTTCATTGGCTTGTTGATCGCGAATCCTGTGATCGCAGGTGTAAAGGAGATCTGTTGGATTATAACTGTAACGACCTGTGAAGTGGATCGTTACTGGCGCTAAGGTTCAGATCGACTTAAAGTCGTTGGAGCCCATAGAAAGTCTATTACACATCCTGTTACACCTAATATAATCCCATACATGATCACACGAATAACAAAAATATAACCATGCTCCAGCAATATCCCCATCTCTTTTAAGGTTAGATCTTTATGTGTTTATGTATGTATGTTTTGTTGTTTGCTATGTATGTGCTAGTTGAGGAACATTCGGGGACGAATGTTCTTAAGGGGGGGAGAATGTAATACCCGGCTAGACTCCGGTATCGGAATTCCTACCGTCCGGTGGAATCTCGGATGTCGGAAACCTCTAGAAGGGTAAAACCATGTTTTCATGAGATGTTTTAAGGTTTTTGATGATTTTGAATGAAAATTAAATGAGTTTTTGCATGAAAAGTCCTTGGAGGAAAACCCAGGTTCGGCCGCCGAAAGTTAAGTCCGGCCGCCGAACATGCATGCGTTTTGGAGGCACGTTAGGCCCCCGAAAGCATGAGTGAGGGAAGTCTAGGTTCGGCCGCCGAAACTCAAGTTCGGCCGCCAAACATGGCATGCATGCGGAAGCACTTTCGGCCCCCGAACGTGGCCTGGCCAACCACCTATAAATGGGTCACTTAGCCGAAATGGGTGAGCTTTCTCCCATTTTCTGCCACAGCTAGCTTCCGACCTCCCTCTCCTCAAATCTTGTGTTCTTTCTCCAAATCTCCTCCATTTTTCTTGAGTTTTCACCTCACTTTGCAAGTTTTGAGCATTTGAGACAAGTTTTGGAGCTTTGGGAACTCAGGAGCTCATTTGCTTGGATCTTCGAGTTTAGGTCGCCTCTCTCTCGATCATCAAGAGGTAAGAGCCGATCTTAAGCTCATTGTATGTTTTAAGTAAGTTTTAAGTTGTTTTACGGGGTAGAATGGCATGTTTAGGGTTGTATGAGTTTTTGAGCAAATGTTATGTTTTTGAACAATGTGGCATGTTTGAAGTGTTGTAGTTGAGGTATTTGATAGTTTGAGACCCCTAGGTGTGATGTATGATATGTATGCATGTTTTAGAACCAGTTTATGCTTGATTTGAGGTTTTGGGAGGCAAGAGGTTCATTTGAGCCAAGTTTCTGCCCATTTGGGAGAAACCAGGTTCGGCAGCCGAAGGAACTTTCGGCCGCCGAACCCCCTTGTGGAGGCAGCATTCGGCTGCCGAAGCTTGCCCCCGAAAGGAGACTTTCGTCTCTGTCTGGGACTTTCGGCCGCCGAAGGTGCCGCCGAAAGTGCCTGACTTTCGGCTCTGGAGGGACTTTCGGCCGCCGAACCTGCCGCCGAAAGTGCCCTGTCCAGCCTTTCTTTGCATGTTTTGCATGGACGTTTTGAGATGTTTTAGGGGGTTTTGGGGGGATGTTTTTTAGAGTTATGTTCTAGTATGTTGGTCAACATTACATGCCTCAAGCTCGGTTCAAATATAACTTATACTTAAAAACTTTAAGATAAAAGGATCATGAAGCAGGGCTTACAAGGAAGAACTCGGGCAAAGCACAATTTTAATCCACACATTAATACATGTTCACAGCTATATTATTACAACAGGCTATACTAGCAACTCAGCTGACTTCCCAATCTAATGCTCCAATATGGTCAACATTACATGCCTCATCAAATGCTCCAATATGGTCAACATTACATGCCTCAAGCTCGGTTCAAATATAACTTATACTTAAAAACTTTAAGATAAAAGGATCATGAAGCAGGGCTTACAAGGAAGAACTCGAGCAAAGCACAATTTTAATCCACACATTAATACATGTTCACAGCTATATTATTACAACAGGCTATACTAGCAACTCAGCTGACTTCCCAATCTAACTCTGATCTTACAAACCGGAAAGGGGATAAGTTACAAGAGCCTAGTGAGCATAACATAAAAAGAAATAGTTCAATAAAATATATGATCATATGAATGCGTCACAACATAAGCAATTCACATCAAGATGGATTTGTTGCCAGTAACTCTCTACAGATTCCAATAGTCCCCGGCCCACGACGGATGCTCCTCAGGACTTTCTCTTAAACATAACATAAAATAATATATCCATAGTGTTAGGGGCGTAGAATGGGCCCCGACCTGGACTTCCATATCCATCATAATATATCATAATATACTCAAGGGCTAGTGGGTCATCCAACATCCATCCACAACAACAATAAATTATACAATGCATCATATTCGTGAACTCTAATGCAAAACAACCTAATTACATATACATGACATTCGTGATGAATGAGTATGCTTAAAAAGTTTGATTCCTTTAAATAATGATTTAGTTTAGTTCTACTCACCTCTGGTTGATGCACGCCTAATACTGAAGCAGTTATCTCACTGCAAGCCTCTATGGTCTCCCAAGTCCGATCCTACACAGATGGACTTAAATGAGGAAACAAACATAACTTTTATAACACTTAAATAACCCCCCAAAAAACCCCTAAGAGCACACAAGAACACTCATTAGAAATAAGCAAAAACAGGCTGGATAGGGGACTTTCAGCGGTAGGTTCTGTGGCCTAAAGTCCCTCACAGATCCGAAGGTCAAAACCTTCGAGGGCAGGTTAGGTAGCCAAATGGTTGCCTCCATAGGCAAGTTCAGCGGCTGAACCTTGCTTCCGTGATCGAACCTGAGTTCTCCAGCAAGGCAGAACTCGATTCTACCCTAAACCTCAACTACCAAAATACAATGAAACTCACATGCAGAAGCCTCAAAATAACCATGCATATCCTAAAACACAAGAAACACTTAATGCTAACCTAAACTTCCACATGCATTGAACAAAACTACTCATCATGTAGACATTCTAGGTTCAAACATAAAAGGAGAAAAGACATCCATTGCATGCATTCTCAAAATAGCAACTCCAGCAACACATAACTAACATTGAGTCCAAAACAAAAGGGTTTAGAGAAGCCGAACTTACCTCTTTAAAGGGACACAACCACAAGAACAAAGAGGAAGTTTTGGGGAAGGAAAATGGATGAACTTAGAAGATCCCAAGAGCTAGAACTTTGAAACACAATTCAATCTTCCAAAAAAAGGTAAAAACTCATGAAAAAATTACTTAAAAGAGCATTATGACGGAGAGAGCCAGAAAAACTCACCTCTGCTCGAAATGGAGAGAAAGTTCTCTCCATTTCAGGCAGAGCCCCTTTTATAGGTGGCTGGAGAAACCACCTTCAACGGCCAAACTTGAAGGTTCAACAACCGAACTTGAAGGTTCGATGGCCGAACCTTAAAACCTTTACAGAACTCTTTTTTTTTTAAAACATGTTTTAAAATGCTTCAAATTCATTTTATAAAAGTCCTATTTTACCCTTCTAAAGATTTCAGCTTTGAGATTCCAGATTCTGGTGGAGATTCCATCGAAAAGTTGAAATTCCAATGCCGGAGTTTAGTCGGGTATTACAATAACTATTAATGATAAATTTCTTATAGAGCCTCGCCCTAAATTTAAGAGGGCGAGTCTGTCTGACCTGTCCTGAGACTGGGTCTTCTTTTCTTTCGGTTGCAAACACCATGATCATCTGGCCTTCCTTTCAACGGGTATCATTTTTCCCTAACTCCAGGTTTGCAGGATCAGAATTAGCTCGAGAAACTAGCTGAGTTACTGGTATAGCCTGTTGTAATAGTATAACTGTGGACATGTATAAATTTGTGGATTAGAATTGTGCTTTGCTTGTGTTCTTCCTTGTAATCCCTGTTTCATGATCCTTTTATGTAAAAGTTTTTAAGTATAATTTATATTCGAACCGAGCTTGAGACATGTTATGTTGACCATACTGAAGCATTTGATGAGAGCTCTAGTATGGATTTTTATATTTTCAGTTATGATGCATGCACAGGTCGAGCCTTGGTTCATGTAATGATTATGTTTTTGTTGTTCGTGTGATCATGTATGCGATTATATCAGGTGTAACAAGATGTATAGTAGGTTTACTACGGACTCCGGCGATCTTAAGTCGATCTGAACCCTAGCACCGATAGCGGTCTAGTTTCCGGGTTGTTACAAGATTCGCCTTCCATGCTCATGTAGCAAAGCCTGATCCTACTCATAAATGACGATTGCTTATTTCTCGAGTCGTGCTCAAAACTTGATAGCGAAGCTACCATATAAAAACTCCTCTTCTCCTTCGAAAACCACTTTTGCTTACAACTGTCTTTTGTGCTTTTAGAAAAGACTAGACCATTTCTCTTTTCTATTTAAAGACTCCCCTATTCAATGTAACTCCTTTTCACTTTTTGTAACGACCCCAAAATGGACCGTCACTGGCGCTAGGATTCAGGTCGGCTTAAGGCCGCCAGAACCCGTAGCAAGCCTGCTATAATCTCTGTGTACCTGTAAATCTCATACATGATCATACATTTTCTGTGAAAATAAAAAAACTCTTTTCTCTATACCAAGGCTTAACCTGTGCATGCACTATCTCTGTACTCTTTACTCCGTACTCTGTACTCTGTACTCTGTACCCCTGACTAGAGCTTGCTCTAGATGGGTTAACTCATACCTGTTAAGCCTGATTTTTCACATACAGTAAAATATATATACATATACAGATCATGTACATAACAAACATCACTAAGTCAAGCACATTGCTAACGTTATACACAACTAGTACATCTCTTTAATATTACATGTCCACTCTAAGCTATTACACATCTCTTTACTCTTTCTGTACTCTGTGGATCTCCTCTGTATACTGTATACTGAACCTGCAAAACTGGGGTTAAGGGAGTGGGATGAGCTCTATAGCCCAGTGAGTAGAACAATAAAACATATCATTAAAGCATGATCTTATGGAATGCATCATAACACAGACAATCCACATCAAGGGTAAACCTGTCACCACATAGTTCCGGTAACTCTGCCGTGCCAGGGCGTAGAATCGAGCACCTGGTCTTCCTGTCATATATATCTATATGTGTATATAACACCTCTGTACTTACCATTGCCAGGGCGTAGTCAAAGGCTCCTAGACTTTACTATATACCTGCCAGGGCGTAGTCAAAGGCTCCTGGACTTCTCTGTGCCAGGGCGTAGTCAAAGGCTCCTGGACTTCTCTCAGAGACTATTGGATCATTCAGCATTCACTCACAACAACAATTAATGATGCAATGCAACATATTCGTGAATTCTAATGCAAACAACCTGCTGTATATTCATGATGCATGAACTATGCTGAAAGCAGTTTATGTCACAATTACAAGTATTAAGTTTAGTTCCACTCACCTCTGGCTAACTGGACTGACTCTGCAGGCTCTGAAAACTCTGGAGCAGAACTCACTGCTGCTCTCATTGGTTCCTCTGGTCTGTCCCTATACAGATGGACTCAAATGAGGGACCAAACTAGCTTATGAACAACTCTATAAAATTTCCCAAGAATCCCCTTAAACTCACTCTAACATCCATGCAAAGCATGCAAAGGAAAGCTGGACAGGACACTTTCGGCGGCAAGTTCGGCAGCCGAAAGTCCTCTCCAGAGATGAAACTCATGCACCTTCAGCGGCCGAATCTCTACTTTCGGCAGCCGAACCCTTTCGGGGGCAAGTTTCGGAGGCTGAAAGGCACTCCAGAGACGAAAGTCTCTATCCTTCGGCGGCACCTTCGGCGGCCGAACTCCCCTCCAGAGCCGAAAGTCCAAAAGCTCGGGGGCAAGCTTGGGCAGCTGAAGCCACCTCCTCATGGGTTCGGCGGCCGAATATACCTTCGGCGGCTGAACCTGAGTTCATCTGCAAGGCAGAAACTTGCTCTGCCTCTCGCCAAAAGCACCAAAACCCTCTCAATCTCAACCACCTCAATTCCTTAACTTGCATATACCCAAGTATATGCTCAAAGGGGTCAAAAACTACCTTACAACCCCAAACACACAACACATACAACACAAAAACAAGCTTTACTCACAAAATCAGCAAAACCTCACAAATAACCCTATTCATGCAACTCTCTCCCAAAACCACATAAAACCTTCAAAAAACATAAAAACAAGCTCAGGATCTTCACTTACCTCTTGAATCCAAGAAGATGAACGATCCTAACGTGGAGTTTTGGAGCAACTCTCCTTCAAACTCTCCAAACTTCACAACTTTGAGTTTTTAGCTTAAAACCTTCAAAATACCATAAAAATCAAATCTTTGCAAGATTGGCTGAAAACATGAAAGAATACTCACAAAGGACAGGGTCTCACCTCAGAAAGTGAAAGAAAACGGTGATGGTTATCCTTTCAACCGACTGAGGGCCATTTATAGGTGGCTGGCCAGACCACCTTCGGCGGCCACACGTGAAACCGAAAGTCATGCATGTTCGGCGGCCGAACCTCAACTTCGGCGGCCGAACCTGGCTTTTCTGCCTTGGTTCATTTCACTCACAAACTCATTTCCTTATGCTGTACAACTGATGAACATCTCAAAACAAGATAGAAAAACATAAATCGAACCCTCTAGAGACTTCCGACATCCCGGACTCCACCGGAAGGTAGAATTCCGATGCCGGACTCCAGCCGGGTATTACATTCTCCCCCCCTTAAGAACATTCGTCCTCGAATGTTCCTAACACAAACAACTAACACATAAAAAGAAGGAAACTAACCTCAAAATAAATATGGATACTGCTGGAGCATAGACTCCCGCGTCTCCCAGGTGCACTCTTCTAGATTATGGTGGTTCCACAGAACTTTCACCATTGGGATCTCTTTGTTCCTTAGCTGTCTGATCTGTGTGTCCAGAATCCGCACTAGCTGCTCTATATAGGTGAGATCTCTAAGAATCTCCACATCAGGCTCACTCAGAACCTGATTCGGATCTGACACAAACTGCCGTAGCATAGAAACATGAAATACCGGGTGAATTCTCTCCATAGAAGCAGGTAAATCCAGCTTATACGACACATTCCCGATCCTCTGCAAAATCTCAAAGGGTCCAATGTATCGTGGAGCTAACTTACCCTTCTTCCCAAAATGAACCACTCCCTTCATTGGAGACACTTTCAGCAATACCCAATTACCTTCCTGGAACTCTAACTGTTTTCTACGAACGTCTGCATAACTTTTCTGTCTGCTCTACGCTGTTCTGATTCTCTCTCTGATCATGGGCACCACTCTACTGGTAATCTCTACTAACTCTGGCCCTGCAAGAGCCTTCTCTCCTATCTCTTCCCAGCAAACAGGGGATCTGCACTTCCTCCCATACAAAGCTTCATAAGGAGCCATCCCTATGCTAGCATGATGGCTGTTATTGTAGGCAAACTCCACCAAAGGTAGATGCTGCCTCCAAGAACCGCCAAAGTCTAACACACACAGTCGAAGCATATCCTCTATGGTCTGGATGGTCCTCTCTGACTGTCCAT
Organism: Manihot esculenta; assembly: GCF_001659605.2. Lineage (NCBI taxonomy): Eukaryota > Viridiplantae > Streptophyta > Magnoliopsida > Malpighiales > Euphorbiaceae > Manihot > Manihot esculenta. The sequence goes on along the minus strand of NC_035176.2, from coordinate 13,489,641 downwards.
CAGTCTGTGGGTGGAAAGCAGTGCTAAAATCCAATCGCGTGCCCATCGCACTCTGCAGACTTCGCCAAAATCTGGAGGTAAACTGAGCTCCTCTGTCTGAGACTATAGACACTGGAACTCCATGTAATCTCACTATCTCATCTAGATATACCTGTGCCAACTTATCCACAGAATAGTTACTCCGAACTGGAAGAAAATGAGCAGATTTCGTGAGTCTGTCCACAATCACCCATATAGAGTCTATCCTGTTGGACGTTGCTGGTAAGCCCACTACAAAATCCATAGCTATGTTCTCCCATTTCCACTCTGGAATCGGCAGTGGGTTAAGCATTCCAACTGGTTTCTAATGCTCTAGTTTCACCCTCTAGCAAACCTCACAGGTTGTCACAAACTGCGCCACTTCTTTCGTCATGGCTGGCCACCAATAAACTCTTTTTAGATCCTGGTACATCTTGGTGGCTCTTGGGTGAACACTATACCTCGCATTATGAGCTTCCCTCATAATGTCTTCCTTCACACTGTTCCTATCTGGTACACAAAGGCGACTCCCATAACGGAGGATCCCTTTGCTGTCAAATCTGAACTCTACACTGTTGCCTGACTGAACAGTCCTGGCAATTTTCATCAACTCTGGGTCCTCGTGCTGTTTCTAAGCTATCTGCTCCAGAAACACAGGTGTCACTCTCATCTGTGCTATCAACGCACCTGTACCAGACAACTCTAGCTGTAACCCCTCTTCTAAGAGCTTGTAAAGCTCCATCACGACTGGCCTTCGCTCTGCTGCTATATGGGATAAACTGCCTAGTGACTTCCGGCTTAGGGCGTCTGCCACAACATTCGCCTTACCCGGATGATACTGGATCTTACAATCATAATCACTGAGCAATTCTACCCATCTTCTCTGCCGCAAATTCAGTTCTCTCTGACTCAAGATGTACTGTAAACTCTTGTGATCAGTGAAGATCTCGCATTTAACCCCATAGAGGTAATGCCGCCACATCTTGAGTGCAAAAATAACTGCTGCCATCTCTAGGTCATAGGTGGGGTAATTCAACTAGTGCTTCTTCAACTGTCTAGAAGCATAAGCTATCACCCTATCACTTTGCATCAAAACACAGCCCAATCCCACTCGAGATGCATCACAGAACATTGTGAAATCCTCATTACTGACAGGCAGAGCTAGCACTGGTGCTGTTGTCAATCTCCTCTTGAGCTCCTCAAAGCTCTCCTCGCACTGGTCTGACCAGACAAACTTCTGGTTCTTCTGAGTCAGTTTGGTCATAGGAGCTGCTATCTTTGAGAAGTCCTGAACGAACCTCCTGTAGTAACCTGCCAGTCCCAGAAAGCTTTTAATCTCAGTCACTGTAGTGGGTCTGGGCCAGTTAGCTACAGCCTCTATCTTCTTAGGGTCTACCTCAATACCCTCTGCTGATACCACATGTCCCAAGAAGGAAATGCTCCTCAACCAAAACTCGCACTTCGAGAACTTGGCATACAAACCATGCTCTCTCAGTGTCTGCAGAACTATCCTCAGATGCTGGGCATGCTCCTCTGCATCTCTGGAATACACTAAAATATCATCGATGAAAACAATGACAAAGTGATCCAGAAACTCACTGAAAACTCTGTTCATGAGATCTATGAATGCTGCAGGGGCGTTAGTCAACCCGAACGACATCACTAAGAACTCATAATGCCCATATCTAGTTCGAAAAGCTGTCTTTAACACATCTGCCTCTCTGACTCTCAACTGATGATACCCGGATCTCAGATCTATTTTAGAGAAACAACCCGCTCCAGCTAGCTGGTCAAATAGATCATCAATCCTAGGTAGAGGATACCTATTCTTGGTAGTGACCTTGTTCAACTGTCTGTAGTCGATACAAAGTCTGAGAGATCCATCCTTCTTTCTGACAAAAAGCACTGGAGCACCCCAAGGTGAGGTACTAGGGCGGATGAAACTCTTATCTACCAAATCCTGCAACTGTTCTTTCAACTCTTTTAACTCTGCTAGCGCTATCCTGTAGGGAGGAATAGAGATAGGTCTGGTACCAGGCAGCAATTCTATTTCAAACTCTATCTCCCTATCAGGTGGTAATCCTGGTAAGTCGACTGGGAACACATCTGGAAACTCTCGAACTACTGGTACTGCGGCTGGTTCCCTAACCTGACTATCTAGCTCCCTCACATGAGCTAGAAACCCCTGACAACCCCTCCTAAGCAAACGACGAGCCTGAAGGGCTGAAATCAAACCTCTGGGTGTACCTCTCCTGTCTCCTCTGAAGACACACTCTGACCCATCCTGATCTCTAAGCTTAACTATCTTCTCTCTACAGTCCAAAGTAGCCTTATATGCAGATAGCCAATCCATCCCTAGAATGACATCAAAATCTGTCAAGTCTAGAACCACAAGGTCAGCTGGAAGGCATCTACCCTCTATGAACACTGGACTGAAACGACAGACTGACATTGCCACTGATGGGTCACATTTAGGTCCACTAACCCAGAGAGGATACTCTAACTCAGAACTGATCAAACCCAATCTCTCTATGGCTCTCGAAGCAATAAAGGAATGAGAAGCACCGGGGTCCATCAAAGCATACACATCTGAACACCCAATGATGAGATTACCTGACACCACTGTGTTCGACATGTTAGCCTCCTCCTGTGTCACAGTGAAAATCCGTGCTGGGGCTACCGGATTTCCACCTCGGGAACCTGCTGCTGAAGTAGAGGCTGCCCCTCTCCCTCTACCTCTGCCACTACTCTGAGGCATGACTGGAGCTGCTGGCTGTACAACTGGCTGTACCACACTGCCTGAACTCATCTGCTGGGATGGTGCAAAAGTCACCTGAGGACAATCCCGAGCAATATGCCCTTCCTGTCCACATCTAAAACAAGCTGTAGATCCCAACCGACAAGCTCCTCCATGTGGTCTTCCACATCTTCTGCATACTGGAGCTGTGCCAGAGCTTGAGCCACTACCTATTCCCAGACCTGACTTGACTTTATTCCAGAACTTACTCTTTGTTCCTTTTGCTCTATCCCATCTTTTGCTGCCTGAAGTGCCTGAACTGGGGGCCTTAGAACCCGAAGCCTGTGCCTTTGACTGTTTCTGAATATTGGCACTAGCTTCCATTTTCCTGGCTGCGTCCACTATCGTGTGGAAACTCTCCTTTTCTGCTGGAAGAATCAAGGATGAATACCTGGGATGCAATCTCATAGTATATCTCCTTGCCTTCTTCTGATCAGTATCATAGGCTTGACCCACATACTGAAGCAAATCCAGGAACTTATCTGTAAACTCGTCAACACTCATCTCATCTGTCTGTCTCAACTGCTCAAATTCAATTACTTTCATCTCCCTAGAGCTATCAGGAAAAGCCCACCCTGCAAACTCATTGGCGAACTCTCCCCATGACATACTGTTCACCCTGGGCTCCATATAGTTCTTGAACCATTCTCGAGCTTTCTTACATTTAAGTGTAAACCCTGCCATCTCAATGGCTCTACTATCATCTGCTCCCAATTCACTGGTTATCATCCTAACTGATCTGAGGTATTCAAATGGATCATCTCCCGTGTTGTATTTAGGAGCATCCAATTTCAAGTACTCTGTCATTTGTACCTTACCTCCAGATGAGCTAGGTTGATGTCTGTCAACAACAGGGACTACTGGTTCTGGTGGTGGTGGTACTGGGTCATTTGGCTCTGGGTGTGCTGCACTTGGATGGGTAGGGGAGGGTGGATACATCGGATATGGTGGGTAATAAGGCGGATAAGGCATATATGGCATGTAAGGAGGATATGGGACAAAACTAGAGTACTCCGACATACCTCCCATCGGATACTCTGGGTCCTGCGGAAAGGCTGGATAGCCAAAACCTGAGGCCTGAGCGCCTCCCTACGACTCTCCCATACCTTCCTCAAATCTGCCTATACCCATGCTGTCATCTCTAGACTGGTCAATCTCCATAGCCTCCCTCCTTTCCTCTGATCTTTCTCCCCTAGCTGTTCCCCTTCTGCTCTCGTCGACAGACCTTCTAGGGTCTATTGACGTACCTTCCCTGCTAGATCTCTGAGACCTTGCTCTTGGCAATGCAGGAGGACGAGCAGTTGGTCTCTCACTATCTGGTGGGACTCCAGTCAATCGAGCTGATCGACGAGTTCCTCTCATCTTTACTCTCTGGAAAACAACACAGAATATAACACTTTAGCACATACACATCACATAGCAATAAGGCACATGCATAACTCATGGCATTACACAGATAGGACTCCATACCCTATCCTAGTGGACATGATTTCCTATTGTGCTTGACCACTTCTAGCCTCTATGAGCCCGATACTGTCTCTATAGGTCCGATCATGTGAACCTAGGGCTCTGATACCAATCTGTAACGACCCCAAAATAGACCGTCACTGGCGCTAGGATTCAGGTCGGCTAAGGCTGCCAGAACCTGTAGCAAGCCTGCTATAATCTCTGTGTACCTGTAAATCTCATACATGATCATACATTTTCAGTGAAAATAAAAAAACTCTTTTCTCTATACTAAGGCTTAACCTGTGCATGCACTATCTCTGTACTCTGTACTCTGTACTCTGTACCCCAGACTAGAGCTTGCTCTAGATGGGTTAACTCATACCTGTTAAGCCTGGTTTTTCACATACAATAAAACATATATACATATACAGATCATGTACATAACAAACATCACTAAGTCAAGCACATTGCTAACGTTATACACAACTAGTACATCTCTTTAATATTACATGTCCACTCTAAGCTATTACACATCTCTTTACTCTTTCTGTACTCTGTGGATCTCCTCTGTATACTGTATACTGAACCTGCAAAACTGGGGTTAAGGGAGTGGGATGAGCTCTATAGCCCAGTGAGTAGAACAATAAAACATATCATTAAAGCATGATCTTATGGAATGCATCATAACACAGACAATCCACATCAAGGGTAAACCTGTCACCACATAGTCCCGGTAACTCTGCCGTGCCAGGGCGTAGAATCCAGCACCTGGTCTTCCTGTCATATATATCTATATGTGTATATAACACCTCTGTACTTACCATTGCCAGGGTGTAGTCAAAGGCTCCTAGACTTTACTATATACCTGCCAGGGCGTAGTCAAAGGCTCCTGGACTTCTCTGTGCCAGGGCGTAGTCAAAGGCTCCTGGACTTCTCTGTGCCAGGGCGTAGTCAAAGGCTCCTGGACTTCTCTTAGAGACTATTCGATCATTCAGCATTCACCCACAACAACAATTAATGATGCAATGCAACATATTCGTGAATTCTAATGCAAACAACCTGCTGTATATTCATGATGCATGAACTATGCTGAAAGCAGTTTATGTCTCAATTACAAGTATTAAGTTTAGTTCCACTCACCTCTGGCTAACTGGACTGACTCTGCAGGCTCTGAAAACTCTGGAGCAGAACTCACTGCTGCTCTCATTGGTTCCTCTGGTCTGTCCCTATACAGATGGACTCAAATGAGGGACCAAACTAGCTTATGAACAACTCTATAAAATTTCCCAAGAATCCCCTTAAACTCACTCTAACATCCATGCAAAGCATGCAAAGGAAAGCTGGACAGGACACTTTCGGCGGCAAGTTCGGCAGCCGAAAGTCCTCTCCAGAGATGAAACTCATGCACCTTCAGCGGCCGAATCTCTACTTTCGGCAGCCGAACCCTTTCGGGGGCAAGTTTCGGAGGCTGAAAGGCACTCCAGAGACGAAAGTCTCTATCCTTCGGCGGCACCTTCGGCGGCCGAACTCCCCTCCAGAGCCGAAAGTCCAAAAGCTCGGGGGCAAGCTTGGGCAGCTGAAGCCACCTCCTCATGGGTTCGGCGGCCGAATATACCTTCGGCGGCTGAACCTGAGTTCATCTGCAAGGCAGAAACTTGCTCTGCCTCTCGCCAAAAGCACCAAAACCCTCTCAATCTCAACCACCTCAATTCCTTAACTTGCATATACCCAAGTATATGCTCAAAGGGGTCAAAAACTACCTTACAACCCCAAACACACAACACATACAACACAAAAACAAGCTTTACTCACAAAATCAGCAAAACCTCACAAATAACCCTATTCATGCAACTCTCTCCCAAAACCACATAAAACCTTCAAAAAACATAAAAACAAGCTCAGGATCTTCACTTACCTCTTGAATCCAAGAAGATGAACGATCCTAACGTGGAGTTTTGGAGCAACTCTCCTTCAAACTCTCCAAACTTCACAACTTTGAGTTTTTAGCTTAAAACCTTCAAAATACCATAAAAACTAATCAAATCTTTGCAAGATTGGCTGAAAACATGAAAGAATACTCACAAAGGACAGGGTCTCACCTCAGAAAGTGAAAGAAAATGGTGATGGTTATCCTTTCAACCGACTGAGGGCCATTTATAGGTGGCTGGCCAGACCACCTTCGGCGGCCACACGTGAAACCGAAAGCCATGCATGTTCGACGGCCGAACCTCAACTTCGGCGGTCGAACCTGGCTTTTCTGCCTTGGTTCATTTCACTCACAAACTCATTTCCTTATGCTGTACAACTGATGAACATCTCAAAACAAGATAGAAAAACATAAATCGAACCCTCTAGAGACTTCCGACATCCCGGACTCCACCGGAAGGTAGAATTTCGATGCCGGACTCCAGCCGGGTATTACACTTTTTCTCTCATAGCAATGAATAGAAACACTCATTCCTCTTCCTTTAATGGAAGTTCTGCCTTAAGCTCCTTCTCTGAAAGCCCCATTCGTGCTCTGGCTCCCATCGTTCCACTAAGAGCGATCTATGAAAGCAATGGCAGCCTGATTAGTGACATCTCTTTCATACTATTTGAGAAGAAATAAAACGTCTTCACGAAAAATACCAAATCTCTCGAAAAATCTTCCGCGTCTTCATTCCAACTCCGAGCATTCGCACAGATGACCAAATTCTTATGGAAGATATCATTATGATTTACGAAGAGCAGCTGAAGGCGAGTCTTCAGTTTTCCATGAACCCTTTTTTTATTGAGGTCCTTCGATTCCATAAGATGTTAGTCGTCCAACTGTATCCCAACAGTTGGAGGATCTTGGTGGCCTTTCGGCTCATTTGTTTGAATAACCATATTGAACTAAGGGTAGCACTTTTATCTCAAATCTAACATTTGGGTACACGAAAGAATGAGGAGTTCTGGTTCTTCAGCAGGAGAAAATGTCAAACACTCTTTGACTAGATCCCCTCCTCTTTGAAACGCTGGAAGAATAAATTTTTCATTCTCTGCCACCGGGTGTCTGAGGGTTTTGACCCCCTTCGAACAAGCTGGAACGTATATGTGGAGTTGAGAAAGGATGGGGCCTAGCAATGGAGTAGTGAGAAAGAGGCCTTGAACTTCCTCCAGATGATGGCCACATCCCAAAAGATAGACATCATCAAGATGGTGAGAAATGTTATTTTATCTTAGCAGAGCCAACTCCATGCGAGCCAAGCTTGGGATCCTCACCCGCCTAGCCTTCCCTGCTTTTAAAAAAGCACTTCTTTGGATAACGAGCAGAGTATTTCACTTTCCAACTCTTTTTAATCACTTTTTTTTCTATGCAGATATGCCACATCAAAAGCCAAATTTGCTGAGGTAGCCCGTGCTGCTCGAAAAGGTACGGCTGTTGCTCAGGCAACCCTGCCTCCACCTAAGTGTGCTCGTCGTGTGGATGAGACTATCACTCTTCCTCCTCCCCTTCTTACCCCTGCAGCCGAGGAACAAGCCCCCCACTCGACTCGAGTCTTCTATGAGGGGCATACCTAAAGTAGTTGCTGCCCAAGCTGGAACTTTTCAAGGAGAGGCTAAAGCGGAAGTCACATGGCCTCGTGGTATCCAGCACCTGTGGTTGGCCTTGACTCGGACAACCTCTCTTCTTGAGGAGCCCTAGTTGTCTGTCTTAATAGCTAAGAACACCCTGCAGCTTAGAGATCATCATCGCCTAAATGCTGTCAAGACAAATGATTTCTATGACAACATCATCCACTCCACTTTGGAGAATGTCCTATGCGCATACATGGCCAAAAAGCAGGACAAGGATCTGAGATGAGAGTTTGGGGCAAAATAAGTGGACAGAACTCTCTTACAAGAGGAGTGCTTGACTCGCGGTTGTCGAAGCCGGTCAAAAATAACCTTTCTGGTTATCAACAATTTTACAACTGTAGATAGTGGTGAAAGGATCGAATCCACAGAGAATTAAAAACTTACCTATCTTCCTTATCAAGACCAAGAGAATTAACGAAAATAAAAATAAATTGAAAGAGAAATAAACGGAAAGCAAAATAAACTGAAAGCGAAATAAACTGAAAGCAAAATAAACTGAAAGCAAAACAAACTAAAATCAGAGAAAGGATCAAGACTGCTGTAAGCAGGCAGAAGAGTTATGCAGATGTCCGCAGAAGGCAAGTAGAGTTTCAGGAGGGGGATTTGGTATTGCTCAAAGTGTCTCCGATGAAAGGGGTGATTCGGTTCGGGAAGAAAGGTAAGCTAGCTCCACGGTACATCGGACCCTTTGAAATCTTGCAAAAGATTGGAAATGTATCGTACAAGTTGGACTTACCTGCTTCAATGGAGAGAATCCATCCGGTTTTCCATGTTTCCATGTTACGGAAGTTCGTGTCAGATCCGGGCAAGGTTCTTAGTGAGCCTGATGTGGAGATCCTTGGAGATCTCACCTATGTTGAGCAGTTGGTGCAAATCCTAGACACCAAGATCAGAAAGCTAAGAAACAAGGAAATCCCGATTGTGAAAGTCCTTTGGAATCACCACAACATCGAAGAGTGTACCCGGGAGACACGGGAGTCCATGCTCCAGCAATATCCTCATCTCTTTTAAGGTAAGTGTTATGTGTTTTGTATGTATGTTTATGTTTTATGCTATGTATGCTTGTTTGGTGAACATTCGGGGACGAATGTTCTTAAGGGGGGGAGAATGTAATACCCAGCTAGACTCTGGTATCGAAATTCCTACCGTCCGGTGGAATCTCAAATGTCGGAAATCTCTAGAAGGGTAAAATCATGTTTTTATAAATGTTTTAAAGTATTTTAAGGTTTTAAGTAAGAAAGAAACTGAGTTTTGAATGAAAAAGACTATGAAGACATTTCCAGGTTCGGCCGCCGAACCTCAAGTTCGGCCGCTGAACATGGGATAGTTTAGGGGGGCAAGTTAGGCTTCTGAAAGTGGCCCAGGTTCGGCCGCCGAACCTCATGTTCGGGCGCCGAACTTGCATGAGTTTTGGAGGCACTTTAGGCTTCCGAAGGTGGTCTGGCCAGCCCTTATAAAAGGCCCCATGGCCGAAAACGGGCGAGCTTTCTCCTATTTTCGGCCAACGGTGAGTCCATGCTCTCCCATGGTTGGTTTTGATGATTTTCCTCAAATCTTTCAAGTTTTAACGAGTTCTAACTTGGTTTTGAAGAGTTTTGGAGCTAAGATCAAGTTTTGGAGCTTGGAGACCCAAGGAGCTAGATTTCTCCCATCTCCAAGTTTAGATCGCCTCCCCTCTCGATCTTCAAGAGGTAAGAGTAGATCCTTAGCTCATTTCATATTTTAAACAAGTTTTATGAAAGTTTATGGGGTAGAAATGCATGTGTAAGTTAGTTGTTTGTTGTTAGGGTAAATGTTGAGTTTTTGGGTAATGTATGATGTTTGAGTTGTTTTATGTGTTTGTGTTGGGGTTTAGGATAGTTTGAGACCCCTAAATGCTTATTTGCTTGTGTATGCAAGTTTGAATGGTTTGGGAGGCAAAATTGTGCATGAAGAGGCTGAGTTCTGCCATTGGGAAGAACTCAGGTTCAGCAGCCGAAAGACTTTCGGCCGCCAAACCTACCTGTGGAGGCAAACTTTTGGCTGTCGAACCCTGCCCCCGAAAGTGGACTTTCGGCTCTGGAAGGGAGTTTCGGCCGCCGAAGGTGCCGCCGAACATGCATGAGTTTCGGCTCTGGAACCACTTTCGGCCGCCGAAGGTGCCGCCGAAAGTGGCTGAGTTTCGGCTCTGGAGGGACTTTCGGCCGCCGAACCTGCCGCCGAAAGTGCCCTGTTTAGCCTTCCTTTGCATATTTTCTATGATTATTTTCAGGTGTTTTCGGGGGTTTTTGGGGAGTAGTTTAGAGTCATGTTCATGTATATTTGGTCCCTCATTTGAGTCCACCTGTGTAGGTTCAGACCCGAGGAACCGAAGACCCCAACAGTGAGATAGCTGTTTCAGTGTCTTGTCAGAGCTAGCTTGAGGTGAGTAGAATGATTCTTTATGTTTTAAAGCAAATAATGAAAGTTTTAGCATGATTCACGCATCATGAATGCCATGAGATATATTAGGTTGTTTGCATTAGAATTCACGAATATGTTGCATTGCATATTATGTTGTTGATGTGGATGAACATTGAGTGATCCATTAGCCCCCGTATGGTATGATATGATATGATAATGATACGGTATGGAAGTCCAGGAAGACCCATTCTACGTCCTTGGCACTATGTAAGAGAAAGTCCAGGAAGACCCATTCTACGTCCTTGGCACTATGTAAGAGAAAGTCCAGGAAGACCCATTCTACGTCCCTGGCACCTTGGAATGTTATGATATGTTATGTAAGAGAAAGACCAGGACCCATTCTACGTTCTGGCACTAATGGAAATGTAGAGGGCTATTGGTGACAAGTTCATCCTTAAGGTGATTTGTCTGTGATGTGATGCATTCCATGAAAGCATGAATCTTTAATATAATGTTTTTACTATTCTGCTCACTGGGCTCTAGTAGCTCACCCCATTCCCTTAATCCCTCAGGTTTGCAGGTACGAGATAGATCAGGAAGTCAACAAGAGTAAAGTTATGTTTTATGTAATAGCTAGTTGTGGACATGAGAAAGACAATGTAATGTAAAGTATAGTACAGTAATGTAATGTAATGATGTTTATTGAGGTTTAGAGTTGTGCTTGACCCTAGTATGTTGGTTAATCCCTTTTTGGTACATGATCTTTTAAGGAAATGATTTATTGATGTTTATGTAAACTAAGCTTAATGTATGATATGTTGCCCCATTGGAGCATTTGATGAGGGCTCCAATGTGGGGTTTTATGCTTATGAGTTGTGCATGCACAGGTTAAGCTTGATAAATGAAAGAGAAAGTTTAAAATTTTATGTATATGTATGATCATGTATGGGATTTAACAGGTATACAGGATGTATGTTAGGCTTGCTACGGGTCCCGGCGGCCTTATGCCGATCTGGATCCTAGCGCCGGTAGCGGTCCGGTTTTCGGGTCGTTACAATATCCTTGCCTCTTTGTCTTTTAGTTTTGCTTTTGACTTGTCCTTTTTTCGTCTCTCAATGCTTGACTCTGTTATCCAGCCTGATGTACTTCTGGGATTTGTCCATTAGTTATTGGTACGTAGCGGCTGGGTTCTTGATTAGGGAATCCATAAACTTGACATTGTGTGTTCCTTTCTTCAATGCTTCACATGCTATCTCATAATTTAATTCCTCCACCTGGATTGCTTCTGCAATAAACTATGAGATAAAGCTTCTTAAAGATTCGCCTTCTCCTTGGCGGATCTTCTACAAGTCAAAAGAGAGTTTTTTTAGGAAGTATATGTTAGTGTATTTGCCCTAAGCTATTATCTTGGACCTTTTTGTATGTCATTTTGGTTATTAATAAAAAGAGGTTTTATTATCATTATTATCTGTTTGTATGTTACATAGTAATGATTAAAATCCCTAGTTACTTATTATTATATTGATAATAATAAAATATAACTAGTATGATTATTGATTGATAATCATGAGATGATTATGTATATAATAATATAATTCAATAATCATAGATACTTGTTAGAGAACAAAGTATTGGATAAACCTGCATTGAGATTACTACATGAGTTATTGTCATAAGTGAATCTCAAAGTAGTTATGTCTTAATCATTTGACTTGAGATTGTCATAGTTTCCGACATAAGGACAATTATGTTTTGACATAACCAAACATTGTCTTTAATCGAACAATCATAAAGGTTAAACGAATTGATAGTATGATCAATATCATTTGATTTTATCAGTCTACTTAGAGATCGAGTAATTACAAGTTTGAACATTATAAGTTTGACATTGACTATGACTTATGTTCAAACTAGATATCGTGTGACAAAGGGATTAATACATGTTCTATTTATTAGACTTTATCGGACTATCGATCCTCATATTAGTTGGGTAGTCATAATGTCTTGCTAGAGGCCGCTTATGATTTATGGGTTTGGTGGGACTGGGCCTATTGCCATTTAATGTGAGCCTATTGGGTCACACATAAAATAATGTTGTTGATGTGCTATATTAATGGACTAAAAGCCCATTAGTATACTTAATAATAATAAAGATATTATTATTAATATTAATTATTATTATAAAATAATAATATTTAAAAGATCTGTACTCTATCTGTAACTGTTACAGATAAAAGATTTTCGATTTTCCTTATCAAAATAAACTGTCACGTAAAATATTTGAGTATCTGCGAGATTGTGATAGTGGATGAAAAACACAACTCTTTTGCGAAAAGAATTGTGGAAAAATAAAGAGACTTAAAACGTATAAAACTCTTGCTGCGAATTGTGGGGGTAACTGTTAGTGTATATGCCCTAGGCCATTATTTTGGACCTTTTTGTATATCATTTTAGTTATTAATAAAAGAGGTTTTCATTATCATTATTATTTGTTTGCATGTTACATAATAATGATTCACATCCCTAGTTACTTATTATTATATTGATAATAATAAAATATAACTGGTATGATTATTGATTCATAATCATGAGATGATTATGTATATGTTGATATAATTCAATAATCATAGATACTTGTTAGAGACCAAAGTATTGGATGGACCCGCATTGAGATCACTACATGGGTTATTGTCATAAGTGAATCTGAAAGTAGTTATGTCTTAATCCTTTGACTTGAGATTGTCATAGTTTCCAACATAAGGACTATTATGTTTTGACATAACCAAACATTGTCTTTAATCGGACAATCATAAAAGTTATGATTGAGCATAATAGAAATTATGTAGAGGATATTGAACAATCAAGATAGGATTTGTCCCTCTCTCTGAGAGAGATATCTTCTGGGCCCCTCGATAAGTGAGACTGAGAAATGAATTGATAGTGTGATCAATATCATTTGATTTTATCAGTCTACTTAGAGATCGAGAAATCATAAGTTTGAACATTATAAGTTTGATATTGACCATGACTTATGTTCAAACTAAATATCATGTGACAAAAGGATTAATACATGTTCTATTTATTAGGCTTTATCGGACTATTGATCCTCATATTAGTTGGGTAGTCATAATGTCTTGCTAGAGGCCACTTATGACTTATGAGCCTTGTAGAACTGGGCCTATTGCCAATTAATGTGAGCCTATTGGGTCACACACAAAAAACGTTGTTGATGTGCTATGACATATTAATGGGCTAAAAACCCAAAGTTTATTAATATAATTAATAATAATAAAGTGCTATTATTATTTATTATTAATATAATTAATAATAATAAGTGTTATTATTATTAATATCAATTATTAATATAATTAATAATAATAAAGTGTTATTATTATTAATCATTTATTATTATGAGATAATAATATTTAAAAGATCTGCAGCCTATCTGTAACTGTTACAGATAAAAGACTCTATCACATAAGATATTTGAGTATCTGTGAGATTGCGATAGTGGGATGAACACAATGGATAAACACAACTCCTTTTAGGAAAAGGAGTTGTGGGAAAAATACAACTCCTTTTAGGAAAAGGATTTGTGTGAAAACAAAAGACTGAAACATATAAATACTTCTTCTATGAATTTAGGAGTGATGGCATTTTTTGAGAAAACTCAGTCTAAAAGCTGCAGATTGTGGAGCACATAATCTATCTATCTTTGAGAGAGCTAGTACTCTAGAAGGATAGAAGACGTTCGTGTGGATACCATAGAGGGTGTTCGTTTGAAAAGCAGCACCATCAGTCCTACATTGTATCTTCTCGACGAGATTAACAGGTTAGTCTCATATCCTTCTTGTGAATTAAACGAAGCACTCAGATTCTAGGAAAGGAAATAAGATATTTTTATTTTTCCGCTGCGCCTTTGGGTTGCAATAATCTCGGGATTTCCCTACAGTAATATTTTTAGTGAAATCGTTTTGAGCTATAGATTGAGAGAGCACATAGCTTATCCATCTTTGAGAGAGCTAGCACTCTAGAAGGATAAAAGACGTTCGTGAGGATACCATTGAGGGTGTTCGTTGAAAAAGCAGTACCATCAGTCCGGAATAGTATCTTCGTCGAGTCTAACAAGTTAGTCAATTATCATTCCTTTCGAAATAAACGATACACTCAGATCCTATGAAGGAAACCAGAGATTTTTATTTTTTCTGCTGCGGGTTTTGGGTTGCAGTAATCTCTGGACTTCCTAATAGTATACAAGTAATAAACCTGGATTTAACTAATATAGCGAATTGTGTAAAGTTCTTAGCTCAAATGTTGGTACCATTTTTGAGCTAAACATGTGAGTGTTGACAGAAACACTCGGTACAACATGAATTCGTTGACATCTTAAACTGCATGGTCGTCCTAAAGATCGCCAAGTAACTTTTGGGATCTGCTGTTCCATCATATTTGTCCAAGCTTGGCAGCTTGAACTTTGTTAGAAAAATTTCTGCTAAGATCTCTTTTGACAGGGGTGAGGCATCGTCCAAACCATAGTCCTCCTCCCGCTCCTTCAAGTACCTTTGCACGGCCTGAACCAACTTCCAGTCAGGGATCTTCGGAGCCTCATCCGACGACTCTTCATCCTCCAGTTTGGCCCTCCCTTTGGACTGCACTTGGATCGCTTCGATCCGAGTCATTGGGGTATCAATGGAAGCATCCTCCTTTCCCTTGGGTGCAATGAATGATGCCTTCCCCCAAACTTTATATTGTTTGAGAGTAGCGTGCAACCTTTTGATGTATTGGAGCATTTACTCATTGTTCAGATTGTTGAGATCTACTTTGTTGACAATAGAAAGTGTGTTTTGTCCACTGTCAGAAGTGGAATAAATGATAGCGCCCTCATTAATAGCAACCTTAGCAACAGCTCGTGAACTGTTGGCTATTTCGAGAGAGAGAAAAGAAAGATTTTTTTTATAGAGGATAAGTGACCAGTTTTAATCAAATGAACAAAGAGAATTTAATGGATTTTCTAGCAATGGAACCAAATGATGTGGCCAAAATGAAGCTATGCCTAGGGATGTAAACGGGTAGGGTACCCGCGAAATTGAGGGTACCCAAACCTGAACCCGATTATATATAAAATTTTCGAACCCGTCCCAAATCCGTTTAATATTTTAATTTTATTACCCGTACCCGTTTCAAATCCGTTTAATAATACCCGCATAGTACCTGAACCCGACCGAACCCGATTTTTTTTAATTCAATTCAATGATAAAAAATTTAAAGATTTGGATATTATAACCCAAATAACAAACCTGAATTAGAAAATTTAAATATACTAAAATAAAATAAATATATTATAAATTCATCATAACACAACCATTAATCAATTATCTATCCAACATAAAATTTTGAACAAATGAAATGTTTTAAAAGTTCATTAAACTACATTAATTGAACATAAAATATATTCAATTGGCCATTTCAATCTCCAATATCAAATTGCTTGAAAAACTTCAAAAAAACAAATACAGAAAAATTAGAATATCACAGTTGCAAAATAATACATATTATCATAAAAATAATGGAATAAAAAAAATAAAAATCAAACTTACATATTAAAATTGTGAAATGCATAATTTTATTCACATCATTCTCAACATCCCATAAACAAGATATACTCTCATTTGAACAACCAGCTACATAGTAATATAGAAAAAATTATTAACATTTATCAACTCTATGAATACTAACAACTCTACCTCCAGTACTAAAAGCAAACTCAGATGCAACTGAAGACACAAGTACAACCAAATAGCAAATAATCAGATAATCAAATTAATAGTCCATAAATTCTAAAAATCTTTAATAGCAACTTTTAGTGTTACAGTAATCAAATAGTAAATAATTAGATTTTTTAACAGTATCCAAATAATCAAATTAATAGTCCATAAATTCTAAAAATCTTTAATAGCAACTTTTAGTCCATACATCAGATTAATAGCCATAAATTCTAAAAATCAACAGTGTTACAGTAATCAAATACCAAAAGCAGAATCCATCCAGTATCAAAGCAGTGAACTGTTACAGGAGAAGAGAAAGCAACGCATAATAACACATCACCAATACATCATATTAAATATCACTAACTACCAAGAGTCCTTAAAAAGTCTATTCATAACTACAATTAAAATTTTCAACAGTATCCAAATAATCAAATTAATAGTCTATAAATTCTAAATGTAATACCTGGCTAGACTCCGGTATCGGAATTCCTACCGTCCGGTGGAATCTCGGATGTCGGAAACCTCTAGAAGGGTAAAATCGTGTTTTCATAAAATGTTTTATGTATTTTAAAGTTTTAAGTAAGAAAGAAATTGAGTTTTAAATGAAAAAGACCATGGAGGCATTTCCAGGTTCGACCGTCGAACCTCAAGTTTGGCCGCCGAACGTGGGATGGTTTAGGGGGGCACGTTAGGCTTCCGAATGTGACTCATGTTCGGCCGCCGAACATGTATGCGTTTTGGAGTTGCCTTCGGCTTCCAAAGGTGGCCTGACTTGCCACCTATAAAAGGACCCATGGCCGAAAATGGGCGAGCTTTCTCCCCTATTTTCGGCCAACGGTGAGTCCATGCTCTCCCATGGTTGGTTTTGGTGTTCTTCCTCAAATCTTTCAAGTTTTAACAAGTTTTAACTTGGTTTTGAAGATTTTTGAAGCTTAGAGCAAGTTTTGGAGCTTGGAGGTCCAAGGAGCTAGATCTCTCCCATCTCCAAGTTAGGATCGTCTTTCCTCTCGATCTTCAAGAGGTATGCCTAGATCCTACCTTTCTTGTATGTTTTAAACAAGTTTTATAAAGTTTATGGGGTAGAAATGCATGTGTAAGTTAGTTGTTTG
Source organism: Manihot esculenta (assembly GCF_001659605.2). Classification (NCBI taxonomy): domain Eukaryota; kingdom Viridiplantae; phylum Streptophyta; class Magnoliopsida; order Malpighiales; family Euphorbiaceae; genus Manihot; species Manihot esculenta. Next base: position 13,472,518 of record NC_035176.2, on the reverse strand, counting down.
TTGTTAGGGTAAATGTGGAGTTTATGAGCAATGTATGATGTTTGAGTTGCTTTTTGTGTTTGTGTTGGGGTTTAGGATAGTTTGAGACCCCTAAATGCTTGTTGGCTTGTGTATGCATGTTGTAGAATAGCTAAATGCATGTTTGAATGGTTTGGAAGGCAAAATGTGCATGTGGAGGCTGAGTTCTGCCCTTTGGAAGAACTCAGGTTCGGCAGCCGAAGGACTTTCGGCCGCCGAACCTGCTTGTGGAGGCCAGCCTTTGGCTATCAAACCCTGCCCCCGAAAGTGGACTTTCGGCTCTGGAGGGGAGATTCGGCCGCCGAAGGTGCCACCGAACATGCATGAGTTTCATCTCTGGAAGGGACTTTCGGCCGCCGAAGGTGTCGCCGAAAGTGGCTGAGTTTCGGCTCTGGAGGGACTTTCGGCCGCCGAAAGTGCCCTGTTCAGCCTTCCTTTGCATGTTTTTCATGATTGTTTTAAGGTGTTTTAGGGGGTTTTTGGGGAGATGTTTAGAGTCATGTTCATGTATGTTTAGTCCCTCATTTGAGTCTACCTGTGTAGGTTCGGACCCGAGGAACCGAGGACCCCAGCAATGAGATAGCTGCTTCAGTGTCTTGTCAGAGCTAGCCTGAGGTGAGTAGAATAACTCTTTATGTTTCAAAGTAAATAAATCAGTTTTGAGCATGTTCATGCATCACGAATGCCATGAGATATATTAGGTTGTTTGCATTAGAATTCACGAATATGTTGCATTGCATATTATGTTGTTGATGTGGATGAATGTTGAATGATCCTTTAGCCCTCACTATGATATGATATGATATGATATGATGATGATACGGTATGGAAGTCCAGGAAGACCCATTCTACGTCCCTGGCACTATGTAAGAGAAAGTCTAGGAAGACCCATTCTATGTCCCTGGCACCTTGGAATGTTGTGATATGTTATGTAAGAGAAAGACCAGGACCCATTCTACGTTCTGGCACTAATGGAAATGTAGAGGGCTATTGGTGACAAGTTCATCCTTAAGGTGATTTGTCTGTCATGTGATGCATTTCATGAAAGCATAAATTTTAAATATAATGTTTTATTATTCTGCTCACTGGGCTCTAGTAGCTCACCCCATTCCCTTAATCTCTCAGGTTGCAGGTACGGGATAGAATCAGGAGGTCAGCAAGAATAAGCAGTCATGTTTTATGTAATAGCTAGATGTGGACATGAAAGTAATGTAATGTGATGTATAGTTCAGTAATGTAATGATACTTATTGAGGTCTAGAGTTGTGCTTGACCCTAGTATGTAAAGTTAATCCCTTTTTGATACATGATCTTTTTAATGATGTTTATATAAACCAAGTTCAATGTATGATATGTTACCCCATTGGAGCATTTGATGAGGGTTCCAGTGTGGGGTTTTATGATTATGAGTTGTGCATGCACAGGTTGAGCTTGGTAAAAGAAAGAGAAAGTTTAATGTTTTATGTATATGTTTGATCATGTATGGGATTTATCAGGTACACAGGATGTATGTTAGGCTTGCTACGGGTCTCGGTGGCCTTAAGCCGATATGGATCCTAGCGCCGGTAGCGGTCCGGAATCCGGGTCGTTACACTAAAAATCTTTAATAGCAACTTTTAATCCATACATCAGATTAATAGCCATAAATTCTAAAAATCAACAGTGTTACAATAATCAAATATCAATAATAAAAACCAAAAGCATAATCCATCCAGTATCAAAGCAGTGAACTGTTACAGGAGAAGAGAAAGCAACACATAACAGCACATCACCAATACATCAAATTAAATATCACTGACTACCAAGAGTCCTTAAAAAGTCTATTCATAACTACAATTAAATTTTTTAACAGTATCTAAATAATCAAATTAATAGTCCATAAATTCTAAAAATCTTTAATAGCAGCTTTTAGTCTATACATCAGATTAATAGCCATAAATTCTAAAAATCAACAGTGTTACAGTAATCAAATAGCAAATCTGAAGAGAGTTCCAGTCAAAGGAGATGTCGCCGATGCCGATTGGGGAGAGGCAAGGGCAGTCGGAAGAGAGAAGGAGATGTCGCCGATGCCGACCGAGAAGAGGGAAGAGTTGTCTCCGACTAGGAAGTGGGAGATGTCGCCACTGGAGAGAAAAGATTTATCGTCTACTGGGGAGAGAAAGGAGACGTCACCGGTGCCGACTGGGCTGCCGGCACTCGTCAGTGAAGTGGGGGAGAGAGGCGTTAGACTGGAAAGTGGGACTGTGGGAGATGTCACCAACTGGAGAGAGAAGGAGATATCGCTGACTGAAGAGAGAGAAGATTTATCGTCGCTGGGGAGAGAAAGGAGACGTCGCCGGTGCCGATTGGGCTGCCGGCAGTCGTCAGTGAAGTGGGGAGAGAGGGAAGGGAAGTGGGGGAGAGGGGCGCCGACGGAGAGAGAGAGAGCAGTATGGTAAAATGAAAAATGGAATGAGGGATTAGGGTTAGTTTTGTTAGTATAGCTAATCGGGTTCGGGTAACGGGTATCCGATCACCTAATCCCGAACCCTACCCGAATCCGAGACGGGTAAAATTTTTCAAACCCAAACCCGTCTAAATCCGTTTTGTAAAAACCCAAATCCGTCCTAATAGGGTTTGGGCGGATCAGGTACCCGTGAAAACTCGCCCGCCTGACATCCCTAACTATGCCACGATTGGTCACTCTGCAAGAAAGAGAACGTGAGGTGGATGGCACTTATGGCAGCCACTCCAATACTCAAGTCAGTAAATTGAAGAAAATGACAAATATAAGGAATTGCTTATAATTCAAGAGTAATTGTGTAACAATGCGTACTTTGGTCTCTGCGATTATTAACTTTTATACTGTAAGAAAATGAAATTAATTATTGTATCTCCTGAAAATCCGGTAGGATCACAGGCTAATTGAAAGGGGATCCCGTGATTATAAGTGTAATGATTATCTGTTAGATTATATCTACTAACGGTAACTTTATGTAAAAACTCGGCCTATTCAGGAGAGGACGAATCTTAATGAAGAACCGGATACCACGATGTCCGAGTCTTCTTTTCTACGGGTGAGATTGAGTATCGGCTTATTAAACTCTTACCACGTTGATAACAACTTATGATTTATTTTGTATGATTATTGTATTACATCACTTTCTTAATTGAATATTTTTTTATCTTTATTTTTTTTAACGCTCTTTATTTTTTTTTTGAATCATAACGCTCTTTATTTTTATAATATAACATTAAATATATTATAATTAAAAAATATTATTCATACTACAAGTTTGATTATATTCATATTTTTTAACACCAAATAATTTTACAGGACTATAATTAAATAGTAGCAGTTATAAATTTACATGCTTAATAGTAAACGCTTAATATTTTTTTTATAATATTCTTATATTTTGTTTAATGATTATCTATATAATATAAACAAAATTTTATAAAAAATATCATAACGATTTATTAATAAACTTATAACTAGTATTATCATATTACATTGTTACTACACCAATATTTGATTATAAATATTTAATGAATTTGTGAAAGAAAAGTTATGAGATAATTGATAAATTAAAAAAATAAATATATTAAAAAAATTTCTATACATATTAAAAGAAAATTATTAATTATATTAATTATAAAAAAATATATTAAATAAAAATAAAAATATTCTTAGTCAGGTGCCACTCATACATGCATCAGGCTAAGATTTAAAAAAAAAAATCCTTTGTGTTGGCCGATAGAGATTTCTCTGTCACCCAACATATATTTTTAAAAAATATAAAAGAAAAATAGTTGAAGCGTGCCAAATCCTAAAACGCACTGGATGAGGAGTTTGACTGCCATGTTAATGGTCAAATTCCTATTTAATAAACAAAATAATAAAAGAAAAATAAGAATTTAAAGGATTAAATAGGCCTTTTTTTTTTTAATCTCATTTCAATTAAAATAAAAATAATGGAAATGGAATTAAGGAATAAAAGGGCCAAAGAGGTTTAATAGGCGTTTCCTTTTGAATTCTCCTACTCTAGTTTGTTCAAAATAAAAATAATAGCTAAAAAAATGAAAATAGAATTAAAAGACTCGATATCCATTTTCCTTGGAATCAAATTTCTCTAGTATTAGAAATTAGTAAATAAAAAAAGTCAAATTAATTTCTAAAAAGAATTTGAAATTCAATAGGTATTTTCTTTGAATATTCAAGTTCCTGTTTAATTGAAACCAAAATGATAATTTAAAAATAAAAATACAAGAATCAAGAGTTAAATAAACCTTTTCCTTTCACCCACTCCAAAAAATAACTTGATTATATTTTTAAATGCAACCGTTAGTTTAATTAATTTTTTTTTTAACTTTAAGTTTAATTGTTTTTCTTTTAATTTTTTAACCTATTAGATTGAAATTAATTTAAGTAATAAGAATAAACTAGTCCCATTTTAATCTTAATTTTTAATTTTTATAAGAATGATTTTACACCCTTAGATTAAAAAGAAATAAAAATAAATTAATCCTATGAAATCCTCACCTTTCATTCTTCTTTTTAAATCTAACCATTGATTTGAGTTTTATATTTACCTCTAAATTTACTGTTTAAGAAATCGTTCTGAATTAATCAAGAGAACCAGACCTAGTTTTCTTCCGTGCCTTTCCCAAGTTACGTCGCTATCCCAAAACGCTCCTAGTTGTACCGTTTCAATTCTCACACCTAGCTCTTTCTCTAAACCTCCGTAGAAGGCATTAAGTCAGCTTCACCTGAACGAAAACCTCCATTTCATCTTCGTGTACCCATGTCTCCTTCAATTCCTAACTACCATTAACCACGAACTCATCTAACAGAAGCCAAAATTACACGTGCGCGTTCACTCCCCACAAAATAGAGTACCCAGAAACCCCGACTGCAACAGCAGCTCTCTTTGGTTCCTTGTCCTAATAGCTTGAATACCCACAGATACACAGAAGCCTCACTTCATTCCAGTGTTTTAGCACCTCCCTGAAGATTCGCGAAGCGCTCCATCAACGCCAGGACCCAGCCTTCAACGACCAGTACCTCACTTTCACAGGCCCAATATTCCTTCTCCCTTGTCACGCGCATTTGTCTCCAAGCTCTAAAGAGAGTACTTTGAGTTCCTTCCCCCTCAGTTGATTCCCCATCACGCGGTTCTGCTAGCTTCAGATCTCCATTTGGCACGGCAGGGCCATTATTCATCAACCAAAACCATTCTTCTGCTTCTCCGATTCGTTTGTTGTGGCATAGGCGAGGTAAAAGATTTGTTTCTATCTTTGTACTAATCCCTATTTCAGTTTGTGTCACCAGTTGGGGATTGTGATTAAGGCCTTGAAGTTTTCTTATGTTAGGGTTGGGTTTTAGTTATTATTTAATTATTGAGGTTGATTGTTGGTGCACACATAATGTTATACCTGGGTTTCCTGGTTAAGAAAATGCGGTGTCTCTAAGCTTCGGCAAGGCGTATGTTCCTTTCCCTTATTCTAGTTACCTCCTCTTTTTACGATTTTGGACTATGAGTTTTGGTTGTAATGTCTTTATGATGATAAATCTTTTTGCAACTGGTTAAATGGTTTGACAATGAGGCGTGATGGAGTGTTACATGGCCGCATATATTTGAGTGGAGGATTAGCGTTGTTTACATTAAACCTAATCATTAGAAAATTAAGAAGGAAGAACCACTATTCATTACTAGTTTTTGTGCTCTATTTCCTTCCTGCTAACTGGATAGTGTGGTTAGAGAATCCATCAGTCGTGTATTAATTTGACTTACTGTATGAGGTTGAATGGTTGTAATGTGCTTTATTGTTAGGATTATCACACATGTGAATTTAGTTAAAGGTTTTCGTGGTACAATGAGATAATTTGATTCATAAGTTTTGGCATCAATTTACTGATAACTAAAGATAAATTAATCATAAGGCTGTTTGTTAATAAAATAAAAATTCAGGGACTAAATTCTTCACTATTAAAAGAACATAGACTAAATTGTGGATTTTGTTAAATTTTCGAGACTATATTGTAAATTACCCTATTTTACTTTATTTCTTTTTATTTTAAAATCTTTTTTGTTCGGGAGCTCGAAGAGGAGGCCCTCTTGAGTTGACTCCTTTCTTTAGGGTTTCATCAAAATGTGGCCCTCTTAAAAGTTGAATTTCCTATTGTTATTATTACTTTTTTATTAAATAAATAAATAATTAAAAAATAATCGCCCTTTTGAACTACTTATTTTCTGAGCGTTCGGAGAATTTTCAGTATTCTAATTTCAATTTTGAATCTTCATTGGAAAATTTACTATTTAGTCCCTAAATTTTGACTAAAACTATGACTTGTTCTCTTGATTTTGGAAATTAAGATACTTAATCCCTATGTTTTAGTTCCGTGAAAATCACAAGTCCAACCGTAATGAGATTTGAATTTCTATGTTAGTCAATGTTGAACTTATGGTCAAATGCAAGAGAATTTGATTTAATGACCAAAATGCCCCTAGTAATTAGTTTATATTCATTCCCTAAATGAATCTGTCTTCCTCATATCCAGCTGAGATTTTTTTTCATTCCTTGCCGTGCAAGTGAAAATCCCTCTTCTCTCATTTCTTCCTCTCTTAATCCAACTATTGCTGCTCTTTTTGCTTCCGCTGGGATAATTTGATAGGAGAAGCATGCAGATATCAGATGAGAGAATCGAGAGCTTAAGCAGCATTAAATGGTGGAGCTAGAGAAGTAGAGAATAGAGTTCATTAAGGAACTAGAGTCTGAGAGGATAAACATGTTCATGGATGCCCATTGGAGCTTGAAATTAAATCTTTTAAAGCGTTCTAAATATGTTTCTTCTGTTTCAGGTGAATTCAATTCCTATATTTATGATTTTTAGCTGCTTCTTGTTTGGTGTTTTTGCTATTGAATTTGGTTGAATTGGAACTGAATTTGTCAAAATGTTTGGATTGCACTTTGAGTCCCATTTTATTGCAAATAATGCTATAGAAACTTGTATTCTTGATGGGTATGCAGAAAACAATGTAGATTTTGCTTTTGTCCATTTTTCTTTTGCAGTGTAATTCTTTATCTTCTGCATTTGATATTGGGTTTTTAGAGTAGTTTTGTTAAGTTTTGGACAGGATTTAGATTCTGAAAGAATCTGCCATGAAACTGGTTTATCCAAGTGCATTAGAGCTGCATTGCAGGGGTTTGTGCATCAGAGTTGACGATGCAAGTTTAAGTGCTAATTTGACTTAGTATATTTTTCAATTCTTTTAGGGTGGATTTTGGTGGATTTTCCTTCACGCCAGTTGTGAAGCAATTGAAGTAATAGAGAATGTTTGAAATATTTTCCATATTCATTTGTTTTTTACCACTGAATAGTGAAGAAGAATCCAGATTGAAACCTTCAAGCCTCCAAGTTTTTCTTCCTTGATTGCGCACTTGGGAGGACCAAAAATTTAAACTGAGCTGCTGCAAGTATTTGGGTCCTTGTTCTCTTTAGCTGATTTTCTCGTGGTTCTCTCAATGAACTTTGCCAATTTTACACAGGCTTGTCTAGGCAAATTGTCAATGGGTTAAATGAGAGAAGCTGTTTGGGTGGATTATTGGGTTAAATGGGTCAACTCATTTACTAACCCTTAGCTCCAGAGTCATTTGCATCTTTTTCTCCCCCTCTAGTGGAATATTTATATCTCGTTAACGGTTGGACTTGTAAATTTCTCGGAATCAAAACATAGGGATTAAGTGACCTAATTTCCAAAACCAAGGGACCAAGTCATAATTTTGATCAAAGGTCAGGGATTATATATTAAATTTTCCATCTTCATACGCCTTGTCCTTGGAGATAAAAGTCATAAAACAACTCGGTAGGTTATTTTTTAGTTAAAGTTGTAGTTTTATTTGTTAGTTTGCTTTTAAATTTTGGACTACATTCATGCACTCAACTTTCAGAAAAATTGATTTCATAAGGGAACTTTTCTCTTTCATTCATGAATTATTCTTGCAGACCTGAATATCTGAACCTGTCCTGAGGACCAGAACCAGAGCTGGAGGAACCGAAGAACTGAATTGAAATTTCATTTGATTTGGTTCAGGTTCTCACTACCTTCAGTTCTGGCTCCTGAAAATCCTTGGGGTGGAAAAGAATTGAACTGTGCACCACATTTTGATAACATACTTGTCAAAATGCAAAAGGTGCTAAGTTGATGGAATTATGAGCTGTGTCATACTTCTTAAATTAGCATGTACTTGTTGTAATGTAGTTAATGAGTGTTAGAAGGTTTCCCTGTGAAAAATATGTTAACTGTATCTGTCTGTTTTATAAGCTATTTAGAGAATAACTTTGTTCTGGGGATAGAAAATGTAAATGCTCAGGCTAATGAGTTGTGACTTATGTTTTTTAAAGGATTACTCAAATCCTAGAGAGTTAGAGATCAAAACAAATCGTATGAAGAGATAATGATGGATTTAAAAACTAAGTTTGCATAAATAATTATATACATACATTCATTCTTATATATATATATATATATTTCTTATTTAAGGTCAAAGGAAACAGTAATGAAGAGAACTTCTGCTGTTTGTGCCATGGAATGGAGCATTGAGCTGGAAATGGCCCTTCGGTCCAAAAAGTCAGGTTAGTGCACTCGTTGTATCTCCTACTGAATTTCTATTCTTTTCTATTCACGAAGAATACTGGTTTCAACACTTCAAAATTTAAAGTCATGCAAATTATGATTTCTGTTGAATCCCACATCGGTTGTGAAAAGGGGTAATGTGCCCCTTATATGAGCCATAGACAATCCTCCTCCTTGAGCTAGCTTTTGGGGTGAGTTAGGCCTGGCCCAAATTTAACTTGGTATCAAAGCCTCCCATCTGATGTTGGGCCTCCCATAAATATGTCCACACACCAGTAAAATTCTGGGCGTGTGGGGGTGTGTTGAATCCCACATCGGTTGTGAAAAGGGGTAATGTGTCCTTTATACGAGCCATAGGCAATCCTCCTCCTTGAGCTAGCTTTTGGGGTGAGTTAGGCCTGGCCCAAATTTAACAATTTCCTTATTGAAGCACTTGTATGTAATACACATTAGGGGCTACTGTACTTATTAATACTTGAAAATTTTGTACTTTTCAGGTCAAGCTGTCAAGGCCATACAACAGATTGGGTCAAGATTGCAGCAGTGGAGCAGAGAACCCAAACCCACAATGGCAGTGTACAATATGTTTGACTTAGTACTAGGTGAAGATAGACTTTTTGCCAATACAATCCTCTTACGGCTTGCTGATGCCTTTAGATTGGGTGACAAAGATACAAGGCTTTCTGTTGTAAGGGTTTTCTTATCAGTGTTTAGGAACAGTTACAAAGAAAAGAAAGGTAAACAGTATGAAGGGATTTTATCAAAGGCCAGGATAGACAACCAAATGGAGCTTTTGAAAAGAGTAAAACTTGTTTTTGATACTGGAGATGTTGAGTCAAGAGCACTGTCTTTGATTCTGTTTGGTTGCTGGGGCGATTTTGCAAAAGACAGTGCTAATATACGATATCTAATACTTTCCAGTCTAGTCTCCTCTGAAATATTGGAGGTGAGGTCAGTATTCCTTTTCTTTTTTCTTTTTTTAATTGAACTCAAATAAGCGGTTGATCTTATTAAATTTGAGTTTGTAATACATTGTTTCTTTTTTGCAATTGTGGATTTCTGTCACCATTTTTCTCATTATCATTGTATTGTTGTTTTATCTTAAACATTGTAGCTACATTTTGCATTTGCTTGCTAAGAATGTCTCAGATCTCTATTTCATTGTTTAAGATTGTTTGGGTAGGTTTATTGTCGTACATGAGATTTGTGTACATGAAGGTATGTGCATGTGATTGCCTGAGCTGTATCTGTTACTTCCAGATAGTCTAAGTCATGGGGAGCACCTTACTATGTGCAAACATTTTGATAAATCTCAGATGAAAAGTAAGTTCTTTGCAACCAATGAGGTCTAAGGCCCTATTTGACATTAGATGCTGTTGAAAAAAGTAGTTTGAAAAAGTTGTTTGGTAGTTTCGGAGTCCTTAATATGTCAAATCTAATATACAAATAATAATCGTCTCAAACTGACTTGTATAAGTTAGAGTTTTTCATAACAACTCCAATAACAATTTCAAATAGATCCCAACTCTGGTGGATTTTTATATGAGATGCATCAATGAGTGAGATTCTAATTCATTTCAGTTGTGGATTTGACCATATTAGCATTAGAAATTTAGAATGCATAAAGTGACATTGACGCTGAACTTTTGTGATCCCCTGTGTTATTGAATTAAGATTTTTTTGATAGGAAAGTATAATTCATTTATGACAAATATAATTAGTGTGATTCTTCTGATTCTGCAGGTAAAAGCATCTTTATTTGCTGCAGGTTGCTTTTGTGATTTGGCAGCTGACTTTGCATCTGTTGCCTTAGAGATACTGCTTAATGTTGTAATTTCACCCAGCACATCAATGGCCATAAGAATAGCTGGGGTACGGCTTTTTGCAAAAATGGGGTGCTCATATTCAATTGCAACTAGAGCTCACAAGGTTCTCCATCTCTTCTTATCCCATTTCACTTTTCAAATGAAGTTACATTACCAAACTTGATGGAGTGTTAATCTAAACATTGATCATGCAAGTACTAGATTTGGTTGTGGGTGGACATTGCTGTACATGCTCCCCCAAAGCAAGTTCTGGACAAGCTCATACATCTCAACGCTATATCAAAATTCAATTTAAAATAATAATTTACAATATTTTACTAATATGCTGGTAAAATATGATGAAGTACCTATTTGTTAAGCTCACGAGCTAAAGATTTAGTCACAAGACGATTGATAGAGAAATCACTTCCTTCGCTAGTCTCCTTGCCCTTGTTCCGGTTACGTCCTTGCCTTGCTAACCCTATGATGCTGAATTAATAGAAGTGGGAGCTCGTTGGAGGGAGCTCTTAACACCTTAAGACTCCTAGACTCTTTAGGAGGAATCTTAACACACAAGTGATTTGTAAATAATTTAGCTTATGATTTTTATTAAATTAAGAGCCCCATATATATAGTGGAGGAGTTCTGAATACATTAGAAGTCTAAATTAAAAGAACAATTCAAATCCTACTGCAGATAATAGTTAACTAATTTTCAAGGTAGAGTTGAAAATAAAGGATAAAAATAAGTGTAAAATCCTATCTATCCCCTTATCCCCATCCGTTAATCTTGAAAGCATAACTTTTGGAATGTATCAGCTTGAAACATATATCTACTGCTGCTAATCCATCTTTTTACGGTGCTGGTATCTTTTTCCCGTAAAGGCATCCACAACATCACTCCCTCCCTAGACAAGAAGTTTGTCCTCAAGCTCGAATGTCAGATCAGCCTCCTGTAAGCGCAAAACAGATTCCCATGTGGCATCAGAGTCTAGACAACCATGCCATGCGACTAAAACTTCCCAATTGCCACGATTCAAATGGATTTAGAGAGCTTTTGCTGGCTGCAGAATGACACAACCATCAACTAGTGGTGGCAAAGGTGGAATCTCCAAAGGGGGTTCACTTTTAAAAGGCTTGAGGAGAGAGACATGAAAAACATTATGTATTCTGCTGGAAGAGGGAAGGTCAAGTTTATATGCCACTGTCCCAATGCGCTGAGCAACCTTGCATGGCCCATAAAATTTGGGAGAAAATTTGTCCTTTGTGCCCAATGACTGTGAGACGACGATAGGGATATAAACACACCCAAACCCATCAACCAATCTCATAATTAACATCATGATGGCCCTTACCATAATAAGTTTTCATTTGAGCTTGTGCTTGTTCTAATTTAACCCGAATATCCTTCAAAACCAGATCACAGTCCTGCAATGCAATGCCTAATCTAGAGCTGCAACTTGTGAGCTCCCTGCTGCATAAGGACAATAAATGAGGAGGATCTCTGCATTATACCACCCGAAAACGTGTGAATTGAAGGGCCGAGTGAAAAGACGTATTATAACAATATTCCACCCATAGAAGCCATTGAACCCAATTCTTTGGTTTGTTGCCCATAAAACACCGAAAGTGCATTTCAATAGTATGATTAACTACTTCAGTTTGTCCATCTAATTGGAGATGATAAGTGTTGAATCCCACATTGGTTGTGGAAAGGGGTAATGTGTCCCTTATATGGGCTATAGGCACTCCTCCCCCTTGAGCTAGCTTTTGGGGTGAGTTAGGCCCCCTTGAGCTAGCTTTTGGGGTGAGTTAGGCCCCTTTGAGCTAGCTTTTGGGGTGAGTTAGGTCTGGCCCAAATTTAACATGGTATCAGAGCCTCCCCATCCGATGTTGGGCCTCCCATAAATGTGTCACGCACCAGTAAAAATTCTGGGCGTGAGGGGGTGTGTTGAATCCCACATTGGTTGTGGAAAGGGGTAATGTGCCCCTTATATGGGCCATAGGCACTCCTCCCCCTTGAGCTAGCTTTTGGAGTGAGTTAGGTCTGACTCAAATTTAACAATAAGTAGAAGAGAAAGCTAATTTTGTGCCACAAGCGGAACTGAAAAACATTTCCTAAATAACTTGGTAGTGATGTGTCCCTTCCTTTTTCTTGATTCCCAAGGGTGATTCTCTTGGCAGCTTTAGCTCTTCTAGTGTATACCCAATATGCCCTTGGAGTTGTATCTGGATTCCTATCATTGCCACCTCCTTAAGAAGCAGCCTTGTCCTCAAGGCTAAAATGAGGAAACTGAGCACAGATATTAGCTTCGTTCACCCATGTTGCATTTTCTTCGGTTTGACCTTGCCGCTGGACTAGAATTTGCGAAATTGATTGGTTGTTTTGTTGAAGGGTCCTCCTTTGGCATTCAAGTAGTGGCTCCTCTTTGATCTCCAAGGTCTCGGGAAGGTGTTCCATAACAAAGGATCCCCACTGCTTTCTTTAATTGAGAAACATGGAAAACATGATAGATTTTTTATGATGGAGGTAGCTTCAATTTATAGGCTACAACTCCCACTTTACTGATTACCTCAAAAGGACCGAAGTAATGGGCTGCAAGCTTGGCATTGATACAATTAGCTGTCGATTGCTATCTATAGGGTCGGAGCTTGAGAAAAACCTTGTCTCCAACTGAAAATTGAATCTCTCGCCTATGTTTATTGGCGTACTTCACCATCAGCTGTTGTGCCCTTAGGAGGCTGTGGCGTAGCTGTCTTGAAACATCATCTCTATCCGATAAATGTTGGGACAATGCCTCAACACAAGTTTCCCCTGGTAAATAATGTTATAAAACAAGAGGTGTTTTGCCATAGACAACTTTGAAAGGTGTTTTCTTGGTTGGCCCATGGAAATTGGTGTTGTGCCAGTACTTTGCCCAACAAAGCCATTTTGACCAATTTCTAGGCTGCTCGGAGGAGAAACAACGTAGGTAACACTCTAGGCTGCAGTTTATGACCTCTGTTTGGCCGTTAGTCTGAGGGTGATAGGATGAACTAAAAGAGAGCGCGGATCCTTGTAACTTGAACAGTTTAGTCCAGAAATGGCTTAAGAAAACTAGGTCTCTATCACTGACAATAGTTTTTGGTCAACCTCTCTTATAAATACCTCCACCACTTTAGATGTCGTGAATGGATGTCTCAAAGTAATGAAATGAGCATACTTAGACAACCTATACACCACTACTAGTACTAATATGCAATCTGCCCCCTTTGACCTTTGTAATCCCGATATGAAATATAATGAGATGTCTTCCCAAATGTTGTGAGGGATGGGCAACGGTTGGAGCAGCCCGCCAGGAGACTTCGTCTCATGTTTATGGGTTTGACATATCAAGTAGGCAGCAACAAATTGCTTGATTGAATTCATCATTCCTGGCCAGAAGAAGTTCTCGGCAATTCGCTTGTAAGTTCTAAAGGCTCCTGACAGAAGTAATATGGAATTTCGCAATAAGTGTGGGTATCCACTTAGAAGAGGAAGGAAGTGCTAATCTGCCTTTGTAGAAGAGGTGGCCATGGATAAGGGAATAGTGAGTGTGACGATGAGTTGGTGTAGACAATGTTGAGATAATTCTAGATAATTGTGGGTCTTGTTCAATCTCAGCCTGAATTTCATCCAATCCATACATTCATCCCAATCCATCCCTTGGGCTCTCGATACTACCTGAACTTCCATTTCTTCATTGCATCGTGACAATGCGTTTGTTGTCTTATTTGTTTTACCAGCCTTGTATTCAATTATAAAATCATACCCCATAATTTTTGCCGCCCAATATTGCTCTGCCGGTGTTGAAACCTCTTGGTGTAGCAGATGTCGCAGACTTTGTTGATCGGTTCGCACCGTGAACCTTCTGCCAATCAAATAGGGGCGCCAATGTCGAATGGCCAGAACCAGAGCCATTACGTCATTCTTATAAGCTTATCTGGATAAGGTGAGGTCGCTGGTGGCTTTACTGAAAAAAGCCAAGGGTTGAATTTGTTGCATCAGCACGCCCCCATACCTGAATTGAAGCGTTTGTTTCAACTACAAATTCCTTGGAGAAATCCGGCATAGCCAAAACTGGGGATGAGGTGACTGCTGATTTCAAGTGTTCAAAGGACTCTTGTGCTTTTGGAGTCCACACAAAGGCCCCCTGTGATTCTTTCTTTAGTAATTCAGTCAACGGCTGAGCAATTTGTCCATATCCAGCGATAAAATGCCAATAGTACCCTTTTAGACCCAAGAATCCTCTAACACCCTTAACATTAGTGGGCGTAGGCCAGTTACAAGCCCGAGCAGAGGAAATTCTGCTAATACAATGGATTAGAAAAGATGTCCCGCTCTCCTCATACATACTATTTATACTGACATTTCCTAACTAACTTGGTGATGATGTGTCCCTTCCTTTTTCTTGATTCCCAAGAGTGATTCTCTTGGCAGCTTTACCTCTTCTAGTGTATACCCAATATGCCCCTAGAGTTGTAGCTGGATTCCTATCACATTTCTCCCTTCCAATTAGAATCTTTGAGAGCTTCCTTCTAATTCCACAGGATTAGACATAGAGAAAATAGATAAGACAAAGGCCCTATAGGATGGAGATAAAGAATCATAAGAGAGAGAGTTAGAAATAGAGTGTTTTATGTAAGACCTAACTCTTTTTCTTTGAACAATTGGTTTATTTAGATTATCAATGAGCTCATGGTTTAGAGTTGACTCACCAGACGGAGAAGAGGAAGATTCATGACACTGAGTAGGTTGCACAATGACTTTCTGCTTCTGTTGTATATTTTCTTCAATATCTTCTTAAATTTGATTTATCCAAACGACTAATTATCTTTTCCTAATCACCAATAGTTTTCCCTATACAGTAGTCTCTTCTTGAATAAAACGCTCTAAAGTTAAAATTATAGGATAAGGAATCATCCGTTCTCTCTCATTGTCCTTCCCCTGAAAAGTTGATGGGATAGTATTGAAATAAGGTTCAGTCTCTCTCTAAACGTAACATCCATACTGACAAAATATTTTTTAGATGGAAGGTAGTAAATACTTTTTCTGTATTTCACCACCTTCTTCAGCCATGTTATTTGAATTCATAGGATTACTGCTGCTTCCAGAAGACCTGTCAATTTCTTTCCCTTGAGTAGGGCTAAAAAATTCCTGCAATTGTTTCGACAAATTTTGCAATTGTGCTTCCAAACGTGCTTCAGATTGCTGCACTCTAGCCTCCATTTTTGTCTTTGCCTGCGCCACTCTTGCTTCTGTCAGTAATTGCGCTTTTTAGAATAGGGATTTGAGTTCTTCTCTTGGATCTCCCATGACAATCAGTAACGGTACCAATTTGTTATGCTCACAAGCTAAAGATCTAGTCACTGGATGATTGATGGAGAAATCACTTCCTTCGCTAGTCTCCTTGTTTTGTTCCGGTTACGTCCTCACCTTGCTGACCCTATGATGCTATGATGCTGAATTAATAGAAATAGGAGCTCGGTAGAGGGAGTTTTTGACATCTCAAGACTTTTTAGAAGGAATCTCAATTCACAAGTGATTTGTAAATAATTTAGCTGATAATTTTTATTAAATTAAGAACTCCTAACTCATTCGGTCGGTTCGGTTCAAGATCAAACCAAACTGAATAAATAAAAAATTAAAGTTTTAGTATTTATAAAAATTGAATTGAATCGATTTTTGTAGAGATCGATTTGAATCGAACTGATCTGATTTGGTTCAATTCGGTTTGGTTTAATCGGTTGGATTTTTTAATGGGCTTTTTATTTTTTACACTTTAGTTTTAGTATTCTAAAATTTAATTGAAATATTTAATCTCTCTATATTATCAAAAATAATATATTATTATCATTAATCGGTTTGATTTTTTTGATTTTTTTCTGATCAAAATCGAATCGAACTGAAATAATCAAAATTTATAAAATTAAAAATCAAATTGAATTGAAATGAATAAAAAATCAAATCGAATTTTTGAATTAATTCGGTTTGGTCGATTTTTTCGGTTTGAACTGAATACCGGTCACCCTTATATATAGTGGAGTCTTGAATACATCATAAGTCTAAATTAAAAGAACAATTCAAATCCTACTGCAGATAATAGTAAACTAATTTTCAAGGTAGAACTGAAGATAAAGCTAAGGATAAAAATAAGTGTAAAATCCTATCTATCCCCTTATCCCCATCCGTTAATCTTGAAAGCATAACTTTTGGAACGCATCAGCTTGAAACATATCTCTACTGCTGTACTGCTGCTAATCCATCTTCTTACGGCGCTAGTATCTTCTTCCTTTGAAGGCATCCACAACACTATTTCTCTCTCTCTCTCTCTCTCTGTCTTCCCTCCCCCCCCCCCCCCCCCCCTCTTCATTTTCTTTTCATCCTTTGAAGGCATCCACAACACTATTTCTCTCTCTCTCTCTCTCTCTCTGTCTTCCCTCCCCCCCCCCCTCTTCATTTTCTTTAATTTTAATGTGATTAGAAATCAATGTCAATTAATCAGTTAAATTATTTATTAATGAAGAAGAAAAGATTTAACGCTTTATTGCTTTAAGAAGACAAGATGTATGCTTTATTGCTTTTAGGATATGAAATATTTCTTTATGACATGACATTTAAATGTTATGCACTGCGGATAAGATTTAATTGTGTAAGGTTTGCTATCCAAAGTTTCAAACTAAACATTGAAGATCACATATTGCTTACATGGAGGTATATGAATTCCTGCAATCTTTCTGACAACAAAGCAAAAAAAGGTGGGGTACTTGTCTAATGTGTTGTAGGCCAAAACCCCATCCCCACGTCTTAATGTTTCTAGATAATTTTTCTCCTGTATGTAAGCTTCAAAGTAACTTGTAGGGAGATCTACAAAAACATCCCTAGATATTTCCATCATTAACAAGTTGTTCCTTGTATTTTAAAAAACTCATTAAACTTTCTCAACTTTTACTTCCTACTAGACATTTTAGTCAATTCATCCAATTTTCCAAGTATATTCCAACATAATCCATTGAATTTCAAGTAAATTTCTCTGATTTTGCTATTATTAACACTTTCATCTTTTTTCCTCTTTAAATATTAACAACTAAATGGATGGAGAGATGAAATTGGTTAATGGAATCAAAACTTAGGGATACCTAATGAGTTTCTGATAATAAAGGGATCAAATTGTTAATAATAGTGTTACTCAGAGATGTGTTTGTAATTCAGCCAAACTTCAGTTGCAAATTTGAAGAACCATTTTTTGTTATCTTGGGAAGTTCCAGCTTGATATGGACGGGAAACTGCAAACTTTGAATCTAGCATTGTAATGATTTTGGAGTCTGTAGCATTCTATGGGCCATGCACACCTTTAGTTTTTTCAGGATTTACTAGATAGGTTAATTGGAAAACTTGACATATAGACAAGTGTCAAGTAAATTTTATAGAAAAATCACATCATGCACCAGAATTAATTTAGTTTAAACCATTTATTATGATTGTTGAACATTTCTGATCGGTTTCTATGGTATTATAAAATTTTGCTATTATGAAATTGCAGATAGGACTCAAGCTGGTATTAGATTCTTCAGAAGATGACTTTTTGGTTGCAATACTGATTTCCCTCTCAAAACTTGCTGCTAAATCAACCCTTCTTCTTTCTGAACAGGTATCTGTTCTGATCTTCTGATGTGATATATTGATTTTCATTGGGCAAGAGCTTGTTCTATTTTCTCAAGTTGCAAGTTTTTCTTTCTTGATGCAGGTGGACGTACTTTTGTTTTTTCTCAGCCAAGAGAGAACTTTGAGATTGCGAGAAACAGCATTAAGGTGCCTTAATTTCGTATATAGGAAAGGAGTTTGTTACTCTTCTGTTAGTACACATGTAATCAGAACATTACTCAGAACATTAGATGAAATCGAACTTCCATCAGTCATGAAATGTGAAGCCTTACAAATCTTGCAGGTGGCCCTTTCTTAACTGATCTCATGAATTTGTAGATTAGTGTTGTTTAATTTAATAGTTATTGAATCATGCTATTCAATTTGCAGACTCTAGTATGTGGACTCCCTGAACTTTCTTGTGACGAAATGCTTGATTTTACCAATCTGTTGAACATTATTGAGAAAGAAGCTCAGTCACCTATAATGTCAGAAAGCGTGCTAGCAATTCATGTTCTTGTGGATATATCAACAAGACTCAAGGAAAGAAGACAAGTAGGATCTGATGGGGATTGTTTCTTTTCTCTGCCTATGAGGATCATCTCAGTAATTATGGATCAGATCATTTTTCTGTTGAAGCCACTGTTGGAAGGTTGTCAGAATAATTCTAAATTATCTCAGGAATTTCAGAGCCTGCTCAATGTTCTTCTTTCTTTAGTTGGAAAACATCCAGATCTAGGTATCTTGGTGCTGCAAAAATTTGGATCATTTGTAGAATGTCTTGTGGATGTGCATGACAACATCATGACTTCAAGGCAAGCAGGTGTATCAGAGTATGAGCAAATAGATTTTAGGGTACAAAAGAGCAAGCATATTAGTTTAAGTCTTGCATATAATGTCCTCCAGTTTCCTCTAACTTGCATTGAGAATCTCAATGAAGCTGGCGCCATTAGTGCTGAATTACATGATAAATTTAAGTTATTGGTTGGGCAGGTGCAGAGTTGCAATCTATGTGATCACTATATATATCTCATCTACTCTATACTGTTGCACTCTCAAGTTATCTGGGGTTGCGTGGTCAGAAACAGCGAGGAACCTTGTCGTGTTGGTAGAAATTTGGGTATCTCACTTTGTAATCATTTGGGTAAGCATGAAGTTTTCTCACTTGAGCATGTAGAGAAAATGTTAGCAGAGAGGGATAACTGGCCTGTGTACAAAGCTGGGACATATGCAGCATATCAGGGAGCATGGGTCACTGCTGCATTTGTATTTGGGCAACTAATAGGTAAGGTTTACTCTGATTCCTGTTCGTATTGGTTAAAAGCATTAGCTCAATTTGCTGTGTCTGAGGGGAAAATTCTACTCTCCCTCTTTCCAAATCTCAGGAGGAAGCTAATAGATTTGCTAAAGGTTAAAGAATTTCACATCACATTTTTTGGGGATAGTCTTGCTGAAGTTGGCCAAGGTGCTGTTGGGAATATAAGTGAGCCTTGTTGTACTGAAGTGCTTGTTGGGGCTTATAATGGTATTTGCTCATCTGGGGAAACATTAAAATCCATTGCCATGTTGGGAAAATCATGTTGTTTCCAGAGATGGTTTTTGGTTATGAGACGGAAGGTCCTTAGAACTGTGGTGGATGGACTTAAAGTTCTGGGTACCATTCCACTTACCCAGGTCAGTATTAGCAACAATGGACAGGTTGATACAAGTGTTACAGTTAAATGTCTTGACTGTTTGCGGCAAATTACTCAAATATCATTTCAATGGAAGAGTCTAGCACAAGAATTTGATCTCATTGCAATGTCTTTCATTGGCATGGACAGGAGAAGTTCAAAAATTATTTCAGCACTAGCGTTGGGTTGTTCACTACTGGCTTTCACAAGTGGATTTGCTCTTTACTTTTCAAACTTGCCTGACCATGTAAATTTAGTTCTACGTGATCTGGAAAGCTCAATGAACTATTTACAGGGATTGTTAATACAAGATTTAGCTTTGCGGTTGTCGCTTGTAGACCAGGAGATCTGTTATAATTTATCTCTGCTTTTAGAGGTCAGTGGACAGTCCAAAAACTGTTTTCACTTGCAGACTAGGAATCAAATATTAAATGCTGGTGGTGAAGTAAGAGATATTCTTAATGCTTGCAAATATGCTGTTTCTGTTATTGGTAGCTTACAAAACGAGTCAAAGGGAGTGCAAAATGAAGAGATTCTAACTCGCATTATTAAGGATGGTTTCCAGCTTGTGTTGAAGACTATCACTGAATGGTTGCACATCCCTTTCCGAACCCCAAAGTATTTCTTTAAAGTGAGGTATGCATTTGAATTTTCTGACAAGGTTCTCTGTTATTTATAGCATTATTTGGGAAATTTTTAGAAAGCAAATTGCAAATAGTATCTCTAATATCTTCAGAGTGATTGACTGTCAATTTTCATTGTTGATAAGAATGTCCTATTTTTTAATTTAATGTTAGTCATCAAACAAACCGAGAGGGTTTAAACATGTGAATATTGATTTAGGAGACCTGAATTTTGCATTCAAACCCAAATGAACTGCCTTGCCATGTCACCAGCATAGCTATTGAAGGCTCAAGGGCCCAAGGCACACTAAAGCGGGGAGGGTTCCTGGAGCTTAGGTGCAATGCGTTAAGGCATAGGGATGCCAGAATGAAGTGAGGTACAAAAATATTTAATAAATAAGAAAATTTAGATAACTAAGAAAAACAAGACGTGTATATATAATATTACTTAAAATAGCATGCTAATCTCTTCTTTGAAAAAAAATATATAAAGAAGCAATATCACAATAATATATATGTATATATATATATATACATAACTTTTTTCCCTTTAGATATAACTGGCATATATCCACATATGTTAATATTTCTTTCGAATAGCATGTTAATGGCCTTTTTGAAAAAAAAAAAAAATACAGAAGCAATATCACAATATTAGAATAAATTACTCATATAGCATTATTATTGATATCTAAAAGGATAGTTTCAGATAAACATAAACTAGAAATAAACTAGAAACACACTGGTACAAAAGTAGTTAGATGAGAAAAATAATAATAGACTATTGAAAACAATGTATGAGGGGAGAGATTATAAGTGACTAGTTACCACACTATTAACTTTGTACCAATTACTATTAGTTCTAATACCAAGTCCAGAAACATATTCTTCATCAGTATTGGGTTCCGATATATTGACAAATTTCAAGTTGAGGTTTTCTTTGTCAATAGAAGTACTTGCCGAAGGCAGAAATAAGTGTACGCTTTTCTAGAGCCTTGCACCTTGGGGCATTAGGGTTGAAGATTGCTGGGCTTTGAGCTTGAGGCATGCCTTTCATAACTATGGTCACCAGCACAAGGTTGAAACGAGGAATGAAGAGAGTAGAAGTACAAGGTTGTACTCTGATGGTTAATTAGCTTTAGGTTTAATTAATGGAAAGAGAGTAGAGAATGTATCTATAGTGAAGTAAATGCAAATAATGAAACATTGGAGAAAATGAGTGGAAAAGTTGCAAAGAAAATAGGGCTTTTGATCTTTTCTTTTTTTTAAAACTTTTTGGGGCCGGGATGTGGGGGTGGGACTGTAGGAGACTAACAGTGACGTCTTCCTTAGCTGGTTCTTCTAGATATATTATTCTTTTTTTAAGTTTTCTTTTCCTTCCCTCTTGCCCTATCTATGGATGTGTCTAATTACTTGCATTGTGTTAAATTATCCGTATGATGTTACCTTTTCCTCTATAAAAGCATTAGTCGGACCATGGGTGAATCTGTAAATGGCTTGTTCGCCGAAAAAGAAAGAGAGAGGGGGAGAGATAATACAGTAGAATATATCTTCATGGTATATTAGAGTGTTTCTTCACCTACTATTGTATATATTTTGCTGCCATGAGAGAATTATAATACTTGAAATTGACACTGAAATACAGGCCATGCGTTGGTTCAGAGCTCATTGCGTTTGGTGGAGACAGTAGAAACTCAAATGAGTTAACTGTGTTGCAAGGCTTCCACTTATCAGTAAATCTGTGTGTTCAATTGAGGAATGTGCCGCCGAAGCTGATAGTTGGGATGACAAAATTGTATTGCGTTCTTTGTTCTAGTGCATCTTTCCAGGAGCCCAAATCGAGTGCAGAAACCGGAGGACAAATGCAGTTAGATTACGAGGATTGGGAAGTACCCGGTATGATTTTTATGAATGAAAAATTATGGCACCACGTAATCGAACATGCAAAGAAGACCGATAAATGTAAACGTGGTCGGGATTATGAAACTAGTAGCAATGATGGGATTGTGTACAGATTTGTGTGTTTTGAGCTAAATGATAGAGGGCAAGGCTTTTCCAGTTGCCTGCTTGATGTTTCTGATTTTCCAGTTGGTTCTTATAGAATCAAGTGGCACAGCTGTTGTATAGACGACCAAGGCTCTTATTGGAGCCTCCTTCCGCTAAATGCTGGACCTGTATTTACTATACAGAACCCCTCTGTCGTAAATTAAGTTTCTATTTTTATTTTTATCCTGTTTTGTTATTTTTTTTTTACTAATTTGGCAGGGCATATGATTATCTTGTGATATGCATTTATTAATTTTACTACGAAAATGCAATCCAATCCAAATTGTGAGGTTTGTGGTTGAGTGGTGAGGATGATCTGAAATGGAAGTTGTGATGAGTTGATTGACGGTACTACGGCTTATACAATGAAGATGTCATTGTATTAATGTGTTTTTATTAAGTGATTCTTGAGTTTCTTTCATGGTAGATAAAATAATAAAGTTAAATAACTCTACCTAATTCAATTAATTTATTTAGTTAATAATTTAATTTCAATTATTAAATTTAAAATAAATAATCTAAAGATAATTAATATTTTTTCTAAAATAAGAATAAATAAATTAATTAAAAATTATCATTTATATACCTTAATTAATTTTTTAATTTCTTTTTTTTTTAAAATAAAAATAGAGTTAAATAAACCTTCTAACTGGGATCAATAATAGCTTTAGTATGAGCATCTGAATCCACCACTAGTTAGAGGAAATATTATTAATATTAGAATGTAAAATTTCAAACAAAAATAAAGGCGGGTGTACCCATTTAAAATTAGACCTAGAAACAGTAGCCTTTGCTATAGTATGAACTGTCTAATTCGTTGACTTTTTAACATGTTTAATAGCCATAAAAGGCCACTCCTGCAATAATAACCTACAATTTGAAATAATAATACCACGATATAAAATCTCCAAACCACCGGTAGACAAAAAATTAATTAAAATCTAGCAATCGAATTCAATTGAAGAACATGGTATTTGCCTTCGTTTCAATCAACTGAGTGCTTCTCGGAAACACAAAGCTTCCCCCAAAATCGGGTCTTGCATCGCTGGAATGGTGCATGATCGGCCAGTAATACACCCCATAAAATCACAAACTACCATACCCATGCCATACATAGACTGTCCAGATACAAATGAGACATTAATGTTACATTTAAAAGTATATGCAACTGGTGGTTGCCATTGAACAACTGCCGGAGCTGTATACAACTAATGCTGCGCCATTTGCCACTCTATCAATAGTTGTTTGGATTGCTGCACAACTCTAAGAGGTGCTAGATATTGCCATGCCACACAAAACTATTTCTATTCCACCAAATGCCATACAAAATCATTAAACCTTTAATTTGAATCAGTGGATGTTGCTCATGCAACCACGTAAACCATGCTGTTACAGACTGTATAAATTGCCACCCGAAACTTGATCTCACCCATGTATGTCTAACATAGTCACATAAAGCATGCAGTGTTGTTTCATTCTTTAATCCACATAAAGGACATAAGGGATTAATACTAACCTGTTTCTTGATCAAGTTTATAGCGCAGGGTAGTAAATCCAAGCTGGCTCTCCATGCAAAATGCTACACTTTCTTGGGAACTTTTGCCTTTCATATCATAGACCATATATCCACTGTTGCATGTTGTTAATTTGCAGACTGACTAAGCACTTTATACCCGCTCGAAACTGTGTAAACACCTTTAGGCTCATGTATCCAAATCCATTTGTCATTACTAGGTGCTGTTGACAATGGAATTTGCAAAATTAAGTGACAGTCTCTTTCATTAAACAGGTCCTTAACAACTACCTCATCTCACCTTGCCAAATCTGTTACGATTAATGAAAAAACAAGCATGTCTTGCTGTCTAGGAACCATAGCAGAAGTAGGAAAAGGATTAGCCATGTCAGGTAGCCATGGAATCATCCACACTTTCGTTGACAAACCATCCCCAATTCGTTTTCGACAACTTTTTGACGATAAGCTCCTAGCCTCCAAAATACTTCACCATAAATATGACGAATTATAATCCAATTGTGCCTCCCAAAAATCATTAGATGGAAAGTAACGATTTTTCAAAACAACAGCAACCAAAGAAATAGCATTATGCAGCAATCTCCAAACTTGCTTTGCTAGCAAAGCTAAATTGAAGTCCCTTATCCTTCTATAGCCTAAGCCCCCTTGTTTTTTTGATACACATAGTCACTGCCAACTCCTCCACATTATACCAGATTGCTGGTTGGAATTTTGCCAATAAAAGCCATTCATTAAAGTTTCAATTTTATGACAGATATCTAAAGGCAATAAAAATAACGACATTAAATAATTAGGTACTGTTTAAGTCACCATTCGAATCAAAATATCCTTCCCTGCCTTTGATAATATTTTTAATTTCCAACCAGCCAATCTCTTAATGACCTTCTCCACAATAAAATAAAAGGCCTTTGTCCGATCATGCCCCACTGCCATTGGCATTCCCAAATAGGTATCATGAGCCTCTACCTCCTGTATCTCGAAGTGCTGATAAATAGCATCTCAGTCCTCATCAAGTACATTAGGACTGAAAGAGACTGCTGATTTTTGAAGATTAATACACTGGCCTAAAGCTCTTTCATAAATGGTCAAACTAGCCTTCAACTGGGCTGCCTCCAACATATTAGCTCGCACAAAAAATAGACTATCGTCAGCGAAAAAAAGATGTGAAATAGTAAGGCCAGAAGCTGCCACCTTAATACCATGCAAGAGACTTTGATGTTCATATTTAGTCAATAACGTCGAAAGACCCTGCGCACAAATAACAAATAGATAAGGTGACAAGGGATCTTCGTGATGGAGACCACATCCAGGAATAATTAGACCAAACTCTTCTCCACCTCATGCTACTGAATACACTATCGACGTGACCACTGTTAAAATGTTTTCAATCCATAACCGAGCAAAACTCAATGTCATTAACATACCCTCCAAAAGACCCCATTCAACTCTATCATATACCTTCGACATATCTATTTTCAGTGCCAAAAACCCATCTCTCCCTTACATTTTGCAACAAAGGACGTGAAAACATTCATGGGCCATAATAATATTGCCCGTAATAAGCCTCTATGGGATAAATGCACTTTGTGTTTCAGAAATAATGCACGACAATATATGCCTCAACCTATTAGCCATCATCTTACAAATATCTCGATCAATAACATTACATAATGATATTGGTCTCAAGTCTGAAACATGCTCAGGTATATTCTTTTTCGGTAGTAAAATTATATTGGTCTTATTACCTCCAGGCAACGGTCCTCCATCATTCAAAAAACTCAAACAAGCAGTACATAAAGCATTTTGAACAATAGACCAGTGTGTTTGGAAAAAAACCTGGATTAAACCATCAGGGCTAGGAGCCTTTTCAGGATGCATAGAAAACAATGCCGCTTTGACCTCCTCTGGTGTATATGCCACCTATAAAAACTCATTTTGTTCAGAACTCACCCGCTTCGGTACACAATCATAAATTATTGTACCATCACCAGCCTGGGAAGTAAATAAAGTCCTATAATAATCAATAATAAAATCTAGTAGACCATTATACCAATCCACCCACTCTCCATTAGCATATTTTAATCGAGTCACCATATTCTTCTTTCGTCGATTGGAGGCCCTAGTATGGAAGTATTTTGTATTCGAATTCCCACTAGCTAACCAGTGTTGTTTCGTTCTCTGGCTCCAGTACAACTCTTATTGTCGAAGTAACATTGCATAATACTATTCGACTCTTATTAAGTTCGAATGTTGCGGGTCCATACAATTCCTTCTTAGAAAAAATAATCTTCGTCGACAATCAGCTAATTATTCTTTGAATTGTTGATGAAACTCCTTGGCCCAAGCCTGTAACGCCATCCCACAACCTACTAATCTATCCGAAAACTCCACCATCTGATCACCATTCCATGCAGTGTGAATGATATTTTTACAGTCTAGTTCCACACTCCACTAATTCTCATAACGAAACCATTTAGCCACAAACTGCACCACCGAACTCTCTAATGAAACAAGTAACGATTTATGATCAGAATAAAGGGCCTCAAGAATAGAAACTGTAGTTTGCAGAAATAACTGTTCTAGAAAAGAATGCCAATCGCCCTGTCCAATCATTCTTTCACCAATATACCATTTCGTTTACTCATCCACATATATTTGGACCCAGTGAAACCCAAATCATGTAAACCACACGCCTCTAAGGTCTAGCTAAAACCATGCAGCAATCATTGCGGATGAGCAGTAGGACTGTCTTTTTCAGAATTAAACATTAAGTCATTAAAATCGCCAACTACTATCCATGGGAGAGGAGATTTCGATCGTAAGGATCGCATCAAATTCCAACTCTCTCATCGTCTGTTCCAGCCAGCATACCCATAGTACCCAGTTAACCTCCATATACCCAGACGTTCATTACTAACTCTTACATCAATGTGCCTTGGGCTAGAACTAATTAATTGCACAGCTCCAGTGTCTTTCTAGAATAAAACTAGCCCGCCACTATGACCCACTGGGTCCATAACATAAGCACCTTTAAACCCCAGCTTATCTCTGACTTTGAAAACTTTGTCTTTCTGGATCATGGTTTCCATAAAAAAAACAAAGTCGGGCCGCTTTTGATGAATTAGATCCTACAGGACCTGAATTGTCTGTGGATTTCCAAGCCCACAACAATTCCAACTTAATATACTCATAATCCTAGGCGGGCCTGATATCTAGAACCTGCCCCATTCTCGTTTTTTGACTGAGTAGTCATTGTCTCCGGAACCATTTCTTCCTCATCCGGAATTGTTATAGTATCCATATCCACATCCGTATGGGCCTTCTGTTGCCTATGTTTAGCATCCAAAACAACAAGACCCGAGTCTTGCAAATCCACCAGATCATTGATAGCTTGGGCTACAGTAACATTTGTACGCCCTAACAAAGTCCTTGACCCTTAAATTCATTTTTTCAAAAGTTTGACTTGTATCAGCTACACCACCCACCACAGCTTTATTTTTTGAATTTTGAATTTGATTTGTTAATCCTTGAGATCGAGCACCCACTTTATCCAGTCCACCTTTCGAAAGTTCATCGGATCTTCTGCCGAAATTAGCACCAGCACCGCTTGTTCCCCCATGCAACTCGGCTGCCTCCTCCATTCTCCAAGCCCTATAATCCTCCTCTGTTCTCAGCCATCTCGCACCTTTTTGCTTAGGTTTTTTTGGTTGAGCACGCATCCGTGGCCCATATGGATACTTGTCATGAGGAATACGCGGTAAGTCAAATAACTTTGAGCAAGATCGATCTGAATGCACAGAAATAACAAAATATTGGTAGCCTTTCGTACTTGAAATCTACCCAGAACCAATCATTCTCACGCTTGGACAACTGCATTCTTCTCTTTAATGGTTGTCTAATATCAATATTGATCCTTACACACATATATTCCTTCCAAAAACCTGTATAATTATTAGAGTCAGACTTGATGAACTCCCCTAAATAGGTGCCTACTGTCTGTGCCACCGCCTCAAACATGAACCCGCTTCGCAAATTATGAACTTGCATTCAAATATCCATCCTAGTCAAATCCACCGTTTTAGGATTTTCATGCGGGTTTAGTTCTTTCAAGAGAATCAGGATTTGGGAAAAATTCCAAGGTCCATTTAACATAATCGTCTCAATATCATAGGCATGAAAAAATTGAAAAAGGTATGCGTTATTGCCCAAATCCTTCAACACCATTCCTTTTCCTGGGATCCAAACACTCGCCATCATATCTTCAAAAGCAGCAAAATTTATTGGTTTATCAGTTAGTACTCGCCCAACCAGACAATACTTCTAATAAGTAGCTGAATCATTGAAGGAACCAGACTGATCATTATCATACAGCACAATCCTACCTCGTTCCTCCTCTAATTGCAATCGAGATGTAACTTGTGCAATAAGAGCATCAACATCCATAGGTTGAGTCATTAAAGAAACAAATAGATCAGAACTAGAGAGGAAAGAAAAGAGAGCAGAAAAAATTTTGAAATAGAAAATGAATCATAAGACGACATATCATGAAAAAACCTTGTATAACACAAGAGAACACGATCCTATCAAAAGGAGAGTTTTTTTTCCCTAACTTGAGTATTCCATTTTAACTCCCTACAAACAAAATGCATTTATATATTTTTAATTACTTTAAATCTTCATTGCCAATGAATATTAAATATTTAATATTCATGTCATATTCAATTCTCAATTTAGTTCTAAAACGTTCTCTTTCAATAATTAATTTCAATATAAAATTATTCAAGCATTTCGTAGGCATTAATCTTTAGAATTAAATAATAGATAGGTAAAGAAAATCAACTTAAATAAATTAAATCAATAATTCAAGCTATATCAAGTCTAATCATTCTAGAATAAGTGTGAACAATAAATCAAAAGAATTAGATAAGAAAGAAAGATTCTAGATGTGTGGATTTCTCTTTATCTTTCAAATATTTCTCCTTGAGTTCCTTGCAATTTCTGCGTTGGTTCTTGAGACTCTTAATCCGTAGCACTAAGGAAAAATCAAAAGTATTAGAACTTCTGGTAAAAACATGGGGATTACGTATAAAAAAAGGTCAAACACAGGGTAGACCATGAAACCGTGTTTTTTACTGTGAATTTCGGCCTTCGATTTCCATCTAGAGGAAAACATGGAGTATAGAGGCAAAATACGGAGCAGAAACAAAAACACGGGGCTTCCTCATGTTTTTGTTTATTTTCTTAGAATCTCTTCAAATTTTCCCGGATTCTTCTTCAAAGTGTCTCTTTCGTTACTTCACTTGTTTTGCCCTATAAAAATATTAAATGAAATCATCAAATAATAGACTAAAAATAAAATCCTATAATTAAACATAAAATCTAATAAAACTGAGGAGAATCAATCAAAACATGTTAGGTGATAAATAATTGTGTAAAATTTTACCACATCAAATATTCTCAAACTTAGATTTTTGCTCGTCCTTAATCAAAAGAAATGGAGAAGAATAAATAGGAGTATGAATTTCTTAGTATAAATTTCTCAGCAGTATGATAAACAAAAACTCAATAAAAGAGCAGAATTTTAAAGAATAACTGATTAAAAATCATTCACAGATTAATGTTTAGAAAAATTCAAATCCTTATTTGTATATAAAATATCCACATATAAATCACATAATACGCATTATACAACCAAAGAATAAATATGCATTTAATGACTTCCTAATCACCTCAAATCAATTTTCGTAACTCAATCTTTTTGTTATTCTCCCGTCCTAAATAAATTTATCATTTTTTTTATTATTATATTACTCATAAATAAAGATCAAGAGGACTTCACATGAGGTAAGGATGGATACCTCAGATGCACTTACCACCAGACTAAACCTGTGAGTGCTTATAGATACATATCTAAAAGCAATGAATGAATTAAGCTAAATAAAAATGTACAATTATAATGATCCAGAGAAAAAAAATTCAACACGATCATTAAACTTAATCAGATGCACAAAGTTTATTATACTGTTGAAAAAGAAAAAAATGTATAAAAAAATAAAACACAATAAGATGCAAAGCTACACTCCTAAACTTATTTTTAACATTGTCTTCAATGTCATCAAAATAAATAAATAAATAAATAATGAAGGTAAAGTAGAAAAATTATGAGTACTCCCTTTTAAAGCTGCCTTTCTCTTCATTCTTCTCAATTGATCTTGAATCTTACAACAATTAATAATATCAAAATAAATTCAGGAGATAAACAAAAATAAAAATAAAGAAATAAGAATAAAATAAAAAAAAATTAAAACTTGGGTTGCTTTCTAAAATCTACTTTTTTCAAGTCACTAGCATGATATCTTTTAGGGTTGCTATATCAAGATCATGGAGGCTTTATACCGTTCCAAGCCACTTTTAACATCTGATTATTATTCTTGAAGATTTGGTCCTTATTTTTTACTTTCATTGCACTATAGGGGAGTACTTAAACTACTTCAAAAGGACTAGACCACCTAATGCAAATTGTTTGGAAAAAGTTAGAGTCTTGAATTGAAGAGTAAAACTTTCTGATCCACATGGGACTCACATCTAGCAATATGCTTATCATGCCATTTCTTTGTTCTTTCTTTATGTATTTTGGAATTTTCATAAGTATATAGACAAAGTTCATTTAACTCATTCAACTGCAATAAACGCTTTTCTCCTGCAGCTGTCATATAGAAATTTAGCAACCTAGTTCTCACAGTGCATCATCAAATTTTCTGGATAGTTTTAGCTCTTTGTTAGATACATATACTTTTCTACTCATCTGTGGATGGTATGGTATACCTACACTTTTCTCATGCATTGATTTCATGTCATCAACTATAGCAATATTCTCAACAATGGCTCAAAATCAATATCAATAACATCATCAAGCATGTAATCATGCCCCATTCTCAAAGTCAATTTTCCCTTTTGAACATTAATGAATGCCTTACCAGTTGCAAGGTGTAATACCCGGCTAGATCCTGGCATCAGAATCTAGAATTCAAAGATGCCGGAGCCTTCTAGAAGGGTAAAATTGTGTTTTCTAAAATGTTTTCACATGATTTTATGGTTTTAATGCAAAAGAAATTGAGTTTTCAAAAGAAAAGACCAAGGAGGGAAGAACCTAGGTTTGACCGCCGAACCTCAAGTTCGGCCGCCGAACATGGGGCTGTTTAGGAGGCACATTAGGCTTCCGAAAGTGGCTTTCTTTCGACCGCCGAACCTCAAGTTCAACCGCCGAACATGGGATAGTTTAGGGGGCACGTTAGGCTGCCGAAGGTGATAGAGCTGTGGAGACAGCTTAGGCCGTCGAAGGTGGTTGACCGACCACCTATAAAAGGGCCCCTTATCCGGATTTGAGATGAGTTTTCTCTCCCTCTTTGGGTGTAGGTGAGTTCATGTCCTCCTTTGGTTGTTTTCATACTTTTTCTTCAAAT
Source organism: Manihot esculenta (assembly GCF_001659605.2). Classification (NCBI taxonomy): domain Eukaryota; kingdom Viridiplantae; phylum Streptophyta; class Magnoliopsida; order Malpighiales; family Euphorbiaceae; genus Manihot; species Manihot esculenta. The sequence continues at coordinate 13,441,080 of NC_035176.2, read as the reverse complement.
CCCTCAAGTTTTCATGAGTTTTATCTTTGTTTTGAAGAGTTTTGAGCTTAAGACCAAGTTTTGGAGCTTGGAGACCCAAGGAGCTAGATTTCTCCCATCTCCAAGTTAGGGATCGCACCAACCCTCGATCTTTAAGACGTAAGTGTGGATCTTTGCCTTCCTTTATGTTTTAATGAAGTTTTAAGAAGTTCTGATGCTTGGGTGAGGGTAGATGTGCATGTTAAGGTTTATGTGAGTTTTATGCCTAATGTATGTTTATGTGACGTTATGTTGGAAAGTTTAAGTTAGTTTATGCCCCTTTATGCATGTGGCAGTGTGTGTGCATGTTTGGGAGAGAGCATGTGAGGTTTTGGGGTGGTTTGGAGGTTGGTTTTGCTTGTGTCGGATTCGGACCTGCTGTTCGGAGGGAACCAGGTTCGGCCGCCGAAGGTATGTTCGGCCGCTGAACTTGCATGGAAGGCAGCTTTGGCCGCCTAACGTGCCCCTGGAGGCCAGGACTTTCGAATCTGTGAGAGGCTTCGGCCGCCAAACCTGCCGCCGAAGGTGCCAGACTTTCGGCTCTGGAAGGACTTTCGGCCGCCGAAAGTGCCGTCGAACCTGCATGGCTTTCGGCTCTGGAAGGGACATTCGGCCGCCGAAGGTGCCACCGAAAGTGCCCTGTCCAGCCCTTTCATGGTTGTCTTCTATACATGTTTTGAGGATGTTTGAGGGAGGTTTTTGGGGAGTTGTTTATGAGTTGTTTAGAGTGTGTTTGGCACCTCATTCGAGTCCACCTGTATAGGATCGGACCCGAGGGACCGAGGAGGCCAGCAATGTTAGCTGTTGTAGAGTCAGTCCAGCGTTTGCCAGAGGTGAGTAGAACTAACTCAAATGTTTTAAGCATGTTTCACGCATCATGAATACCATGTATATGTATTAGGCTGTTGCATTAGATTTCACGAAGATGTTGCATTGCATAATTTGTTATTGATGTGGATGGACCAAGGCGACCCCAATAGCCCTAGATATGATATGTTACAGAAGTCCTGAGGAGCTCCTTTGAGGGCCGGGCACAGATAGAGGGAGTTTTGGTGGTCATGTCCATCCGTTATGTGAAATGTTTGTGTTGTGACGCATTTCATGAAAGCATGAATTAAGATAATGTTTTATTGTTGCTCACTGAGCTTTCTAGCTCACCCCTTTCCCCTAAACCCCAGACTTGCAGGTCAGAGGTAGTCCAGGAAGACGTCAAGGGTAAAGGTTATGACTTTGTAATAGATTAGTATTTTAGTGTGGACATGTAATATAAATTGATATAATGTATTGTAAGATAATGTGATGTAATGTAACATAAAGTAGAGTTATGTTATGGATTAGTATTGTGCTTGGCCCTAAGGCTTGGTTAGTTCCTTTTTAGTACATGATGTATGTAATGTTTTAATGTTGAGTTGTGTGTGAACCAAACTTGTGGCATGTGATGTTCACCACGCTAGAGTATTTGATGAGGACTCTAGTGGAGGTCTTATGCTTATGGTTCTGATGCATGCACAGGTTAGGTTTTGGTTCATCGGATGTGATCCAAGCTTGATGTATGTTGTGTTGACCCAACTAGAGCTTTTGTTGAGGGCTCTAGTAGGGGTTCTTTATGTTTCCAGTTATGAAGCATACAGGTCAAGCTCGGTATATACATCAGATGTTAAAAGTTTTATGTAAATGTTTTGATCATGTATGGGATTCGACCAGGTGATAGGAGGTATGTTAGGCTTGCTACGGGTCCCGACGGCCTTAAGCCGATATGGATCCTAGCGTCGGTAGCGGTCCGGTTTTCGGGTCATTACACAAGGAATGGGCGTTTCAAAATCAATGGAACCTTTCGATCTTCCTCCATATCAAGAACAAAAAAATCTACTGGGAAGATGAATTTATCTATTTTGACTAACACATCCTCTATCGCACCTTTAGGATATATTACTGAACGATCTGCAAGCTGCAAGGATATTCTGGTAGATTTCACTTCTCCAAGTTTAAGTTTCCCAAAAATAAATAAAGGCATCAAGTTAATACTAGCATCCAAATCACATAAAGTTTTTGTGAATTCCACATTACTAATGTTACAAGGAATAGTAAAACTCCATCTATCCTTGAGCTTAAAAGGTAATTTATTCTGAATAATGGCACTGCACTCTTCTGTAAGCATCATAGTCTCTTGATCTTCAAGCCTTTTTTCTTAGAGAGAATTTCCTTTAGGAACTTTGCATAGCTAGGTATCTAAGCCAATGCTTCAACAAATGAAATGTTAATGTGCAACTTTTTAAATAATTTCAAGAATTTCAAAAAGTTCTTATCTTCATTGCTCTTCTTAAGCCTCTAAGGGAAAGGAATTGGTGGTTTGTATAGGGGTACAACTACTTCTACCTTTGGCTTTTCTACCACCTCCTTTTTAGTAAGAGCTTCAACTATTTGCTCATCTTTCTTTGCTTGCTCCTTTAGAGGTAGTTCTTCCAACTACTTACCATTTCTCAAGGTAATTTCATTTACGTGTTCTCTTGAATTTGTTTCAGTGTTGCTCGGCAGTACCTTGATTTCTATTGGATACTAGATTTGCCAATTGTCCCATCTGTACCTCCAAACTTTTTATAACAGCTTGTTGATTTTGGAGGTTAGATCTGGTTTCTCACATGAAGTTTCTAGTTTCTCCTATGAAGTCATTATTGACTCTAACAAGAGTTTCAACTATGCTTTCCAAACTGCTATTCTTCTCAAGAGGCTGAAATCCAGGTGGTGCTTTCTATGGTGGCGACAAAGCTTGAGTTTATGGCTGATTGTTCCACTGGAGATTCAAATGATTTTTCTATCCTTTATTGTAAGTGTTGGAGTATGGATTATTTTGTTAGTATCTCTAATTACCCACATAATTAATCTGCTCAGCTTGTGAAAGAGAGTAGTCCATAGGGCACACTCACTGGAATAATAGTTGCCAGCATAATTTTCATAGCCCTGCACCTTAGAATTAATATAATCAGTAGTAAATTTGTCCAACCTTTTAGTTAGAACTTCTACCTGAGCTTAAAGAGCAGAAACAATGTTAATCTCTTGTATTCCTGCAGGACTCCTAGGTGGAATCCTATTTATGGAAAACTCAAAATTTGTAGTAGCTAATTCATCTAGAAGGGCAAAGGCGTCAAGGATGTAATACCCGGCGAGAGTCCGACATCGGAATTCTACTTTCCGGTGGAATCTCGGATGTCCGAATCTTCTAGTAGGGTAAGCTTTATGTTTTTATAAAGGATTTTAGTATGTTTTCATGGTTTAAGTCCAAAAGGAAATGAGTTTTGGAAAGAAAAGAGCCAAGGAAGAAATGCAGGGTTCGGCCGCCGAAGGTGAAAGTTCGGTCGCCGAACATGCATGAGTTTGGGTTTCACGTTAGGCCGCCGAAGGTGGTCTGGCCAGCCACCTATAAAAGGCCCTAGGTCGGTGAATGGATAAGATTTTCTTTCCATTCACAGACAGAGGTGAGATCATGCTCTTCCTTGGGTGATTTTCATGTTTTCATCAAATCTTGCAAAGTTTTGATGGGTTTTATGTTGTTTTGAAGCTTTTGAGCAATTTAACCAAAGTTTTGAAGTTGGAGACTTTGAGGGAGAGTTTCTCCATATCTCCACGTTGGGATCTTTGATCTTCTTGTTTGTAAGAGGTAAGTGAAGATCTTGAACGTCTTTTCATGTTTTATGAAGGTTTTATGAAGTTGATGGGTAGAGATGCATGTGTAGGGTAAGATGAGGTTTTGGTTGATTTGTGGTCAAAGCATGCTTATGTGTTTAGCTGTGTTGTTTGTTGGGGTTTTAAGTTAGTTTTGGACCCCTTTGTGCCTATACTTGAGTATATGCAGGTTGTGGAATTGTGGTTTGCATGTTGAGTGAGGTTTGGGCACGAGTTGCATGAAGCATAACAAGTTTCTGCCTTACTGGAGAATCCAGTTTCGGCCGCCGAACATGCTAAGGAGGTGGTTTCTGCTGCCGAAGCTTGCCCAAGCTTGCCCCCGAAAGTTTGGACTTTCGGCTCTGGAGGAGCCTTTCGGCCGCCGAAGGTGCCGCCGAAGGTTAGAGACTTTCGTCTCTGGAGAGGACTTTCGGCAGCCGAAGTGCCGCCGAAAGTGCTTGAGTTTCGTCTCTGGAAGGGACTTTCGGCCGCCGAACCTGCCGCCGAAAGTGCCCTGTCCAGCCTTCTTTGGCATGTTTTTCTTGTTTCTTTTAGGATGTTTTAAGGGGGTTTTGGGGAGTATGTTAGAGTTGTTCTTGAGCTAGTTTGGTCCCTCATTTGAGTCCACCTGTGTAGGAATGGACCAGAGGAACCGGAGAGAGCAGCAGTGAGCACTGCTTCAGAGGATTCAGAGGCAGCTCAGAGTCAGCCAGAGGTGAGTGGAACTAAACTTCATGTTTGAATATGAGAACTTAAATGCTTTTAGCATGGTACATGCATCATGATATAACATAGGTTGAGTGCATTAGTACACACTAATGTGACGCATTGCATTATTCTATGCTTGTACGGATCAGACATAGTTTTGGATTCACTAGCCCTCCGAGTAAAGTCCTGAGGAGCCCTGAGAGGGCCGGGCACAGAGCACTATAGGGTGCGTAGAGAAGTCCTGAGTAGCTCCTTCGCGGGCCGGGCACAGAACAGAAGGAATTTTGAATCTGTCCGTCTGAGATGATGTGATTTACTTGTGATGTGATGCATTTCATGAGAGCATGTTGTATGAACATGTTTTATTTGTTCTACTCACTAGGCTAGTATAGCTCATCCCTCTCCTTTAACCCCAGTCTTGCAGGATCAGAGTCAGAGGGAAGTCAGCAGGGTACAGGAAGAGTAAAGAAAGAGTTGTGTAATAGTTTAGAGTGGACATGTACTATTGTAAACGAGGTTTTCTTATTGTATAGTGTAGAGTATTGTGCTTGACCCATGTTGTACATCCTTTTTGTATACATGATCTATTTATGTGTTGTGATTGTTTTTATCAGTATGTGAAAAACCAGGCTTAACAGAGTATGAGTTGAACCCGTCTAGAGCAAGCTCTAGTAAGGGGTTTTATAGTACAGAGCTAGTGCATGCACAGGTTGAGCCTTGGTTCAGAGCATCAGTTTTATGTTTTTACAGAAAGTGTATGATCATGTATGGGATTTTATAGGTACACAGAGAGTATAGCAGGCTTGCTACAGGTGCTGGCGACCTTAAGTCGACCTGGATCCTAGCGCCGGTAACGGTCTGATTTTCGGGTCGTTACAGATTGGTATCAGAGCCCTAGGTTCATATGGTCGAACCTAGATAGAGAGTGTCGGGCTCATAGAGGTTATAGTAGGTCAAGCACAATAGGCAAGCATGTCCACTAGGATAGGATGTTGAGTCCTGTCTATTTGCTGAGGTGTCATGCCAAGAGTTATGCATGTGCATTGTTGTTATGTAATGTTTATATGCTGATGTGTGCTGTTATGTATTGTTTTCCAGAAAGTTAAGATGAGAGGAACTCGTCGATCTGCACGATTGACTGGAGTTCCACCAGTGAATGAGGGTTCAGATGCTCGTCCTCCTGCGTTGCCAAGGACACGGTCTCAGAGGTCTAGCAGGGAGGGTACGTCAAGAGACCCTAGAAGGTCTTTTGATGAGAGCAGAAGAGGAGCGGATAGAGGAGGGAGCTCAGAGGAAGTGAGGGAGGCTATGGATGTGGATCAGCAGCCACGAGAGGAAAGCATGGGTATGGGCAGGTCTGAAGAGGGTATGGGAGAGTCTCAGGGAGGCGCTCAGGCCTCGGGGTTTGGTTATCCACCCCATTATCCACCCTTTCCATAGGGCCCAGGGTATCCGATGGGGGGTACGTCAGAGTACTCGAGCTTTACCCCATATCCTACCTACATGCCTTACATGCCTTATACTCCTTTTTACCCACCATATCCCATGTATCCACCCACACCTTTCCATCCCAGTACAGCATACCCAGATCCAAGTGATACAGCACCTTTTGCTCCACCAGAACCAGAACCAGTAGTCCCTGTTGTCCAAGTACCTCAACCTAGCTCAGCTGAGGGAAGCAAAGTGAAAATGACAGAGTATCTGAAGTTGGATGCTCCTAAATTCAATACGGGAGATGATCCATTTGAGTACCTCAGAACGGTTAAGATGATAACCGATGAGTTAGGAGCTGATGATAGTAGAGCCATTGAGATGGCAGGGTTCACACTCAAATGTAAGAAGGCTCGAGAGTGGTTCAAGAATTATGTGGACCCCAGGTTGGACAGCATGTCATGGGGAGAGTTCGCCAATGAGTTTGCAGGGTGGGCTTTTCCTCACAGTTCCAGAGAGCTGAAAGTGGTAGAATTTGAGCAGTTGAGGCAGACCGAGGAGATGAGTGTAGATGAATACACAGATAAGTTCCTGAATCTGCTTCAGTATGTGGGTCAGGCTTATGACACTAACCAGAAGAAGGCAAGGAGATATACTATGAGACTGCATCCCAGGTATTCCTCCTTGATTCTTCCAGCAGAGAAAGAGAGTTTCCACTCTATAGTGGATGCCGCAAGGAAGATGGAGGCGAGTGCCATTATTCAGGGAACAGTTAAGCAGCAAGTGGCACAGTCTTCGGGTTCTAAGACCCCCAGTGCAGCAGCTTATGGCAGCAAGAAAGGAGAAATGTTTAAAGCGAAGAAAGGCAAGTTCTGGAATAAGATTAAGTATAGTATGGGAATGGGTAGTGGCTCCAGCTCTGGCACAGGCAGTACAGTATGCATGAGATGTGGGAGATAGCACAGAGGAGTTTGTCGGTTGGGATCTACCGCCTGTTATAAGTGTGGGCAGGAGGGACATTTTTCACGGGAATGTCCTCAGGCGACCTTTATGGCACCATCCCAGCAGATGAGTTCAGGCAGTGTAGCACAGCCAGCAGCTCCAGCCATACCTCAGAGTAGTGGCAGAGGCAGAGGGAGAGGGTCAGCCTCTTCTTCAGCAGCAGGTTCCCGAGGAGAAGGTCCGGTAGCCCCAGCACGGATCTTCACTGTGACACAAGAGGAGGCAAACACGTCGAACACAGTGGTGTCAGGTAATCTCATCATTGGGTGTTCTGATGTGTATGCTTTGATGGACCTCGGTGCTTCTCACTCTTTTATTGCTTCGAGAGCCGTGGAGAGATTGGGTTTGATGATTTCTGAGTTAGAGTGTCCTCTCTGGGTCAGTGGACCCAAATGTGACCCATCAGTGGCAGTGTCAGTCTGTCACTTCAGTCCAGTGTTCATAGAGGGTAGATGCCTTCCAGCTGACCTAGTGGTTCTGGAGTTGACGGATTTTGATGTCATTCTAGGGATGGATTGGTTATCTACATATGGAGCTACCTTGGACTGCAGAGACAAGGTAGTCAGTCTTAGAGACCAGGATGGGTCAGAGTGTGTCTTCAGAGGAGACAGGAAGGGGACATCTAGAGGTTTGATCTCAGCCCTTCAGACTCATCGTTTGCTTAGGAGGGGTTGTCAGGGGTTTCTAGCTCATGTGAGAGAGCTAGATAAACAGGTTAGGGAACCAGCCTCAGTGCCAGTAGTTCGAGAGTTTCTAGACGTCTTCCCAGACGAGCTTCCAGGACTACCACCTGATAGGGAGGTAGAGTTTGCAATAGAATTGCTGCCTGGTACCAGACCTATCTCTATTCATCCCTACAGGATGGCGCCAGCAGAGTTAAAAGAGCTGAAGGAGCAGTTGCAGGACTTGGTAGATAAGGGTTTCATCTGTCCTAGTACCTCACCTTGGGGTGCTCCAGTGCTATTTGTCAGAAAGAAGGATGGATCCCTCAGACTTTGTATCGACTACAGGCAGTTGAACAAGGTCTCTACCCCGGAGAAGTATCCTTTACCTAGGATCGATGATCTATTTGACCAGCTAGCTGGAGTAGGTTGTTTCTCTAAAATAGATCTGAGGTCCGGGTATCATCAGTTGAGAGTTAGAGAAGCAGATGTGCCAAAGATAGCTTTCAGGACCAGATATGGGCATTATGAGTTCTTAGTAATGCCGTTCGGGTTAACTAACGCCCCTGCAGCATTCATGGATCTCATGAACAGAGTTTTCAGTGAGTATCTGGATCACTTTGTTATTGTCTTCATCGATGATATCTTAGTGTATTCCAGAGATGCAGAGGAGCATGCCCAGCATCTGAGGATAGTTCTGCAGACACTGAGAGAGCATGGTTTATATGCCAAGTTCTCTAAGAGTGAGTTTTGGTTGAGGAGCATTTCCTTCTTGGGGCATGTTGTATCAGCAGAAGGTATTGAGGTAGACCCCAAGAAGATAGAAGCTGTAGCTAACTGGCCTAGACCCACCACAGTGACTGAGATTAAAAGCTTTCTGGGTTTGGTAGGTTACTACAGGAGGTTCGTACAGGACTTCTCAAAGATAGCTGCTCCTATGACCAAACTGACTCAGAAGAATCAGAGGTTCGTGTGGTCGGACCAATGTGAAGAGAGCTTTGAAGAGTTAAAGAGAAGATTAACATCAGCACCGGTGTTAGCTCTGCCTGTCAGTGATGAGGACTTCACAATGTTCTGTGATGCATCCAGAGTGGGAGTGGGTTGTGTTCTGATGCAGAATGACAGGGTGATTGCTTATGCTTCTAGACAGCTGAAGAAGCACGAGTTGAATTACCCCACCCATGACCTAGAAATGGCAGCAATTATTTTTGCACTCAAGATGTGGAGGCATTACCTTTATGGGGTTAAATGCGAGATCTTCACAGATCACAAGAGTTTACAGTACATTTTGAGTCAGAAAAAGCTAAATTTGAGGTAGAGAAGGTGGGCAGAACTGCTCAGTGACTATGATTGCAGAATCCAGTACCATTCGGGTAAGGCGAATGTTGTGGTAGATGCCCTAAGTCGGAAATCACTTGGTAGTTTGTCCCACATAGCAACAGAGAGAAGACCAGTGGTGATGGAGTTTTATAAGCTCATCGACGAAGGGCTACAGCTAGAATTGTCTGGTACGGGTGCGTTGATAGCACTGATGAGAGTGACTCCTGTGTTTCTGGAGCACTCAGAAACAGCATGAGGACCCTGAGTTAGTAAAAATTGCCAGGACTGTTCAGTCAGGCAATAGTGCAGAGTTCAGATTTGACAGCAAAGGGATCCTTCGCCATGGGAATCGCCTATGTGTACCAGATGACATCAGTTTGAAAGGAGACATTATGAGGGAAGCTCATAATGCAAGGTACAGTGTGCACCCTGGAGCCACCAAGATGTATCAGGATCTGAAAAGAGTGTATTGGTGGCCAGCTATGAAGAAAGAAGTGGCACAGTTTGTGTCTGCCTGTGAAGTTTGCCAGAGGGTGAAACTGGAACATTAGAAGCCGGCTGGAATGCTTAACCCACTGCCGATTCCAGAGTGAAAATGGGAGAATATAGCTATGGATTTTGTAGTGGGCTTACTGGCAGCGTCCAACAGGTTAGACTCCATATGGGTGATTGTGGACAGACTCACGAAATCTGCTCATTTCATCCCTGTTCGGAGCAACTACTCTGTGGACAAGTTAGCACAGGTTTATTTGGAGGAGATAGTAAGGTTGCATGGAGTCCCAGTGTCTATAGTGTCAGACAGAGGACCTCAGTTCACCTCCAGATTTTGGCGGAGTCTGCAAAGTGCTATGGGTACCAGGTTGGATTTCAGCACTGCTTTCCATCCCAGACTGACGGACAGTCAGAGAGGACCATCCAGACCATAGAGGATATGCTCAGAATGTATGTGTTGGACTTTGGCGGTTCTTGGAGGCAGCATCTACCTTTGGTGGAGTTTGCCTACAACAACAGCCATCATGCTAGCATAGGGATGGCTCCTTATGAAGCTTTGTATGGGAGGAAGTGTAGATCACCTGTGTGCTGGGAAGAAGTAGGAGAGGCAGCTCTTGCAGGGCCGGAGTTAGTTGCGATTACCAGCAGAGTGGTGCCCATGATCAGAGAAAGGATCAAGACTGCTCAGAGCAGACAGAAAAGCTATGCAGATATCCGCAGAAAGCAGATAGAGTTTCAGGAAGGTGATATGGTATTGCTGAAGGTGTCTTCAATGAAGGGAGTGGTTCACTTTGGGAAGAAGGGTAAACTAGCCCCACGATACATTGGACCCTTTGAGATCTTGCAGAAGATCGGGAATGTGTCGTACAAGCTGGATTTACCTGCTTCTATAGAGAGAATTCACCCGGTTTTCCATGTTTCTATGCTTCGAAACTTCGTGTCAGATCCAAGTAAGGTTCTTAGTGAGCCTGAAGTGGAGATCCTTGGAGATCTCACCTATATAGAGCAGCCAGTGTGGATCCTTGACACACAGATCAGACAGCTAAGGAACAAGGAAATTCTAATGGTGAAAGTCCTATGGAACCACCATAATCTCGAAGAGTGCACCTGGGAGACACGGGAGTCTATGCTCCAGCAATATCCATATTTGTTTTAAGGTTAGTTTCCTCCTTTTTATGTGTTTCATTGTTTGTGGAACATTCGGGGACGAATGTTCTTAAGGGGGGGAGAATGTAATACCCGGCGAGAGTCCGGCATCGGAATTCTACTTTCCGGTGGAATCTCGGATGTCGGAATCTTCTAGTAGGGTAAGCTTTATGTTTTTGTAAAGGATTTTAGTATGTTTTCATGGTTTAAGTCCAAAAGGAAATGAGTTTTGGAAAGAAAAGAGCCAAGGAAGAAATGCAGGGTTCGGCCGTCGAAGGTGAAAGTTCGGCCGCCGAACATGCATGAGTTTGGGTTTCATGTTAGGCCGCCGAAGGTGGTCTGGCCAGCCACCTATAAAAGGCCCTAGGTCGGTGAATGGATAAGATTTTCTTTCCATTCACAGACAGAGGTGAGATCATGCTCTTCCTTGGGTGATTTTCATGTTTTCATCAAATCTTGCAAAGTTTTGATGGGTTTTATGTTGTTTTGAAGCTTTTGAGCAATTTAACCAAAGTTTTGAAGTTGGAGACTTTGAGGGAGAGTTTCTCCATATCTCCACGTTGGGATCTTTGATCTTCTTGTTTGTAAGAGGTAAGAGAAGATCCTGAACGTCTTTTCATGTTTTATGAAGGTTTTATGATGTTGATGGGTAGAGATGCATGTGTAGGGTAAGATGAGGTTTTTGTTGATTTGTGGTCAAAGCATGCTTATGTGTTTAGCTGTGTTGTTTGTTGGGGTTTTAAGTTAGTTTTGGACCCCTTTGTGCCTATACTTGAGTATATGCAGGTTGTGGAATTGTGGTTTGCATGTTGAGTGAGGTTTGGGCACGAGTTGCATGAAGCAGAACAAGTTTCTGCCTTACTGGAGAATCCAGTTTCGGCCGCCGAAAGAGGGTTCGGCCGCCGAACATGCTAAGGAGGTGGTTTCGGCTGCCGAAGCTTGCCCTTGAAAGTTTGGACTTTCGGCTCTGGAGGAGCCTTTCGACCGCCGAAGGTGCCGCCGAAGGTTAGAGACTTTCGTCTCTAGAGAGGACTTTCGGCAGCCGAAGTGCCGCCGAAAGTGCTTGAGTTTCATCTCTGGAAGGGACTTCTGGCCGCCGAACCTGCCGCCGAAAGTGCCCTGTCCAGCCTTCTTTGGCATGTTTTTCTTGTTTCTTTTAGGATGTTTTAAGGGGGTTTTGGAGAGTATGTTAGAGTTGTTCTTGAGCTAGTTTGGTCCCTCATTTGAGTCCACCTGTGTAGGAACGGACTAGAGGAACGAAGAGAGCAGCAGTGAGCACTGCTTCAGAGGATTCAGAGGCAGCTCAGAGTCAGCCAGAGGTGAGTGGAACTAAACTTCATGTTTGAATATGAGAACTTAAATGCTTTTAGCATGGTACATGCATCATGATATAACATAGGTTGAGTGCATTAGTACACACTAATATGACGCATTGCATTATTCTATGCTTGTACGGATCGGACATAGTTTTGGATTCACTAGCCCTCCGAGTAAAGTCCTGAGGAGCCCTGAGAGGGCCGGGCACAGAGCACCATAGGTTGCGTAGAGAAGTCCTGAGTAGCTCCTTCGCGGGCCGGGCACAGAGCACCATAGGGTGCGTAGAGAAGTCCTGAGTAGCTCCTTCGCGGGCTGGGCACAGAACAGAGGCAATTTTGAATCTGTCCGTCTGAGATGATGTGATTTACTTGTGATGTGATGCATTTCATGAGATCATGTTGTATGAACATGTTTTATTTGTTCTACTCACTGGGCTAGTATAGCTCATCCCTCTCCTTTAACCCTAGTCTTGCAGGATCAGAGTCAGAGGGAAGTCAGCAGGGTACAGGAAGAGTAAAGAAAGAGTTGTGTAATAGTTTAGAGTGGACATGTACTATTGTAAATGAGGTTTTCTTATTGTATAGTGTAGAGTATTGTGCTTGACCCATGTTGTACATCCTTTTTGTATACATGATCTATTTATGTGTTGTGACTGTTTTTATCAGTATGTGAAAAACCAGGCTTAACAGAGTATGAGTTGAACCCATCTAGAGCAAGCTCTAGTAAGGGCTTTTATAGTACAGAGCTAGTGCATGCACAGGTTGAGCCTTGGTTCAGAGCATCAGTTTTATGTTTTTACAGAAAGTGTATGATCATGTATGGGATTTTACAGGTACACAGAGAGTATAGCAGGCTTACTACGGGTCCTGGCGACCTTAAGTCGACCTGGATCCTAGCGCCGGTAGCGGTCCGATTTTCGGGGCGTTACAAAGGATCTCTTTTCTCATGAATGACCCTTCAGCTACATTATCTACCATATATCTTGTGTTTGCATTAAGCCCATAGTAGAATTTCTTTGTAACTATCTAATATGGTAATCCATGGTGAGGACACATTCTGAGCATGTTTTTCATTCTCTTCCAGACTTCATAAAGTGGCTCTGAGTCCATTTGCAGGAAATGATAGATTTCATTCCTCGATTTAGATGTCTTTGATGCCACAAAGAACTTTTTTAAAAATTTATCTGCTAAATCACTCTAGGTAGTCATTGATATGAGTGAAAGGTTTTGTAACAACATTTTGGCCTTATCCCTCAATGTGAAAGGAAATAGCCTCCATCTGATAGCTTCATCTGATACACCATTCTACTTATAATTATCTCAAAGATCTAGGAATTGCTCCAAATGGTTACTTGGATCTTCACTAGGCAACCCACAAAACTGAAGTGCATTCTAAAATATATGTACCAATGAAGATTTTAGCTTAAAGTTATTGGCTTGTGACAGGAGCGGTTGTCGAAGCCGGTCAAAAATAACCTTCTTGGTTACCTACAATTTACAACTGCAGATAGTGGTGAAGGATCGTATCCACAGAGAATTGATTACCTATTTATTTATCTCAATCAAGACCAATAGAACTAATTGAAAGCACAAGTGAGAGCAAGTAATCAAAGAGAAATAGAAACAAGTGCAAGGAAAGTAAAAAGGGGGGGTTTTGAGATTGATTTGTCTAACAACTATTGAAAGCAATTAAAATAGTAAGTAATCAAAATAAAACAAGAAATCAATATGAGAAAAGTCTAGTTGAAGATATGGATCCACTTTGGTTGTTTGGGTTGATCATTGAAACATGGTTATCTTGATTGATTCAATAGGTTGGTTATGGGGGTGGAAGACGCTTCTCACCACCATATCTTTCCTTATGAACAAACTGATTAGGGAACGTCCTCTAATCAATTACTAATCAACAAATTGCCAAGGAACGTCCTTGGGCCATAGGCATCAAAACAATTGCCAATTGCATGAAGAACAAGAAAGATCCAAACCCTAGCTACTCAAAAGTATGAGATGTTGCTAGATCATACAATTTCTTGGGTTTTTACACCAAGTGTTCTATGGACAGAATATTTCCAGCAATTACGGACTAACAAATATCCTAATCCAACAATCAATTAACTTTGCAATCAAGAATCAAGTGGCCAATTTGATCAAAACAACAAAGCAATCTTAGAATTAAGCATCAATTGCATGAATATTGAATAAAATCAAAGACAAAAGTTTCTGTTCAGATCTCACAACCCTTTAAACAATCTTAGTTTCAACCAAACTTCAACTAGAATAAGGGTTTCAGCCACTCATGGCTGAACCAAAACAGAAAATTAAAGAAAAGAAAGCAAGAAGATGAAGAACTAAGGTGGAGAAGGGGCTGCCCTTGCTTGGCCGAATTTGGAGGATGAAAAGCTGCCTTTCTTGTCTTCTTGAAGCCTTTAAATAAGTCTTGAGAGGCTGCCTAGGGTTTCATGGAAGTCCAAGAGACTTTTAGAGGCTGTCCAAAGTGTCCTTGGTGTTGCATGTGCCTTGTTTGTGCATGAGTGAGGGCAAAAACGAGTCACATGTGATAGAAGGCAAGTGGGGGCTCTTTGGTCTTTTTAATTGCTGTCCTAGGTCTTCAAGATGTTGCCTTAAGAGTTAAGAGGCTGCCCATACACTAATAAGGAAGGTGGAGACTCCTTTTGAATTTTGAATGTGCATGGCACTAAGTAGGAAACATGTGATCTTTGGATTTTCTTTCCTTAATAAGGGGGATCTTGAAATCCAATAATTGAATGTGAATCTTGAAGATTTGGATCTCAAGATACTTCCCTTATTTGTCTCCTCAAATATGGCAACTTGGGATATGGCTTCTTGAATAAGGAAAGAGTGCAATAGAGCGCATTTTCGGCTGCCTAAATTGAGTTTCGGAGGCTGGACTTTCGGCTATGTTCTGAAGGTTCGGCGGCCGAAAGTAGAGATTCGGCGGCCGAAAGTAGTGGACTTTCGTCTCTGGACGCATGGTTCGGCGGCCGAAAGTGCTGCCGAAGGTCTTCTTTGCATTTTTGGCACTTTTTGGTGTTTTTAAGAGCATTTTCTCCAATTTGTCTCTTCACACCTAATATTTGCAAAACATGATTAAAACCACAAAATTAGGTAGAATAGGTGCAAATAAACATCAATAAGATCATGAAAATATGGACTAAAATATGCTCTATCAGCTTGCACTCCTAGTCTAACAATACTTGACCCAATATGTCTAATATCAGTTCTAACATAGTCTCGATGTGTTATGTGTTATGTGGTTCTATAGCCTAGCCTCCTCCAACTACTGGACTTGCAACTACTGCATTATTATTGTTTCCATCACCAGCTTCAACAAGAACTATGTTTTCAGCCATGTTTAGTTCAATTTTTATTTCAGTTGCTATTGGAGTAGCACTCTTGCTTTCTTTGATTTTCTTTCTACTCTGACAACAAGTGCGTTTGACTCCAAGTCATACTACAGAAGCTTTACAATGCCTTTATTTCTCATGCACTATCGGTCAAAAACAAAGATAAAATTAAAAATTAATAAAAATAAAATAAAATGTCTAAAGTAATAATAGAGTTTAGTATTCTGATATTGATGTTGCCAATCCCCGGCAACGGTGCCAAAAACTTGATAAGTAGTGTGATATCCACAAGCGTATGGAATTATCTCGAGTAATAAAAAGAAAATAGAATATTGTATCCATAGGTACTAGAAATTAAGTATCAAAATATATATAAATCTAATTATTATCTAGATTATCAATTATGAAGATGATTGTGAAATTGAAATAAAATAAAATAATAAAATTAAACAACTCAACAAAGCAGAATTCATGAAATAATTACTATAAAATACTAGGGCACCTTGATCTCACTTGAACCTAATTCAATTAATTCATTTAGTTAACAATCTAATTTTAATTACTAAATTTAGAGCAAATAATCCTAACGTAATTGATCCTCTCTCTTAAGTAAGACCAAATTAATTAACTAAAGACTATCACCTATCTCATAATAATCCGATAATAGCTTAATTAATTTATAGAATATTGTGATTATTTTATCTAATACTTCACAAGTCAAATCTTTATTTCCAATCCAATTAATATTTATGTAATATTCAATTTCCAATTTAGTCTTAAAACATTCTTTCTCAGTATTAACTCAAAATAAAATCATTCAAGCATCCCATAGGTGCTCAAAAACATTAACCTTAAGAATTGAATAATAGATAGGTAAAGAAAATCAACTCAAATAGATTAAAGAGAAGCAATAATCTAAGCTACATCAAGTTCTCTAATAAAAGAATTTAGTTTCTCATGTTTAAGAATTCAAGAATAAACTCAATTGAGAAATTATCTAAAATCATCCTAGAATAATTGTGAATAATAAATGAAAAGAATAAGAGAAGAAAGAAAAAGTCTAGATATGTGGATTTCTCATTCTGGATCTTTCTTTTTGAGTTTTTTGTGATTTCTGCCATATATGGTATTCAAAAGTGAGCAAAAAGTCCTTTAGTCTCTCAATTATTATGTATTTATATCCATTAAGACTTCTAAACTATGGTCTTGGGGAAAACCTAGAGTATTAGAACTTCTAGGAAAAACATGGGGTATTAAGCATGAAAAAGAGCAAAACATGGGATAAACCATGAAAACACGAGTCTATCCCGTGTTTTTCACTGTGAATTTTGGCCTTCAAAAACACAGGTAGAGACAAAAATATGGGCTCCCTCATGTTTTTATTTGTTTCTTTAGAATCTTTTTAAATTTTTTCAGATTCATCTTTAAAGTGCCTTCTTTATTCCTTTACTTGTTTTTTCCTATAAAAATACTAAAAATTAAGTGAAAATATCAAATAATAAACTAAAACTAAAAATCCTGTAATTAAATATAAAAAATTAATAAAGTTAAGGAGAATCAATCAAAATAGGTGGATGTGATTTAAAAATATAAGAATAATTGTGTAAAATTTTATCACATTATTATGTATTTGAATTTTGGCTAAATGTTGATTTTTGTTCAAATTAATTTAAAGATTAAGTTTTAATCTCAATTTAGCTTAGAAATTTATTCTTTTTATTTTTCATTAAATTGAATTTAAACTGAGATTTTTTCGAGCAATTTGAATAAAAAAAGACTAAAAATGGTTAATTTCATTTTCCCTAAATATATGAGTGAAATTGTTCGATAAGTTTTGAGAAAAAACAGAAAAAAAAATTAACGAGTGATTAGGTTATTATGTTAGAAGTAAAAAATATGAAAAAGTATAAATCAATGATACAAATAATTATGCAATTTGTAAATGTACAAATTTTAAATTTATTTTATTTTCTATTAAAATTGTTATAGGTTAATAATAAATAATTATTTATACTATTATAATTTGATATAATGTTTATATGATATTGGTATGGTTGGAAATAGAGCTGAATTGTAATTGGTCAATCTGCAAAAAAGAAGATGTGAGGTGGTTGGCGCCTAAAGGCAGCCACTCTAACACTCATGCTAATAAACTGATAGAATGGAAAATGTAATGTGTACTTTGATTTTTGTACATATTTGCTTTTGTACTGTAAAAAGATGAAGTTAGTTATCGAATCTCTTCAAAATCCGACTGGTACCAGTTAGTGGATAGGGGACCTCGCATTTGTAGGTGTAGTAGGGATCTGTTAGATTACATCCACTAATGATAACTTCCTATGAACACTCGACTTGCTCAAGAGAAGATGAGTCTTGGTGAAGAACCGGCGCTACGGTGTTCTGGTCTTCCTTTCTATGAGTGGACCTTTACGACCATGTATCAGCTTATCAGACTTTTACCACGTAGTCTTGTCTTATGGTGACTGAAAAGGAAGTAGACAGGCTATATAACAACCACAAGATCTCTCGAAAAACTTGTTAGGTTTATGCTCCATACTCGAGCGTACGTATGGATGATTAGATCTTAGCAGAGGATATAATCATAGTTTAGGAAGAGCAATTGAAGGCGGATCTTCAATTTCCTATACATCTATTCTTTATTGAAGTCCTTCGTTTTCATAAGCTTGCAGTCGCCCAACTTCACCCGAACAGTTGGAGGATTCTAGTGGCTTTTTTCACTTTGTCTGTTTCAACAATAATATTGAGCCGAGTGTAGCCCTTTTCTCACAGCTATACCAGCTGGGTACCCAAAAAAATGAAGAGTTTTGATTTTTTAATGAAAAAAAATGCCAGATCCTCTTCGACTGGATACCCTCCTCCTTAAAGTGTTGGAAGAACAAGTTTTTCATCCTCTGCCATAGGGTGTTTGAGAGTTTTGGTCATCTCCACACAAGCTAGAATGTATATGTAGAGTTAATAAAGGATGGGGTCCAACAACGGAGGAGTAAGGGAGAGACTTTGGATTTCCTCCAAAGGATGGCTTCAACTCAAAGAATGGACATTAACGTGGTGGTGAGGGATACCACGTTATCTTGGTAGAGCCACTTTCGAGCAAAACAAGCTCAATTGTCTCGGCCATTCGTTCAACAGATGCTTCTAATGACCTTGCCTTCACCTGTCGAGCAGGATATTTTCACCTTTAACTATTTTTACTTTTGATATTATTTAACTTACTCTTTTTTTTGTGCAGACATGGCTGGCCAGAAGAATAAGTTAGCTGAGATGGCACGTGCTACCTGCAAAGGCAAAGCTTCGGCTGGCACATCTAGTCCTCCTTCAAAACGTGCCCAATAAGAGGAGGTCATCGTACTCCTTCCTCCCCCTCCTCCATCTACAACCGAGTAAACAGTTGCCTCCCAGCCTGAGTCTTCTTCAAAGGCACTTATGTAGCAGTTCTTGTCCCTACTAATCCACCATAAGAAAATGCTAGAGGTGAAGTCATATGGCCTCGGGGCATCCAACAGCTGGCGTTGCCCCTAACTCAAACAACCTTACTTCCCAAGGAACCCCATCTACCAATCCTCATAGCTAAAAAAATCCATGAGGCCTAGGGATCATCATCGACTAAATGCTGTCGAGACAGATGATCTCTATGACGACATCATCCACTTCGCAATGGAGAGTGCACTGTGCGCATACATGGCCAAGGAACAGGACAGGGCTCTAAGGCAAGATTTTGGTGCGCAGGAGATAGAAAAAAAATCTCTTGCAAGAGTGGTGCTTAAGGCTGAAGAATTGGGTTGAAGTTGTAATAACCGGCTAGACCCCGGCACCAGAATTCCTACCTTCCAGCTGAATCTCTGTTGGAATCCAGAATTCTCGGATTTCAGAGTTTTCTAGAAGGGTAAAATAAAGGTTTTCTAAAATGTTTTTATATGTTTTTATGGTTTTAATGAAGAAAGAAATTGAGTTTTAAAAGAAAAGACCAAGGATGAAAAGTCCAGGTTCGGCCGCCAAACATGGTGGACTTGCGGGAGCTCTTTTGGCCCCCGAAGGTAGTCTGGCCAGCTACCTATAAAAGGCCCCTTGTCCGAAAATGGGCGAGTTTTCTCTCTCTATTTTCGGGCATAGGTGGGATTTCGCCTTCCTTTGGTCGATTTCATGTTTTCCTTCAAATCTTTCAAGTTTTTGACAAGCTTTCATCTTATTTTGAACTTTTTTAGCTAAAGAGCAAAGTTTTGAAGCTTGGAGACCCCCAGAGCTTGTTCATCCATATCTCCGAGTTTGGGATCGCATCTCCTCTCGATCTTCAAGAGGTAAGTGTCGATCTACGCCTTTTATGATGTTTTAAGTAAGTTTTAAGAAGGGATTAAAGGTTTTGATACATGTTTAGGCTAGGGGTAAAATGTTAGGGTTTATATTAGCTTAATGATAAATGTATGTTAAATGTGATGTTTGTTGGGGTATAGGTTAGTTTTATGCCCCTATATGCTTGGAAATGTGTTTATACATGTTTTAGAATAGTTGAATGCATATTGTGAAGTTTTGGGTGGCTGGATGTGAGAGGCAGAATCGGGTTCTGCCCTTAGGGAGAGCCCAGGTTCGGCTGCCGAAGTCAGTTTTGGCCGTCGAACCTGCTTGTGGA
Source organism: Manihot esculenta (assembly GCF_001659605.2). Lineage (NCBI taxonomy): Eukaryota > Viridiplantae > Streptophyta > Magnoliopsida > Malpighiales > Euphorbiaceae > Manihot > Manihot esculenta. Next base: position 13,421,315 of record NC_035176.2, on the reverse strand, counting down.
GGCAGTTTGGCTGCCTAAACTCGCCCCCGAAAGTTTAGACTTTCGGCTCTGGAAGGGAGTTTCGGCCGCGAACTTGCCCCCGAATGATGGTGACTTTCGGCTCTGGAAGGACTTTCGACTGCCGAACCCTGCCCTCGAAAGTGCTTGACTTTCGGCTCTGGAGGGACCTTCGGCCGCCGAACTTGCCGCCGAAAGTCCCCTGCCTATCCTTCCTTTGCATGTTTTCTATGAATGTGTTATGATGTTTTAGGGGGTTTTTGGGGAGTTGTTTAAAGTCTTGTTAGAGTTTGTTTGGTCCCTCATTTGAGTCCACCTGTGTAGATTCGGACCCGAGGAACCGAGGAGGCCAGCAGTGTTAGCTGTTTCAGAGTCAACCAGAGGTGAGTAGAACTGAACTATGCTTTAAAGTAAATGAAATTTTTAGCATGTTCATGCATCACGAATGCCATGATATGTATTAGATTGTTTGCATTAGAATTCACAAATATGGTGCATTGCATAATATGATGTTGATGTGGATGGATATTGGATGACCCACTTGCCCTCGATATGATATGTTATGATACGGTATGGAAGTCCAGTGAGGCCCATTCTATACCCCTGGCACATTGGATATGTTATGTTATGTGATGTTAAGAGAAAGACCAGCGAGACCCATTCTACGCCCTTGGAACAGTTGGACTATGTAGAGGGTTATTGGTGACAAGTCCATCCGTAATGTGAATTGTTTGTAATGTGATGCATTTCATGATGGCATATGTTTATAAACTGTTTTTATGGTTATGCTCACTAGACTTTAGTAGCTCATCCCTTTCCCCTAACCCCCAGGTTTGCAGGTTCAAGATAGACCGGAAAGTCGTCAAGGTTGAAGGTTATGTTAAGTGTAATAGATTAGTAGTGGACATGATATGTAAAATGATGTAATGTAATGTAATGAGGATTAGTATTGTGCTTGGACCTAATGTATAGTTAACCCCTGTTGTACATGTTTTTTATATAAATGTCTTAATGATAGCATATGTTGAACCAAGCTTGATGTATGTAATGTTGACCCAGCCCAGCTAGAGCATTTGATGAGGGCTCTAGTATGGGGTTTGTATGTATAATGTTATGGTGCATGCTCAGGTCAAGCTTGGTATATGGAAAGTTAAAAGTTATTATGAAAATGTATGATCATGTATGGGATGTTATCAGATGTGCAGGATGTATGTTAGGCTTGCTACGGGTCCCGGCGACCTTAAGTCGATCTGGATCCTAGCGCCGATAGCGGTCCAGTTTCTGGGTCGTTACAAAAGAGGTGGAGAACACTATGAAGAAGACACTGGAGTCCGTTGATAAACTCCAACCAGACCTGGACGAGGCTAATACTTTAAAACTTGCCTATGAGAATCGGGATAAAACTGTGGAGGATCATGTGGTTATTCTTCAACGCCAAGTCTAGGAGATGTAGTCTTAGGTAGAGGAGGCTTGGGCTGCCACAAATATAATGATTGAACTGGAAGCTGAGCTTTAGGACACGATAGCTCGGGGTAGAGAGATGTTCGTTCAAGGTCAGTACTCTATCAAGAAGGAGCTCATCAAATGATTTTCTACAGAGGACTTCTTCTGGATCGACGACACCTTCCCGAATAAGACGAAGATGAAGAAGAGGAGGAATAAATCGAGGACCATCCCACTAACCGAGTCTCCACAGATACTATAAAACGTTGTAGAAAATAATGTAATAGAGACCCAGAAGGAGTCTAAGGATGTCCCTCCTATGTAATTTTTCCTTATGAATGAAATCCCCCTTTTTTTTTTCTTGACTTATTTGTGCAAAGTTTTTTATGATCGGTACTCGACCATAACTAGAACTCTCGTCCAATATTTTCACAGATCAATCACCAAACTAAACTTAAATAACTTGGTCAATTTTGTTAACAGGGATAAACCCGATTAAATGCCTAGCAATACTCATCTTTTGACATAAAATGCCTTTATAAATTTTATTAAACGAGACTTAACACCCGATCATGAGCTTAATGGATACTCGCCTTGTGGCTTTGGCATAAAATGCCTTAGAAATTTTATTAAATGGGACTAATACCCGGTCATGAGCCTGGCAGATATCTGTCTTGTGGTCTTGGTACAAAATGCCTTAGAAGTTTTATTAATCGGTACTAACACACGATCATAAGCCTGTGGATATCTGCCTTGTGGCCTTAGCATAAAATGCCTTAGAAACTTTATTAAACGAGACTAATACTCAGTTATAAACCTAGCGGATACCTGCCTTTTGGCCTTGGCATAAAATGCCTTAGAAATTTTGTTAAACGAGACTAACACCCGGTCATGAGCCTGGCGGATACCTGCCTTGTGACATTTTGAAAAAATGCTTTGATAAATGAACTTTAATTTTGGCAAACCTCCATTCCTCATAATTGAATAGCATAGCACATGAAAAATACCTTGTTAAATATTATTGATAAAATTTTCGTAAATTACAAATATTCCAAGAATTGGGAATGACCCAGCTATCTAATTTTGCCAACTTATAAGACCTGGGGCAAAGAACCTTTGAGGTGTTAGTTCTGTTTGACTCTATTATTACATCAGTTCTTTTAAGGATTAAATCTCCTACATTAAAGACTCGTGGTTTGACTCTTTTGTTGAACATTCGATTCATCTTGTTTCTATAGACCACCATTCTGATTGTAGCCTATTCTTGTAAAAACTCAGCTTGGACTAGGATTAATTGCATCTTCTTGGGGTCCCTTGAAGTCTCAGGGTGTTGTATCCTAAAAATGCTTACTCGAACCTCCACAGGGATTACTACCTCAGCCCCATACACAAGAGAGAATGAGGTTTCCCTTATGGTTGTTCTTGAGGTTGTTTTGTATGCCTAGAGTATGTGGAGTAGCATCTCGGACTAGTTGCCCTTGACTTGATTGAGTCTTTTCTTTAAGCCTTGTAAAATTGTTCTATTTGTCACCTCAGTCATTCCATTGGTTTGAGGATGGTATGCCGAGCTGAAACTTAAGTCAATCTTCCATTTCCTACAAAAATATTTAAAGTTGAAACTTGCAAATTGAGTTCCGTTATCAGTGATTACTACCTTCGAGATTCCAAATCGAGTGAATGTGTTCTTGCTGACGAAAGAGATTGCCTGTTGGGTGGTAATGGACTGAACTGCCTCTGCCTCAGCCCACTTACTAAAATGATCCACTGCCATGATCATCAATTTCCTTGACCCGGTTGCTTTTAGGAAAAGGCCAAGAATGTCTAGCCCTTACTGATAGAAAGGCAAGGGGCTTCCAATTGCTACTTGCATCTCACCGTGGGTTCGTGGAATGCTTGCATGCACTTGACATCGCTGGCAATTCTAGACAAGTTCTTTTGCATCTTGTAATACCGTTGGCCAGTAATATCGTTGCCTGAATGCCTTCCAATAAATCATTCAGCTCTTTCGTAGCTTCCACAATCTCCTTCATGGATATCTTTGAGGATACTTGTAATACCCGGCTAGACTCCGGTATCGGGATTCCTACCGTCCGGTGGAACCTCGGATGTCAGAAACCTCTAGAAGGGGTAAAACCATGTTTTCATAAAATGTTTTAAAGTGTTTTATGGTTTTTAAGAGAAATAAATCCAAGTTTTTGAGTGTAGAGGGCTTTGGAGACTTTGCCAGGTTCGGCCGCCGAAAGTCATGTTCGGCCGCGGAACATGGGGAGGTTTTGGGAGCGCTTTTGGCCTCCGAAAGCCTTGTTTGAATAAGCCAAGGTTCGGCCGCCAAACTTGCATACGTTGTGGGGGCACGTTAGGCCGGTGAAAGGTGGTAAGGACAGCCTTATAAAAGGACCCCATGGCCGAAACGGACAAGCTTTTCTTCCCGTTTTTGGCCAAGGTGAGTTCTCCACCGCCCCTCCTCTGTTTTGAGCTTCTCCCTTCGATTTTTCATGTTTTTCTTATGAGTTTTCACCTTGTTTTGAAGATTTTTGAGTTTAAAGCAAGTTTTGGAGCTTTGAGGTTCAAGAACTCAAATCTCTCCCATCTTCGAGCTAGGGTCGTTTTCCTCTCGATCTACAAGAGGTAAGGGCCGATCTTGAGCTCACTACATGTTTTTAACAAGTTTTAAGTTGATTCTTGAAGTAGAAATGCATGTGTAGGGTTTTATGAGTTTTTGGGTTGATGTTGGTTTATGGACAATGTATGTTGGATTTGTGTTGTTTGATGTGTTGTAGATGGGGTTTAAGATAGTTTGAAGCCCCTAGGAGCTTGTATGCTTGAGTATGTGTGTTGTAGAATAGGATTATGCATGTTTAGAAGGTTTGGGAGGCATTGGAGGCAAGAGGAGCCAAGTTTCTGCCCTTTGGCAGAAACCAGGTTCGGCAGCCGAAGGACTTTCGGCCGCCGAACATGGCTGGGGAGGCAAGCCTTTCGGCTGCCGAAGCCTGCCCCCGAAAGGAGACTTTCGTCTCTGTCTGGGAGTTTCGGCCGCCGAAAGTGCCGCCGAACATGCATGAGTTTCGCCTCTGTCTGGGAGTTTCGGCCCCCGAAGGTGCCGCCGAACCTGCCTGACTTTCGGCTCTGGAGGGACTTTCGGCCGCCGAACCTGCCGCTGAAAGTGCCCTGTTCAGCCTTCCTTTGCATGTTTTTGCATGATTGTTTTGAGGTATTTTAGGGGGTTTCTGGGGGATGTTTTTAGAATTATGTTCTAGTTGTTTGGTCCCTCATTTGTGTCCACCTGTGTAGGTTCGGACCTGAGGAATCGAGGACCCCAGCAGTGAGTCAGCTGCTTCAGTCATCGTCAGAGCTAGCCAAGAGGTGAGTAGAATAAACCTTTACGATTGAAAGCAAATAAATTATAAAGTTTTGAGCATGTTCATGCATCATGAATGCCATGTGATGAATTAGGTTGTTTGCATTAGAATTCATGAATATATTGCATTGCATTTATGATGTTGATGTGGATTGGTTATTGGATGATCCTTTAGTCCTCATATGATATGATGATATTACGGCATGATACGGTATGGAAGTCCAGGTTGTACCCATTCTACGTCCCTGGCACGATGTAAGAGAAAGTCCAGGTTGTACCCATTCTACGTCCCTGGCACATTGGAATGCTATGTTATGTTATGTTAAGAGAAAGACCGGTTGACCCATTCTACGTCCCAGCACTTTGGAATGTAGAGGACTATTGGGGACAATACCATCCGAGATGTGATTTGTTGTGATGTGTTGCATTACATGATGGCATGGAATTTTAAATGTTGTTTTTCATTGTTCCGCTCACTGGGCTCTTGTAGCTCACCCCTCTCCCTTAACCCCCAAGCTTGCAGGTACGGGCTAGACAGAGAAGTCAAGGAGAGTAAAGTCTTGTATTTGTAATAGATAGGAAGTGGACATGATAAATTGTAAGATGATGTAAAGTTGAATAGTTATGTAATGTATAATGATATTGAGGATTAGAAGTTGTGCTTGACTCTATGGGTATTGTTATCCCCTTTTATTACATGATCTCAGATGTTTTATGATGTATATGTGAACCAACTCAACGCATGTTATGTCGCCCATTGGGGCTTTGATGAGATCCCACAGAGGGGTCAATGTTATGGTTATGTTTATGTTTAGTGCATGCACAGGTTGAGATTGGTACATGAGAAAATGAATGAAAGAAAAGTTTTAATTTTTATGTATGTTGTTGATCATGTATGGGATTAAACAGGTTAACAGGATGCATGTTAGGCTTGCTACGAGTCCCGGCGGCCTTAAGTCGACCTGGATCCTAGCGCCGGTAGCGGTCCGATTTTTGGGTCGTTACAGAATGGTATCAGAGCCCTAGGTTCATATGGTCGGACCTAGAGTGTCGGGCTCATAGATGTTATAGAAGGTCAAGCACAATAGGAAGATCATGTCCACTAGGATAGGATGTAGAGTCCTATCTTGATTGATGATGTGAAATGCCATGATTATATGCATGTGCATTAATGATATGTGATGTATGTGATGAGGGTTCATGTGTGCCCACATGAACCATATGATGCTAATGTTTGCTTGTTATGTGCTGCCTTTCAGAAAACAGGATGAGGGGAACTCGTCGATCTGCACGATTGACAGGAGTGCCACCTGAGGATGAGGGCACGAGGGCCCGTCCTCCTGCATTGCCTAGGGCAATGTCATGTAGATCAAGCAGAGAAAGAGTGTCAAGGGACCCTAGAAGGTCTTTTGATGCTAGCAGAAGGGGGACAGATAGAGGAGGAAGTTCTTCAGATGTGAGGGAGGTTATGGAAGAGGATCAGAGGAGGGATGGGAATCTGGATGTCAGCATGACGGAAGAGGGGACAGGGGAGTCACAGGGAGGCGTTCAGGCCTCGGGGTATGGTTTTCCACCCCATTATCCACCCTTCCCACAGGGTTCAGGGTATCCGATGGGAGGCACATCAGATTACTCCAGCTTTAGCCCCTACCCTACCTACATGCCTTATCCACCTTTCTATCTACCTCACCCCCAGTAACCAGCTTATCCACCCTCACCCTTTTATCCTCACCCGGCAAACCCCACCTCGGGGAATGCTGCACCCCCACCTCCACCACCTACAGAACCAGCAGCCCCAGTTACTCAACCTTCTAGACCTAGCTCAGCCAGTGGGAGCAAGGTCAAGATGACCGACTACATGAAACTGGGTGCTCCTCAGTATGAAAAAGGGGATGACCCATTTGTGTATCTTGAAAGGGTTAAGGTGATCATAGATGAGATTGGGGCTGATGACAGTAGAGCCATTCAGATGGCTGGGTTCATGCTTAAGTGCAAGAAGGCACGAGAGTGGTTCAAGAATTATGTGAACCCGAAAGTGGACAGCATGTCTTGGGAGGAGTTTGCAAACGAGTTTGCAGGATGGGCTTTCCCCGATAGCTCAAGGGAGCTGAAGATGATCGAGTTTGAGCAGTTGAGGCAGACCGATGAGATGAGTGTAGAGGAATTCACAGACAGATTCTTGGAGCTGTTGCCATTTGCAGGGCAAAACCTTGACATAGACCAGAAGAAGTCAAGGAGGTATATCATGAAACTCCACTCCAGATATTCCTCCTTGATCCAGTCAGCAGATAGGGAGAGCTTCCATGCCATAGTGGATATGGCCCAGAAAATAGAGGCCAGTGCCATCGTTCAGGGAACAGTCAGACAGTCAGTGGCACAGTCTTCTGGTTCCAAGACCTCAGGCTCTTCTTCTCTGAGTGCAGCAGCTTCAGGTAGCAAAAAGTGGAGTAATACCACTAGGAAGACCAAGAAGAACAAGTTTTGGAACAAGGTCAAATCCAGTCTGGGACTAGGGAGTGGCTCGAGCTTTGGTGCGGATAATTCAGTTTGTGCAAAGTGTAGTAGGCCACACAGGGGAGTTTGCCAGGCTGGGACAGCAGCCTGCTTCAGATGCGGGCAAGAGGGACACATGGCTCGGGAGTGTCCTAGGGCAGCTTTTAGAGCACAGTCTCAGCAGACGGCTTCTGGCAGTGTGGCTCAACCAGCAGCTCCAGCCATGACTCAGGCCAGTGGCAGAGGCAGAGGAAGAGGGGCAGCCTCTTCGTCAGCGGGTTTCAGAGGTGAAAGTCCATCAGCTCCAGCACAGATCTTCACCATGACTCAGCAGGAGGCAGATGCATCTAACACCGTGGTGGCAGGTAATTTAGTCATTGGTTGTTCAGATGTGTATGCCTTGATGGACCCTGGTGCATCTCATTCTTTTATTGCTCTGAGAGCCGTCGAGAGGTTGGGTCTGATGATCTCTGGGTTAGAGTGTCCTCTCTGGGTCAGTGGACCCAAGTGTGATCCATCAGTGGCAGAGTCAGTCTGCCAGTGCAGTCCAGTCTTTGTTGAGGGAAGATGCCTTTCCGCCGACCTTGTGGTTCTAGACTTGACAGATTTTGACGTCATTCTAGGGATGGACTGGTTATCTACCCATGGTGCTACCTTGGACTACAGGGACAAGGTAGTCAGGTTCAGAGATCAGGATGGGTCAGAGGTTGTCTTCAGGGGAGACAGGAGGGGTACACCTAGAGGTCTGATATCAGCTCTTCAGGCTCGTAGGTTGCTTAGGAAGGGATGTCAGGGTTATTTGGCTCATGTGAGAGAGCTTAGCAGTCAGGTTAGAGAGCCCGCCTCGGTGCCAGTGGTTAGAGAGTTCCTAGACGTCTTCCCAGACGAGCTATCAGGTTTACCACCTGCTAGGGAGATAGAGTTCGAGATAGAACTGATGCCTGGAACCCGACCGATCTCTATCCCTCCCTACAGGATGGCTCCAGCTGAGTTGAAAGAATTGAAGGAACAGTTGCAAGAGCTGGTAGAAAAGGGCTTCATCCGACCGAGCACCTCACCTTGGGGTGCACCAGTTGTAACGACCCGAAAATCAGGCCGCCACTGGCGCTAGGATCCAGATCGGCTTAAGGCCGCCGGGACCCGTAGCAAGCCAAACATACATCCTGTGAACCTGTTTAATCCCATACATGGTCAACAACATACATAAAAATTAAAAACTTTTCTTTCATTCATTCAAACATTTCTTTGCCAAGCCTAGCCTGTGCATGCACAAACATAACATAAACCTCTCATTGGAATCCTCATCAAATATTCCAATGGGGTAACATAACATAACATAGGCTTGGATTACATAATCATCATAAAAACATTATATCTCATACAAGACCATGTGTACAGGGAATACAACAGACTCTAGTCAAGCACATTATCAAACTTACATTACATTACATCTCATACTTATACATTACCAACAAACCATGTCCACAGCTAAGCTATTACATAAACTTCTCTTACTCTGCTGACTTCTCTATCTACTCTGCACCTGCAAGACTGGGGTTAGGGGAGAGGGGGTGAGCTATAAAGCCCAATGAGCGGAAACTAAAAATATTTGCTTTAATTCCACCCTTTTTAGGTATATTATTATTCATTTTATTATTATACATTTGCTTTAATTTCTCCATTTTTAGGTATATTATTATTCATTTTATTATTTAACTTTTTCTTTCTTTTTCTTATTCATGCTTTCATGAAATGCAACACATCACAGCTAATCACATAAAGGATGGTATTGTCACCATTAGTCCTCAACATCTCCAAATGCCAGGGGCGTAGAATGGGCCTCACTGGTCTTTCTCTTACATATCATAACATTCCAAATGCCAGGGGCGTAGAATGGGCCTCGCTGGTCTTTCTCTTTCATAGTGCCAGGGGCGTAGAATGGGCCTCGCTGGTCTTCCATACATATCATCATAACATATCATCAAAGGACTATGGATCACCCAACAACCATCCACATCAACATCAATTTATGCAATGCAGCATATTCGTGAATTTCTAATGCAAACATCCTGAAATATTGCATGGCATAATGATGCATGGGCAATGCTTTATGATTCATTCATTTATTCATTTATTCATTTACTTTAAAACTTAAGAAGTTGTTCCACTCACCTGGTGACTGAAGCTGTAACAACGAACTCGGAACGACTATCTCACAACCGGGGGTCTCGGTTCCTCGGGTCCGAACCTACACAGGTGGACTCAAATGAGGCACCAAACAACAAGAACATAACTCTAAACATACCCCCAAAAACCTCCTAAAAACATCACCAAAACACTCCTAGGAAGCATGCAAGAAAAGGCTGGACAGGGCACTTTCGGCGGCACCTTCGGCGGCCGAAAGTCCCTCCAGAGACGAAAGTCAGGCAGGTTCGGCGGCCGAAACTCCCAGACAGAGACGAAACTCATGCATGTTCGGCGGCACCTTCGGCGGCCGAAAGTCTCGGACAGAGCCGAAACTCCAATTTTCGGGGGCAAGCTTCGGCAGCCTAAAGCTGCCTCTCAAGCCATGTTCGGCGGCCGAAAGTGCCTTCGGCTGCCGAACCTGGTTTCTGCCAAAGGGCAGAAACTTTGGCTCCTCTATGCACATATGCCTCCCAACTCTCACACCATGCATATACTTCACCCAAATCATGCATACAAGTTCCTAGGGGCCTCGAAACATCAAATACCCCAACTACAACACTTCAAGCATACTCAAACATCATACATTGTTCATAAATCACTTAAAACCTAACATTTGCTTAAAACTCATACAACCCTATACATGTCATTCTACCCCATTAAATCACTTAAAACTTACTTAAAACACATGAAGAGCTTAAGATCGGCTCTTACCTCTTGATGATCGAGGGTTGAGGAGATCTAAACTTGGAGGTGGGAGAAGTTCCAACTTTTGGTCTCTAAGCTCCAAAACTCGTTCTAAGCTCAAAGATCTTCAAAACCAAAGTTATAAACTTGTAAAGATCATGGAAAAAGGAAGGAAAAACTCAAGATTGGGGAAGGATGGCGGAATGCTCACCTTGGCCGAAATGGGGAGGAAAAGCTCGCCCATTTTCGGCTAAGGGACCCTTTTATAGGTGGCTGGCCAGGCCACGTTCGGGGGCCGAATGTGCCTCCGCATCCATGCAATGTTCGGCGGCCGAACTCGACTTTCGGCGGCCGAACCTGAACTTCCCTAACTCATGCTTTCGGGGGCCTAACGTGCCTCCAAAACGCATGCATGTTCGGCGGCCGAACTTGACTTTCGGCGGCCGAACCTGGGTTTTCCTCCAATGAAATTTTCATGCAAAACTCATTTAGTTTCATACTTTAAAACCATTAAAAACATGAAAACATTTCATAAAACATGTCTTTACCCTTCTAGAAGTTCCCGACATCCGAAATTCCACCGGACGGTAGGAATTCCGATACCGGAGTCTAGCCGGGTATTACATTCTCCCCCCCTTAAGAACATTCGTCCCCGAATGTTCCTCAACTAATACATGCATAACATAGAACATAACATACATACTAAACACATAGAACACATAGATACTAACCTCTAAAAGAGGTGGGGATACTGTTGGAGCATGGACTCCCGTGTCTCCCAGGTACATTCTGCTATATTGTGGTGGTTCCAAAGGACTTTCACCATCGGGATTTCCTTGTTTCTTAGCTTCTTGATCTGGGTGTCTATGATCCACACTGGCTGCTCAACATAGGTGAGATCCTCTTGGATCTCTACATCAGGCTCACTAAGAACCTTACTCGGATCTGACACAAACTTCCTCAACATTGAAACATGGAAGACCGGATGGATTCTCTCCATAGAAGCAGGTAAATCCAGCTTGTACGATACATTCCCAATCTTTTGCAAGATCTCAAAGGGTCCAATGTATCGTGGGGCTAGTTTACCTTTCTTCCCGAACCTAACCACTCCTTTCATTGGAGACACCTTAAGCAATACCAGATCCCCCTCCTGAAACTCAACTAGTCTTCTGCGAATGTCTGCATAACTCTTCTGTCTGCTTGCAGCAGTCTTGATTCTTTCTCTGATTATGGGTACCACCCTGCTGGTAATCTCTACTAGCTCAGGCCCTGCCAAGGCCTTCTCTCCAACTTCTTCCCAGCAAACAGGTGATCTGCACTTCCTTCCGTACAAAGCTTCATATGGAGCCATCCCGATGCTAGCATGATAGCTGTTATTGTAGGCGAACTCTACTAAAGGTAGATGTTGCCTCCAAGAACCGCCAAAATCTAGCACACACATTCTGAGCATATCTTCTATTGTCTGGATGGTCCTCTCTGACTGTCCATCAGTCTGGGGATGGAAGACAGTACTGAAGTCTAACCTAGTACCCATGGCATTCTGCAAACTCCGCCAAAACCTGGAAGTGAACTGGGGCCCTCTATCTGACACTATAGACACTGGAACCCCATGCAGCCTGACAATCTCATCCACATACACCTGCGCCAACTTGTCCACAGAGTAGCCACTCCTGACAGGGAGGAAGTGAGCAGATTTGGTGAGTCTGTCCACAATCACCCATATGGAGTCCAATCTGTTGGACGTCGCCGGTAACCCTACTACGAAGTCCATAGCTATGTTTTCCCATTTCCATTCTGGAATCGGTAGCGGGTTAAGCATTCCAGCTAGCTTCTGATGTTCCAGCTTCACCCTCTGACACACTTCGCAGGCTGACACGAACTGCGCCACTTCTTTCTTCATAGCTGGCCACCAATAAACCTTCTTTAGATCTTGATACATCTTGGTGGCTCCGGGGTGAATGCTGTATCTTGCATTATGAGCCTCTCTCATAATGTCTCCTTTTAGCCCTATGTCATCTGGTACACATAATCGACTCCCATAGCGGAGGATCCCCTTGTTGTCAAATCTGAACTCATCATTCTTGCCTGACTGAACAGTCCTGGCAATCTTCACTAACTCGGGGTCCTCATGCTGTTTCTGAGCGACTTGCTCAAGGAACACGGGTGTCACTTTCATCTGAGCCACTAAGGCACCTGTACCCGACAACTCTAACTGTAGCCCTTCTTCGATGAGCTTGTAGAACTCCTTTACTACTGGTCTTCGTTCTGCTGTGATGTGGGATAGACTGCCGAGTGATTTCCGGCTTAAGGCATCAGCTACAACATTAGCCTTACCCGGATGATACTGGATTTTGCAATCATAGTCACTGAGCAGTTCTACCCATCTTCTCTGTCTCAAATTCAAATCTCTCTGACTCAGGATGTACTGCAGGCTCTTATGATCTGTAAAGATCTCACATTTTACCCCATAGAGGTAGTGCCTCCACATCTTGAGTGCAAAGATTACTACTGCCATCTCAAGGTCATGCGTGGGGTAATTCAACTCATGCCTCTTTAGCTGTCTAGAAGCATAAGCAATCACCCTCTCATTCTGCATAAGCACACATCCCAGTCCCACACGGGACGCATCACAAAAGACTGTAAAGTCCTCTCCACTAGATGGCAGTGCTAACACTGGTGCTGAAGTCAACCTCCTCTTAAGCTCTTCAAAACTCTCTTCGCACTGGTCGGTCCACAGAAATTTCTGATTCTTCCTGGTTAGTCTGGTCAGAGGAGCTGCTATCTTTGAGAAGTCCTGAACGAACCTCCTGTAGTAACCTGCCAAACCCAAGAAACTTCTGATCTCCGTCACTGAAGTGGGTCTAGGCCAGTTAACCACAGTCTCTGTCTTCTTGGGGTCTACCTCTATCCCATTCTCTGACACTACATGCCCCAAGAACGAGATGCTCCTTAGCCAGAACTCACATTTAGAGAACTTGGCATACAAGCCATGTTCCCTCAAAGTCTGCAAGACCAACCGCAGATGATGGGCATGCTCTTCTGCATTCCTGGAATACACTAAGATATCATCTATGAAGACAATAACGAAGTGATCCAGGTATTGGCTAAATACTCTGTTCATGAGATCCATGAATGCTGCAGGGGCGTTAGTTAACCCGAACGGCATCACAAGAAACTCATAATGCCCATATCTGGTCCTGAATGCTGTCTTTGGCACATCTTCATCTCTGATCCTCAGCTGATGATACCCAGATCTCAGATCTATTTTGGAGAAACAACCTGCTCCTGCTAGCTGGTCGAATAGATCATCGATCCTAGGCAACGGGTACTTGTTCTTGGTAGTAACCTTGTTCAACTGTCTATAGTCGATACAAAGTCTAAGGGATCCATCCTTCTTCTTCACGAACAACACTGGAGCACCCCAAGGTGAGGCACTCGGTCGGATGAAACCCTTGTCTACCAGCTCTTGCAACTGTTCTTTAAGCTCTTTCAGCTCTGCTGGCGCCATCCTGTAGGGAGGGATAGAGATCGGTCTGGTTCCTGGCATCAATTCTATTTCGAACTCTATCTCCCTAGGAGGCGGTAAACCTGGCAGCTCGTCTGGGAAAACATCTAAGAACTCTCTAACCACAGGCACCGAGGCGGGCTCTCTGACATCTCTGTCTAGCTCTCTCACATGAGCTAGATAACCCTGACAACCCCTCCTGAGCAGCCTACGAGCCTGTAGGGCTGATATCAAACCTCTAGGTGTACTCCCCCTGTCTCCTCTAAAGACGACCTCTGACCCATCCTGACATCTGAACTTAACCACCTTGTCTCTGCAATCCAAGGTAGCACCATGGGTAGATAGCCAATCCATCCCTAGAATGACGTCAAAATCTGTCAAGTCTAGAACCACCAGGTCGGCGGATAGGCATCTTCCCTCTATGAAAACTGGACTGTACTGGCAGACTGACTCTGCCACTGACGGGTCACATTTGGGTCCGCTGACCCATAGGGGACACTCTAACCCAGAGACCATCAAACCCAACCTCTCGACCGCTCTCGGAGAAACAAAAGAATGGGATGCACCCGGGTCCATTAAGGCATAAACATCTGAACAACCAATGATGATATTACCTGACACCACGGTGTTGGATGCGTTTGCCTCCTGCTGCGTCATTGTGAAGATCCGTGCTGGAGCTGACGGACCTTCCCCTCTGTAAACTGATGAAGAAGAGGCTGACCCTCTCCCTCGGCCTCTGCCACTAGCCTGTGTTGCGGGTGAAGCTGCTGGCTGTGCTACGCTACCCGAAGTTGTCTGCTGGGGCTGTGCCGTAGGAACTGCTCTCGGACACTCCCAAGACATGTGTCCCTCTTGCCCACACCTATAGCAGGCTGTCGTCCCAAACCGGCATACCCCCCTGTGTAGCCTACCACACCTTGCACACACTGCATTATCAGCACCAGAGCTTGAGCCACTTCCTAATCCCAGACCTGATTTGATCTTGCTCCAGAACTTATTTTTCTTTGGTTTCTTAGTGGTACTACCCCACTTCTTACTAGCTGAACTCAAGGATGAAGGGTCTATCCTTCCCCCACCTGGGGTCTTAGAACCAGAAGGTTGTGCCACAGACTGCTTGACTTTTCCCTCTATTACGGCACTCGCCTCCATTCTCCTGGCCATGTCTATAATGGCATGGAAACTTTCTCTATCAGCTGACTGAATCAAAGAGGAATACCTGGAATTGAGCCTCATGATATACCTCCTCGACTTCTTTGGATCTGTGTCCAGATGTTGCCCAGCAAACGGCAACAACTCTAAGAATCTATCGGTGTACTCATCGACACCCATCTCATCTGTCTGCTTCAGCTGTTCAAACTCAATCACCTTCAGCTCCCTGGAACTGTCAGGGAAAGCCCATCCTGCGAACTCATTCGCAAACTCCTCCCATGACAAACTGTCCACCTTTGGTTTCACATAGTTCTTGAACCATTCTCGTGCCTTCTTGCATTTCAGAGTGAAACCGGCCATCTGAATGGCTCTACTGTCATCAGCCCCTATCTCATCTGTAATTGTTTTGACCTTCTCCAGGTACACAAACGGATCATCACCGGTATCAAACTGAGGAGCACCCAACTTCATATAGTCGGTCATCTTGGCCTTGCTCCCTCCAGATGAGGTAGGTTGAGGTCTTTGGTTTTCTGTAATTGCGGTTTCTGCTGGTGGTGGAGGTGCGGCATCCCCTGGGATAGGGTTTGCTGTGCCTGGATGGAAGGATGGAGGTGGGTACATAGGGTACTGTGGATACTGTGGGTAAAAAGGTGGGTATGGCATGTGAGAAGGGTAAGGATTAACACTGGGGTAATCCGATGTACCTCCCATCGAATACCCGGGGTATGGTGAAAAAGGTGGGTACTGGGGTGGTGGAATAAACCCCGAGGCCTGAGTGCCTCCCTGAGACTCACCCATGCCCTCTTCTGGCATGCTCACACCAAGACTACCATCCCTCCTCTGGTCCACATCCATCTCTTCTCCCACATCCGTTCCTCTTACTGATCTGTTTCTACCCAGATCCAGAGATCTTCTAGGATCTCCCATTGCTCTGTCCCTGTGGGACCTACTCGACATTGCCCTTGGCAATGCTGGAGGACGGGCGCTCGTGCCCTCATCCTCTGGTGGTACTCTAGCCAATCTAGCTGATCGACGAGTTCCTCGCATTCTGTTTACTGAAAAACAGCACAGAAATCAAAACATTAGCATCCAATGGTTCATGTGGAAACACATGAACCCACATCATATACATAGCATATCTCATGGCATATCATACTTTCATTCTAGACAGGACTCTACATCCTATCCTAGTGGACATGATTTCCTATTGTGCTTGACTTTCTATCACATCTATGAGCCCGACACTCTAGGTCCGACCATATGAACCTAGGGCTCTGATACCACTCTGTAACGACCCGAAAATCAGGCCGCCACCGGCGCTAGGATCCAGATCGGCTTAAGGCCGCCGGGACCCGTAGCAAGCCAAACATACATCCTGTGAACCTGTTTAATCCCATACATGGTCAACAACATACATAAAAATTAAAAACTTTTCTTTCATTCATTCAAACATTTCTTTGCCAAGCCTAGCCTGTGCATGCACAAACATAACATAAACCTCTCATTGGAATCCTCATCAAATATTCCAATGGGGTAACATAACATAACATAGGCTTGGATTACATAATCATCATAAAAACATTATATCTCACACAAGACCATGTGTACAGGGAATACAACAGACTCTAGTCAAGCACATTATCAAACTTACATTACATTACATCTCATACTTATACATTACCAACAAACCATGTCCACAGCTAAGCTATTACATAAACTTCTCTTACTCTGCTGACTTCTCTATCTACTCTGCACCTGCAAGACTGGGGTTAGGGGAGAGGGGGTGAGCTATAAAGCCCAATGAGCGGAAACTAAAAATATTTGCTTTAATTCCACCCTTTTTAGGTATATTATTATTCATTTTATTATTATACATTTGCTTTAATTTCTCCATTTTTAGGTATATTATTATTCATTTTATTATTTAACTTTTTCTTTCTTTTTCTTATTCATGCTTTCATGAAATGCAACACATCACAGCTAATCACATAAAGGATGGTATTGTCACCATTAGTCCTCAACATCTCCAAATGCCAGGGGCATAGAATGGGCCTCACTGGTCTTTCTCTTACATATCATAACATTCCAAATGCCAGGGGCGTAGAATGGGCCTCGCTGGTCTTTCTCTTTCATAGTGCCAGGGGCGTAGAATGGGCCTCGCTGGTCTTCCATACATATCATCATAACATATCATCAAAGGACTATGGATCACCCAACAACCATCCACATCAACATCAATTTATGCAATGCAGCATATTCGTGAATTTCTAATGCAAACATCCTGAAATATTGCATGGCATAATGATGCATGGGCAATGCTTTATGATTCATTCATTTATTCATTTATTCATTTACTTTAAAACTTAAGAAGTTGTTCCACTCACCTGGTGACTGAAGCTGTAACAACGAACTCGGAATGACTATCTCACAACCGGGGGTCTCGGTTCCTCGGGTCCGAACCTACACAGGTGGACTCAAATGAGGCACCAAACAACAAGAACATAACTCTAAACATACCCCCAAAAACCTCCTAAAAACATCACCAAAACACTCCTAGGAAGCATGCAAGAAAAGGCTGGACAGGGCACTTTCGGCGGCACCTTCGGCGGCCGAAAGTCCCTCCAGAGACGAAAGTCAGGCAGGTTCGGCGGCACCTTCGGCGGCCGAAACTCCCAGACAGAGACGAAACTCATGCATGTTCGGCGGCACCTTCGGCGGTCGAAAGTCTCGGACAGAGCCGAAACTCCAATTTTCGGGGGCAAGCTTCGGCAGCCTAAAGCTGCCTCTCAAGCCATGTTCGGCGGCTGAAAGTGCCTTCGGCTGCCGAACCTGGTTTCTGCCAAAGGGCAGAAACTTTGGCTCCTCTATGCACATATGCCTCCCAACTCTCACACCATGCATATACTTCACCCAAATCATGCATACAAGTTCCTAGGGGCCTCAAAACATCAAATACCCCAACTACAACACTTCAAGCATACTCAAACATCATACATTGTTCATAAATCACTTAAAACCTAACATTTGCTTAAAACTCATACAACCCTATACATGTCATTCTACCCCATAAAATCACTTAAAACTTACTTAAAACGCATGAAGAGCTTAAGATCGGCTCTTACCTCTTGAAGATCGAGGGTTGAGGAGATCTAAACTTGGAGGTGGGAGAAGTTCCAACTTTTGGTCTCCAAGCTCCAAAACTCATTCTAAGCTCAAAGATCTTCAAAACCAAAGTTATAAACTTGTAAAGATCATGGAAAAAGGAAGGAAAAACTCAAGATTGGGGAAGGATGGCGGAATGCTCACCTTGGCCGAAATGGGGAGGAAAAGCTCGCCCATTTTCGGCTAAGGGACCCTTTTATAGGTGGCTGGCCAGGCCACGTTCGGGGGCCGAATATGCCTCCGCATCCATGCAATGTTCGGCGGCCGAACTCGACTTTCGGCGGCCGAACCTGAACTTCCCTAACTCATGCTTTCGGGGGCCTAACGTGCCTCCAAAACGCATGCATGTTCGGCGGCCGAACTTGACTTTCGGCGGCCGAACCTGGGTTTTCCTCCAATGAAATTTTCATGCAAAACTCATTTAGTTTCATACTTTAAAACCATTAAAAACATGAAAACATTTCATAAAACATGTCTTTACCCTTCTAGAAGTTCTCGACATCCGAAATTCCACCGGACGGTAGGAATTCCGATACCGGAGTCTAGCCGGGTATTACACCAGTCTTGTTTGTCAGAAAGAAGGATGGATCCCTTAGACTTTGTATCGACTACAGGCAGTTGAACAAAGTCACTACCAAGAATAAATACCCATTGCCAAGGATCGACGATCTATTCGACCAGCTAGCAGGAGCGGATTGTTTCTCCAAAATAGATTTGAGATCTGGGTATCATCAGCTGAGGATCAGAGAAGATGTGCCAAAGATAGCTTTCAGGACTAGATATGGGCATTTTGAGTTTCTTGTAATGCCGTTCGGGTTAACCAATGCCCCTGCAGCATTCATGGATCTCATGAACAGAGTGTTTAGCCAATACCTGGATCACTTTGTTATTGTCTTCATAGATGATATCTTAGTGTATTCCAGGAATGCAGAGGAGCATGCCCATCATCTGAGGTTGGTTCTGCAGACCTTGAGGGAACATGGCTTGTATGCCAAGTTCTCCAAGTGCGAATTCTGGCTGAGGAGCATTTCATTCTTGGGGCATGTGGTGTCAGAAAATGGGATTGAGGTGGACCCCAAGAAGGTAGATGCTGTGGCTAACTGGCCTAGACCCACTTCAGTGACAGAAATCAGGAGTTTCTTGGGTTTGGCAGGTTACTACAGGAGGTTCGTTCAGGACTTCTCAAAGATTGCAGCTCCTCTGACCAGGTTAACCAGGAAGAATCAAAAGTTTGTGTGGACCGACCAGTGCGAAGAGAGTTTTGAAGAGCTTAAGAAGAGGTTAACTTCAGCACCAGTGTTAGCTCTACCATCTAGTGATGAGCATTTTACAGTCTTTTGTGATGCGTCCCATGTGGGACTGGGTTGTGTACTAATGCAGAATGAGAGGGTGATTGCTTATGCTTCTAGACAGCTGAAGAAGCATGAGTTAAATTACCCCACGCATGACCTAGAGATGGCAGCAATAATCTTTGCACTCAAGATGTGGAGGCACTACCTCTATGGGGTAAAATGTGAGATCTTTACAGATCATAAGAGCCTGCAGTACATCCTGAGTCAAAGAGATTTGAACTTGAGACAGAGAGGGTGGGTAGAGCTACTGAGTGACTATGATTGCAAGATTCAGTATCATCTGGGTAAGGCGAATGTCGTGGCAGACGCCCTAAGCCGGAAGTCACTAGGCAGTCTATCCCACATTACGGCAGAGAGGAGACCAGTGGTGAAGGAATTTTACAAGCTCATTGATGAAGGTCTACAGTTGGAGTTGTCTGGTACAGGTGCTTTAGTGGCCCAGATGAGAGTGACACCTGTGTTTCTGGAGCAAATGGCTCAGAAACAGCATGAGGACCCAGAGTTAGTGAAGATTGCCAAGACTGTTCAGTCAGGCAAGGATAGTGAGTTCAGATTTGACAATAAGGGGATCCTCCGCTATGGGAGCAGACTTTGTGTACCAGATGACATAGGGCTAAAAGGAGACATTATGAGGGAGGCTCATAATGCAAGATACAGCGTTCACCCCGGAGCCACCAAGATGTATCAAGATTTGAAGAAAGTTTATTGGTGGCCAGCGATGAAGAAAGAAGTGGCACAGTTTGTGTCAGCCTGCGAAGTGTGTCAGAGGGTGAAGCTAGAACATCAGAAGCCGGCTGGAATGCTTAACCCGCTACCTATTCCATAGTGGAAATGGGAGAATATAGCTATGGACTTCGTAGTGGGGTTACCGGCGACGTCCAATAGATTGGACTCCATATGGGTGATTGTGGACAGACTCACCAAATCTGCTCACTTCATCCCTGTCAGGAGTGGCTATTCTGTGGACAAATTGGCACAGGTGTATGTAGATGAGATCGTCAGGCTGCATGGGGTTCCTATTTCAATAGTGTCTGATAGAGGGCCTCAGTTCACGTTCAGGTTTTGGCGGAGTCTGCAGAATGCCATGGGTACCAGGTTGGATTTCAGTACTGCCTTCCACCCCCAGACGGACGGACAGTCCGAAAGGACCATCCAGACTATCGAGGATATGCTCAGAATGTGTGTGCTGGATTTTGGCGGTTCTTGGAGGCAGCATCTACCTTTGGTGGAGTTTGCCTACAATAACAGCCATCATGCTAGCATCGGGATGGCTCCTTATGAAGCTTTATATGGAAGGAAGTGCAGGTCACCTGTTTGCTGGGAGGAAGTTGGAGAGAAGGCCTTAGGAGGGCCTGAGCTAGTAGAGATTACCAGCAGGGTGGTACCCATAATCAGAGAAAGGATCAAGACTGCTGCAAGCAGACAGAAGAGTTATGCAGACATCCGCAGACGGCAAGTAGAGTTTCAGGAGGGAGATCTGGTATTGCTCAAGGTGTCTCCAATGAAAGGAGTGGTTCGCTTTGGGAAGAAAGGTAAACTAGCCCCACGATACATCAGACCCTTTGAAATCTTGCAAGAGGTTGGGAATGTGTCGTACAAGCTGGATTTACCTGCTTCAATGGAAAGAATCCATCCGGTTTTCCATGTTTCAATGTTGAGGAAGTTTGTATCAGATCCGGGCAAGGTTCTTAGTGAGCCTGATGTGGAGGTCCAAGAGGATCTTACCTATGTTGAACAGCCAGTACAGATCATAGACACCCAGATCAGAAAGCTTAGGAACAAGGAAATTTCGATGGTGAAAGTCCTGTGGAACCACCACAATATAGAAGAATGCACTTGGGAGACACGGGAGTCCATGCTCCAGCAATACCCTTATCTTTTCTGAGGTTTGTTCCTTGTGAGTTTTATGTGCTTTGTATGTATGATATGTGTATGCCATGCTATGTGCTAGTTGAGAAACATTCGGGGACGAATGTTCTTAAGGAGGGGAGAATGTAATACCCGGCTAGACTCCAGTATCGGGATTCCTACCGTTCGGTGGAACCTCGGATGTCGGAAACCTCTAGAAGGGGTAAAACCATGTTTTCATAAAATATTTTAAAGTGTTTTATGGTTTTTAAGAGAAATAAATCCAAGTTTTTGAGTGTAAAGGGCTTTGGAGACTTTGCCAGGTTCGGCCGCCGAAAGTCATGTTCGGCCGCCGAACATGGGGAGGTTTTGGGAGCGCTTTTGGCCTCCGAAAGCCTTGTTTGAATAAGCCAAGGTTCGGCCGCCGAACCTCATGTTCGGCCGCCGAACTTGCATGCGTTGTGGGAGCACGTTAGGCCGCCGAAAGGTGGTAAGGACAGCCCTATAAAAGGACCCTATGGCCGAAACGGACAAGCTTTTCTTCCCGTTTTCGGCCAAGGTGAGTTCTCCACCGCCCCTCCTCTGTTTTAAGCTTCTCCCTTCGAGTTTTCATGTTTTTCTTATGAGTTTTCACCTTGTTTTGAAGATTTTCGAGTTTAAAGCAAGTTTTGGAGCTTTGAGGTTCAAGAACTCAAATCTCTCCCATCTCCGAGCTAGGGTCGTTTTCCTCTCGATCTACAAGAGATAAGGGCCGATCTTGAGCTCACTACATGTTTTTAACAAGTTTTAAGTTGATTCTTGAGGTAGAAATGCATGTGTAGGGTTTTATGAGTTTTTGGGTTGATGTTGGTTTATGGGCAATGTATGTTGAATTTGTGTTGTTTGATGTGTTGTAGATGGGGTTTAAGATAGTTTGAAGCCCCTAGGAGCTTGTATGCTGGAGTATGTGTGTTGTAGACTAGGATTATGTATGTTTAGAAGGTTTGGGAGGCATTGGAGGCAAGAGGAGCCAAGTTTCTGCCATTTGGCAGAAACCAGGTTCGGCAGCCGAAGGACTTTCAGCCGCCGAACATGGCTGGGGAGGCAAGCCTTTCGGCTGCCGAAGCCTGCCCCCGAAAGGAGACTTTCGTCTCTGTCTGGGAGTTTCGGCCGCTGAAAGTGCCGCCAAACATGCATGAGTTTCGCCTCTGTCTGGGAGTTTCGGCCGCCGAAGGTGCCGCCGAACCTGCTTAACTTTCTTAAACATAACATAACATGTCCAACTGTGCCAGGGGCGTAGAATGGGTGTAACGACCCGGAAACCGGACCGCCACCGGCGCTAGGATCCAGATCGGTTTAAGGCCGCCGGGACCCGTAGCAAGCCAACATACATACTATTACCTGGTCAAATCCCATACATGATTAAAACTTAACCATAAAAACATGAAAACTGAACATCTGTTGAACCCAAACCTGACCTGTGCATGTATCCTGACATGAAACATACATCATAAACTCATAAAACCTCCACTGGAGTCCTCATCATATACTCCAATGGGGTAACATTACATGCCTCAAGTTTGGTTCTCAACTCAACATATAACATAAACATAACCATGCATTAACAGGGATTAACCAATCTATAGGGCCAAGCACACTCTAACCCATAAACATTAACTCTACAATCAGTTACATACATTATCTCAATTTACATTACATCAACTTATATTACATGTCCACTTCTAAAACTACTAAACTGTAACATAAACATAAGCTATTACATAAAACACACGTCTCTTACTCTTTACCCTGCTAACTTCTGAGCTCTGACTTAAACCTGCAACACTGGGGTTAGGGGAGAGGGGTGAGCTAAAAAGCCCAGTGAGTAGAAACAGAGAAAACAGTTCATTTTAACTAAAAACATTTGTTTTAATTCCTCCATTTTTAGGTATATTATTATTCATTTAACTTATTCTTTCTTTTCTTATTCATGCTTTCATGAAATGCGTCACAACACAGAGAAATCACATAATCTTGTCCGTCTCGGGGCTTATGCAAGATTTATTCCCCACGGACCCTGGTTTCTGAGAGTCTGACTTTTTGCATGCATCTTTCCTCTCAGAGGATGGACATGACATCAAAAATCCCTCTGTCGGTGCCCGGCTCCCCCATAGGAGCTCACAAAGGCCTGCAACATACATGACATGGTGTCTGGTCCACAGAGAGCTCACATGGACTTTCCTACATGTACTTGTCCGGCTCTCAAAGGACTAAGACAAGACTCGTGACAGATATGGGCTATTGAAGTCGCCTCGGTCCACCCTACCTCAGCATCAACATGAAATAATGCAATGCAACATATTCGTGAACTAGTGCAATCAACCTACTATACATAATCATGATGCATGCTCATGCTTTAGGCATTAGATTTTGTGCATAAAAGATTAAGTTTAGTTCTACTCACATCCTGGCAGACGCTGACTGACTCTGCAACTGCTAACACTGATGGCCTCCTCGGTCTCTCGGGTCCGATCCTACACAGGTGGACTCGAATGAGGTGCCAAACACATTCTAACAACTCATAAACAACTCCCCAAAAACCCCTCTAAACATCACTTAAACATGCATGGAAGACACCCAAGAAACGGCTGGACAGGGCACTTTCGGCGGCACCTTCGGCGGCCGAAAGTCCCTTCCAGAGACGAAACTCGGGTAGGTTCGGCGGCAGGTTCGGCGGCCGAAACCCTAGGACAGAAACGAAAGTCCCTCCTTCGGGGGCACATTCGGCAGCCTAAAGACTGCCTCCCATGCAGGTTCGGCGGCCGAAACTCCTTTCGGCGGCCGAACCTGGTCCCCTCTGGACGACAGGTCCGATTCTGCCAAGCCAAAAACCAAACTCAAAACACCCCAAATCCTTACATACTCTCTCCCAATCATGCATACTCACTCCCACAAGCATAAAGGAGCATAAACTACCATAAACTCCTCAACACAAACATCACATAACATACATTGGGTATAAAACCCACATAAACCTTAGACATGCATTTCTACCCAAACTCAACCATCAAACTTTCTAAAACTTACTTAAAACTTCATGAAAACACTAGGGAAGCAAGGATCTACACTTACCTCTTGAAGATCGAGGGTGGTGTGACCCCTAACTCGGAGGTGTGGAGAATCCAAGCTCCAAAAGCTCCAAGCTCCCAAAACTCCTTTTAAGCTTTAAATCTTCAAACACAAGGGTAAAAATCATGAAAAACTTGAGAGATGGGTAGAGAAAACACGAGAACGACCAAAGGAAGGCATAAACTCACCTGAGCTCGAGAATGGGGAGAAAACTCGCCCATTTCCGATCTGAGGGCCCTTTATAGGTGGCCTGGTCGAAGACCTTCGGCAGCCTAACGTGCCCCCTAAACTCATGCATGTTCGGCGGCCGAACTTGACTTTCGGCGGCCGAACCTTGGCTCGTTTAAACAAGACTTTCGGAGGCCAAAGGCGCTCCCGAAGCCTTTCCATGTTCGGCGGCCGAACTTCACTTTCGGCGGCCGAACCTGGCAAACGCCTCCTTGGTCTTTTCCCTTCAAAACTCAATTCATTTTCATTTAAAACCATGAAATCATGTGAAAAACATTTTTAGAAAACACATTTTACCCCTTCTAGAGAGATCCAACACCCTAGATTCCGCCGGAAAGCAGGAATCCCGATGCCGGATTCTAGCCGGGTATTACAATGGGCCTTGACCTGAACTTCCGTATCATATCATATCATATCATATTGAGGGCTAGTGGGTCATTCAATATCCATCCACATCAACAGTAAATTGTACAATGCATCATATTCGTGAGTTCTAATGCAAACATCCTATTACATAACATGGCATTCATGATGCATGAACATGCTAAAAAGTTTGATTACTTTAAAATAATAAATTAGTTTAGTTCTACTCACCTCTGGCTGACGCTTTACTAACATTGGAGCAGTTACCTCACTGCTGGCCTCTACGGTCTCCCAGGTCCGATCCTACACAGATAGACTCAAATGAGGAACCAAAAACATCTCTAACAAGACCCTAAACATCTCTCCAAAAACCCCTTAAAACATCATAAAACATGCATAGAAAACAAGCAAAGGAAGGTTGGGCAGGGAACTTTCAACGGCAGGTTCGGCGGCCAAAGGTCCCTACTGATCCGAAAGTCAGGCACTTTCGGGGGCAAGTTCGGCAGCTGAAGGTCTCCACAGATCTGAAAGTCACCAACCTTCAGGGGCAAGTTTAGTGGCCGAAACTCCCTTCCAGATCAGAAAATCCATTCTTTCGGGGGCAGGTTAGGCGGCCAAAGACTGCCTCCACAGGCAAGTTCAGCGGCCGAACCTTGCTTCGGCGGCCAAACCTGAGTTCTCCAGAATGGCAGAACCCGATTCCGCCTCAAGCATTTCAACCCCAAAACTCTCAAATCCTCACACCCAACTTCCTACAACATGCATACTCACACCCACATGCATAAAGGGCATAAAACTAACTTAAGCCCCAACAAACAACAACAAAAACATCATATAAGCATACATTCATCAACACAACTAACACAAACCCTAACACTTTAGACCTAACCACTTCATGCATATTCAACCCTTACCCCTTATTAAAACTTACTTAAAACATAGGGAAAAGCAAGGATCTACACTTACCTCTTGAAGATCAAGGGTAGATGCGACCCAAACTTGAAGATGAGGAGAAACGGTCTCCGGAGGTCTCCAAACTTCAAAACTTTGGATTCAAGCTTAAAACTTCAAAAACAAGCGAAAACTCATGAAAATTTGAAGGAAAAGCATAAAATCATCAAAAGGAGGGCAAAAACTCACCTTTGCCGGAAAATGGGGAGAAAAACTTGCCCATTTTTGGACTGGGGGCCTCTTATAGGTGGCTGGCCAGACCACCTTCGGGGGCCGAAAGAGCTCCCGCGGCTTCACCATGTTCGGCGGCCGAACCTAGGCTTATACCTCAAAAACATTTTTCTTTCATTTTTTAAACCTTTAACTCAAAACCAAACAATATAACCATGAAAATCATTTTGTAAAAATATATTTTACCCTTATAGAGGTCCCGACATTCGAGATTTTGGATTCCAACGGAGATTCCATCGGAAGGTTGGAATTCCAACACCAGAGTCTAGCAAGGTATTACATTCTTCCCCCTTTAAGAACATTCGTCCCCGAATGTTCCAACAACACACATGCACACATAACATCAAGGAAGCACGTAAAGCATAAAACACTTACTTCAAAAGAGATAGGGGTACTGCCTAAACATGGATTCCCGGGTCTCCCAGGTACACTCTTCTATGTTGTGGTGATTCCAAAGGACTTTCACCATCGAGATTTCCTTGTTCCCTAGCTTTCTGATTTGTGTGTTTATGATCTGCACTGGCTATTCAACATGGGTGAGATCTCCTAAGATTTCCACCTCTGGTTCATTAAGAACCTTACTCGGATCCGACACGAACTTCCGTAACATGGAAACATGGAAACATGGAAAACTAGATGGATTCTCTCCATTGAAGCAGGTAAATCTAACTTGTAGGATACATTCCCAATCCTTTGCAGGATTTCGAAGGGTCCGATGTACCTTGGAGCTAGTTTACCCTTCTTCCTAAAACGAATCACCCCCTTCATAGGAGACACCTTAAGCAATACCCTATTCCCCTCCTGGAGCACAACATGCTTCCTGCGGACGTCTGCATAACTCTTTTGCCTACTCACTGCTGTTCTGATTCTTTCTCTGATAATAGGCACTACCCTGCTGATGATCTCAACTAATTCTGGCCCTGTTAGAGCCCTTTCTCCCACTTCTTCCTAGCAAACAGGTGACCTGCACTTCCTCCCATAAAGAGCTTCATAAGGTGCCATCCCTATGCTAGCATGATAGCTGTTATTGTAGGCAAACTCCACCAACAGTAGATGTTGCCTCCAAGAACCGCCAAAATCTAGCACACACATTCTCAACATGTCTTCTATGGTTTGGATGGTCCTCTCTGACTGTCCGTCAGTCTGTGGATAAAAGGAAGTGCTAAAGTTTAGCCTTGTGCCCATAGCATTCTGCAGACTCCACCAAAACCTAGAGGTGAACTGGGGTCCCCTATCTGACACAATTGATACTGGAGCCCCATGAAGCCTGACGATCTCCTCCATAAAAACCTGTGCCAGCTTGTCCACTGAGTAACCACTCCTGACAAGAATGAAGTGAGCAGATTTATTCAGTCTGTCCACTATTACCCATATCGAGTCTAGCCTGTTGGACGTGGCTGGTAACCCCACTACAAAGTCCATCGCTATATTTTTCCATTTCCACTCTAGAATCGGTAGTGGGTTGAGAATCCCAACTGGCTTCTGATGCTCTAGCTTCACCCTCTGATATATTTTGCAAGCAGACACAAACTGCGCCACTTCCTTCTTCATAGCTGGCCACCAATAAACTCTCTTCAGATCCTGGTACATTTTGGTGGCTCCAGGGTGAATGCTATACCTAGCATTATGAGCCTCTCTCATAATGTCTCACTTCAAACTCACGTCATCTGGTACACATAACCTGTTTCCATAACGGAGGATCCCTTTGTTGTCGAATCTAAACTCCTCATTCTTGCCTGACTGAACAGTCCTGGCAATTTTCACCAACTCAGGTTCCTCATGCTGTTTCTGCGCCACTTGTTCCAAAAACACGGGTGTCACTCTCATCTGAGCCACTAGTGCACCTGTACCAGACAACTCTAGCTGTAAACCCTCATTGATGAGCTTGTAAAATTCTCTCACCACCGGTCTTCTCTCTGCTGTAACATGAGATAAACTACCAAGTGATTTCCGGCTGAGGACATCTGCCACTATATTTGCCTTACCCGGATGATACTGAATCTTGCAATCATAGTCACTAAGCAGTTCTACCCATTTTCTCTGCCTCAAGTTCAATTCCTTCTAACTCAAGATGTACTGCAAACTTTTCTGATCTGTAAAGATCTCACATTTTACCCCATATAGGTAATGCCTCCACATCTTAAGTGCATAGATCACAGCTGCCATCTCTAGATCGTGTGTAGGATAATTTAACTCGTGCTTCTTCAGCTTTCTAGAAGCATAAGCAATTACCCTTTCATTCTGCATCAACACACAACCTAGTCCCACTTGGGATGCATCACAAAACACTGTGAAGTCTTCATTAGTCGTAGGCAGAGCTAACACCGGTGCTGACGTCAACCTTCTCTTCAGCTCTTCAAAGCTTTCCTCACACTGTTCTGACCAAACAAACTTTTGATTCTTTTTGGTCAGCCTGGTCATAGGAGCGGCAATTCTGGAGAAGTCCTGAACAAACCTCCTATAGCAACCCGCCAAACCTAAAAAGCTTTTAATTTATGTTACTGTAGTGGGTCTAGGCCAGTTAGCTACAGCTTTAACTTTCTTGGGATCTACCTCAATTCCCTTTTCTAACACTACATGCCCCAAGAAAGAAATGCTCCTCAACCAAAACTCACACTTAGAGAACTAATCAACAAATTGATTAGGGAACGTCCTCTAACCAATTACTAATCAACAAATTGCCAAGGAACGTCCTTGGGCCAAAGGCATCAAAACAATTGCCAATTGCATGAGGAACAAGAAAGATCCAAACCCTAGCTACTCAAACGCATGAGATGTTGTTAGATCATACAATTTCTTGGGTTTTTACACCAAGTGTTCTATGGACAGAATATTTCCAGCAATTACGGACTAACAAATATCCTAATCCAACAATCAATTAACTTTGCAATCAAGAATCAAGTGGCCAATTTGATCAAAAGAACAAAGCAATCTTAGAATTAAGAATCAATTGCATGAATATTGAATAAAATCAAAGACAAAAGTTTCTGTTCAGATCTCACAACCCTTTAAACAACCTTAATTTCAACCAAACTTCAACTAGAAAGAAGGGTTTCAGCCACTCATGGCTGAACCAAAACAGAAAATAAAAGAAAAGAAGAAGAAGATGAAGAACTAAGGTGGAGAGAGAGCCTTGGAGAGGCTTGCCGAATTTTTGGAGAAGTGGTGGAACCAAATCTGTCTTCTTGTCTTCTTGAAGCCTTTAAATAGATTTTGAGAGGCTCCTTAGGGTTTGGTGGCAGTCCATGAGTCTTTTAGAGATTGTCCAAAGTGCCCTTAGTCCCATATGTGCCTTCTTTGTGCATGGGTGAAGGCAAAAACGAGATGCATGTGAATGGAGGCAAGTGGGGGCTCTTTGGTCTTTTCAATTGCTGTCCAAGGTCTTCAAGATGTTGCCTAAAGAGTTAAGAGGCTGCCCATGCACTAATAAGGAAGGTGGAGCCTCCTTTTGAATTTTGAATGTGCATGATACTAAGTGGGAAACATGTGATCTTTGGATTTGGCTTCCTTAATAAGCTTGATCTTGAAATCCAATATTTGAATGTGAATCTTGAAGATTTGGATCTCAAAATACTTCCCTTGTTTGGCTCCTCAAATATGGAAACTTGGGATATGGCTTCTTGCATAAGGAAAGAGTGCATTGAGAGGGAGATTCGGCCGCCTAAAATGAGTTTCGGAGGTTGGACTTTCGGCTCTGGACGCAAGGTTCGGCGGCCGAAGGTGCTGCCGAAGGTAGTCGACTTTCGTCTCTGGAGTCCTCTTTCGGCTGCCGAAGGTGCCGCCGAAGGTGACTGGATTTTGGCTTCCGAGCTTCCAAAGGTTGCTGAATTTGGGCACTTTTTGGCATTTTTAAGAGCATTTTCTCCAATTTGTTTCTTCACACCTAATATTTGCAAAACATGATTAAAACCACAAAATTAGGTAGAATAGGAGCAAATAAACATCAATAAGATCATGAAAATATGGGCTAAAATATGCTCTATCAAATAACCCCACACTTAGTCTTTTGCTTGTCCTCAAGCAAATAAACATAGTCAAATAAGTTTTCTTCCTCTAGATCCTTATTTCCACTTAAGCTCATATTCTAGACACTTATTTTGAAGCATTGTAGTGAAGAATATATGCATGAAGATTACTTACCCCCTTTCCTTGTTTCCCTTTGCTTACCATGGCTAGGATTTGTTTTCCTCAAGAGAGACATGCATATTAATTTGTTAAGACTTTTTCTAACTTTTGGATTGACTTGCCCTTACCTTGAAGTACTTTATTCAGGCTTTTGCACTTTAGATCTTGCTTGGAAAGGTCACCAACCTATTTTTGATGTCATGGTTTATATTTTTCAGTTGGTCACCCATCCAAGTGGCTACTAGCCTTGTTCATAGTCTTTTGACCATTGGAACAATTTTCAATTTGTGCTTTTGAGGTCTTTGCTTTTGCTGAATTTTCTTTCTCTCAATGATTTGGGCAAATCAACACCAATTGCTAAATCAAGTCACATTAGGTTCATTCACACAATTTCAATTTATTCTCAATCGATTGAGGGTCATCAATATATTTTTCCCCATGGCAAGCTCAAAGATTCAATTCAAAAGGCAATTCTCAAACATGAATATAACCCACTGCAAGTGATTCAACATAAGTTTAAAGAGTTTTCACATCAATGGGGTCATGGAAAGAAAGACTCATTCAACATAGTTCATCAGTTTGAGTAGAGCAAAACAAAAAGGAAGAAGAAGGTTGTGGTTGTAACGACCCCAAAATGGACCGTCACCGGCGCTAGGATTCAGATCGGCTTAAGGCTGCCAGAACCCGTAGCAAGCCTGCTATACTCTCTGTGTACCTGTAAATCTCATACATGATCATACATTTTCCGTGAAAATAAAAACTCTTTTCTGAACCAAGGCTTAATCTGTGCATGCACTATCTCTGTACTCTGTACTCTGTACCCCTGACTAGAGCTTGCTCTAGATGGGTTAACTCATACCTGTTAAGCCTGGTTTTTCACATAATAGTTATATAAACAGACCATGTGTACAAAAGATTTACAACACAAATATAACTAAGTCAAGCACAACTCTAACATTACACAACTGTTACATCTCTTTAATATTACATGTCCACAATAGTCGATTACAAAACTCTTCTCTCTTCCTGTACTCTGCTGGACTTCCCCTGTACACTGAACACTGAACCTGCAAGACTGGGGTTAAGGGAGTGGGATGAGCTCTATAGCCCAGTGAGTAGAATAGTAAAACAAGTCATTAAAACATGAGCTTATGGAATGCATCATATCACAGACAATCCACAGCAAGGGTAAACCTGTCACCACATAGTCCCAGTAACTGTTCCGTGCCAGGCCGTAGACTGGAGTCCTGGTCTTCCTATACTGTATATGTATATGTGTATATAACACCTGTACTTACCATTTGCCAGGGCGTAGACTGGGCACCTGGTCTTTACTATACCTGCCAGGCCGTAGAATGGGGTCCTGGACTTTCTCTACTTGCCAGGCCGTAGAATGGGGTCCTGGACTTCCTGTCTAGAACTATTGGATCATTCAGCATTCACCCACATCAACAAATAACTATGCAATGCAACATATTCGTGGATTCTAATGCAAACAACCTACTGCATACTCATGATGCATGAATGATGCTAAAAGCATTTCATTCTCAATTAAAAGAATTAAGTTTAGTTCCACTCACCTCTGGCTATCTGGACTGACGCTACAGGCTCTGAACACTCTGGAGCAGTACTCACTGCTGCTCTCTCTGGTTCCTCTGGTCTTTGCCTACACAGATGGACTCAAATGAGGGACCAAACTAGCTTATGAATAACTCTCTGAGACTCTCCAAAAATCCCCATAAACTCACTCAAACATCCATGCAAAGCATGCAAAGGAAGGCTAGACAGGATACTTTCGGCGGCAGGTCCGGCGGCCGAAAGTCCTCTCCAGAGCCGAAACTGAAGTACCTTCGGCGGCCGAATCTCAACTTTCGGCAGTCGAACCCTTTCAGGGGCCAGTTTCGGGGGCTGAAAGGCACTCCAGAGACGAAAGTCTCTAACCTTTGGCGGCACCTTCGGCGGCCGAAACTCCCCTCCAGAGCCGAAAGTCCAAAGGCTCGGGGGCAAGCTTAGGCAACCGAAGCCACCTCCTCAGCACCTTCGGCGGCCGAAGCTGGGTTCATCAGCAAGGCAGAACCTTGCTCTGCCTCACGCCAAAATGCACCAACTCTCCCAAACTCAAACACCTCACTTCCTCAACATGCATACACCTAAGCATATGCTCAAAGGGGTCAAAACTACCTCAAAACCCCAACAACACAAAACATATAACACATATACAAGCTTTTCTCACAAAAATATCAAAAACACTCTCCTTTACTCTAATCATGCAACTCTCCCCCAAAACCACCAAAATCTTCCATAAATCATGAAAACAAGCTCAGGATCTTCACTTACCTCTTGAAATCAAGAAGATGAACGATCCCAACGTGGAGTTTTGAAGCAACTCTCTTTCACACTCTCCAAACTTCAAAATCTCAAGTGTTTAGCTCAAAACCTTCAAAATACCATAAAAATCAATCAAATCTTTGCATGAAGGAATGCAAACATGAAGAAAGCTGAAGAAGGACAGGGTCTCACCTCAGAAAGTGAAAGAAAACGACAATAGTTATCCTTTCAACCGACTGAGGGCCTTTTATAGGTGGCTGGCCAGACCACCTTCGGCAGCCTATCGTGAAACCGAAAGCCATGCATGTTCGGCGGCCGAATGTCACTTCGGCGGCCGAACCTGGCTTTTCTGCCTTGGTTCTTTTCTTTCAAAAACTTAGTTCCATTTAACTTGAAAACATGAAAATATACTTCATGACTTTAGAAAAACATAAATCCTACCCATCTAGAGATTTTCGACATCCTGGATTCCACCGGACGACAGGAATTCCGATGCCGGACTCTCGCCGGGTATTACAGTGGTTGTGTGTGTTTTATTGAAAGCATAAACAAATTAAAATAACAAATTAAAATTTAACTGTGGCTAATTAAAAGGGAGAAGAAATTTTTTTTTTTTTTTTTTTGTAATCTGAAAGCATGAGAAATTGTAGAAAGAGAGAAGGGAAGAGGAAGAGAGAAGAGAAAAGGGGGAAGAAGAAGGGAAGAAGAAGAAGAAATAGAGATTTGCACCCCTACACTTAAATCATGCATTGTCCTCAATGTAAAAGAGAAGAGAGAAAAAGAGAACAAAGGAATCTGAATTCTCCCCTGGGGTGTGGCGTGCATGACATGATCCTCTAGGCAGAAGGGTGTTGCAGTGGAATTTCTTCCACCACTTGTACTGCGAATCCTTCAAAGTATGGCTTCAGACGATGGCCGTTCACTTTGAAGATTTTTCCAGCTTCTATGCTTCGGATGTCTACAGCTCCATGTGGGTAAGCATGTTCTACAATGAATGGTCCAATCCACCTAGACCGTAGCTTTCCTGGAAACAATTTTAAACGAGAGTCAAAGAGTAAGACTTTATTTCCAACCTCAAATTGTTTTTTTGAAAGATGATTGTCATGGGAGGCTTTGGTCTTTGTTTTGTAGTTCCAAGAGTTCTCATATGCATCTCGTCTTATTTCCTCAAGCTCTTGCAGTTGCAACTTGCGATGGTGGCTAGTTTCTTTGAGGTCCATATTGCAATTCTTTACAGCCCAATATGCCTTGTGCTCAAGCTCAACGGGAAGGTGACAAGCTTTTCCATAAACCAATCTGTAAGGGGACATGCCTATGGGAGTCTTGTAGGCTGTTATGTAGGCCCATAGAGCATCTTCTAATCTTGTACTCCAATCCTTTCGGTTTGGGGAAACTGTCTTTTTCAATGATTGCTTTGATTTCTCTGTTGGACACTTCAGCTTGTCCATTCGTTTGAGGTTGGTAGGCTGTGGATGTTCTATGGATCACATTGTGTTTTCTGAGAAGGATTTCCACTACCCTATTGCAAAAGTGGGTCCCTCTATCACTAATGATTGCTTTCGGTACTCCATGTCTGGCAAAGATGTTGGTCTTCACAAAGTCTACTACTGTCTTGGCATCATCAGTCTTAGTTGCTCTAGCCTCCACCCACTTGGATACATAATCCACTGCAAGGATGATTTAAGTGTATCCAAAGGATGGTGGGAATGGTCCCATGAAGTCTATACCCCAAACGTCAAATACCTCACAGACCATGATGGGGTGTTGTGGCATTTGGTTTCTTTTGCTCAGATTTCCAGTTTGTTGACACCTAGCACATGTCCTGCAAAACAGAAAAGCATCTCCAAACATGGTGGGCCAAAACAGGCCACTTTCAAGTATCTTATGAGCAGTTTTTCTTGGACCAAAGTGTCCTCCACAACTATATGAATGACAAAAAGTAAGTACAGAGGCTATTTCTTGATCAGGAATGCATCTCCTTATCATTTGGTCAGCACAATGTTTCCACAAATAAGGTTCATCCCAAACATAGTATTTGGCATCTTTTTTTATTTTATCTTTAGTGTGCTTAGGCATGTCAGAAGGTAAGTTACCTGTGGCCAAGTAGTTTACCATATCGGCATACCATGGTTCATCAGACTGAGCAAGGAAGATTTGTTCAAGGAGGTCTTCCTTAGATTCTTCAGATTCAGGAGAGTGTTGCAAGGGAGGTTCGGAGGAACTTGCTTGCGATGGGGATTGCTGGGAGAGGTTCGGCGGCCGAAAAGGTTCTGCATTTGGCGGCCGAATTCCTTCAGTTTGCGGAGTGAGCTGTGGCGATGGATTCAGCTTCCGCAAGTCAGTGGGGTTTGGCGACCGAAGGATGTTCGGCAGCCGAAGCATATCTTCTTTTTGCGTAATGTGTTGCTCAAGTGGGGCGACAGAATGTGGTGTCTGAAGAGCAGTGGGGTTCGGCGGCCAAAGGTGGGCTATGTTTGGCGGCCGAATGTCTTCTGTTTGCGCTACCTCTATCTGCTGGATGCTGCAGATTGTTTCTTTCAGTTTCAGGTTTTCAATCCTGCAAAGATCATCATCTAAAACAGAATCTTGATTTTCATTAAATACATCTTGGCTCAAACAATCAATAATATCAAGTCCATAAACTGGGGACATATCATGTGGATATTTCATGGCATCATAGACATTGTACTTAATGACTTCCCCTTCAAATTCCATAGTGAGGGTACCATCATGCACATCAATTTTAGTTCTAGCAGTACTCAAGAAAGGACATCCAAGAAGAATATCAGAACTAGTATTGCAACTATCTTCCTTAGTATCAATTACATAAAAATCAGTAGGAAAGACAAGTTCATCTACTTGGACTAACACATCCTCTAGAACACCTATGGGGTATACCACAGATATATCAGCCAATTGTATCACAACTCTTGTTTCTTTTAGTGCACATGCATTGAGAGATTTATAGATGGAGAGAGGCATGACATTAATGGATACACCAAGATCACACATGGCTTTCTTGATACCAACATTCCCAATCTTACAAGAGATAGCGAACATACCTTTGTCCTTGCATTTGGTAGGGAGTTCTCTTTTAATAACAGTAGTAACTACCTCACCTACACTTACTTTTTCTCTTTCAGCAAGCTTTCTTCTATTTGTGCAAAGTTCCTTCAGAAATTTTGCATACCTAGGAATCTGCTTGACAGCATCTAGCAGTGGTATGTTGATTTCCACTTTTCTGAAGGTCTCTAGGATCTCCTTTTCTTCTTTTTCTTTTTGAGTTCTTTCAAATCTTTTTGGGAAAGGAGGTGGAATGTGAAAACTTACCTTTGGATCAGCTTTTTGCACAGGAGTTGGTGCAGAGTGTGATGAAGAGGCTTCGGATTGCCTTGGCTCTTGTGCAAGTGTTTCAAATGGTGCAGACTTTGGTTTGACTTGCTTTTCCTCCTCATATCTTGTATCTTGAAGCTCTTTCCTATTTCTCAAAGTAATGGCACTTACATTTTGTTTGAGATTTGTCTCAGTTTGGGATGGCAACTTTCCTTGAGCTTCAAGCCTATTTATGGAGATGGCCATTTGTCCCATCTGTTCTTGCATCATTTGCAAGGTCTTCATTACCTCATTATTAGTTTCCATTGGTGGTGCTGGTTGGACTTGGCTTCTTTGGTAACTTTGGTGATTCTGATCATTGTTGCCCTTTCCATAGCTGAAGTTGGGATGGTCTCTC
Source organism: Manihot esculenta (assembly GCF_001659605.2). NCBI lineage: Eukaryota > Viridiplantae > Streptophyta > Magnoliopsida > Malpighiales > Euphorbiaceae > Manihot > Manihot esculenta. The sequence continues at coordinate 13,385,073 of NC_035176.2, read as the reverse complement.
CAACCTGGATTATAGGTATTGGAGTATGGATCATATCTGGGTTGGTTGTTGTACCTCCCAATTGCATTGCCTTGGTGATGGTCTTCTTGGAGTATGGGGCATTGATCAGTTGGATGTCCCACATATGAACAGATACCACATGGCCTAGGGGGCTGGGATGCTTGGATTTGTTGTACCAGTCCTAAAGCAAAATCTTTCATGACAGATGTTAGTTCAGAAACAATAGGTGAGCTTACCTCATTGGCTCTTTGTAGTTGTTTCTCCTCTCCATATTGTCTAGATGAGGCTGCAAGAGTGGAGATCAATTCTCTCAGCTGTCTGGGTGTCCTGTCTTTAATGGATCCTCCACAAGCTACATCAATAAATTTTCTTTCCGAAGGAGATAATCCACCAAAGAAGAACTAAATGAGGGCTCTGTCTGTCATGTCATGTTGGGGGCATCCTGTACAAAGTCTCTCAAACCTTTCCCAATAATCATATAGATCTTCAGATGGTTTTTGTCTTATGCTTGTGATTTCTCTTATGATGCCAATTGATTTATGGGTTGGGAAGTATTTATTCAAAAAAATTTTGACCATGTCATCCTAAGAAGTTATAGATCCAGGTGGCAAATAAAATAACCAATCTTTAGCAAAGTCATCTAATGAAAAGGGAAAAGCTCTTAACTTGATATCATCTTCAGAAACACCTTGAGGTCTCGTAGATGAACAAATAATGGCGAACTCTTTCAAGTGTTTGTGTGGATTTTCATTCTCTCTACCTCTAAACTTAGGGAGAATATGTATCAAACCTGTCTTTAGTTCAAAGGGAACTGTCAGAGGTGGGTAGGTGATGCAAAGTGGTGCGTAGTCACCTACAGGAGTGGCCAATTCTCTCATGGTTCTTTCTCTTTGTTCTTGAGGCCTATTTGCTGGATTTTCTTGGACTATTTGGTTCCGGACAACATGTCCATCATGGGCAGTAGCTGGTGCTTGAGGTTCTACCATTGGCGCAAGATTCGGTTGCTGGAGTGCAGGACTTTCGGCGGCCGAATGTTGGGATGGTTCGGCGGCCGAAGGTTGGGCAGAATGTTCTTCATGCGCAGAGGCTTGCTTTCCTAGCCTTCTGAGGGTGTGTTCAATTTCTGGATCAAAGGGCAAAGTGTCCCTATTTTCAGACCTGGTCATGAAAGAAAAAGAAAAATAAACAAACAAGTAGAATCAAGTCCCCGGCAACGGCGCCAATTTTTGACAGTGCGGTTGTCGAAGCCGATAAAAAATAACCTTCTTGGTTACCTACAATTTATAACTGCAGATAGTGGTGAAGGATCGTATCTACAGAGAATTGATTACCTATTTATTTATCTCAATCAAGACCAATAGAACTAATTGAAAGCGCAAGTGAAGGCAAGTAATCAAGAGAAATAGAAACAAGTGCAAGAAAAGTAAAAAAGGGGGGTTTTGAGATGATTTGATTAACAACTATTGAAAGCAATTAAAACAGTAAGTAATTAAAATAAAAGAGGGAAATCAATATGAGAAAAGTCTAGTTGAAGAGATGGATCCACTTTGGTTGTTTGGGTTGATCATTGAAACATGGTTATCTTGATTGATTCAATAGGTTGGTTATGGGGGTGGAAGACGCTTCTCACCACCATGTCTTTCCTTATGAACAAATTGATTAGCAAACGTCCTCTAACCAATTACTAATAAACAAATTGCCAAGGAACGTCCTTGGGCCAAAGGCATCAAAACAATTGCCAATTGCATGAGGAACAAGAAAGATCCAAACCCTAGCTACTCAAACGCATGAGATGTTGCTAGATCATACAATTTCTTGGGTTTTTACACCAAGTGTTCTATGGACAGAATATTTTCAGCAATTACGGACTAACAAATATCCTAATCCAACAATCAATTAACTTTGCAATCAAGAATCAAGTGGCCAATTTGATCAAAACAACAAAGCAATATTAGAATTAAGCATCAATTGCATGAATATTGAATAAAATCAAAGACAAAAGTTTTTGTTCAGATCTCACAACCCTTTAAACAACCTTAATTTCAACCAAACTTCAACTAGAAAGAAGGGTTTCAGCCACTCATGGCTGAACCAAAACAGAAAATAAAAGAAAAGAAGAAGAAGATGAAGAACTAAGGTGGAGAGAAAGCCTTGGAGAGGCTTGCCGAATTTTTGGAGAAGTGGTGGAACCAAATCTGTCTTCTTGTCTTCTTGAAGCCTTTAAATAGATTTTGAGAGGCTCCTTAGGGTTTGGTGGCAGTCCATGAGTATTTTAGAGGTAATCCAAAGTGCCCTTGGTCCCATATGTGCCTTCTTTGTGCATGGGTGAAGGCAAAAACGAGATGCATGTGAATGGAGGCAAGTGGGGGCTCTTTGGTCTTTTCAATTGCTGCCCAAGGTCTTCAAGATGTTGCCTAAAGAGTTAAGAGGCTGCCCATGCACTAATAAGGAAGGTGGAGCCTCCTTTTGAATTTTGAATGTGCATGATACTAAGTGGGAAACATGTGATCTTTGGATTTGGCTTCCTTAATAAGCTTCATCTTGAAATCCAATATTTGAATGTGAATCTTGAAGATTTGGATCTCAAAATACTTCCCTTGTTTGGCTCCTCAAATATGGAAACTTGGGATATGGCTTCTTGCATAAGGAAAGAGTGCATTGAGAGGGAGATTCGGCCGCCTAAAATGAGTTTCGGAGGCTGGACTTTCGGCTCTGGATGCAAGGTTCGGCGGCCGAAGGTGCCGCCGAAGGTAGTCGACTTTCGTCTCTAGAATCCTCTTTCGACCGCCGAAAGTGCCGCCAAAGGTGACTGGATTTTGGCTTCCGAAAGTGCTTCCGAAGGTTGCTGAATTTGGGCACTTTTTGGCATTTTTAAGAGCATTTTCTCCAATTTGTTTCTTCACACCTAATATTTGCAAAACATGATTAAAACCACAAAATTAGATAGAATAGGTGCAAATAAACATCAATAAGATCATGAAAATATGGGCTAAAATATGCTCTATCACTAATTCATCCCTAGAATGACGTCAAAATCGATCAAATCTAGAACTACAAGGTCAGCTGGAAGGCATCTACCCTCAATAAATACTGGACTATATCGGCAGACTGACTCTGCCACAGATGGATCACACTTGGGCCCACTGACCCAAAGAGGACACTCCAACCCAACCTCTTCACGGCTCTCGGAGCAATAAAAGAATGAGAAGCACTAGGGTCCATAAGAGCATACACATCAGAACATCCAATGATGACATTACCTGACACTACAGTGTTTGACGTGTTAGCCTCCTGCTGTATCATGGTGAAGATCCGTGTTGGAGCTGATGGACTTTCCCCTCGGGAACCTGCTAAAGAAGAGGCTGTCCCTCTCCCTCTACCTCTACCCTGCGACATGGTTAGAGCTGCTGGCTGAGCTACACTGCCAGAAGCTGTCTGCTGGGACTGTGCTATCCTGGTTGCACTGGGACACTCACGTGCCATATGCCTCTCCTGTCCACATTTGAAACATGCTGTAGTCCCAAACCGACAGACTCCCTTGTGCGGCTTACTGCACGTCATACATCCGAAGCTATCTGAACTAGAGCTCGAACCACCACCCATTCCCAGACCAAACTTTAACCTGTTCCAAAACTTGTTCTTCTTGGGCTTGGATTTACTCCACTTCTTACCTTTTGTGATAGCTTCTCCCAGAGAGGAGAGATCAATACTCCCTGTACCCGGGGTTTTGAAACCCGAGGGCTATGCCACTTGCTGCTTAACTATCCCCTGAATGATGGCACTAGCCTCCATCTTTCGTGCTGCATCCACAATAGTGTGGAAACTCTCCCTCTCTACCGCTAGGATCAGGGAGGAATACCTTGAGTGGAGTCTCATGGTATACCTCCTGGCTTTCTTCTGATCTATGTCATATGCCTGCCCCACAAACTGCAGCAACTCCAAAAATTTATTTGTATACTCATCCGCACTCATATCCTATGTCTGTCGCAGCTGTTCAAACTCTATTACTTTCAGTTCCCTTGAACTATCTGGAAATGCCCATTGATAGAGCATATTTTAGTCCTTTTTATCTTGATATAATTGATGATTATTTACATGATTTCTGCTTAATTTAGTGCTCTTGGCATTGTTTTGTAGAAAATGGTGAAAAAGGACATTTTGGAGAAAATCCCCTTAAAACTGCCTTAAATGGAGCAAAGGAGAGTAAGCCTGCCAAGTTGAAATGAAGTCAAGCTAAATAAGGAAAGTTCTATATAAGGAAAGTGGCAAATATGGAAAGAACATTCAGCCAAAGCAATTTGAAATTCAAATTTCAAATCTCCAAGTAGCCTTTTCCTTATTCAAGAAGCCAAATCTCAAGTTGCCATATATGAAGAGCCAAATAAGGAAAGTATCTTGAAAATTAAATCTTCAAGATTCATATTCAAATTTTGAATTTCAAGGTTCAGCTTGCCAAAGAAGCCAAAGAAAGTCACACATGCCTTGCACATTCAAAATTCAAGTTGCAAAGAAGGCTCCACCTTCCTTATTAGTGCATGGGCGGCAAGGAGGGTGTGAAGGCAAGTCTTGGGCACCTTGGGCAGCATCTTGAAGAAATTTGGGCAGCAAACAAAGACCAAAGAGCCCACTCCTTGCAATTGAAGACAAGTCCCACGTTTTTCCCTCCACACATGTGCATAGATGGCACACCTTGGACCAAGGGTATTTTGGGCAGCCTCTAAAAGGTACATGGACAACCAAGAAACCCTAGGCAGCCTTTCAAGACATATTTAAAGGCTTCAAGAAGACTAAGAGAGGAAGATTGCCTCTCCCCCCAATTCAGCCAAGCAAGGGCAGCCGGCCCTCCAAGGGCTTCTCCTCCCAATTTCGGTTCTTCTTTCCTCTTCTTTTCTTTAATTTTCTGTTTTGATTCAGCTATGAGAGGCTGAATCCTTTATTCGAGTTGAAGATTGGTTGAAACTAAGGTTGTTTAAAGGATTGTGAGATCTGAACATAAACTATTTGTCTTTGATTAGTCCAATATTCATACAATTGTGTGCTTGAATCTAAGATTGCTTTGTTGTTTTGATCAAATTGGCCACTTGATTTTTCATTGTAAGGTAATTGATTGTTAGTTGGGATAATTTTTAGTCCGTAATTGCTGAAATTATTCTGACCTAAGAACACTTGGTGTAAAAACTAAGGAATTGTATGATCTAGCAACATCTCATGCGTTTGAGTAGCTAGGATTTGATCTCTCTCTTTCTTCATTTAATTGACAATTATTTTGATGCCTAAGGCCCAAGGACGTTCCTTGGCAATTTGTTAATTAGTAATTGATTAGAGGACGTTCCCTAATTGATTTAATCATAAGGAGAGACATGGTGGTGAGAAGCGTTTTCCATCCCCAAAACTAATCTATTGAATCAATCAAGAGAACATGAGTTTCAATGATCAATCCAAACAACCAAAGTGGATCCATCTCTTCAACTAGACCTTTCTCATATTCATTTCTCTTTTTTTTTCTATTATTTGCTTATTTAATTATTTTCAGTAGTTGTTAATCAAATCAACCTCAAAAACCCCTCTTTTTGTTTTATTGCACTTTACTTTTGTTATGCTTTCAGTTACTTGCTTTCAGTCGCGCTTTCAGTTAATTCTCTTGATCTTGTTGAGAAAAATAGATAAGTTTACAATTCTCTGTGGATTCGATCCTTTACTACTATCTGCAGTTGTAAAATTATTGATAACCGGAAAGGTTATTTTTGACCGGCTTCGACAACCGCGAGTCAAAAATTGGCGCCGTTGCCGGGGAATTGTTCTAACTTGTTTATTTTTCTTTTATGACCAGATCTGAACGTAGGGACATTTTACCTTACAATCCAGAAATTGAACGCACAATCAGGAGACTCAAAAAGCAAGCCACTGCACCTGAACCTTCTGCCACACATTCGGCCGCCAAACTACATCAACATTCGGCCGCTGAACCTCATCCTCATTCGGCCGCCGAACACCTCACCAAAGGCACAGTCACCATCGCAGATTTGAATCATGGATGAGGTAAGTAGATATGATTTTTCTTTTCTGACATCTTTTATGAAAGATTTTGCCATAGGACTAGTTCAACAGGTTCAAGCATCCCAGCCACCAAGGCCATGTGGGATCTGTTCATATGTAGGACACCCAACTGACCAATGTCCTACACGTTATGAGTATGACCAACCAGTGAATGCATATGGAGGATTCTATGAACAGCCAAGAAATGATCCGTACCATGACACATACAATCCATATTGGGGAGACTATCCGAATTATGGCTATGCAGGGGCTAACTACTACCAAAACTATCAAGCCCAAGCAACACCTCAAAGTTCCAATCTTGATAACATAATGAAGGCTTTGCAAAATATCCAACAGCAAGAGGATCAATTGAACAAAACATTGAATGCAATCATGTTAAGAACAGAGGAAGAGCTTCAAGATGATGAGGAAGATGATGAAAGTTCGCAAGTTCAAGAACAAGCTGCTGAGAAACAACCAGAAAACTGTTTGTCCAAACAAACTGGCAAACAGAACCTGTTGTCGATTTAGATATCATTGATTGTATGAGCCAAGATGTTTTTTATATAAATCAAGATGATATACTAAACAATTATCCTTGCAGGGAAGAGAGCCAGAAAGAGCCAGAATTGAAAGAAACTAACTGTTGCATCCAACAGGTGGACTGCAGCCATGCGCAGAATGAACAGAAGCAGATTGCACCACTTCAGCTTGGTGCACAGAGCAACCTTGCGCAAGACAGTCCTACAATGCTTCCAGTCGCACCTCTTCAGATCAGCCTTGCGCAGACTGAAACCACCACCTTTCGGCCACCGAACTCCACCACCTTTCGGCCGCCGAACCTCTCACCACAGCTTCCATCGCCTGAAACTCCTTTTAGCCTTGCAACACAAACAGCTCATGCTCACAAAGATAAATTGTATTTCAAGAGCCCAAACCAAAGGACCATGCGGACCAATGCCTTCCCAAACCTTCGGATAAGGTAGAGTTTGTTTTGCCTGAATTAAGTACTAAACTGCAGCTAGCTATGGAGAGATTTGAATTGGAGTTCAAAGTGCTTCCCAATCATCTCAAAAATGCAAACATAAGGGCCAGAGGCACACCTCATCTGAAAAAGGAAAAGCTAATCATGTTACTTCATGAGTACATGGAAAAAGTAGGATGGGTTATGACCAAATCAAAAGGAGTGCTACACTTTTTGCTCAATGCAGTTGGGACGCTTTTCCCTTCCCCAATCACTTGAGCCTTGATCAAGTGGATTGCACCATGCACACCACACCCAGGGGAGTACTCAGTTTCTTTTGCATTTTAATATTTCCAATACATTGAGGACAATGCAAGATTTAGGAGTGGGGGTGCATATCTCTGAATTTTTACTTATAAGTTTATTTTTGCTTTAACCTTTAGTTTGCTTGCATTGGGGAAAAATTTTTCAATTTTTGTTATTCTTGCTTCCAATAAAACACACACAACCACAACCTTCTTCTTATTTTTGTTTTGCTCTACTCAAACTGATAAACTATGTTGGATGAGTTTTTCTTTCCATGACCCCATTGATGTGATGACTCTTTAAACTTATGTTGAATCAATTGCAGTGAGTTATATTCATGTTTGAGAATTGCCTTTTGAATTGAATCTTTGAGTTTGCCATGGTGAAAAATAAATTGATGACACTCATTAGAGAGAATAAATTGAAAATTGTGTGAATGAACTTAACATGACTTGATTTAGCAATTGGTGTTAATTTGCCCAAATCATTGAGAGAAAGAAATTCACATGGCTTAGACTTCAAAAGCACAAATTGAAAACTGTTCCAATGGTCAAAAGACTATGAACAGAGCTAGTAGCCACTTGGACAGGTGACCAACTGAGTAACTGGGGGTGGGTATCACAAATATGTACCTTCACATCAAAAGGTTGGTGACTTATTCAAGCAAAATTAAAAGTGCAAAAAGCTGAATAAAGTACTTCAAGGTAAGGGCAAGTCACTCTAAAAGCTAGAAAAAGTCTTATCTGAACAAATGACATGTGCATGTATAGTCTCTCTCTTGGGTAAAACAAATCCTAGCCATGGTAAGTAAAAGAAAGCAAGGAAAGAAGGTGAGTAATCTTCATGCATATATTCTTCACTGCAATGATTCAAAATAGGAATCTTGAGTAAGAGCTTAAGTGGAAATAAGTATCAAGTAGCAAAGAAAGCTTATTTGACTATGTTTATTTGCTTGAGGACAAGCAAAAGGCTAGGTGTAACGACCCGAAAATCGGACCGCCATCGGCGCTAGGATCCAGGTCGACTTAAGGCCGCATAGCAAGCCAAACATGAACTCTGTGTACCTGATAAATCCCATACATGATCAAACATAAACCTAAAAACTCAAAACAACTTTCCTACCACTTACCAAGCTTGACCTGCATGCACTATGTCTGTAAACATAGAACCCGCTCTCATAGGGTCAGCATATCATATGTCAGCCTTGATTCGACACATTTCTTATCAAGAAACATAAAACAGGATCCATGTACAAAGGGATTATCCATACACCAGGGTAAAGCACAACTCTATCTATTACATGACATTACATATCTATACATTACTTTACATACTAGTCTTTTAATTTACATTATGTCCACTACTCTATTACATAGCCAAATCCTTTACCCTTGACGCCTTCCTGGACTTCCTCTAACCTGCAAAACTGGGGTTAAGGGAGAGGGATGAGCTAAACAGCCCAGTGAGTAGAAACAAAGAAAACAGTTCATTAATTACATGCTTTCATGAAATGCGTCACTGCACAAACATTTCACATCTCGGATTGGACATGATCTCAGAACTCCCTCTGTCAGCGCCCGGCCCCTCCCAGGAGCTCACACAGGTCTTTCCTTGCTTAACAGATCGTGGGCTATTGAGATCTCCTTGGTCCATCCCCATCAACAATAAATAATGCAATGCATCATATTCGTGTCTACTAATGCAATCAACCTATTGCATACTCATAGTACTCATGGTGCATGAAACATGCTAAAATCATTTAACTTCTCAATTTAAAACATTAAGTTTAGTTCCATTCACCTCTGGCAGACGCTGGACTGACTCTGCAACAGCTAACACTGATGGCCTCCTCAGTCCCTCGGGTCCGATCCTACACAGGTGGACTCGAATGAGGTGCCAAACATACTCCAAAAAACTCATAAACAACTCTATAATACTCCCCAAAAACCCCCTCAGACATCCTAAAACAATCAAGTAAAACATGCAAAAGAAGGCTGGACAGGGCACCTTCGGCAGCAGGTTCGGCGGCCGAAAGTCCCTTCCGGAGCCGAAACTCAAGCACTTTCAGCGACACCTTCGGCTGCCGAAAGTCCTCTCCAGAGATGAAACTCATGCATGTTCGGCGGCACTTTTGGCAGCCGAAAGCCCCCTACAGAGCCGAAAGTCCAAACTTTCGGGGGTAAGCTTAGGCAAGCTTAGGCAGCCGAAGCCACCTCCTGAGCATGTTTGACGGCCGAACCTTCCTTCGGCGGCCGAAATTGGGTTCTCCAGTAAGGCAGAACCGTGTTCTGCTTCATGTCAAAACCCTCCAAACCTTACCCAAACATGCAAAGCTCAACTCCTCAACATACATATACTCACGTATATGCACAAAGGGGTCCAAAACTACCTTAAAACCCCAACAAACAACACAAAACAACACATATACATGCTTTCACCAATAAATCACCAAAAACCCTACTTAACCTAAACATGCATCTCTACCCATGAAACTCCATAAAACCTTCACAAATCATGAAAAGAAGTTCAGGATCTTCACTTACCTCTTGAAAACAAACAGATGAACGATCCTAACGTGGAGATATGGAGCAACTCTCTTCCAAACTCTCCAAACTTCAAAACTTGGGTTTTAGCTCAAAAGCTTCAAAACAACATTAAAACTCATCAAAACCTTGCAAGATTTAGAGAAAACATGAAGATTACCCATGGGAGACATGGTCTCACCTCTGTTAGTGAAAGGGAAGCACATCTTATCCATTTCACCGACTGAGGACCCTTTTATAGGTGGTTGACCGCCTCTCCTTCGGCGGCCAAAACTGCATGCAAAACCATGCAACGTTCGGCAGCCGAACTTCTCCTTCGGTGGGCGAAACCATGCAATGTTCGGCGGCCAAACTTCTCCTTCGGCGGCCGAACCTGCAATTTGTCCCCTTGGTCTTCTTCCTTTCAAAACCCAATTCCTTTCACTCAAAACCACAGAAACACTTAAAAACATTTTGAAAAACCTCTTTTTACCCCTTTTAGAAACCTCCAACATCCTCGAATTCCAGATTCCAATGGAGATTCCGCCGGAAAGTCAGAATTCCAATGCCGGCGTCTGGCCGGGTATTACACTAGGTGTGGGGGTATTTGATAGAGCATATGTTAGTCCTTTTTATCTTGATATAATTGATGATTATTTACATGATTTCTGCTTAATTTAGTGCTCTTGGCATTGTTTTGCAGAAAATGGTGAAAAAGGACATTTTGGAGAAAATCCCCTTAAAACTGCCTTAAATGGAGCAAAGGCGAGTAAGCCTGCCAAGTTGAAATGAAGTCAAGCTAAATAAGGAAAGTTCTAAATAAGGAAAGTGATAAATACGGAAAGAACATTCAGCCAAAGCAATTTGAAATTCAAATTTCAAATCTGCAAGTAGCCTTTTCCTTATTCAAGAAGCCAAATCTCAAGTTGCCATATATGAAGAGTCAAATAAGGAAAGTATCTTGAAATTCAAATCTTCAAGATTCATATTCAAATTTTGAATTTCAAGGTTCAGATTGCCAAAGAAGCCAAAGAAGCCAAAGAAAGTCACACATGCCACACATGCCTTGCACATTCAAAATTCAAGTTGCAAAGAAGGCTCCACCTTCCTTATTAGTGCATGGGCGGCAAGGGGAGTGCGAAGGCAAGTCTTCGGCACCTTGGGCAGCATCTTGAAGACATTTGGACAGCAAATAAAGATGAAAGAGCCCACTCCTTGCAATTGAAGACAAGTCCCACGTTTTTCCCTCCACACATGTGCATAGATGGCACACCTTGGACCAAGGGTATTTTAGGCAGCCTCTAAAAGGTACATGGACAGCTAAGAAACCCTAAGCAGCCTCTCAAGACATATTTAAAGGCTTCAAGAAGACCAAGAGAGGCAGATTGCCTCTTCCCCTCATTCGGCCAAGCAAGGGCAATCGGCCCTCCAAGGGTTTCTTCTCCCAATTTTGGTTATTCTTTCCTCTTCTTTTCTTTAATTTTCTATTTTGGTTCAGCCATGAGAGGCTGAATCCTTTATTCTAGTTGAAGATTGGTTGAAACTAAGGTTGTTTAAAGGATTGTGAGATCTGAACATAAACTATTTGTCTTTGATTAGTCCAATATTCATACAATTGTGTGCTTGAATCTAAGATTGCTTTGTTGTTTTGATCAAATTGGCCACTTGATTCTTGATTGCAAGGTAATTGATTGTTAGTTGGGATAATTTTTAGTCCGTAATTGCTGGAATTATTCTGACCTAAGAACACTTGGTGTAAAAACTAAGGAATTGTATGATCTAGCAACATCTCATGCGTTTGAGTAGCTAGGATTGGATCTCTCTCTTTCTTCATGCAATTGACAATTGTTTTGATGCCTAAGGTATTGGGAAATCCCGAGATTAATTGCAACCCAAAGGCGCAGCGGAAAAATAAAATTTTAGATTTCCTTTCCCAGAATCCGAGTACTTCATTTAATTCACAAGAAAGATTTGAGACTAACCAGTTAATCTCGTTGAGAAGATACAATGTTGGACTGATGGTACTGCCTTTTCAGACGAACACCCTCTATGGTATCCACACGAACGTCTTCTATCCTTCTAGAGTGCTAGCTCTCTCAAAGATGGATAGATTATGTGCTCCACAATCTGCAATCTTTTAGACTGAGTTTTCTCAAAAACACGTACCTTCCACAATTCGTAGAAGGGGTATGTAATGACCCGAAAATCGGACCGCTACCGGCGCTAGGATCCAGGTTGGCTTAAGGCCGCCGGGACTCGTAGCAAGCCTAACATACATCCTGTGAACCTGTTTAATCCCATACATGATCAACAACATACATAAAAAAATTTAAAACTTTTCCTTTCATTCATTCACCAAACTCAACCTGTGCATGCACTATACATAACATAATCATAAGCATTGACCCCTCTGTGGGATCTCATCAATGCCCCAATGGGTGACATAACATGTGTTGAGTTGGTTTACATAAACATCATAAAACATCTAAGATCATGTATTAAAAGGGATAACAACATTCTATGGTCAAGCACACCTCTAACATCCATAAACATCATTACATTACATATCTATACTGTACTTTTACATTACATCATATTCATGTCCACTACTAACTACTACATAAAATATGATTCTACTCCTGCTGACCTCCTGGTCTACCCTGTACCTGCAAACCTAGGGGTTAAGGGAGAGGGGTGAGCTATAAAGCCCAGTGAGCAGAATAATAAAACATTTAAAACATATGATAACATGAAATGCATCGCATCACAGTCATATCACATCAAAGATGAATTTGTCACCAATAGTCCTCTACATGGTCCAACTGTGCCAGGGGCGTAGAATGGGCCTCACTGGTCTTTCTCTTACATAACATAACAGTCCAACTGTGCCAGGGGCGTAGAATGGGCCTCACTAGTCTTTCTCTTTCATGGTGCTAGGGGCGTAGAATGGGCCTCACTGGTCTTTCGTACCGTATCATCATCATATCGTATCATACGAGGACTAAAGGATCATCCAACATTCATCCACATCATCAACATATTATGCAATGCAACATATTCGTGAATTCTAATGCAAACAACCTAGAATATCACATGGCATTCATGATGCGTGATTCATGCTAAAACTGACTTATTTACTTTAAAACATAGAGAGTTATTCCACTCACCTCTAGCTAGCTCTGACAGACACAGAAGCAGCTGAACTCACTGCTGGGGTCCTCGATTCCTCGGGTCTGAACCTACACAGGTGGACTCAAATGAGGGACCAAACATATATGAACATGACTCTAAAAAATACTCCCCAAAACCCCCTATAAAACACCTCAAAACATCCATGGAAAAACATGCAAAGGAAGGCTGAATAGGGCACTTTTGGCGGCAGGTTCGGCAGCCGAAAGTCCCTCTAGAGCAGAAAGTCAGGCAGGTTCGGCGGCACCTTGGGCGGCCGAAACTCCCAGACAGAGACGAAACTCATGCATGTTCGGCGGCACTTTCGGCGGTCGAAACTGCCCTCCAGAGACGAAAGTCCTCTTTCGGGGGCAGGCTTCGGCAGCCGAAGGCTGCCTCCACAAGCGGGTTCGGCGGCCGAAAGTTCTTTCGGCGGTCGAACCTGAGTTTCTCCAAAGTGGCAGAAACTCAGCTCCAACATGCACAAATGCCTCCCAAACCTTTCAACATGCATAAACCTATTCTACAACACTCCCAATCATACAAAATCAAGCATACAAGCTCCTAGGGGCTTCAAACCATCAAAAACCCCAACTACAACACATCAAACAACTCACATTGTTCATAAACATACATAAACCCATAAACCTAACAATAACCTAAACATGCATTTCTACCCCATAGATCTACTTAAAACTTACTTAAAATATGCAATGAGCTCAAGATCGGTTCTTACCTCTTGAAGATCGAGAGAAAGACGACCTAAACTTGGAAACCAAAGGAAAGGAGCTCCTGTGCCTTCCAAGCTTCAAAACTTGCTCAAATGCTCAAAATCTTCAAAACAAAGTGAAAACTCATGAAAATCTTGAAAGATCTGAAGGAAGAAACTCAAAATCTGTGAGGGACGGCGGAGAGCTCACCTTGGAAGAAAATGGGGAGAAAACTCGCCCATTTCGGCTAAGGAACCCATTTATAGGTGGCTGGCCAGGCCACATTCAGGAGCCGAACGTGCCTCCGCATGCATGCCATGTTCGGCGCCGAACATAGGGTTCGGCGGCCGAACCTGGACTTCCCTCACTTATGCTTTCGGGGGCCTAAAGCACTCTCGAAGTGCATACATGTTCGGCGGCCGAACTTGGGATTCGGCGGCCGAACCTGGGTCTTCGTCCAAGGCTATTTTCATTCAAAACTTAACTTCCTTTTCACTTAAAATCATAAAACATATTAAAACATTTTATAAAAACATGGTTTTACCCTTCTAGAGGTTTTCGACATCCGAGATTCCACCGGACGGTAGGAATCCCGATACCGGAGTCTAGCCGAGTATTACAGGGTATTTATATGTTTCAGTCTTTTGTTTTCACACAAATCCTTTTTCTAAAAGGAGTTGTATTTTTCCCACAACTCCTTTTAGGAAAAGGAGTTGTTTGTGTTTATCCCACAACTCCTTTTCCTAAAAGGAGTTGTGTTCATAACCCACTATCACAGTCTTGCAGATACTCAAATATCTTATGTGATAGAATCCTTTATCTGTAACAGTTACAGATAGACTGCAGATCTTTTAAATATTATTATCTCATAATAATAAATGATTAATAATAACAACACTTTATTATTATTAAATATATTAATGATTAATAATAATAACACTTATTATTATTAATTATATTAATGGGCTTTGGGCTTTTAGCCCATTAATATAACATAGCACATCAACAATGCTCTTTTGTGTGTGACCCAATAGGCTCATATTAATTGGCAATAGGCCCAGTCTCACAAGACCCATAAGTCATAAGTGGCCTCTAGCAAGACATTATGACTACCCAACTAATTATGAGGATCAATAGTCCGATAAAGCCTAATAGAACATGAATTAATCCCTTTGTCACACGATATCTAGTTTGAACATAAGTCATGGTCAATGTCAAACTTATAATGTTCAAACTTATGATTTCTCGATCTCTAAGTAGACTGATAAATTCAAATGATATTGATCACACTATCAATTCATTTGAGCATGGCCATGCATTTCTCAGTCTCACTTATCGAGGGGCCTAGAAGATATCTCTCTCATAGAGAGGGACAAATCCTATCTTGATTGTTCATTATCCTCTACATAATTTCTATTATGCTCAATCATAACCTTTATGATTGTCCGATTAAAGAAAATATTTGGTTATGTCAAAACATAATAGTCCTTATGTTGGAAACTATGACAATCTCAAGTCAAAGGATTAAGACATAACTACTTTGAGATTCACTTATGACAATGACCCATGTAGTGATCTCAATGCGGGTCCATCCAATACTTTGTTCTCTAACAAGTATTTATGATTATTGAATTATATCAACATATACATAATCATCTCATGATTATCAATCAATAATCATACCAGTTATATTTTATTATTATCAATAATATAATAAGTAACCAGGGATGATAATCATTATTATGTAACATGCAAACAAATAATAATGATAAAAACATCTTTTATTAATAACCAAAATGACATACAAAAAGGTCCAAGATAATGGCCTAGGACGTATACACTAACATAAGACCCAAGGACGTTCCTTGACAATTTGTTAATTAGTAATTGATTAGAGGACGTTCCCTAATTGATTTAATCATAAGGAGAGACATGGTGGTGAGAAGTGTTTTCCATCCCCATAACTAATCTATTGAATCAATCAAGAGAACATGAGTTTCAATGATCAATCCAAACAACCAAAGTGGATCCATCTCTTCAACTAGACCTTTCTCATATTGATTTCTCTTTTATTTCTATTATTTGCTTATTTAATTGCTTTCAGTAGTTGTTAATCAAATCAACCTCAAAACCCCCCCTTTTTACTTTTATTGCACTTTACTTTTGTTATGCTTTTAGTTACTTACTTTCAGTCGCGCTTTCAGTTAATTCTCTTGATCTTGTTGAGAAAAATAGATAAGTTTACAATTCTCTGTGGATTCGATCCTTTACCACTATCTGCAGTTGTAAAATTGTTGATAACCGGAAAGGTTATTTTTGACCGGCTTCGACAACCGCCAGTCAAAAATTGGCGCCGTTGCCGGAAAATTGTTCTAACTTGTTTATTTTTCTTTCATGACCAAATCTGAACGCAGGGACATTCTGCCTTACGATCCAAAAATTGAACGCACAATCAGGAGACTCGGAAAGCAAGCCACTGCGCCTGAACATTCTGCCACACATTCAGCTGTCGAACTTCTTCAACATTCGGCCGCCGAACCTTCCCTTCTCCAGCCACCGAACACCTCACTAAAGGCACAGTCACCATCGCAGATCTGAATCATGGATGAGGTAAGTAGATCTGATTTTTCTTTTCTAACATCTTTTATGAAAGATTTTGCCATAGGACTAGTTCAACAAGTTTAAGCATCCTAGCCACCAAAGCCATGTAGGATCTGTGGATATGTACGACACCCAACTGATCAATGTCCTACACGTTATGAGTATGACCAACCAGTGAATGCATATGGAGGATTCTATGAACAACCAAGACATAATCCCTACCATGACACATACAATCCATATTGGGGAGACCATCCGAATTATGGCTATGCAGGGGCTAACTATACCAAAACTATCAAGCCCAAGCAACACCTCAAAGTTCCAATCTTGATAAGATAATGAAGACTTTGCAAAATATCCAACAATAAGAGGATCAATTGAACAAAACATTGAATGCAATCATGTTAAGAAGAGAGGAAGAGCTTCAAGATGATAAGACAGTTGATGAATGCTCACAAGTACAAGAACAAGCTGCTGAAGAGAAACAACCAGTGTAATACCCGGCTAGACTCCGGTATCGGAATTCCTACCGTCCGGTGGAATTTGGATGTCGGAAACCTCTAGAAGGGTAAAAGCATGTTTTTTTTTAAAATGTTTTCATGTTTTTAATGTTTTAAGTATGAAATTTAATGAGTTTTTACATGAAAAATCTTTGGAGGAAAACCCAGGTTTGGCCGCCGAACCTCATGTTCGGCCGCCGAACATTGCATGGATGCGGAGGCACATTCGGCCCCCGAACGTGGCCTGGCCAGCCACTATAAAAGGACCCTTAGGTCCGCACGGGCGAGCTTTTTCTCCCCCGTTGTCGGCCAAGGTGAGTCTCCGCCGCTTCTCCCTCAATCTTGAGTGTTTTCTTTAGATCTTTCATGGTTTTCACGGGTTTTAACTTCGATTTTGAAGATTTGTGAGTAAAGAGCAAGTTTTGGGTACTTGGAGGTTCAAAGAGCTCAATCTCTCCATCTCCAAGCTAGGATCGCCTTTCCTCTCGTTTCTTCAAGAGGTAAGCTCGGATCCACCCTTGTTATGTGTTTTAAACAAGCTTTAAGTTGATTTATGGGTAGAGATGCATGTTTAGGCTTGTTGATGAGTTTTTGGGTTTTGATGCTTTGATGAACAATGTAGCTTGATTTTGTATGTTTGAAGTGTTGTAGTTGGGGTATATGATAGTTTGAGACCCCTAGGTGTAATGTATGATGAGTATGCATGTTGTAGAACTAGTTTATGCATGATTGGAGCTTAGGAGGCGAAATGTACACAAGGGAACCAAGTTTCTGCCCTTTGGCAGAAACCAGGTTCGGCAGCCGAAGGTACTTTCGGCCGCCGAACATGGCTGGGGAGGCAGGCCTTTCGGCTGCCGAAGTTGCCCCCGAACAGAGACTTTCGTCTCTGTCTGGCACTTTCGGCCGCCGAAGGTGCCGCCGAACCTACCTGAGTTTCGTCTCTGTCTGGGACTTTCGGCCGCCGAAGGTGCCGCCGAAAGTGCCCTGTTCAGCCATTTCATGCATATTTTCATGTGATGTTTTCATGATATTTTAGGGGGGTTTTGGGGGATATATTAGAGTTATGTTTATGTATGTTTGGTCCCTCATTGGAGTCCACCTGTGTAGGTTCGGACCCGAGGAACCAAGGACCCCAGCAGTGAGGCAGCTGCTACAGAGTTTGTCAGAGTCAGCCAGAGGTGAGTGGAACTAAATTTCATCTTTTAAATTAAGAAATTAAATGTTTTTATCATGCTTCATGCATCATGATTATACTATAGGATGTTTGCATTAGAATTCACGAATATGCCGCATTGCATTATTGTGATAGATGATAGTGGATGGACATTAGGATGATTCATTAGCCTCTGAATACGAAGTCCTGTGGTGCCCATAATAGGGCCGGGCAATGGCTCCGAGATACGAAGTCCTGTGGTGCCCATAATAGGGCCGGGCAATACGAAGTCCTGTGGTGCCCATAATAGGGTCGGGCATGGAGCTGAGGGGATTTTTGAATCAGTCCATCCGTGGTGTGATTTGTTTGTGCAGTGACGCATTTCATAACAGCATGTTTTAAATATTCTTTTTATAGTTCTACTCACTGGGCATCTAGCTCACCCCTCTCCCCTAACCCCCAGGCTTGCAGGTGCGGGATAGATAGAGAAGACAAGAAGAGAAAAAGTCATATGTATGTAATAGTTAGATTGTGGACATGACAATTGTATTATGATGAAATGTAAAAATATTCAGTATGTTACGTAATGAGGTGATTGAGGATAGAGTTGTGCTTGACCATAGTATATTGTTAATCCCTTTTGTATGTACATGATCTTATGTTATGATGTTTATGTGAACTAACTCAACACAGGTTGTTTTGCCTTTGAGGCTTGATGAGATCCCACAGAGGGACTATGTTATGTATATGTTCAGAGTATGCACAGGTTGAGTTAGTTGATGACAATATGTATGAAGAAAAGTTTTATCTTTTTATGTATATGGTTGATCATGTATGGGATTAAACATGTTTACAGGTTATGTTAGGCTTGCTACGGGTCCCGGCGGCCTTATGCCGATCTGGATCCTAGCGCCGGTAGCGGTCCGGATTTTCGGGTCGTTACAGAGTGGTATCAGAGCCCTAGGTTCATATGGTCGGACCTAGCGTGTCGGGCTCATAGATGTTATAGAAGGTCAAGCACAATAGGAAAAGTCATGTCCACTAGGATAGGATGTAGAGTCCTGTCTTGATGATGATGTGATATGCCATGACTATATGCATGTGCATAAATGATATGCTATGTTTGCTATGTATGTGATGAGGGTTCATGTGTGCCCACATGAACCATGTGATGCTAATGCTTGTGGGTTATGTGCTGGTTTTTCAGAGAAAACAGGATGAGAGGAACTCGTCGATCTGCACGATTGACAGGAGTCCCACCAGAGGATGAGGGCACGAGCGCCCGTCCTCCCACATTGCCTAGGGCAATGTCATGCAGAGTAAACAGAGAAAGAGTGTCAAGGGACCCTAGAAGGTCTTTTGATACTAGCCAGAAGGGGGACAGATAGAGGAGGAAGTTCTTCAGATGTGAGGGAGGTTATGGAAGAAGATCAGAGAAGGGATGGGAATCTGGATGTTAGCATGTCAGAAGAAGGGACAGGGGAATCATGACAGAGCATAATTTAGCCCACTTTATCATGATAATCTTGATGTTTATTTACACCTTTTCTACCTAATTTTGTGGTTTTGTTCATGTTTTGCAAAAACTAGGTGTGAAAAGACAATCTGGAGAAAATGCTCTTAAAACTGCCAAAAAGTGCCAAATATGGAAAGTTCCAAATAAGAAAAGTTTTCATATATGGAAAGTTCCAAATAAGGAAAGTGTTCATATATGGAAAGTGCCAAATAAGGAAAGAGTCAGAAAGCACAGTCAACAAACTGTCCGAAATTCGAACTGCAGAATCTTTCCTGCCTTAATTAGAACATGGGCCAGGAAAGGAAGGTTTTCAAATAAGGCAAGTTTTCAGAAAAGGAAAGTCTTCAAATGAGGAAAGTGCAGAAGCAAAAGTAAACAAGGAAAGCTCAGTCAGAAGATTATTTCAAATTCAAATCGCAGATCTTTCTTTCCTTGTTCAAAGATGTGCATACACTGCAGCAGTCATATCTTCCTGTTTAGGCAGCAAGATCTCAAGGAGATGCTCTTCCTCTTCTGCATTCAGCATTCAAAATTCAAACGAAGGCTCCACCTAAAAAGGAAAGACTGGACAGATATATTTCCACTTCTGCACATTAATGACTGCATTCTCCTGCCTCTTTTGCAATCCATGCGCGTGCCACCTCTTCTGGAAGCATGATCCGCGCGTCCTTCCTCTTCTGAAAGCCTTGGTACGTGCATATTTCCTTATGAACATCAAGCCACGACTTTTCTTCCTCTATTGGCAGCCTTGGATCGCTCTTCCTTCCTTTTCAAGCACAAGGTACGCTCCTTTCCTATTCTGAAGGCAATCTGCGCGCCAACTTCTTTCTGAAGCCTTGCAGTCCGATTCTTTCCTCGTTTGCAACAACTTGGGCAGCAAGTTGCACATGGGCAGCACCTTGGGCAGCCTCTACACTAATTAGGAAGCAAGGTCAGCATCTAAACTTATTTAGGAAGCACAATCTGCGCCTCCTTCCCTTTCTGAGACCAAACCGCGCGCATCAACTTCCTTTCGCAGTGCATTTTCGCGCAGCCTTCCTTCTGAAGCCGAAAAGCGCGATTCTTTCCTTTTCAGACACATCTTGGGCAGAAAATACCTCTTGGGCAGTAAGTATGACCTAGGGCAACACTTTTCAACTATAAAAAGCCACATAAGAAGCCTCTACATGGTCTTTACACTCCCCTTGGGAGACACCTACGGGATTGCAAGTGACATCTTCTCTTTTTCTTCCTTTCTTTATTTTTAGTTTTTGTTTCAGCCATGAGTGGCTGAAACCTTTTTTCTAGTTGAGGATTTGGTGAAACTTTGGTTGTATTTTTGGATTGAGAGACTTGAACTACATGGTTAATCTTTAGTTGCTTTTCAATATTCATGTAATTTGGTGCTTTAAGATATTATTGCTTTGTCTTGCGGATCTCTATTGATCTTTGATTTCAAGGTAATATATTGTTGTTTGAATAATCTTAGTCCGTATTTGCTTGGATTGCTCAAATATAAGAACACTTGGTGTAAAAACCAAGGAAATTGCATGATCTAGTGTTGTCTCCATGCATGTGGGTGACTAGAATTGGTTCTCTCTATTTCTTTATGCGATTGACTATTGTATAAGGCCTGTGGCTCAAAGACGTTCTTTGGCAATTGTTAATTAGTAATTAATTGGAGGACTATCCCTAATTGATTTAACCTAAAAGAGAGATAATGGATGTGAGAAGCTTCTTCAATCTCCATGGCCAATTTATTGAATCAACAAAGGAACATATGAGTCAATGATCAATCCCATCAACTTAAAGTGAATCCGAATCTTCAACTAGAGCTTTTCTCTTATTTGTTTTCTCTTTATTTTTATTATTTGCTTTATTTTATTGTTTCCACCATTAGTTTAATCAAATCAATCTCAAACCCCCCTTATTTACTTTACTCGCAATTTATTTTCATTGTTTATTTATTTTCTGTTTGTTCATTTGGTCTACTCAAGGAAGGTAAATAAGTATCAATTCCCTGTGGATACGATCCTTTTACCACTGTCTACAGTTTTAATATTGTTGGTAGTTAAAAAGGTTATTTATTTTGACCGGCTTCGACAACCGCTCTGTCAAATCACAAGGAGGCACTCAGGCCTCGGGGTATGGCTTTCCACCCTATTATCCACCCTATGAACAGAGTCCCGGGTATCCGATGGGAAGTACATCGGATTACTCCAGCTTTAATCCCTACCCTACTCACATGCCTTATCCACCTTTCTATCCACCTTACCCACAGTACCCAGCCTATCCACCCTCATCCTTCCATCCTCACCCAGCAAACCCCACCTCGGGGAATGCTGCACCCCCACCTCCATCACCTACAGAACCAGTAGCCCCAGTTGCTCAACCTCCTAGACCTAGCTCAGCCAGTGGGAGTAAGGTGAAAATGACAGCTTACCTTAAGCTGGATGCTCCCAAGTACAAGTCAGGGGATGATCCCTTTGAATACCTGAGAGCAGTGAAGATGATCACTGACGAGCTAGGGGCAGATGATAGAAGAGCCATTGAGATGGCAGGGTTCACCTTAAAGTGCAAGAAAGCACGGGAATGGTTCAAGTGTTATGTGGACCCGAGATTAGACAGTATGACATGGAAGGAAGTGCAGGTCACCCATCTGTTGGGAAGAAGTAGGAGAGAAGGCCTTGGCAGGGCCTGAATTAGTAGAGATCACCAGCAGGGTGGTGCCCATTATCAGAGAGAGAATCAAGACTGCTTCCAGCAGACAAAAGAGTTATGCAGACATCCGCAGGAAACAGGTAGAGTTTCAGGAGGGGGATCTTGTTTTGCTCAAGGTGTCTCCAATGAAAGGGGTGGTTCGGTTTGGGAAGAAAGGTAAGCTAGCTCCATGGTACATTGGACCCTTTGAGGTCCTGCAAAAGGTTGGGAATGTATCGTACAAGCTGGACTTGCCTGCTTCTATGGAGAGAATCCATCCGGTTTTCCATGTTTCCATGTTGAGGAAGTTTGTGTCAGATCCGGGCAAGGTTCTTAGTGAGCCTGATGTAGAGATCCAAGAGGATCTCACTTATGTGGAGCAGCCAGTGCGGATCATAGACACCCAGATCAGGAAGTTGAGGAACAAGGAAATCCCGATGGTGAAAGTCCTTTGGAACCACCACAATATGGAAGAATGCACTTGGGAGACACGGGAGTCTATGCTCCAGCAATATCCCCATCTCTTTTAGAGGTTAGTGTATATGTGAATCTTGTGGTGTATATGTATGCTATATGATTGTTGTGATATGCATGTACTAGTTGAGGAACATTCGGGGACGAATGTTCTTAAGGGGGGGAGAATGTAATACCCGGCTAGACTCCGGTATCGGAATTCCTACCGTCCGGTGGAATTTGGATGTCGGAAACCTCTAGAAGGGTAAAAGCATGTTTTTTTTTAAAATGTTTTCATGTTTTTAATGTTTTAAGTATGAAATTTAATGAGTTTTTACATGAAAAATCTTTGGAGGAAAACCCAGGTTCGGCCGCCGAACCTCATGTTCGGCCGCCGAACATTGCATGGATGCGGAGGCACATTCGGCCCCCGAACGTGGCCTGGCCAGCCACTATAAAAGGGTCCCTTAGGTCCGCACGAGCGAGCTTTTTCTCCCCCGTTGTCGGCCAAGGTGAGTCTCCGCCGCTTCTCCCTCGATCTTGAGTGTTTTCTTTAGATCTTTCATGGTTTTCACGGGTTTTAACTTCGGTTTTGAAGATTTGTGAGTAAAGAGCAAGTTTTGGGTACTTGGAGGTTCAAAGAGCTCAATCTCTCCATCTCCAAGCTAGGATCGCCTTTCCTCTCGTTTCTTCAAGAGGTAAGCTCGGATCCACCCTTGTTATGTGTTTTAAACAAGCTTTAAGTTGATTTATGGGTAGAGATGCATGTTTAGGCTTGTTGATGAGTTTTTGGGTTTTGATGCTTTGATGAACAATGTAGCTTGATTTTGTGTATTTGAAGTGTTGTAGTTGGGGTATATGATAGTTTGAGACCCCTAGGTGTAATGTATGATGAGTATGCATGTTGTAGAACTAGTTTATGCATGATTGGAGCTTGGGAGGCGAAATGTACACAAGGGAACCAAGTTTCTGCCCTTTGGCAGAAACCAGGTTCGGCAGCCGAAGGTACTTTCGGCCGCCGAACATGGCTGGGGAGGCAGGCCTTTCGGCTGCCGAAGTTGCCCCCGAACAGAGACTTTCGTCTCTGTCTGGCACTTTCGGCCGCCGAAGGTGCCGCCGAACCTACCTGAGTTTCGTCTCTGTCTGGGACTTTCGGCCGCCGAAGGTGCCGCCGAAAGTGCCCTGTTCAGCCATTTCATGCATATTTTCATGTGATGTTTTCATGATATTTTAGGGGGTTTTTGGGGGATATATTAGAGTTATGTTTATGTATGTTTGGTCCCTCATTGGAGTCCACCTGTGTAGGTTCGGACCCGAGGAACCAAGGACCCCAGCAGTGAGCCAGCTGCTACAGAGTTTGTCAGAGTCAGCCAGAGGTGAGTGGAACTAAATTTCATCTTTTAAATTAAGAAATTAAATGTTTTTATCATGCTTCATGCATCATGATTATACTATAGGATGTTTGCATTAGAATTCACGAATATGCCGCATTGCATTGTTGTGATAGATGATAGTGGATGGACATTAGGATGATTCATTAGCCTCTGAATACGAAGTCCTGTGGTGCCCATAATAGGGCCGGGCAATACGAAGTCCTGTGGTGCCCATAATAGGGCCGGGCATGGAGCTGAGGGGATTTTTGAATCAGTCCATCCGTGGTGTGATTTGTTTGTGCAGTGACGCATTTCATAACAGCATGTTTTAAATATTCTTTTTATAGTTCTACTCACTGGGCATCTAGCTCACCCCTCTCCCCTAACCCCCAGGCTTGCAGGTGCGGGATAGATAGAGAAGACAAGAAGAGAAAAAGTCATATGTATGTAATAGTTAGATTGTGGACATGACAATTGTATTATGATGAAATGTAAAAATATTCAGTATGTTACGTAATGAGGTGATTGAGGATAGAGTTGTGCTTGACCATAGTATATTGTTAATCCCTTTTGTATGTACATGATCTTATGTTATGATGTTTATGTGAACTAACTCAACACAGGTTGTTTTGCCTTTGAGGCTTGATGAGATCCCACAGAGGGACTATGTTATGTATATGTTCAGAGTATGCACAGGTTGAGTTAGTTGATGACAGTATGTATGAAGAAAAGTTTTATCTTTTTATGTATATGGTTGATCATGTATGGGATTAAACATGTTTACAGGTTATGTTAGGCTTGCTACAGGTCCCGGCGGCCTTATGCCGATCTGGATCCTAGCGCCGGTAGCGGTCCGGATTTTCGGGTCGTTACAACCAGAAAACTATTTGTCCAAACAAACTGGTCCAACAAAACCTCTTGTTGATTTAGTTGTCATTTATTATTTGAGCAAAGATGTTTTTTATATGAATCAAGATGATATTCTGAACAACAACCCTTGCAGGGAAGAGAGCCAGAAAGAGCCAGAACTGAAAGAAACTGATTGTTTCATCCAACAGGTGGACTGCAAACATGCGCAGAACAAAGGAGAGCCAATCGCACCTCTTCAGATCAGCCTTACGCAAACTGAAACCACCACCTTTCGGCCGCCGAACTCCACCACCTTTCGGCCGCCGAACCTCTCACCACAGCTTCCATCGCCTGAAACTCATTTCAGCCATCCTATGCAAACAGCACATGCTCACAAGAAACAAGTGGAAGTTCAAGAGCCCAAACCAAAGGAGCATGCGGATCAATGCCTTCCCAAATCTCCGAATAAGGTAGAGTTTGTTTTGCCTGAATTCAGTACTAAATTGCAGCTAGCCATAGAAAAACATAAATTGGAGTTCAAAATGTTGCCCAATCATCTCAAAAATGCAAACATAAGGGCCAGAGGCACACCTCATCTGAAAAAGGAAAAGCTAATCATGTTACTTCATGAGTACATGGAAAAAGTAGGATGGGTTATGACCAAATCAAAAGGAGTGCTACACTTTTTGCTCAATGCAGTTGGGATGCTTTTCCCTTCCCCAATTACTTGAGCCTTGATCAAGTGGATCGCACCATGCACACCACACCCAGGGGAGTACTCAGTTTCTTTTGCATTTTAATATTTCCAATACATTGAGGACAATGCAAGATTTAGGTGTGGGGGTGCATATCTTTGAATTTTTACTTTTGAGTTTATTTTTGCTTTAATATTTAGTTTGCTTGCATTAGGCAAAAATTTTTCAATTTTTTGTTATTCTTGCTTTCAATAAAACACACACAACCACAACCCTTTTCTTCTTTTTGTTTTGCTCTACTCAAACTGATGAACTATGTTGGATGAGTTTTTATTTCTATGACCCCATTGATGTGATGACTCTTTAAAATTATGTTGAATCAATTGCAGTGAGTTATATTCATGTTTGAGAATTGCCTTTTGAATTGAATCTTTGAGTTTGCCATGGTGAAAAAAATATTGATGACACTCACTAGAGAGAATGGATTGAAAATTGTGTGAATGAACTTAACATGACTTGATTTAACAATTGGTGTTGATTTGCCCAAATCATTGAGAGAAAGAAATTCATAAAGGCTTAGACTTCAAAAGCACAAATCGAAAACTGTTCCAATGGTCAAAAGACTATGAACAGAGCTAGTAGCCACTTGGACAGGTGACCAACTGGGTAACTGGGGGTGGGTATCACAAATATGTACCTTCACGTCAAAAGGTTGGTGACTTGTTCAAGCAAAATTAAAAGTGCAAAAAGCTTAATAAAGTACTTTAAGGTAAGGGCAAGTCACTCTGAAAGCTAGAAAAAGTCTTATCTGAACAAATAATATGTGCATGTATGATATCTCTTGAGTAAAACAAATCCTAGCCATGGTAAGCAAAGGGAAACAAGGAAAGAAGGTGAGTAATCTTCATGCATATATTCTTCACTGCAATGATTCAAAATAGGTGTCTTGAGTAAGAGCTTGAGTGGAAATAAGGATCAAGTAGCAAAGAAAGCTTATTTGACTATGTTTATTTGCTTGAGGATAAGCAAAAGGCTAGGTGTGGGGGTATTTGATAGAGCATATTTTAGTCCTTTTTATCTTGATTGATAGAGCAATAGGCTTGCTCTCCTTTGCTCCATTTAAGGCAGTTTTAAGGGGCTTTTATCCAAAATGTCCTTTTTCACCATTTTCTACAAAACAATGCCAAGAGCACTAAATTAAGCAGAAATCATGTAAATAATCATCAATTATATCAAGATAAAAAGGACTAAAATATGCTCTGTGAAATACCCCCACACCTAGCCTTTTGCTTGTCCTCAAGCAAATAAACATAGTCAAATAAGCTTTCTTTGCTACTTGATCCTTATTTCCACTCAAGCTCTTACTCAAGACACCTATTTTGAATCATTGCAGTGAAGAATATATGCATCAAGATTACTCACATTCTTTCCTTGTTTTCCTTTGCTTACCATGGCTAGGATTTGTTTTACTCAAGAGAGATCATACATGCACATATTATTTGTTCAGATAAGACTTTTTCTAGCTTTCAGAGTGACTTGCCTTTACCTTGAAGTACTTTATTAAGCTTTTTGCACTTTTAATTTTGCTTGAACAAGTCACCAACCTTTTGATGTGAAGGTACATATTTGTGATACCCACCCCCAATTACTCAGTTAGTCACCTGTCCAAGTGGCTACTAGCTCTGTTCATAGTCTTTTGATCATTGGAACAGTTTTCAATTTGTGCTTTTGAAGTCTAAGCCTTTGTGAATTTCTTTCTCTCATTGATTTGGGCAAATCAACACCAATTGCTAAATCAAGTCATGTTAAGTTCATTTACACAATTTTCAATTCATTCTCTCTAATGAGTGTCATCAATATATTTTTCACCATGCCAAACTCAAAGATTCAATTCAAAAGGCAATTCTCAAACATGAATATAACTCACTGCAATTTATTCAACATAGGTTTAAAGAGTCATCACATCAATGGGGTCATGGAAAGAAAAACTCATCCAATATAGTTTATCAGTTTGAGTATAGCAAAACAAAAAGGAAAAGAAGGTTGTGGTTGTGTGTGTTATTGAAAGCAAAACGAAAAATTGAAAAAAAAATCACACTGAAAATGAAAATAAAAATTCAAACTGAAAATCAAAGCAAAAATTAAAAATTCAGAAATATTACCCCCACACCTAAATCATGCATTGTCCTCAATGTATAGAAAATATTAAAATGCAAAAGAAACTGAGTACTCCCCTGGGTGTGGTGTGCATGGTGGGATCCACTTGATTAAGGCTCAAGTAATTGGGGAAGGGAAAAGAGTCCCAACTGCATTGAGCAAAAAGTGTGGCACTCCTTTTGATTTGGTCATAACCCATCCTATTTTTTTCATGTACTCATGAAGTAACATGATTAGCCTTTCCTCTTTCAGATGAGGTGTGCCTCTAGCCCTTATG
Source organism: Manihot esculenta (assembly GCF_001659605.2). Lineage (NCBI taxonomy): Eukaryota > Viridiplantae > Streptophyta > Magnoliopsida > Malpighiales > Euphorbiaceae > Manihot > Manihot esculenta. Next base: position 13,357,111 of record NC_035176.2, on the reverse strand, counting down.
TTTGCATTTTTGTGCACTTCCAACTTCAATTCATATTTCTCCATAGCTAGCTGCAATTTAGTACTGAATTCAGGCAAAACAAACTCTACCTTATCCGGAGGTTTGGGAAGGCATTGATCTGCATGGTCCTTTGGTTTAGGTGCTTGGAATACCATTTGTTCCTTGTGAGCATGGGTTGTTTGCATTGGATCCATGGCTGAATTGGTTTCAGATTGCTCCTTCTGCACAAGATTTACCTAAAAGGGATGATTGGAAGGAGTTTCATGCGATGGAAGCTGTGGTGAGAGGTTCGGCTGCCGAAAGGTGGTGGAGTTCGGCAGCCGAAAGATGGTGGTTTCAGTCTGCGTAAGGCTGATCTGAAGAGGTACGATTGGAAGCGTTGTAGGACTGTCTTGCGCAAGGTTGCTCTGCGCACCAAGTTGAAGTGGTGTGATCTGCTTCTGTTCATTCTGTGCATGGCTGCAGTTCACCTCTTGGATGCAACAGTTAGTTTCTTTCAATTCTGGCTCTTTCTGGCTCTCTTCCCTGCAAGGATAATTGTTTAGTATATCATCTTGATTTATATAAAAAACATCTTGGCTCATACAATCAATGATATCTAAATCGACAACAGGTTCTGTTTGACCAGTTTGTTTGGACAAACAGTTTTCTGGTTGTTTCTCAGCAGCTTGTTCTTGAACTTGTGAACTTTCATCATCTTCCTCATCATCTTGAAGCTCTTTCTCTCTTCTTAACATGATTGCATTCAATGTTTTGTTCATTGATCCTCTTGCTGTTGGATATTTTGCAAAGTCTTCATTATCTTATCAAGATTGGAACTTTGAGGTGTTGCTTGGGCTTGATAGTTTTGGTAGTAGTTAGCCCCTGCATAGCCATAATTCGGATGGTCTCCCCAATATGGATTGTATGTGTCATGGTAGGGATCATGTCTTGGCTGTTCATAGAATCCTCTATATGCATTCACTGGTTGGTTATTGTAACGACCCGAAAATCGGACCACCACCGGCGCTAGGATCCAAATCGGCTTAAGGCCGCCGGGACCTGTAGCAAGCCTAACATACATCCTGTAAACCTGTTTAATCCCATACATGATCCATAATTACGTAAAATTTTGAACTTTCTCATTTATTTACCAAACTCAACCTGTGCATACATAATTCATAAACATAAACATCAACCCCACAATGGAGTCCTCAACAATACTCCAAAGGGGTAACATAACATATATTAAGTTTGGTTTACATAAACATCATTAAAAAGATCATGTCCTCAAAAGGGATTAACATACACTAGGGTCAAGCACAATTCTATCTTCAATACGATCCTTAACATTTCATGACTATTCAATACGTTACATTACAATATTCTCATGTCCACAACTATCTATTACATAAACAGGACTTTACTCTAGCTGACCTCCTGGTCTATCCTGTACCTGCATACCTGGGGGATTAGGGAAATGGGGTGAGCTACTAGAGCCCAGTGAGCAGAATAATAAAATATTATATTTAAAGTTCATGCTTTCATGAAATGCATCATATCACAAACAAATCACATTAAGGATGAACTTGTCACCAATAGTTCTCTACATATCCAATAGTGCCAGGGACGTAGAATGGGTCTTCCTGGACTTCCATATCATATCATCATCATATCATACCATATCATACAAGGACTAATGGATCATTCAATGTTCATCCACATCAACAACATAATATGCAATGCAACATATTCGTGAATTCTAATGCAAACAACCTAATATATCTCATAGTATTCATGATGAGTGAATCATGCTAAAACTTTCATTATTTGCTTTTGAAACATAGAGAGTCATTCTACTCACCTCAGGCTAGCTCTGACAAGACTCAGAAGCAGCTGACTCACTGTTGGGGTCCTCGGTTCCTCGTGTCCGAACCTACACAGGTGGACTCAAATGAGGGACCAAACAAACATGAACATGACTCTAAGATACTCCTCAAAAACCCCCTAAAACACCTTAAAAAAATCATAGAAATCATGCAAAGGAAGGCTGAACAGGGCACTTTCGGCGGCAGGTTCGGCGGCCGAAAGTCCCTCCAGAGCCGAAAGTCATGCACCTTCGGCGGCACTTTCGGCGGCCGAAGGTTCTCTGTAGAGACGAAACTCATGCATGTTCAACGGCACCTTCGGCGGCCGAAACTCCCTTCCAGAGCCGAAAGTCCTCTTTCGGGGGCAGAGTTCGGCAGCCAAAGGCTTGCCTCCACAGGCAGGTTCAGCGGCCGAAAGTCCCTTTGGCGGTCAAACCTGAGTTCTTCCAAAGGGCAGAACTCAGCCTCTTTTCATGCACACATTCCTCCCAACTCATTCAACTCAAAACCAACACTTCCACAATATGCATACACACATACATAAGCTCCTAGGAGCTTCAAACTATCCTAAACCCCAACTACAACACATCAAACATACATATACAACTCACATTGCTCATAAACACAACATAAACCAATACATGCATTTCAACCCCAAGAAACTTCATGAAACTCAACTAAAACATGAAAAGAAGTGTGGATCTACTCTTACCTCTTGAAGATTGAGAGGGAAGATGATCCAACTCGGAGATGGGGGAGATCTCGCTCATTGGGTCTCCAAGTTCCAAAACATGCTCTTTTGCTCAAATATCTTCAAACCAAGATAAAACTTGTTAAAACATGAAAGATTGGAGGAAAAACATTAAAAATGACTATGGGAGAGCATGGACTCACTGTTGGCCGAAAATGGGGAGAAAACTCGCCCGTTTCGGCCATGGAGCCCTTATATAGGGCAGGCCAGACCACCCTTCGGCAGCCTAAAGTGCCTCCAAAACTCATGCAAGTTCGGCGGCCGAACATGAGGTTCGGCGGGCGAACCTTTGCCTCTTTCGAAAGCCTAACTTACCCCCCTAAACCATCCAATGTTCGGCGGCCGAACTTGAGGTTCGGCGGCCGAACCTGGAAATGCCTCCATAGTCTTTTTCATTCAAAACTCAATTTCTTTCTTGCTTAAAACCATAAAATACATTAAAACATTTTATAAAAATATGATTTTGCCCTTCTAGAGGTTTTCGACATCCGAGATTCCACCGGATGGTAGAAATTCCGATACCGGAGTCTAGCCGGGTATTACAACTCATAACGTGTAGGACATTGATCAGTTGAGTGTCCTACATATGAACAGATCCCACATGGCCTTGGTGGCTGGGATGCTTGAACCTATTGAACTGGTCCTATGGCAAAATCTTTCATAAAAGATGTCAGAAAAGAAAAATCAGATCTACTTACCTCATCCATGATTCAGATCTGCGATGGTGGCTGTGCCTTTGGTTAGGTGTTCGGCGGCCAAATGAGGATGAGGTTCAGGCGCAGTGGCTTGCTTTTCGAGTCTCCTACTTGTGCGTTCAATTTTCGGATCATAAGGCAGAGTGTCCCTATATTCAGATCTGGTCATGAAAGAAAAATAAACAAGTTAGAACAATTCATTAGCAAACTGCTCCCAAAATAAGCTATCTAGTCTCGGGTCCACATAGTTCTTGAACCATTCCTTAGCTTTCTTGCATTTCAGAGTGAACCCTGCCATCTGAATGGCTCTACTATCACTAGACCCCAACTCATCCATTATCATCTTCACCGTTTTGAGATACTCAAACGGATCATCTCCTGTTTTGAACTTGGGAGCATCCAACTTCTGATAGTCGGTCATCTTCACTTTGCTCCCATTTGATGGGTTGGGTCTAGATGATTGGGTTTTAGGAACCCTTGGTTCTACTGGGGGAGGAGGAGGTGGTGCAACATTCCAAGGGTTAGGGTTCGTTGGATTTTGGTAGAAAGGTGGAGGTGAAAACATCTGGTAAGGTGGATATGGAGGGTAGAAGGGAGGATAAGGCATGAATGAAGGATATGGGTTATAACTTGAGAAATCCGATGTGCCTCCCATCGGATATCTCGGTCCCTGTGGGTAGAGTTGGTACTGGGGTGGATAAGCAAAACCCGAGGCCTGAGCGCCTCCTTGTGATTTTCCCATACCTTCTTCTGACATACTAACACCCAAGCTTCCATCTCTCCTCTGATCACCTTCCACTTATTCCCTCATATCAACTGACATTCTACCCGGATTTGTTCTCCTCCTGTTTACATTAAAAGACCTTCTAGGGTCCCTCGATATTTTCCCTCTGCTGGTTTTACTAGACCTTGCTCTTGGCAGAGCAGGGGGTAGGGCATCCATGCCCTCATTCTCAGGTGGAACTCCAATCAATCGTGCAGATCGACGAGTGCCTCGCATTCTGATTTCTCAAAAGACAACATACAGCACATAAACATTAGCATCATATGGTTCATGCGGTCACACATGAACCCACATCATATACATACATATCATAAATGCACATGCATATTATCATGGCATTACACATCATCATCAAGACGGGACTCTACATCCTATCCTAATGGACATGATTTTTCCTATTGTGCTTGCCCTTCTATAACATCTATGAGCCTCACATACTAGGTCCGACCATATGAACCTAGGGCTCTGATACCACTCTGTAATGACCCAAAAACCGGACTGCTAACGGCGCTAAGATTCAGGTCGACTTAAGGTCGCCAGAACCCGTAGCAAGCCTACTATGCATCTTGTGTACCTGATAAAATCCCATACATGAACATACATTTTTATAAAAATTTAAACTTTTCATATACCAAGCTTGACCTGTGCATTCAACATAAACTGTATACATAAAACCCACACTAGAGCCCTCATCAAATGCTCTAGTATGGTCAACATCACATACAACAAGCTTGGTTCATCATAACTCATTATAAAAACTTTTACATAAAAATATGTTCACTGGGATTTACAAAACATAAACTAGGGCAAAGCACAAATCTATCTATTACATATTCATGTCCACTACTATACTAATACATTAACATATACCAGCCTCTAGCCGACTTTTCTCTCTATCTCTGATCCTGCAAACCTGGGACTAGGGGAAAGGGATAAGTTACAAGAGCCTAGTGAGCAGACCATAAAAACAGTTTAATAATCATATGCTCTCATGAAATGCATCACAACACAAGCAATACATGTAATACCCGGATAGACTCCGGTATCGAAATTCCTACCGTTCGGTGGAATCTCAGATGTCGGAAACCTCTAGAAGGGAAAAATCATGTTTTTATAAAATGTTTTAATGTATTTTATGGTTTTAAGCAAGAAAGAAATTGAGTTTTTAATGAAAAAGACTATGGAGGCATTTCCAGGTTCGGCCGCCGAACCTCAAGTTCGGCCACCGAACATTGGATGGTTTAGGAGGGCAAGTTAGGTTTCCGAAAGTGGCTCAGTTTCGGCCGCCGAACTCCATGTTCGGCCGCCGAACTTGCATGAGTTTTGGAGGCACTTTAGGCTGCCGAAGGGTGGTCTGGCCAGCCCTATATAAGGGCACCATGGCCGAAACGGGCGGGTTTTCTCCCCATTTTCGGCCAATGGTGAGTCCATGCTCTCCCATAATCGTTTTTGATGTTTTTCCTCCAATCTTTCATGTTTTAACAAGTTTTATCTTGGTTTGAAGATATTTGAGCAAAAGAGCAAGTTTTGGAACTTGGAGACCCAAGGAGCGAGATCTCCCCCATCTCCGAGTTGGATCGTCTTCCCTCTCGATCTTCAAGAGGTAAGAGTAGATCCACACTTCTTTTCATGTTTTAGTTGAGTTTCATGAAGTTTCTTGGGGTAGAAATGCATGTATAGGTTTATGTTGAGTTTTTAGTTTATGTTGTGTTTATGAGCAATGTGAGTTGTATATGTATGTTTGATGTGTTGTAGTTGGGATTTATGATAGTTTGAAGCCCCTAGGAGCTTATGTATGAGTGTATGCAAATTGTGGAAGTGTTGGTTTCGAGTTGAATGAGTTGGGAGGCATTTGTGCATAAAAGAGGCTGAGTTCTACCCTTTGGAAGAACTCAGGTTCGGCAGCCGAAGGGACTTTCGACCGCCGAACCTGCCTGTGGAGGCAAGCCTTTGGCTGCCGAACCCCGCCCCCGAAAGAGGACTTTCGGCTCTAGAAGGGAGTTTCGGCCGCCGAAGGTGCCGCCGAACATGCATGACTTTCGGCTCTGGAGGGACTTTCGGTCGCCGAACCTGCCGCCAAAAGTGCCCTGTTCAGCCTTCCCTTGCATGTTTTCTATGATTGTTTTAAGGTGTTTTAGGGGGTTTTTGGGGAGTATTTTAGAGTCATGTTCATGTATGTTTGGTCCCTCATTTGAGTCCACCTGTGTAGGTTCGGACCCGAGGAACCGAGGACCCCAGCAGTGAGTCAGCTGCTTCTGTGTCTTGTCAGAGCTAGCCTGAGGTGAGTAGAATGACTCTTTATGTTTCAAAGCAGATAATAAATGCTTTAGCATGATTCACGCATCATGAATGCCATGAGATATATTAGGTTGTTTGCATTAGAATTCACGAATATGTTGCATTGCATATTTTGTTGTTGATGTGGATGAACATTGAATGATCCATTAGTCCTCGTATGATATGGTATGACGATGATGATGATGATATGGTATGGAAGTCCAGGAAGACCCATTCTACGTCCCTGGCACAATGTAAGAGAAAGTCTAGGAAGACCCATTCTACGTCCTTGGCACATTGGAATGTTATGATATGTTATGTAAGAGGAAGTCCAGGAAGACCCATTCTACGTCCCTAGCACTGTTGGATATGTAGAGGACTATTGGTGACAAGTTCATCCTTAATGTGATTTGTTTGTGATGTGATGCATTTCATGAAAGCATGAACTTTAAATATAATGTTTTATTATTCTGCTCACTGGGCTCTAGTAGCTCACCCCCTTTCCCTTAATCCCCCAGGTTTACAGGTTTGGGATAGAGCAGGAAGTCAAGAGTAAAGTTATGTTCTATGTAATAGCTAGTGGTGGACATGATAAATATTGAAATGTAGTGTATAGTTCAGTAATGTAATGAATAGTATTAAATAGTTATGTAATGTAATGATGTTATTAAGGATTAGAGTTGTGCTTGACCCCAGTATGTTGTTAATCCCTTAGAGTACATGATTTTAATGATGTTTATATTTAACCAAACTTAATATATGTTATGTTACCCCATTGGAGTATTGTTGAGGACTCCATTGTGGGGTTGATGTTTATATTTATGAATTATGTATGCACAGGTTGAGTTTGGTAAATGAATGAGAAAGTTCAAAATTTGTATGTATGTGTTGATCATGTATGGGATTAAATAGGTGTACAGGTGACAGGAGCGGTTGTCGAAGCCGGTCAAAAATAACCTTCTTGGTTACCTACAATTTACAACTGCAGATAGTGGTGAAGGATCGTATCCACAGAGAATTGATTACCTATTTATTTATCTCAATCAAGACCAATAGAACTAATTGAAAGCATAAGTGAAAGCAAGTAATCAAAGAGAAATAGAAACAAGTGCAAGGAAAGTAAAAAAGGGGGGTTTTGAGATGATTTGATTAACAACTATTGAAAGCAATTAAAACCGCAAGTAATCAAAATAAAACAAGAAATCAATATGAGAAAAGGTCTAGTTGAAGATATGGATCCACTTTGGTTGTTTGGGTTGATCATTGAAACACGGTTATCTTGATTGATTCAATAGGTTGCTTATGGGGGTGGAAGACGCTTCTCACTACCATGTCTTTCCTTATGAACAAATTGATTAGGGAACGTCTTCTAACCAATTACTAATCAACAAATTGCCAAGGGACGTCCTTGGGCCAAAGGCATCAAAACAATTGCCAATTGCATGAAGAACAAGAAAGATCCAAACCCTAACTACTCAAACGCCTGAGATGATGTTAGATCATGCAATTCCTTGGATTTTTACACCAAGTGTTCAATGGACAGAATATTTCCAGCAATTACGGACTAACAAATATCCTAATCCAACAATCAATTAACTTTGCAATCAAGAATCAAGTGGCCAATTTGATTAAAACAACAAAGCAATCTTAGAATTAAGCATCAATTGCATGAATATTGAATAAAATCAAAGACAAAAGTTTCTGTTCAGATCTCACAACCCTTTAAACAACCTTAGTTTCAACCAAACTTCAACTAGAAAGAAGGATTTCAGCCACTCATGGCTGAACCAAAACAGAAAATTAAAGAAAAGAAGAAAGAAGATGAAGAACTAAGGTGGAGAGAGAGCCTTGGAGAGGCTTGTCGAATTTTTGGAGAAGTGGTGGAACCAAATCTGTCTTCTTGTCTTCTTGAAGCCTTTAAATAGATTTTGAGAGGCTCCTTAGGGTTTGGTGGCAGTCCATGAGTATTTTAGAGGTAATCCAAAGTGCCCTTGGTCCCATATGTGCCTTCTTTGTGCATGGGTGAAGGCAAAAACGAGATGCATGTGAATGGAGGCAAGTGGGGGCTCTTTGGTCTTTTCAATTGCTGCCCAAGGTCTTCAAGATGTTGCCTAAAGAGTTAAGAGGCTGCCCATGCACTAATAAGGAAGGTGGAGCCTCCTTTTGAATTTTGAATGTGCATGATACTAAGTGGGAAACATGTGATCTTTTGGATTTGGCTTCCTTAATAAGCCTGATCTTGAAATCCAATATTTGAATGTGAATCTTGAAGATTTGGATCTCAAAATACTTCCTTTGTTTGGCTCCTCAAATATGACAACTTGGGATATGGCTTCTTGAACAAGGAAAGAGTGCATTGAGAGGGAGATTCAGCCGCCTAAAATGAGTTTCGGAGGCTGGACTTTCGGCTCTGGATGCTAGGTTCGGCGGCCGAAGGTGCCGCCGAAGGTAGTCGACTTTCGTCTCTGGAGTCCTCTTTCGGCCGCCGAAGGTGCCGCCGAAGGTGACTGGATTTTGGCTTCCGAAAGTGCTTCCGAAGGTTGCTGAATTTGGGCACTTTTTGGCATTTTTAAGAGCATTTTCTCCAATTTGTTTCTTCACACCTAATATTTGCAAAACATGATTAAAACCACAAAATTAGGTAGAATAGGTGCAAATAAACATCAATAAGATCATGAAAATATGGACTAAAATATGCTCTATCAAATACCCCCACACTTAGCTTTTTGCTTGTCCTCAAGCAAATAAACATAGTCAAATAAGTTTCCTTCCTCTAGATCCTTATTTCCACTTAAGCTCTTACTCAAGACACTTGTTTTGAAGCATTGCAGTGAAGAATATATGCATGAAGATTACTTACCTCTTTTCCTTGTTTCCCTTTGCTTACCATGGCTAGGATTTGTTTTCCTCAAGAGAGACATGCACATTAATTTGTTAAGACTTTTTCTAGCTTTTGGATTGACTTGCCCTTACCTTGAAGTACTTTATTCAGGCTTTTGCACTTTAGATTTTGCTTGGAAATGTCACCAACCTATTTTTGATGTCATGGTTTATATTTTTCAGTTGGTCACCCATCCAAGTGGCTACTATCCTTGTTCATAGTCTTTTGACCATTGGAACAATTTTCAATTTGTGCTTTTGAGGTCTTTGCCTTTGCTGAATTTTCTTTCTCTCAATGATTTGGGCAAATCAACACCAATTGCTAAATCAAGTCACATTAGGTTCATTCACACAATTTCAATTTTTTTCTCAATTAATTGAGGGTCATCAATATATTTTTCACCATGGCAAACTCAAAGATTCAATTCAAAAGGCAATTCTCAAACATGAATATAACCCACTGCAAGTGATTCAACATAAGTTTAAAGAGTTTTCACATCAATGGGGTCATGGAAAGAAAGACTCATTCAACATAGTTCATCAGTTTGAGTAGAGCAAAACAAAAAGAAGAAGAACAAGGTTGTGGTTGTGTGTGTTTTATTGAAAGCATAAACGAGTTAAAATTTAACTGTGGCTAATTAACTGAAAGCAATGCAAAACTGAAAGAAGGAAGAAAAATTTTTGCAATCTGAAGGCATAAAAAAAAATCATAGAATAGAAGGGAAGAAGAAGAAGGAAAGAAGAAGAAGAAGAGAAAAAAAAGAGAGAGATATGCACCCCCACACTTAAATCATGCATTGTCCTCAATGTAAAAGAAGAGAGAAAAAGAGAACAAAGGAATCTGAATACTCCCCTGGGGTGTGGTGTGCATGACATGACTATCTAGGCAGAGTGAGTGACGAACAGATGTTCGTCTGGGAACTCTTCTTTGACTGGGCATGGTGTAGAACTATATGGAAGTCGGCTGAGGTTGTCTGCCACAAGATTCTCTTTGCCCTTCTTGTCTCTTATTTCTAGATCAAATTCTTGTAGAAGTAGGATCCACCTAATAAGCCTTGGTTTTGCTTCTTTTTTCTTGATCAGGTATCGCAAGGCTGCATGGTCAGAATAGACAATGACTTTGGTTCCCAATAAATATGGTCTGAACTTCTCCAAAGCAAATACAACTGCTAAGAGTTCTTTTTCAGTTGTTGTGTAGTTGCTTTGTGCAGCATCTAGTGTGCGAGAGGCATAGTGAATGACATGGGGTGAGTTTCCCACACGTTGCCCCAAGACTGCTCCTACTGCATAATTGCTTGCATCACACATGATTTCGAATGGTAAGTTCCAGTCAGGCCCTTAAATAATTGGGGCAGTCACAAGCAATTCTTTAATTAAATTAAATGCCTTTTTGCAATCTGCATCAAAATCAAATGTTACATCCTGTTGGAGCAATCTGCACAGTGGCAAAGTAATTTTTGAGAAATCCTTGATGAATCTTCTATAGAATCCTACATGGCCAAGGAATGATCGAATATCTTTAACATTTGTGGGGTAAGGCAGATTCTTGATGGTATCCACCTTAGCTTTGTCCACTTCAATGCCCTTAGCTGAAACAACATGACCTAAGACCATGCCTTGATTAACCATAAAATGACATTTTTCATAATTAAGCACAAGGTTAGTCTCAATGCATCTCTGCAAGATCTTTTCTAAATTGGTAAGGCATTCATCAAAAGAATTTCCATGAACTGTGAAGTCATCCATAAATACCTCAATTGTCTTACCCACATAGTCAGAAAATATGCTCATCATGCACCGTTGAAAAGTGGCAAGTGCATTACATAGTCCAAACGGCATTCTTCTAAAGGCAAAAGTGCCAAAAGGACAAGTGAAGGTAGTCTTCTCTTGATCTTCTGGAGCAACTGGAATTTTGTAAAAACCTGAATAACCATCAAGACAACAATAGTGAGATTTACCTGCAAGCCTTTCTAGCATCTGATCAATGAAAGGTAGTGGGAAGTGGTCCTTCCTAGTTGCAGCGTTGAGCTTCCTATAGTCCATGCATACTCTCCATCCATTTTGAACTCTTGTGGGAACAAGTTCTCCTTCAGCATTTGGAACAATGGTAATTCCAGTTTTCTTTGAAACTACATGTACAGGACTCACCCATTTGCTATCAGAAATTGGGTAGATGATGCCTGCATCAAGGAGTTTGACTATCTCTTTTTTCACTACTTCCATCATAGGTGGATTCAATCTTCTTTGAGCATCTCTGATTGGCTTGCATTCATCCTCCATGTGAATTCTATGCATGCAGGTGGAGGGAGAGATACCTTTGATGTCATCAATGGTCCATCCTATGGCTCTTTTGTATTTCTGTGGTACCTTCAAGAGGCTTGCTTCTTCTTGTTGGCTCAATTCATTGGACACTATTACTGGTAGTGTCTTATTTGCTCCCAAGTATATGTATTTCAGATGGTCTGGAAGAGGCTTCAGATCAGAAGGGGGTTGTAGAGGTGGATTAGAGGAGCTTGCTTGCGATGGGGGCTGCTGGGAGAGGTTCGGCGGCCGAAAAGGTTCTGCATTCGGCGGCCGAATTCCTTCAGTTTGCGGAATGAGCTGTGGCGATGGATTCGGCTTCCGCAAGTCAATGGGGTTCGGCGGCCGAAAGATGTTTGGCGGCCGAATATCTTCTGTCCGCGCAATGTTTTGCTCAAGCGGGGCGACATAATCTAGTTCATGAAGGACAGTAGGATTCGGCGGCCGAAGGTGGGCTATGTTCGGCGGTCGAATGTCTTCTGTCTGTGCAACCTCTATCTGCTGAATGCTGCGGATTGTTTCTTTCAATTTCAGGTTTTCAATCCTGCAAAAATCATCATCTAAAACAGAATCTTGATTTTCATTAAACACATCTTGGCTCAAACAATCAATAATATCAAGTCCATAAACTGGGGACATATCATGTGGATATTTCATGACATCATAGACATTGTACTTAATGACTTCCCCTTCAAATTCCATAGTGAGGGTACCATCATGCACATCAATTTTAGTTCTAGCAGTACTCAAGAAAGGACGTCCAAGAAGAATATCAGAACTAGTATTGCAACTATCTTCCTTAGTATCAATTACATAAAAATCAGCAGGAAAGACAAGTTCATCTACTTGGACTAACACATCCTCTAGAACACCTATGGGGTATACCACAAATCTATCGGCCAATTGTATCACAACTCTTGTTTCTTTAAGTGCACATGCATTGAGAGATTTATAGAAGGAGAGGCACATGACATTAATGGATGCACCAAGATCACACATGGCTTTCTTGATACCAACATTCCCAATCTTACAAGAGATAGCGAACATACCTTTGTCCTTGCATTTGGTAGGGAGTTCTCTTTTAATAACAGCAGTAACTACCTCACCTACACTTACTTTTTCTCTTTCAGCAAGCTTTCTTCTATTTGTGCAAAGCTCTTTCAGAAATTTTGCATACCTAGAAATCTGCTTGACAGCATCTAGCAGTGGTATGTTGATTTCCACTTTTCTGAAGGTCTCAAGGATCTCCTTTTCTTCTTTTTCTTTTTGAGTTCTTTCAAATCTTTTTGGAAAAGGTGGAATGTGAAAACTTACCTTTGGATTAGCTCTTTGCGCAGGAGGTGGTGCAGAGTGTGATGAAGAGGCTTCGGATTGCCTTGGCTCTTGTACAAGTGTTTCAGATGGTGCAGACTTTGGTTCGACTTGCTTTTCCTCCTCATATCTTGTATCTTGAAGCTCTTTCCCACTTCTCAAAGTAATGGCACTTACATTTTGTTTGGGATTTGCCTCAGTTTGGGATGGCAACTTTCCTTGAGCTTCAAGCCTATTTATGGAGATGGTCATTTGTCCTATCTGTTGTTGCATCATTTGCAAGGTCTTCATTACCTCATTATTAGTGTCCATTGGTGGTGCTGTTTGGACTTGGCTTCTTTGGTAACTTTGGTGATTCTGATCATTGTTGCCCTTTCCATAGCTGAAGTTGGGATGGTCTCTCCAACCTGGATTATAGGTATTGGAGTATGGATCATATCTGGGCTGGTTGTTGTACCTCCCAATTGCATTGGCTTGGTGATGGTCTTCTTGGAGTGTGGGGCATTGATCAGTTGGATGTCCCACATATGAACAGATACCACATGGCCTAGGGGGCTGGGATGCTTGGATTTGTTGCACCAGTCCTAAAGCAAAATCTTTCATGACAGATGTTAGTTCAGAAACAATAGGTGAGCTTACCTCATTGGCTCTTTGTAGTTGTTTCTCCTCTCCATATTGTCTAGATGAGGCTACAATTCTCTCAGCTGTCTGGGTGTCTTGTCTTTAATGGATCCTCCACAAGCTACATCAATAAATATTCTTTCCGAAGGAGATAATCCACCATAGAAGAACTCAATGAGGGCTCTGTCTGTCATGTCATGTTGGGGGCATCCTGTACAAAGTCTCTCAAACCTTTCCCAATAATCATATAGATTTTCAGATGGTTTTTGTCTTATGCTTGTGATTTCTCTTATGATGCCAATTGATTTATGGGTTGGGAAGTATTTGTTCAAAAAAATTTTGACCATGTCATCCCAAGAAGTTATAGATCCAGGTGGCAAATAAAATAACCAATCTTTAGCAAAGTCATCTAATGAAAAGGGAAAAGCTCTTAACTTGATATCATCTTTAGAAACACCCTGAGGTCTCATAGATGAACAAATAATGGCGAACTCTTTCAAGTGTTTGTGTGGATTTTCATTCTCTCTACCTCTAAACTTAGGGAGAATATGTACCAAACCTGTCTTTAGTTCAAAGGGAACCGTCAGAGTGGGGTAGGTGATGCAAAGTGGTGCGTAGTCACCTACAGGAGTGGCCAATTCTCTCATGGTTCTTTCTATTTGTTCTTGAGGCCTATTTGCTGGATTTTCTTGGACTATTTGGTTCTGGACAGCATGTCTATCATGGGCAGCAGCTGGTGCATGAGGTTCTGCCATTGGTGCAAGATTCGGTTGCTGGAGTGTAGGACTTTCGATGGCTGAATGTTGGGATGGTTCAGCGGCCGAAGGTTGGGCAGAATGTTCTTCAGGCGCAGAGGCTTGCTTTCCTAACCTTCTGAGGGTGCGTTCAATTTCTGGATCAAAGGGCAGAGTGTCTCTATTTTCAGACCTGGTCATGAAAGAAAAAGAAAAATAAACAAACAAGTGGAATCAATTCCCCGGCAACGGCGCCAATTTTTGACAGGAGCGGTTGTCGAAGCCGGTCAAAAATCACCTTCTTGGTTACCTACAATTTACAACTGCAGATAGTGGTGAAGGATCGTATCCACAGAGAATTGATTACCTATTTATTTATCTCAATCAAGACCAATAGAACTAATTAAAAGCATAAGTGAAAGCAAGTAATCAAAGAGAAATAGAAACAAGTGCAAGGAAAGTAAAAAAGGGGGGTTTTGAGATGATTTGATTAACAACTATTGAAAGCAATTAAAACAGCAAGTAATCAAAATAAAACAAGAAATCAATATGAGAAAAGGTCTAGTTGAAGATATGGATCCACTTTGGTTGTTTGGGTTGATCATTGAAACATGGTTATCTTGATTGATTCAATAGGTTGGTTATGGGGGTGGAAGACGCTTCTCACCACCATGTCTTTCCTTATGAACAAATTGATTAGGGAACGTCCTCTAACCAATTACTAATCAACAAATTGCCAAGGAACATCCTTGGGCCAAAGGCATCAAAACAATTGCCAATTGCATGAAGAACAAGAAAGATCCAAACCCTAACTACTCAAACGCCTGAGATGATGTTAGATCATGCAATTCCTTGGATTTTTACACCAAGTGTTCAATGGACAGAATATTTCCAGCAATTACGGACTAACAAATATCCTAATCCAACAATCAATTAACTTTGCAATCAAGAATCAAATGGCCAATTTGATTAAAACAACAAAGCAATATTAGAATTAAGCATCAATTGCATGAATATTGAATAAAATCAAAGACAAAAGTTTCTGTTCAGATCTCACAACCCTTTAAACAACCTTAGTTTCAACCAAACTTCAACTAGAAATAAGGGTTTCAGCCACTCATGGCTGAACCAAAACAGAAAATTAAAGAAAAGAAGAAAGAAGATTAAGAACTAAGGTGGAGAGACAGCCTTGGAGAGGCTTGCCGAATTTTTGGAGAAGTGGTGGAACCAAATCTGTCTTCTTGTCTTCTTGAAGCCTTTAAATAGATCTTAAGAGGCTCCTTAGGGTTTGGTGGCAGTCCATGAGTCTTTTTGAGGCTGTCCAAAGTGCCCTTGGTCCCATATGTGCCTTCTTTGTGCTTGGGTGAAGGCAAAAACGAGATGCATGTGAATGGAGGCAAGTGGGGCTCTTTGGTCTTTTCAATTGCTGTCCAAGGTCTTCAAGATGTTGCCTAAAGAGTTAAGAGACTGCCCATGCACTAATAAGGAAGGTGGAGCCTCCTTTTGAATTTTGAATGTGCATGATACTAAGTGGAAAACATGTGATCTTTTGGATTTGGCTTCCTTAATAAGCTTGATCTTGAAATTCAATATTTGAATGTGAATCTTGAAGATTTGGATCTCAAAATACTTCCTTTGTTTGGCTCCTCAAATATGGCAACTTGGGATATGGCTTCTTGAACAAGAAAAGAGTGCATTGAGAGGGAGATTCGGCCGCCTAAAATGAGTTTCGGAGGCTGGACTTTCGGCTCTAGACGCTAGGTTTGGCGGCACCTTGACTTTCATCTCTGGAGTCCTCTTTCGGCCATCAAAGATGCTGCCGAAGGTGACTGGATTTTGGCTTCCGAAAGTGCTTCCAAAGGTTGCTGAATTTGGGCACTTTTTGGCATTTTTAAGAGCATTTTCTCCAATTTGTTTCTTCACACCTAATATTTGCAAAACATGATTAAAACCACAAAATTAGGTAGAATAGGTGCAAATAAACATCAATAAGATCATGAAAATATGGACTAAAATATGCTCTATCAACAGGTTGTATGTTAGGCTTGCTACGGGTCCCGGTGGCCTTAAGCCGATATGGATCCTAGCGCCGGTAGCGGTCCGATTTTCGAGTCATTACAGATTGGTATCAGAGCCCTAGGTTCATATGGTTGGACCTAGAGTGTCGGGCTCATAGATGTTCTAGAAGGTCAAGCACAATAGGAAAATCATGTCTACTAGGATAGGATGTAGAGTCCTGTCTTGAATGATGATGTGAGATGCCATGATTTTATGCATGTGCATTGAGGATATGCTATGTATGTGATGTATGTGATGCGGGTTCATGTGCTTTCACATGAACCATTTGATGCTAATGTTTTACGTGATGTGTGCTGTTTTCCAGTAAGCAAGATGAGAGGAACTCGTCGATCTGCTCGATTGATTGGAGTACCACCAAAGGACGAGGGCACAGATGCCCGTCCTCCAGCATTACCTAGGGCAATGTCCTGCAGGTCTAGCAGGGAAAGAACATCAAGGGACCCTAGAAGGTCTTTTGATGTGAGCAGAAGGGGAACAGTGCAAGGTGGAATGTCGGAAGATGTGGGGGATGATATGGATGTGGACCAGAGGAGGGATGGCAGTCTTGGAGTGAGTATGTCTGAAGAGGGTATGGGAGAGTCTCAAGGAGGCACTCTGGCCTCAGGATTTGTTCAGCCACCCCAGTACCCACCCTTTTCACAGAATCCCGGGTATTCGATGGGGGGCACATCGGATTACCCCAGCTTTCATCCTTACCCTTCTCACATGCCATATCCACCTTTCTACCCACCATACTCATAATACCCTATGTACCCACCCTCATCCTTTTATCTAGGTCCAGCAAACCCTACCCCAGGGGATGCTGCACCTCCTCCACCACCAGCAGAACCTACTGTCCCAGAAACCTAAATGCCTAAGCCTAGCTCATCTGGAGGGAGCAAGGTCAAGATGACCGATTACATGAAGCTGGGTGCTCCCCAGTATGAAACAAGTGATGACCCATTTGAGTACCTTGGGAGGGTCAAGATGATTACAGATGAGATAGGAGCCGATGACAGTGGAGCCATTCAGATGGCTGGGTTCACACAAAAGTGCAAGAAGGCCCGAGAGTGGTTTAAAAACTATGTGAACCCAAGGTTGGATAGCCTATCATGGGAGGAGTTTGCGAGTGAGTTTGCAGGATGGGCTTTCCCTGACAGTTCAAGGGAGTTGAAGATGATTGAATTTGAGCAGTTGAGGCAGACAGATGAGATGAGTATGGATGAGTACGCAGATAAGTTCTTGGAGCTGTTGCCGTTTGCTGGGCAGAATCTGGACACAGATCAGAAGAAGTCAAGGAGGTTTATCATGAGGCTCCATTCCAGGTATTCCTCCTTAATCCAGTCAGCAGAGAGGGAGAGTTTCCATGCCATAGTGGATATGGCCCGGAGAATGGAGGCTAGTGCAATCATCAAATGGAAAGTTAAGCAGTCAGTGGCACAGCCTTCTGGTTCCAAGACCCCTGGTGGGGGAAGGTTAGACCCTTCTTCGTTGAGTTCAGGCAGTAAGAGGTGGAGCAATACCACCAAGAAGTCAAAGAAGAACAAGTTCTGGAACAAGATCAAGTCAGGTCTGGGATTAGGAAGTGGCTCGAGCTCAGGTGCAGATAATGCAGCATGTATGAAGTGTGGGAAGCCGCACAAAGGAGAATGTTGGTTTGGGACAATAGCCTGCTTCAGATGTGGGCAGGAGGGACACATGGCACGGGAGTGTCCTATAGCAGCTTTTGTGGCGCAGTCCCAGCAGACAGCTTCAGGTAGTGTGGCTCAGCCAGCAGCTCCAGCCGCGACTCAGGCTAGTGGCAGAGGCAGAGGGAGAGGGGTAGCCTCTTCTTCAGCGGGTTTCAGGGGTGAAAGGTCCATCAGCTCCAGCACGGATCTTCACCATGACACAGCAGGACGCAAATGCATCAAACACAGTGGTGTCAGGTAATCTCATCATTGGTTGTTCTGATGTTTATGCCTTAATGGACCCTGGTGCATCGTATTCTTTTATTGCTCCGAGAGCCGTCGAGAGGTTGGGTTTGATGGTCTCTAGGTTAGAGTGTCCCCTATGGGTCAGTGGACCCAAGTGTGACCCGTCAGTGGCAGAGTCAGTCTGCCAGTGTAGTCCAATTTTTGTTGAGGGAAGATGCCTTTTCGCCGACCTTGTGGTTCTAGATTTGACAGATTTTGACGTCATTCTAGGGATGGATTGGCTATCTACCCATGGTGCTACCTTGGACTGCCGAGACAAGGTAGTCAGGTTCAGATGTCAGGATGGGTCAGAGGTTGTCTTTAAAGGAGACCGGAGGGGTACACCTAAAGGTTTGATATCAGCCCTACAGGCTCGTAGGCTGCTCAGGAGGGGTTGTCAGGGTTTCCTAGCTCATATGAGAGAGCTGGATAGTCATGTCAGAGAGCCCACCTCGGTGCCCGTGGTCAAAGAGTTTTTAGATGTTTTTCCAGACGAGCTGCCAGGTTTACCACCTACTAGGGAGATAGAGTTCGAAATTGAGTTAATGCCTGGAACTAGACCGATCTCTATCCCTCCCTACAGGATGGCACCAGCTGAATTGAAGGAGCTTAAGGGACAGTTGCAAGAGTTGGTAGATAAGGGCTTCATCCGACCGAGTACCTCACCTTGGGGTGCTCCAGTGCTGTTTGTGAGAAAGAAGGATGGATCCCTCAGACTTTGTATCGACTACAGGCAGTTGAACAAGGTCACTACCAAGAATAAGTACCCGTTGCCAAGGATCGATGATCTATTCGACCAGCTAGCAGGAGCAGGTTGTTTCTCCAAGATAGATCTGAGATCTGGATACCATCAGTTGAGGATAAGAGAAGAGGATGTGCCGAAGACGGCATTCAGAACCAGATATGGGCACTATGAGTTCCTTGTAATGCCGTTCGGGTTAACCAATGCCCCTGCAGCATTCATGGATCTCATGAACAGAGTTTTTAGTCAATACCTGGATCACTTCGTTATTGTCTTCATAGATGATATCTTAGTGTATTCTAGGAATGCAGAGGAGCATGCCCATCATCTAAGGTTAGTTCTGCAGACCTTGAGGGGACATGGCTTGTATGCCAAGTTCTCCAAGTGTGAGTTCTGGCTGAGGAGCATTTCATTCTTGGGGCATGAGGTGTCAGAAAATGGAATAGAGGTGGACCCCAAGAAGGTGGAAGCCATAGCTAACTGGCCTAGATCCACTACAGTGACAGGGATCAAGAGCTTCTTGGGTTTGGCAGGTTACTACAGGAGGTTCATTCAAGACTTCTCTAAAATTGCAGCTCCCATGACCAGATTGACTAAGAAGAACCAGAGGTTCGTGTGGACCGACCAGTGTGAAGAGAGCTTTGAAGAGCTAAAGAAGAGGTTGACGTCGGCACCGGTGTTAGCTCTGCCAACTAGTAATGAAGACTTCACAGTGTATTGTGATGCGTCCCGTGTGGGGCTGGGTTGTGTGCTTATGCAGAATGAAAGGGTGATTGCTTATGCTTCTAGGCAGTTGAAGAAGCACGAGTTGAATTACCCTACACATGACCTAGAAATGGCAGTAGTAATTTTTGCACTCAAGATGTGGAGGCATTACCTCTATGGGGTAAAATGTGAGATCTTCACATATCATAAAAGCTTGCAGTACATCTTGAGTCAGAGAGAATTAAATCTGAGGCAGAGAATATGGGTAGAACTGCTTAGTGACTATGATTGCAAGATTCAGTACCATCCGGGTAAGGCGAATGTTGTGGCAGACGCCTTAAGCCGGAAATCACTTGGCAGTTTGTCCCATATTTCAGCAGAGAGAAGACCAGTGGTGAGGCAGTTCTTCGAGCTCATTAATGAAGGATTGCAGTTGGAGTTGTCTGGTACAGGTGCTTTGATTGCCCAGATGAGAGTGGCACCTGTGTTTCTGGAGCAGGTGGCTCAGAAACAGCATGAGGACCCAGAGTTAGTAAAGATTGCTAGGACTGTTTAGTCAGGCAAGAACGAAGAGTTTAGATTTGACAGCAAGGGGATCCTCCATATGGGAATAGATTGTGTGTACCAGACGACGTGGGTTTAAAGGGAGACATTATGAGGGAGGCTCATAATGCTAGATACAGTGTTCATCCTGGAGCCACCAAAATGTATCAAGATCTGAAGAGAGTTTATTGGTGGCCAGCTATGAAGAGAGAAGTGGCACAGTTCGTGTCAGCCTGCGAAGTATGTCAAAGGGTGAAGCTGGAACATCAGAAGCCGGCTGGAATGCTTAACCCACTACCTATTCCAGAGTGGAAATGGGAGAATATAGCTATGGACTTTGTAGTGGGTTTACCGGCAACGTCCAACAGGTTAGACTCCATATGGATGATTGTGGACAGACTAACCAAATCTGCTCACTTTATCCCTGTCAGGAGTGGCTACTCTGTGGACAAGTTGGCGCAGGTGTATGTTGATGAGATTGTCAGATTGCATGGGGTTCCTGTTTCAATAGTGTCTGATAGAGGACCCCAGTTTACCTACAGATTTTGGCGGAGTCTGCAGAATGCTATGGGTACCAGGTTGGATTTTAGCACTGCTTTCCATCCACAGATGGATGGACAATCAGAGAGGACCATCCAGATAATAGAGGATATGCTCAGAATGTGTGTGCTAGATTTTGGCGGTTCTTGGAGGTAGCATCTACCTTTGGTGGAGTTTGCCTACAATAACAGCCATCATGCTAGCATAGGGATGGCTCCATATGAAGCTTTGTATGGAAGGAAGTGCAGGTCGCCTGTCTGTTGGGAAGAAGTTGGAGAAAGGGCTTTGGCAGGGCCTGAGCTAGTAGAGATCACCAGCAGAGTGGTGCCCATAATCAGAGAAAGGATCAAGACTGCTGCAAGCAGGCAGAAGAGTTATGCAAACATCCGCAGAAGGCAAGTGGAATTTCAGGAGGGGGATTTGGTATTGCTCAAGGTGTCTCCGATGAAAGGGGTGATTCGGTTCGGGAAGAAAGGTAAGCTAGCTCCACGGTACATTGGACCCTTTGAAATCTTGCAAAAGATCGGGAATGTATTGTATAAGCTAGATTTACCTGCTTTAATGGAGAGAATCCATCCGGTTTTCCATGTTTCCATGTTAAGAAAGTTCGTGTCAGATTCGGGCAAGGTTCTTAGTGAACCTGATGTGGAGATCCAAGAAGATCTCACCTATGTTGAGCAGCCGGTGCAGATCCTAGACACTCAGATCAGAAAGCTAAGAAATAAGGAAATCCCGATGGTGAAAGTCTTTTGGAATCACCACAACATCGAAGAATGTACCTGGGAGACACGGGAGTCCATGCTCCAGCAATATCCTCATCTCTTCTAAGGTGAGTGTTATGTGTTTTTGTTGTGTATTTATGTTATTATGCTATGCATGTGTTGCTTGGTGAACATTCGGGGACGAATGTTCTTAAGGGGGGAAAAATGTAATACCCGGCTAGACTCCGGTATCGGAATTCCTACCGTCCGGTGGAATCTCGGATGTCGGAAACCTCTAGAAGGGCAAAATCATGTTTTTATAAAATGTTTTAATGTATTTTATGGTTTTAAGCAAGAAAGAAATTGAGTTTTGAATGAAAAAGACTATGGAGGCATTTCCAGGTTCGGCCGCCGAACATTGGATGGTTTAGGGGGGCAAGTTAGGCTTCCGAAAGTGGCTCAAGTTCGGCCGCCGAACTTGCATGAGTTTTGGAGGCACTTTAGGCTGCCGAAGGGTGGTCTGGCCAACCCTATATAAGGGCTCCATGGCTGAAATTCACGAGTTTTCTCCCCATTTTCGGCCAACGGTGAGTCCATGCTCTCCCATAGTCGTTTTTGATGTTTTTCCTCCAATCTTTCATGTTTTAACAAGTTTTATCTTGGTTTGAAGATATTTGAGCAAAAGAGCAAGTTTTGGAACTTGGAGGCCCAAGGAGCGAGATCTCCCCCATCTCCGAGTTGGATCGTCTTCCCTCTCGATCTTCAAGAGGTAAGAGTAGATCCACACTTCTTTTCATGTTTTAGTTGAGTTTCATGAAGTTTCTTGGGGTAGAAATGCATGTATAGGTTTATGTTGAGTTTTTTGTTTATGTTGTGTTTATGAGCAATGTGAGTTGTATATGTATGTTTGATGTGTTGTAGTTGGGGTTTGGGATAGTTTGAAGCCCCTAGGAGCTTATGTATGAGTGTATGCATATTGTGGAAGTGTTGGTTTCGAGTTGAATGAGTTGGGAGGCATTTGTGCATAAAAGAGGCTGAGTTCTGCCCTTTGGAAGAACTCAGGCTCGACAGCCGAAGGGACTTTCGGCCGCCGAACCTGCCTGTGGAGGCAAGCCTTTGGCTGCCGAACTCTGCCCCCGAAAGAGGACTTTCGGCTCTGGAAGGGAGTTACGGCCGCCGAAGGTGCCGCCGAACATGCATGACTTTCGGCTTTGGAGGGACTTTCGGCCGCCGAACCTGCCGCCGAAAGTGCCCTTTCAGCCTTCCTTTGCATGTTTTCTGTGATTTTTTTAAGGTGTTTTAGGGGGTTTTTGGGGAGTATTTTAGAGTCATGTTCATGTATGTTTGGTCCCTCATTTGAGTCCACCTGTGTAGGTTCGGACCCGAGGAACCGAGGACCCCAGCAGTGAGTCAGCTGCTTCTGTGTCTTGTCAGAGCTAGCCTGAGGTGAGTAGAATGACTCTTTATATTTCAAAGCAAATAAGCATGATTCACGCATCATGAATGCCATGAGATATATTAGGTTGTTTGCATTAGAATTCACGAATATGTTGCATTGCATATTATGTTGTTGATGTGGATGAATATTGAATGATCCATTAGTCCTCGTATGATATGGTATGACGATGATGATGATGATATGGTATGGAAGTCCAGGAAGACCCATTCTACGTCCCTGGCACAATGTAAGAGAAAGTCCAGGAAAACCCATTCTACGTCTCTGGCACATTGGAATGTTATGATATGTTATGTAAGAGGAAGTCCAGGAAGACCCATTCTACGTCCCTGGCACTATTGGATATGTAGAGGACTATTGGTGACAAGTTCATCCTTAATGTGATTTGTTTGTGATGTGATGCATTTCATGAAAGCATGAACTTTAAATATAATGTTTTATTATTCTGCTCACTGGGCTCTAGTAGCTCACCCCCTTTCCCTTAATCCCCCAGGTTTACAGGTTCGGGATAGAGCAG
Organism: Manihot esculenta; assembly: GCF_001659605.2. Taxonomy (NCBI): domain Eukaryota; kingdom Viridiplantae; phylum Streptophyta; class Magnoliopsida; order Malpighiales; family Euphorbiaceae; genus Manihot; species Manihot esculenta. Next base: position 13,333,693 of record NC_035176.2, on the reverse strand, counting down.
GAAGTCAAGAGTAAAGTTATGTTCTATGTAATAGCTAGTGGTGGACATGATAAATATTGAAATGTAGTGTATAGTTCAGTAATGTAATGAATAGTATTAAATAGTTATGTAATGTAATGATGTTATTGAGGATTAGAGTTGTGCTTGACCCCAGTATGTTGTTAATCCCTTAGAGTACATGATTTTAATGATGTTTATGTTTAACCAAACTTAATATATGTTATGTTACCCCATTGGAGTATTGTTGAGGACTCCATTGTGGGGTTTATGTTTATGTTTATGAATTATGTATGCACAGGTTGAGTTTGATAAATGAATGAGAAAGTTCAAAATTTTTATGTATGTGTTGATCATGTATGGGATTAAACAGGTGTACAGGTTGTATGTTAGGCTTGCTACGGGTCCCGGCGGCCTTAAGCCGATCTGGATCCTAGCGCCGGTAGCGGTCCAATTTTCGGGTCGTTACAATACACATCAAGATGGACTTGTCACCAGTAACCCTCTACATATCCAAATAATGCCCGGCCTTCGACGGAGCTCCTCAGGACTTCCTCTTAAACATAACATGTCCAACTATGCCATGGGCGTAGAATGGGCCTCGACCTGGACTTCCGTATCATATCATATCATATTGAGGGCTAGTGGGTCATCCAATATCCATCCACATCAATAGTAAATTATGCAATGCATCATATTCGTGAGTTCTAATGCAAACATCCTATTACATAACATGGCATTCATGATGCATGAACATGCTAAAAAGTTTAATTACTTTAAAACAATAAATTAGTTTAGTTCTACTCACCTCTGGCTGACGCTTTATTAACACTGGAGCAGTTACCTCACTGCGCTTTATTAACACTGGAGCAGTTACCTCACTGCTGGCCTCTACGGTCTCTCAGGTCCGATCCTACACAGATGGACTCAAATGACGGACCAAACACATCTCTAACAAGACTCTAAACATCTCCTCAAAAACCCCTTAAAACATCATAAAACATGCATAGAAAACAAGCAAAGGAAGGCTGGGCAGGAGACTTTCGGCGGCAGGTTCAGCGGCCTAGGTCCCTACAGATCCGAAAGTCAGGCATTTTTTGGGGCAAGTTCGGCGGCCGAATGTCTCCACAGATCTGAAAGTCACCAACCTTTGGGGGCAGGTTCGGCGGCCAAAACTCCCTTTCAGATCTGAAAGTCCATTCTTTCGGGGGCAGGTTAGGCGGCCAAAGACTGCCTCCACAGGCAGGTTCAGCGGCTGAACCTTGCTTCGGCGGCCGAACCTGGGTTCTCCAGAATAGCAGAACCCGATTCCGCCTCAAGCATTTCAGCCCCAAAACTCTCAAATCCTCACACCCAACTTCCTACAACATGCATACTCACACCCACATGTATAAGGGGAATAAAACTAACTTAAGCCCTAAAAAACAACAACAAAAACATCACATAAGCATACATTCATCAACACAACTAACACATACCCTAACACTTTAGACCTAACCACTTCATGCATATTCAACCCTTACCCCTTATTAAACTTACTTAAAACATAGGGAAAAGCAAGGATCTACACTTACCTCTTGAAGATCAAGGGTAGATGCGACCTAAACTTGGAGATGAGGAGAAAGGGTCTCCGGAGGTCTCCAAACTTCAAAACTTTGGATTCAAGCTTAAAACTTCAAAAACAAGCAAAAACTCATAAAAATTTGAAGGAAAAACATAAAATCATCAAAGGGAGGGCAAGGACTTACCTTTGCCCGAAAATGGAGAGAAAAACTCGCCCGTTTTCGGACTGAGGGCCTTTTATAGGTGGCTGGCCAGACCACCTTCGGGGGCCGAAAGAGCTCCCGTGGCTGCACCATGTTCGGCGGCCGAACATGAGGTTCGGAAAAAACTCACCCATTTTCGGACTGAGGGCCTTTTATAGGTGGCTGGCCAGACCACCTTCGGGGGCCGAAAGAGCTCCCGCGGCTGCACCTTGTTCGGCGGCCGAACATGAGGTTCGGCTGCCGAACCTGGGCTTATCCCTCAAAAACATTTTTCTTTCATTTTTTAAAACTTTAACTCAAAACCAAACAATATAACCATGAAAATCATTTTGTAAAAACATATTTTACCCTTCTAGAGGTCCCGACATCCGAGATTCTGGATTCCAACGGAGATTCCGTCGGAAGGTTGAAATTCCGACACCGGAGTCTAGCCGGGTATTACAATTCCCTCGCCTCTTCAGCTTCTGGGTTTGCTTTTGACTCATTCTCTTATATTTCTTTAGCACCTGGACTTCATCATCAAGCCTTATATACTTTGAGCTTTATCTATCAGCTGCTAATAGGTAGCAACGGGATGTTTGATCAATGAATCCATGAATTTGATGTTGCAAGTTTCATTTTTCAGTGCCTCGCACGCTATTTCATGGTTTAACTCTTCCACCTGTATCGCTTCAACATTGAAATGTGAAATGTAGCTTTTTAAAGGCTCCCTCTCCTTGGCAGATCTTTCACAAGTTAGAAGAGAGTTTTTTAGGAGGTATGTGATTGAACGTAAATTAGGTGCATTTTTTCTATTATTATTGATGCTAAACTATATATTTTTTATCTAATTTTGTGCTTTTTATTATATTTTGCAGAAAATGATGGAAAATGGAAAATTGGTGAAAATGGCCTAAAAATACTGAAAAGTTGATTTGGCCGAAGTGATTTGGCCAAATCAACCTCAAAGAATGACCAAGGAGGCTGCATAAGTGGATGGAAGAAGAAGCCAAAACTCAAGTTTTGATATGCCAAATCAATTACTGCAGAAACTGAGAAGGACAGGATAACACAGAAACGATTGGGGCAAGCGATTTGCCTAAATCGCTGCCCAAATCAATTACTGTAGAACAAAGAAAAACAGGATATCATAGACTCGCGATTAGGGCAGTCGATTTACCCAAATTGACTGTCACCAGCAGAAAAGTGCAGAAACGCGGGAATTATAGAAATTCAAATTTTAAGAGTTCTATCCTATCTCAAACACATCAAGACACATCTGAAGCATATCAAATACTCTACAAAAAGAATTCCTTCACCTAAGGAAGTCTATTTATGAAGAAATCCAAGTAAGGAAGGAATCAAAGACCATCTTATAAAGTAATTCCATCTCATAAAGGACTGATGATCAAGCATAATTTAGCCACATTTTGATTATCATTATTACTGTTTAAATACACATTTTTCTAATTTAATCTATGTTTTTATGATGTTTTTGAAGAAAAGGATAAAACTAGAAACTTGGAGAAAAATTGCAGAAAAAGTTGGAAAATCGATTGGGTCGAAGTGATTTGGCCAAATCACTTGCAAGAAGCTGAAACAGAAAACTAGGACTGACTTGCGGAAATAATCTGGGCAAGCGATTTGGGCAAATCAACTGCCCAAATCAAACTGACACAGAAGAGGACAGTAGCGCGGAAAAAAGGAAATTCAGAATTTAAAAAGTATTGGAGTCCCATCCTACTTCAAACACCACAAGACCAATCCTATGACAACTCTAAGAGCCACTCCAAAGGAAGACTTTCTCCAAAAGAAGATTTATTCATGATTAAATACAAAGGCAAAGAAGGAATAAAAGACTCCAAAAAGACCAAGTCAAATTAGGATTTCAAATCCTAATTGGACTAGGACTCCTCTCCTATAAAGAGAGCCAGCAACAAGCCGGTAGGGAAGCATCGGAATTACTGCAGAATTTCGGCAGCAACACGATAGCTCTCTTCTTCTATTTTTCTTCTTTCTTTTTTGTGTATTTTTGTCCACCATGAGTGGCTAAACATCTTCTTTTCTAGTTGAAGTTGGAAATTTTCAGTTTTGTGATGAATTGGGAGATTTCAAACTCTATTGTTAAGCTTCTATTTTTCAATATTTATACAACTTTTTCTTCATGCTATTATTGCTTTGCTATTAGAATCAATTAAGGCCTATTGCTTTTAATTGCATAAGTGATAAATTATTAATTTAAATAATTTATGTCCGTAATTGCTTAGATTGTCTGAACACAAGCACACTTAGTTGCATAATCTAAACTTAACCACGCGGTTAGCAAGGTTAGAATTAGGTTTCTCTAAGTCTTAATGCAGTTAACAATTGTAAAGTAAAAAACCCCAAGGATGTTCCTTGGCAACTTGTTAACTAGTGTTTGATTAGCGAACGTTTCCTAGTCGAACTAAAACTAAGAAGGAATTTGGTTTTGAGAAGCGTCTTCCACAACCTAAACTAATTTATTGAAATAAATAGGAGTATCAAAGAATCAATGATCAGTTCTAAACAACTGAATGGATCCATACTTCAACTAGAGTCTTTCTCCCATTGATTTACTCATCTTTTCAAATTATTGCTTTCTTCTACTACTTAATTTTTAAATTTCAGTTCTCTATCATCAAAAACAAACCCCCCTTTATTTTTTACTTTTATTATTTAATTGCCCAAGTCATTATTAGGTTCGACCCTATTGCCACTATCTATAAATTATTTTGTTGATTGATAATAGGTTTATTTTTTACTGTTTCGACAACCGCTATCAACTGATCTAGGATTTTTGCATCTATAAAAAGGCAGCAACTAGCAGCATCCAATATCCAAATTTTTCGGCAGCAACATTGGCAGCATCTCATCTTCTTCTTTCTTTTCTCTTTTATATATTCATTGTTCACAAGGAGTGGCTTAGAACCTTTTCCTCTAGTTAAAGTAGGAGAAGTTTCAATTTTGTTATGAATTGAGAAATCTAAAACTCCATTGTTAAACTTCTATTTTTTCAATATTTATGCAACTTGTTCTTCATGTTATTATTGCCTTGCTATTAGAATCAATAAGGGCCCATTGCTTTTAATTGTATAAGCAATATATTGTTAGTTTGAATGATTTAGATCTGTAATTACTTAGATTATTTGAACAAAAGTAACAATTAGTTGCATGATCTAACTCAACCACGCGGTTGGCAAGGTTTGTAACGACCCCAAAAAGGACCGTCACCGGCGCTAGGATTCAGGTCGGCTTAAGGCCGCCAGAACCCGTAGCAAGCCTGCTATACTTTCTGTGTACCTGTAAACCTCATACATGATCATACATATTCTGTGAAAATAAAACTCTTTTCTGAACCAAGGCTTAACCTGTGCATGCACTATCTCTGTACTCTGTACTCATGTACTCTGTACTCTGTATCCCTGACTAGAGCTTGCTCTAGATGGGCTATCTCATACCTGTTAAGCCTGGTTTTCACATACAGGAAAACATATATACATATACAGATCATGTACAAAACATACATCACTAGGTCACTAGGTCAAGCAACAACTATTACATCTCTTTAAATTACATGTCCACTCTAAGCTATTACAGATCTCTTTACTTTTCCTGTACTCTGCTGGACTGTCCCTGTACACTGTACACTGAACCTGCAAAACTGGGGTTAAGGGAGTGGGATGAGCTCTATAGCCCAGTGAGTAGAACAGTAAAACATCTCAATAAAATATGATCTCATGAAATGCACCATATCACAGACAAGCCACATCACGAGTAAACCTGTCACCACATAGTCCCAGTAACTCTGTGCCAGGGCGTAGAATCGAGCACCTGGTCTTTCTGTCATATATGTATATGTGTATATAACACCTGTGAACTTACCATTGCCAGGGCGTAGTCAAAGGCTCCTGGACTTTGCTATATACCTGCCAGGGCGTAGTCAAAGGCTCCTGGACTTCACTATACGTGCCAGGGCGTAGTCAAAGGCTCCTGGACTTCCTGTCTGAGACTATTGGATCATTCAGCATTTACTCACATCATCAAATAACAATGCAATGCAACATCTTCGTGGATACTAATGCAATCACCCTATGGCATAAACATGATGCATGAGATATGCTAAAAGCAGTTTGTGGTTCAATTACAAGTCATAAGTTTAGTTCCACTCACCTCCGGCTATCTGGACTGACTGACTCTGCAGGCTCTGAAACTCTGGAGCAGTACTCACTGCTGCTCTCTCTGGTTCCTCTGGTCTGTACCTATATAGATAGACTCACATGAGGGACCAAACAAGCTTATCAATACCTCTATTAAACTCCCCAAGAATCCCCTGAAACTCACTTAACTAGCCATGCAAAGCATGCAAAAGAAAAGCTGGACAGGACACTTTCGGCGGCAGGTTCGGCGGCTGAATGTCCTCTCCAGAGACGAAACTCAAGCACCTTCGGCGGCACCTTCGGCGGCCGAATCCCCCAAACAGAGCCGAACATGCAAAAACACTCGGGGGCAAGCTGTGGCAACTAAGCTACCATGCAGGAGGTTCGGCGGCCGAATAAACTTTCGGCTGCCGAACCTGAGTTCATCCAGAACTCAGCTTCAACGGCAAACCATCTCCTTCTTTCCTTCAACTTCTCAAACCATGCAAACGTCACCTCCTCAACATACATATACTCATGTATATGATCACAGGGGTCCAAGACTAGCTAATAACCCCAAACAACAAAACAAACATAACACATAAACATATATACATGCATACCTCATCCAAAACACTACTTCTCACTTAAACATGCATCTCTCTCCCTTAACTTCCATAAAACCTTCAGAAAACTTAAAAACATGTTCAAGAGCATCACTTACCTCCTGTAACACGAAGATGAATACTCTGAACAAGAAAAATGGACCAACTCTCCTCAAACTCTCAACCTCTCACAAACTTAGCTTTTGCTTCAAACCATTCAAAACTTGGTAACTGAGCAAACTCCTGCATGAGCTGCTCAAAACACTTGCAGATGAGTCATAGAAGACGTGGCTAATTCATGGCAAGAATCTGAGGCCAACATCTGTCAAAAGCCATGACTCAGCTGGCTGGCCAACTCATCGTCGGCTGCCCAATCACATGCAAGACCATGCAACATTCGGGGGCCAAACTTGAAAGCCGAACATGGAGTACTTTCGGCGGCCGAACTTACTTTCGGCGGCCGAACTTGGCTCAACTGCCTTAGGTCATTTCAACTCAAAACTCACTTCCCTTAACCTTAAAACATTTAAACACATCATAACCCTTAGTAACACATAACTCCTACCCGTAGATAGAATCCCAACACCCCGGATTCCACCAGATAATAGGAATTCCGGTGCCGGATTCTAGCCGGGTATTACATTCTCCCCTCCTTAAGAACATTCGTCCTCGGATGTTCCTAAAACACAAAATAAAAACACAAGGAGGAAACTAACCTCAAAACAAATATGGATATTGCTGGAGCATAGACTCCCGCGTCTCCCATGTGCACTCTTCTAGATTATGGTGGTTCCATAAAACTTTCACCATCGGAATCTCCTTGTTCCTTAGCTGTCTGATCTGCGTGTCCAGAATCCGCACTGGCTGCTCTCTATAGGTGAGATCTGTATGAATCTCCACCTCAGGCTCACTTAGAACCTGATTCGGATCTGACACAAACTGTCGTAGCATAGAAACATGAAATACCGGGTGAATTCTCTCCATAGAAGCAGGTAAATCCAGCTTATACGACACATTTTCGATCCTCTGCAACACCTCAAAGGGTCCAATGTACCGTGGAGCCAATTTACCTTTCTTGCCAAAACGAACCACTCCTTTCATTGGAGACACTTTCAGCAATACCCAATTACCCTCTTGAAACTCTAACTGTTTTCTGCGAACGTCTGCATAACTTTTCTGTCTACTCTGAGCTGTTCTGATTCTCTCTCTGATCCTGGGCACCATTCTACTGGTAATGTCTACTAATTCTGGCCCTGCAAGAGCCTTCTCTCCTACCTCTTCCCAGCAAACAGGGGATCTGCACTTCCTCCCATACAAAGCTTCATAAGGAGCCATCCCAATGCTAGCATGATGACTGTTATTGTAGTCAAACTCCACTAAAGGTAGATGCTGCCTCCAAGAACCGCCAAAGTCTAACACACATAGTCGAAGCATATCCTCTATGGTCTGGATGGTCCTTTCTGACTGTCCATCAGTCTGTGGGTGGAAAGCAGTACTAAAATCCAATCTCGTGCCCATCGCACTTTGCAGACTCCGCCAAAAGCGAGAGGTAAACTGAGGTCCTCTGTCTGAAACTATAGACACTGGAACTCCATGTAATCTTACTATCTCATCCAGATAGACCTGTGCCAACTTATCCACAGAATAGTTACTCCGTACTGGAAGAAAATGAGCAGATTTTGTGAGTCTGTCCACAATCACCCATATCGAGTCTATCCTGTTGGACGCTACTGGTAAACCCACTACAAAATCCATGGCTATGTTCTCCCATTTCCACTCTGGAATCGGTAATGGGTTAAGCAGTCCTGCTGGTTTCTGATGCTCTAATTTCACCCTCTGACAAACCTCACAGGCTGTCACGAACTGCGCCACTTCTTTCTTCATGGCTGGCCACCAATAGACCCTTTTCAGATCCTGATACATCTTGGTGGCTCCTGGGTGCACACTATACCTCGCATTATGAGCTTCCCTCATAATGTCTTCTTTCACACTGCCCCTATCTGGTACACAAAGTCGACTCCCATAGCGAAGGATCCCTTTGTTGTCAAATCTAAACTCTGCACTATTGCCTGACTGAACAGTCCTGGCAATTTTCATCAACTCAGGGTCCTCATGCTGTCTCTGAGCTATCTGCTCCAGAAACACAGGTGTCACTCTCATCTGTGCTATCAACGCACCTGTACCAGACAACTCTAGCTGTAATCCCTCGTCAAAGAGCTTATAAAGCTCCATCACAACTGGTCTCCGCTCTGCTGCTATATGGGATAAACTACCTAGTGACTTCCGGCTTAGGGCGTCTGCGACAACATTCGCCTTACCCGGATGATATTGGATCGTACAATCATAATCACTGAGCAATTCAACCCACCTTCTCTGCCGCAAATTCAGCTCTCTTTGACTTAAGATGTACTGTAAACTCTTGTGATCAGTGAAGATCTCGCATTTAACCCCGTAGAGGTAATGCCGCCACATCTTAAGTGCAAAGATAACTGCTACCATCTCTAGGTCATGGGTAGGGTAATTCAACTCGTGCTTCTTCAACTGTCTAGAAGCATAAGCAATCACCTTATCACTCTGCATCAAAACACAACCCAATCCCACTCGAGATGCATCACAGAACACTGTGAAATCCTCATGACTAACAGGCAGAGCTAGCACTGGTGCTGATGTCAATCTCCTCTTGAGCTCCTCAAAGCTCTCTTCACACTGGTCTGACCAGACAAACTTCTGGTTTTTCTGAGTCAGTTTGGTCATAGGAGCTGCTATCTTTGAGAAGTTCTGAACGAACCTCCTGTAGTAACCTGCCAGTCCCAGAAAGCTTTTAATCTCAGTCACTGTCGTGGGTCTGGGCCAGTTAGCTACAGCCTCTATCTTCTTGGGGTCTACCTCAATACCCTCTGCTGATACCACATGTCCCAAGAAGGCAATGCTCCGTAACCAAAACTCACACTTCGAGAACTTGGCATATAAACCATGCTCTCTCAGTGTCTGCAGTACTATCCTCAGATGCTGGGCATGCTCCTCTGCATCTCTGGAATACACTAAGATATCATCGATAAACACAATGACAAAGTGATCCAGAAACTCACTGAATACCCTGTTCATGAGATCCATAAATGCTGCAGGGGCGTTAGTCAACCCGAACGGCATCACTAAGAACTCATAATGCCCATATCTGGTCCGGAAAGCTGTCTTAGGCACATCTGCCTCTCTGACTCTCAACTGATGATACCCAGATCTCAGATCTATTTTCGAGAAACAACCTGCTCCAGCTAGCTGGTCAAATAGATCATCAATCCTAGGTAAAGGATACCTATTCTTGATAGTGACCTTGTTCAACTGTCTATAGTCGATACAAAGTCTGAGGGATCCATCCTTCTTTCTGACAAAGAGCACTGGAGCACCCCAAGGTGAGGTACTAGGGCGGATGAAACCCTTATCTACCAAGTCCTGCAACTGTTCTTTCAACTCTGTTAACTCAGCTGGCGCCATCCTGTAGGGAGGAATCGAGATAGGTCTGGTACCTGGTACTAATTCAATTTCAAACCCTATCTCCCTATCAGGTGGTAGTCCTGGCAAATCGTCTGGGAACACATCGAGAAACTCTCGGACTACTGGTACTGTGGCTGGTTCCCTCACCTGACTGTCTAGCTCTCTCACATGAGCTAGAAACCCCTGACAACCCCTCCTAAGCAAACGACGAGCCTGAAGGGCTGAAATCATACCTCTGGGTGTACCTCTCCTGTCTCCTCTGAAGACACACTCTGACCCATCCTGGACTCTGAGACTCACTAACTTCTCTCTACAGTCCAAAGTAGCACTATATGCAGATAGCCAATCCATCCCTAGAATGACATCAAAATCTGTCAAGTCTAGAACCACAAGGTCAGCTGGAAGGCATCTACCCTCAATAAACACTGGACTGAAACGACAGACTGACACTGCCACTGATGGGTCACATCTAGGTCCACTGACCCAGAGAGGATACTCTAACTCAGAACTGATCAAACCCAATCTCTCGATGGCTCTCGAAGCAATAAAGGAATGAGAAGCACCGGGGTCCATCAAAGCATACACATCTGAACACCCAATGATGAGATTACCTGACACCACTGTGTTCAACGTGTTAGCCTCCTCCTGTGTCACTGTGAAAATCCGTGCTGGGGCTATCGGATTTCCACCTCGGGAACCTGCTGCTGAAGTAGAGGCTACCCCTCTCCCTCTACCTCTGCCACTAGTCTGAGGCATGACTGGAGCTGCTGGCCGTACAACTGGCTGTACCACACCGCCTGAACTCATCTGCTGGGATGGTGCAAAAGTCATCTGCGGACAATCCCGAGCAATATGCCCTTCCTGTCCACATCGAAAACAAGCTGTAGATCCCAACCGACAAACTCCTCCATGTGGTTTTCCGCATCGTCTGCAGACTGGAGCTGTGCCAGAGCTTGAGCCACTACCTATGCCCAGACCTGACTTGACTTTACTCCAGAACTTACTCTTTGTTCCTTTTGCTCTATCCCATCTTTTACTGCTTGGTGTGGGGACTTTAGAACCCGAAGCCTGTGCCTTTAACTGTTTCTGAATCTTGGCACTAGCTTCCATTTTCCTGGCTGCGTCTATTATGGTATGGAAACTCTCCTTTTCTGCTAGAAGAATCAAGGAAGCATACCTGGGATGCAGTCTCATAGTATATCTCCTTGCTTTCTTCTGATCAGTATCATAGGCTTGACCCACGTACTGAAGCAAATCCAGGAACTTATCTGTGAATTCATCAACACTCATTTCATCTGTCTGTCGCAACTGTTCAAATTCAATTACTTTCATTTCCCTCGAACTGTCAGGAAAAGCCCACCCTGCAAACTCATTGGCAAACTCTTCCCATGACATACTGTCCATTCTAGGCTCCACATAATGCTTAAACCATTCTCTGGCTTTCTTGCATTTTATTGTGAAACCTGCCATCTCAATGGCTCTCCTATCATCTGCTCCCAATTCACTGGTGATCATCCTAACTGCTCTGAGGTAATCAAATGGATCATCTCCCGTATTATATTTCGGGGCATCCAATTTCAAATACTCCGTCATTTGGACTTTACCTCCAGAGGAGCTAGGTTCATGTCTGTCACCAACAGGGACTACTGGTTCTGTTTGTGGTGGTGGAGGTGCTGGTTCATTTATTTCTGGGTGTGCTGCACTTGGATGCATAGGGGAAGATGGATACATAGGATATGGTGGATATGATGGGTAATAGTGAGGATATGGCATATATGGCATGTATGTAGGATATGGGTCAAATCTAGAGTACTCCGACATTCCCTCCATCGGATACTCTGGCTCCTGAAACAAGGATGGATAACCAAATCCTGAGGCCTGACCACCTCCCATAGATTCTCCCATACCTTCCTCAAAACTGCCTATACCCATGCTGTCATCTCTAGACTGATCATCCCTCCTTTCCTCTGATCTTCCTCCCCCCCTAGCTGTTCCTCTTCTGCTCTCGTCGACAGACCTTCTCGGGTCTATTGACGTACCTTCCCTGCTAGATCTCTGAGACCTTGCCCTTGGCAATGCAGGAGGACGGGCAGCTGGTCTCTCATTCTCTGGTGGGACTCCAGTCAATCGAGCTGATCGACGAGTTCCTCGCATCTTTACTCTGGAAACACCACATATAACATACCACTTTAGCACATAAACATCACATATCAAACAGACACATACAACACTCATGGCATAGCATAGCAGATAGGACTCAAGACCCTATCCTAGTGGACATGATTTCCTATTGTGCTTGACCACTTCTAACCTATCTGAGCCCAACACTGTCTCTATAGGTCCGATCATATGAACCTAGGGCTCTGATACCAATCTGTAACGACCCCAAAAAGGACCGTCACCGGCGCTAGGATTCAGGTCGGCTTAAGGCCGCCAGAACCCATAGCAAGCCTGCTATACTTTCTGTGTACCTGTAAACCTCATACATGATCATACATATTCTGTGAAAATAAAACTCTTTTCTGAATAAGGCTTAACCTGTGCATGCACTATCTCTGTACTCTGTACTCATGTACTCTGTACTCTGTATCCCTGACTAGAGCTTGCTCTAGATGGGCTATCTCATACCTGTTAAGCCTGGTTTTCACATACAGGAAAACATATATACATATACAGATCATGTACAAAACATACATCACTAGGTCACTAGGTCAAGCAACAACTATTACATCTCTTTAAATTACATGTCCACTCTAAGCTATTACAGATCTCTTTACTTTTCCTGTACTCTGCTGGACTGTCCCTGTACACTGTACACTGAACCTGCAAAACTGGGGTTAAGGGAGTGGGATGAGCTCTATAGCCCAGTGAGTAGAACAGTAAAACATCTCAATAAAATATGATCTCATGAAATGCACCATATCACAGACAAGCCACATCACGAGTAAACCTGTCACCACATAGTCCCAGTAACTCTGTGCCAGGGCGTAGAATCGAGCACCTGGTCTTCCTGTCATATATGTATATGTGTATATAACACCTGTGAACTTACCATTGCCAGGGCGTAGTCAAAGGCTCCTGGACTTTGCTATATACCTGCCAGGGCGTAGTCAAAGGCTCCTGGACTTCACTATACGTGCCAGGGCGTAGTCAAAGGCTCCTGGACTTCCTGTCTGAGACTATTGGATCATTCAGCATTTACTCACATCATCAAATAACAATGCAATGCAACATCTTCGTGGATACTAATGCAATCACCCTATGGCATAAACATGATGCATGAGATATGCTAAAAGCAGTTTGTGGTTCAATTACAAGTCATAAGTTTAGTTCCACTCACCTCCGGCTATCTGGACTGACTGACTCTGCAGGCTCTGAAACTCTGGAGCAGTACTCACTGCTGCTCTCTCTGGTTCCTCTGGTCTGTACCTATACAGATAGACTCACATGAGGGACCAAACAAGCTTATCAATACCTCTATTAAACTCCCCAAGAATCCCCTGAAACTCACTTAACTAGCCATGCAAAGCATGCAAAAGAAAAGCTGGACAGGACACTTTCGGCGGCAGGTTCGGCGGCCGAATGTCCTCTCCAGAGACGAAACTCAAGCACCTTCGGCGGCACCTTCGGCGGCCGAATCCCCCAAACAGAGCCGAACATGCAAAAACACTCGGGGGCAAGCTGTGGCAACTAAGCTACCATGCAGGAGGTTCGGCGGCCGAATAAACTTTCGGCTGCCGAACCTGAGTTCATCCAGAACTCAGCTTCAACGGCAAACCATCTCCTTCTTTCCTTCAACTTCTCAAACCATGCAAACGTCACCTCCTCAACATACATATACTCATGTATATGATCACAGGGGTCCAAGACTAGCTAATAACCCCAAACAACAAAACAAACATAACACATAAACATATATACATGCATACCTCATCCAAAACACTACTTCTCACTTAAACATGCATCTCTCTCCCTTAACTTCCATAAAACCTTCAGAAAACTTAAAAACATGTTCAAGAGCATCACTTACCTCCTGTAACACGAAGATGAATACTCTGAACAAGAAAAACGGACCAACTCTCCTCAAACTCTCAACCTCTCACAAACTTAGCTTTTGCTTCAAACCATTCAAAACTTGGTAACTGAGCAAACTCCTGCATGAGCTGCTCAAAACACTTGCAGATGAGTCATAGAAGACGTGGCTAATTCATGGCAAGAATCTGAGGCCAACATCTGTCAAAAGCCATGACTCAGCTGGCTGGCCAACTCATCGTCGGCTGCCCAATCACATGCAAGACCATGCAACATTCGGGGGCCAAACTTGAAAGCCGAACATGGAGTACTTTCGGCGGCCGAACTTACTTTCGGCGGCCGAACTTGGCTCAACTGCCTTAGGTCATTTCAACTCAAAACTCACTTCCCTTAACCTTAAAACATTTAAACACATCATAACCCTTAGTAACACATAACTCCTACCCGTAGATAGAATCCCAACACCCCGGATTCCACCAGATAATAGGAATTCCGGTGCCGGATTCTAGCCGGGTATTACAAGGTTAGAATTAGGTTTCTCTATTTTTTGAAGTAGTTAACAGTTAAAAAGTGAAGAACCCCAAGGACATTCCTTGGCAACTTGTTAACTAGTGTTTGATCAGCAAACATTTCTTAATCAAATTAAACTTAAGAAGGAATTTGGTTGTGTAAAGCGTCTTCCACAACCTAAACTAATTTATTGAAATAAATAGAAGAATCAAAGTATCAATGATCAATTTCAAACTGAAATGGATCCTATGCTTCAACTAGAGTCTTTTTATTATTAATTTACTCATCTTTTAATCATTGCTTACTTTTACTACTTTAGTTTTAATCTTAGTTTATCATCATCAAAAATCTCCCCCTTTATTTTAATTTTATTAATTTGCTCAAGTCATTGTTAGGAAAGTTCTTAGTGTCAAATCCTTATGGATTCAAACCTATTGCCACTATCTACAGTTCTTAAATGTTGATTTCTAATAGGTTTATATTTTACGGCTTCGATAACCACTATCAGTGTAATACCCGGCAGATTCAGACATCGGAATTTCTACCGTTCGGTGGAATTCGAGGATGTCAGAGGGGTCTAGACGGGTAAGAGAAGGTTTTCTACATTCTTTGTAAGTAGTTTAAAGAGTTAGAATGGAATAGGAGTGAGGTTTGAAAAGAAAAGGCTTAGGGGACAAAGGCCAGGTTCGGCCGCCGAAGGTAAGTTCGGCCGCCGAAAGTGCCCAATGTTCGGCCCCCGAAGTTCATGTTCGGCCCCCGAATGTTGCATGGTTTTGCATGCGATTCGGCAGCCGAAGCTGAGCTGGTCAGCTAGCTATTGTGCACTCCTCAGCCAGGGATTTGGACAGGTGTTGCCGCCAGATCATGGCTGGAGATGAGGCCACGTCTCCCATGACTCATCTGCAAGCGTTTATCAGCTTATGCAGAGGGTTGGTTGTGTCTAATGTGTTGAACGTCTTTGAGACAAAAAGGGAGAGCTTTGGTGGGTTAGGGAAGAAGAAGAGGTGTTGGTGCATAGCTGTGAGTTCAGATTGTTTAGCTTCTGTTGTCCACCGGTAAGGGAAGCTTTGAACTTGTTGTTAATGGTTTATAACAGCTTTTCAAGAGGTTAAGGGTAGAGTTGCATGTTTAGGTTTTAGAGTTTAGTTTTGATGTTTTAATGGTGAAAGCATGATTATGTGTTGTGTTAGTTGTTTTGTTGGGGTTAATAGGTAGTTTGGGACCCCTTTGTGCATATACCAGAGTATATGTGAGTGAAGACGCTGAGTTATGCATATTAGAGTGTGTTGGAGAAGTTGTGCATGAGAGGAAGCAAGGTTCTGCCTGCTGGAGAACCCAGCTTCGGCCGCCGAAGTGAAGATTCGGCTGCCGAACCTCTTGTGGAGGTAGTTTCGGCTGCCTAAGGTTGCCTCCGAAAGAATGGACTTTCGGATCTGTCATGCACATTCGGCCGCCGAAGGTGCCGCCGAACATGCATGAGTTTCGGCTCTGGAGAGGACATTCGGCCGCCGAACCTGCTGCCGAATGTGTTCTGTCCAGCCTTCTTTTACATGTGTTATGTGATTATTTTCAGAGGTTTAGAGGGGATTATGGGGAATTGTTTAGAGTTATTCAAAGTATGTGTGACACCTCATTCGAGTCCATTTGTGTAGGATTGGACCCGAGAGTTCGAGGAGGTCATCAGAATTAGAAATATCAGAGTCAGTACAGTATCTGCCAGAGGAGCAGAGGTGAGTGGAACTAAACGAAATATTTTATCTTGAGAAATGACACGATTCTAGCATGATCCATGCATCATAACCTGCCATGTTATGTATTAGGTTGTATTGCATTAGACTTCACGACGATGATGCATTGCATATACGTTGTTGTTTATGTGGATGAATGTTGGATGATCCTTAGCCCTTGACAAAGAGCAGATACAGATATATGGCATGAGATAGCCATACCAGGTCGCCCCTGGATAGTCCAGGTCGCTCCTGGTACTATGAGTGAGACAGCTGGGCTGTCAAATCAAAGTTAAGTGTAGACCAGGTGAGACCTCGTCTCCTTGGCACAGTTGGTCATGTTATGATCTCAGAGCGATAAGTGAAGACCAGGTGATGACATAGTCTCCTTGGCACAGTTGGCATTATTATAACATGTAGTTAAGGGTTATTGGTGACAAATTCATCCTTGAGATGATATGTTTGTGATGTGATGCATTTCATGAGAACATGTAATTAATGAATTGTTTTATTGTTCCTCCTCACTGGGCTGTAGTAGCTCATCCCACTCCCTTAACCCCAGTTTTGCAGGTTCTGTGATTCCTATGGGAAGTTAAAGTCAGCAAGAGTACAGAGGACAGTTATGCATGACTGAATGTTGTAATAGTATAGTGGACATGATGTAACTTAAAGAATCGTTGTAATGAAATAGATCGATATATACTGTCAGATACAGGATAGACTGATGTTTTCCCCTAGTGTCACTGCTATAGTGTGATGTATGATTCATCCCTTGTACACAATCCTGTTTTACGTTTCTTGATGAGAAATGTGTGAGTTAGGCTTAACGTATTGGCTTCGATGAGATACCAGTGGGATGTGTTACAGATTGTGTTAATCCCTGGACCACAGCAGATAGTAGTCCCTGGTACAGGCCCTGAGGGCCATTTCAGATTGATATATCTGAGTAGCAGTGGTTAAGTCTACAAAGTTGTACAGGATTGTGAGTATTGTTTTGTATTATGAATGGGATTTATCAGGTACACAGAGAGTATAGTCGGCTTGCTACGGGTCCCGGCGGCCTTAAGCCGATCTGGATCCTAGTGCCAGTGATGGTTCGGACCGTTACTGAGGGGTACCGGTTTCCGGGTCGTTACAGATTGGTATCAGAGCATAGGGCCTCTAGAGTACGATGTGCTGAGTCAGTATACTCAGAGATCAGAGATATCTCACATCGGAAAGAGGTTAAGATGTTAGAATTTTAGATCTTTTGAGTACGGTGTGTTGAGCGAAGATGCTCAAGGATTAGCTTCCCACATCGGAAAGAGGTGTAGTCTTGTATAGTAGGGAAAGCATAATAGGTAAACGCATGTCCACTAGGATAGGATGTGGAGTCCTGTCTTGCATGATGATGTGAAATGATGAGCTACATGTGCTAGGAATATGTTTGCTATGTGCTGAGGATTCATGTGTTCTCACATGGATCATTTGATGATATTTTTGTGTGCTGTTGTGCTTTCAGAGGCAGGATGAGAGGAACTCGTCGATCTGCGAGATTGATTGGAGCTCCGCCGGAGAATGAGGACATGGATGTCCATCTCCCTATTCTGCAAAGGGCAACAGCAGATAGCTTAAGTAGAGCAGGTACATCAAGGGACCCTAGAAGGTCTATTGAGGAGAGTAGAAGGGGAGTTGTCCAGAGTGGTATGTCAGGGCTTATGAGAGAAAGAGAGAAGGATGACCAGAGTAGAGAGGGCGGCTTTGGTATGAGCGGATTAGGAGGAGATATGGGTGAGTCCCAAGGAGGCACTCAGGCCTCGAGGTTTGTTCCACCTCAGTATCCACCCTACCAGTGGGGGACAGAGTACCCGATGAGAGGTACATCAGAGTTGCCTAGATATCACCCATATCCCACCTTTATGCCCTATCCTCCCTTTTATCCGCCATATCCACCATCATATCCACAGTATACCATGTTTCCACCCTTCTTTTGCTACCCAAGGTCAGTAAACCCTAACCCAGGGCAAGTTGCACCTCCTCCACCACCAGTAGAACCAGTAGCCCCAGTTATCCAAACACCTAAGCTTAGTTCACCTGGAGAAAGTATGGTGCAGCTGACAGATTATTTGAGGTTAGATGTTCCCCAATTTGAGACTGGTGATGACCCTGGTGAGTATCTTAGAATGGTCAAGATGATAACTGATGAGTTGGGCGTCAGTGAGAGTAGAGCCATCCAGATGGCAGGGATCACAGTGAAATGTGAAAAGACAAGGGCATGGTTTAACCAGTATGTGTACCCGAGGGTAGAAAGCTTATCCTGGGAACAATTTGCTATAGAGTTTGTAGGATGGGCTTGTCCAGATAGCTCAAGGGAGCATAAAGAGAGTGACTGTGAGCAGCCAGGGCAGACAGAAAACATGAGTGTAGAAAAGGACCCAGAGAATAGTGATCGTTTCCCTTTGGGTAAGGCTGCTGCAACGAATAAAAAGAAAGTGAGAGGCCTGAAAGGGTCAAAGAAAAGAGAGTTCTGGAATAGGGTACAGTTAGGCATGGGTTGTTGTGAGGGATCAAGTTCTGGTTTGCATAGCTCTACATGTCCGAGGTGCGGTAGGCCGCACAAGGGAGTCTGTCTAGTAGGGACAACAGCATGTTTCAGGTGCGGACAAGAGGGGCACATAGCACGTGAGTGTTCCACCGCCACTTTGCTAACACAGTCCCAGCAGACAGTCTCAGACAGAGTAGCTCAGTCAGAAGCTCTAGCCATGGCGCAGGACAGAGGCAGAAGGAGCGGGATCACTCCTTCTTCCACAGGTTCCCCAGGTGAAGGTCCATTAGTGCCAGCACGGATCTTCGCTTTGACGCAGCAGGAGACTGACACATCGAACATGGCGGTGACAGGTACTTTTCACTTCCATATGTTTTGATGTGTTTGTTCATAGTATGGGTTTGATAACTTCTGGGATTAGAATGTCCTCTTTGGGTCAATAGACTCAAGTGTGATCCGTCAGTGGCAGAGTTAGTCTGCCAATAGAGTTGAGTGCCAGTTGTGAGTAGGTGCCTTCCAGCTGACCTAGTGGTTCTAGAGTGACTGATTGATGTCATTCTAGGGGTGGATGGGCTAGCTACTCATCGTACTGCCTTAGATAGCAGAGGCAGAGTAGTCAGGCGTTGAGACCAGGATGGATGGATCACAGGTAATGTGTGAGGGGACAAAGTAGAGATGCCTAGAAGTTTGCTATCAGCCCTATAGGCTCTTACGCTGTTTAGGAAAGGTTATCGCAGGTTTCTTGCTTGTGTCAGAGAACAGCGTAGTTAGTCAGATTAGAAGGGGAACAGTTGTAGTGTCCACAGCCAGAGACAAGTTGTCGATAGGACCTAGACAAGTCATCAGGTGTACCACCCGCTAAACGTAGAAAGTGCGAACGACGAATGGTAAAGATTGCACTACCAGAGTGCGAGAGAGGAAAAGCCAAATGAGTAATAGCGAGCTAGTGAACCAGGAAAAGATATTCGAAAGTGGTGCTATTAGATGCTTGTTATCCAGTTATAGGGAGAGTGATCTATCATCTCCGAGTACAGCCCTCAAAGATAAGAAATAAGTCAAAGAACAGAGTAAGAAAAGCATGAGAGTAAGAGAAAGTAAGTGTCATAGATCAGAATAACAAAACAAAAGAAAGAAAAAGAATACGCAAACGAGAATGAATAGAGAAAGAAAGAGTAAGACTACGGGTCAGTTCAGGAGGAGCTTTCAGTTTACTCTGGGATTCGGTGGTACTTGAGGCAGAGGAAAGGGTTAGCCTTTTCATTAGTACGTTCCCGAGAGAAGGTCCTAGTTTGGATCTTCACTCTGACTCCGTAGGAAACTATCACATCGAACACAGTGACGTCAGGTATGTTCACTTGTAGATGTTCGGATGTGTGTGTTGGTTGTTTTGACCCCGTGTGTTTCTACTTTCTTGTGACTTAGTGAGCTGTTACTCGAGTGGGTTGGATGCCTTCTAGGCTTTGTTTTCTCTGGGTTAGTGGACCCGAGTATGATCCATCTGAGGCAGAGTCCGTTAGTCAGAGCAGTTTAGCGGTTAGAGTGAGTAGAGACTATCCAGCTGACCTTATGGTTCTAGAGGTGACCAGTTGATGTCATTCTAGGGCGGATTGGCTACTTACTCATTGTACTATTTGTGTCTGTATCTGTAGAGACAAGGTCATAGAGTTCAGAGGCTAAGATGGATCAGAGATAGTCCTTGAAAGGGACAGAGTATAGGTGCCTAGAGGTTTGATGTCAGCCCAGGAGGCTCAACGGTACACAGGAAAGGGTATCAGAAGGGTCTAACTCCTGTGAGCGAGTGTAGGAGTCAGATCAGGGAATCAGCCTCACCGCCCATTGCTAGTGAGTTCTAGATGGTTGTCCCAGACGAACTGTCAGGTTTTCCATCTGTCAGGGAATCAGAGTTTGGAATAGGAGTGGTGTCTGGACGCGGAACCATTTCTTTCCTTCTTTCCTTCTACCCTACAGCATGGCACCTGCAAAGAGAGTATAGTAGAGAGCATAGTCAGCATAATATAGAGAAGCTTGGTAGAGAAAGGTTATCCGACCTAGTACCTCACCCTACAAGGTTCCAGTGTTGGTGTGAGAAACGAAGGATGACACCGTGAGATTTTGTAACGACTGTGAGCAGTTACACAAAATCACTACCAAGGACAGGTGTTCCCACGCAGGAGTCATAGTTTGTGGAGACAGCGAGTAGAAGCTGCTGATTCTCCATGATAGATCTAAGCGTGAGAGAGAGTCCAAAAAAAAAAAAAAAAAAAGCCAGTATAGTAAAGAAGAAAAAAGGCGGGCAAGGATCAGAGTGCGCAGCAAAAGCGTAGAATCGTTCAGAAAACAGAGAAGCATGCCCAGTAGCTACTCAATGTAGTAGTAGCTAGAGAACATGGCCTGAAGGCCAAGATCAGGGCATGTCTATTCCCTTGTGTTGTGTCACAAGTAGAGTGAGTGAGCGCAGCATATCCTGAGAGTCATTGCTCCTCGGACCGGAGTGAGTACAAGGAAACTAAGGGTAAAGATCTAGTGTAGTGAGAAAGCAAAGACGAACCAAAGAGAAAAAGAAAGGTAGCAGTCCGTATAAAGTATGGACACAGATGACGCAGATAAAAATCCACAGAGTCAGAAAGTATGGCGAACCCGGGAGTATGTACTCCAGTGGTATCGGTGTCGCTTCTTAGAGGAAGGTGGTAGGCTTTCCTTATTTACTTGTGTGTATATGTGTTTGTTGTGTGAACATTCGAGGACGAATGTACTTTAAGGGGGGAAGAATGTAATACCCGGCAGATTCAGACATCGGAATTTCTACCGTTCGGTGGAATTCGAGGATGTCAGAGGGGTCTAGACGGGTAAGAGAAGGTTTTCTACATTCTTTGTAAGTAGTTTAAAGAGTTAGAATGGAATAGGAGTGAGGTTTGAAAAGAAAAGGCTTAGGGGACAAAGGCCAGGTTCGGCCGCCGAAGGTAAGTTCGGCCGCCGAAAGTGCCCAATGTTCGGCCCCCGAAGTTCATGTTCGGCCCCCGAATGTTGCATGGTTTTGCATGCGATTCGGCAGCCGAAGCTGAGCTGGTCAGCTAGCTATTGTGCACTCCTCAGCCAGGGATTTGGACAGGTGTTGCCGCCAGATCATGGCTGGAGATGAGGCCACGTCTCCCATGACTCATCTGCAAGCGTTTATCAGCTTATACAGAGGGTTGGTTGTGTCTAATGTGTTGAACGTCTTTGAGACAAAAAGGGAGAGCTTTGGTGGGTTAGGGAAGAAGAAGAGGTGTTGGTGCATAGCTGTGAGTTCAGATTGTTTAGCTTCTGTTGTCCACCGGTAAGGGAAGCTTTGAACTTGTTGTTAATGGTTTATAACAGCTTTTCAAGAGGTTAAGGGTAGAGTTGCATGTTTAGGTTTTAGAGTTTAGTTTTGATGTTTTAATGGTGAAAGCATGATTATGTGTTGTGTTAGTTGTTTTGTTGGGGTTAATAGGTAGTTTGGGACCCCTTTGTGCATATACCAGAATATATGTGAGTGAAGACGCTGAGTTATGCATATTAGAGTGTGTTGGAGAAGTTGTGCATGAGAGGAAGCAAGGTTCTGCCTGCTGGAGAACCCAGCTTCGGCCGCCGAAGTGAAGATTCGGCTGCCGAACCTCTTGTGGAGGTAGTTTCGGCTGCCTAAGGTTGCCTCCGAAAGAATGGACTTTCGGATCTGTCATGCACATTCGGCCGCCGAAGGTGCCGCCGAACATGCATGAGTTTCGGCTCTGGAGAGGACATTCGGCCGCCGAACCTGCTGCCGAATGTGTTCTGTCCAGCCTTCTTTTACATGTGTTATGTGATTATTTTCAGAGGTTTAGAGGGGATTATGGGGAATTGTTTAGAGTTATTCAAAGTATGTGTGACACCTCATTCGAGTCCATTTGTGTAGGATTGGACCCGAGAGTTCGAGGAGGTCATCAGAATTAGAAATATCAGAGTCAGTACAGTATCTGCCAGAGGAGCAGAGGTGAGTGGAACTAAACGAAATATTTTATCTTGAGAAATGACACGATTCTAGCATGATCCATGCATCATAACCTGCCATGTTATGTATTAGGTTGTATTGCATTAGACTTCACGACGATGATGCATTGCATATACGTTGTTGTTTATGTGGATGAATGTTGGATGATCCTTAGCCCTTGACAGAGAGCAGATACAGATATATGGCATGAGATAGCCATACCAGGTCGCCCCTGGATAGTCCAGGTCGCTCCTGGTACTATGAGTGAGACAGCTGGGCTGTCAAATCAAAGTTAAGTGTAGACCAGGTGAGACCTCGTCTCCTTGGCACAGTTGGTCATGTTATGATCTCAGAGCGATAAGTGAAGACCAGGTGATGACATAGTCTCCTTGGCACAGTTGGCATTATTATAACATGTAGTTAAGGGTTATTGGTGACAAATTCATCCTTGAGATGATATGTTTGTGATGTGATGCATTTCATGAGAACATGTAATTAATGAATTGTTTTATTGTTCCTCCTCACTGGGCTGTAGTAGCTCATCCCACTCCCTTAACCCCAGTTTTGCAGGTTCTGTGATTCCTATGGGAAGTTAAAGTCAGCAAGAGTACAGAGGACAGTTA
This sequence comes from Manihot esculenta, assembly GCF_001659605.2. Lineage (NCBI taxonomy): Eukaryota > Viridiplantae > Streptophyta > Magnoliopsida > Malpighiales > Euphorbiaceae > Manihot > Manihot esculenta. Next base: position 13,310,293 of record NC_035176.2, on the reverse strand, counting down.
TGCATGACTGAATGTTGTAATAGTATAGTGGACATGATGTAACTTAAAGAATCGTTGTAATGAAATAGATCGATATATACTGTCAGATACAGGATAGACTGATGCTTTCCCCTAGTGTCACTGCTATAGTGTGATGTATGATTCATCCCTTGTACACAATCCTGTTTTACGTTTCTTGATGAGAAATGTGTGAGTTAGGCTTAACGTATTGGCTTCGATGAGATACCAGTGGGATGTGTTACAGATTGTGTTAATCCCTGGACCACAGCAGATAGTAGTCCCTGGTACAGGCCCTGAGGGCCATTTCAGATTGATATATCTGAGTAGCAGTGGTTAAGTCTACAAAGTTGTACAGGATTGTGAGTATTGTTTTGTATTATGAATGGGATTTATCAGGTACACAGAGAGTATAGTCGGCTTGCTACGGGTCCCGGCGGCCTTAAGCCGATCTGGATCCTAGTGCCAGTGATGGTTCGGACCGTTACTGAGGGGTACCGGTTTCCGGGTCGTTACAATCAGTATGCAGGTGATAAATCTAGATTAAATATTATAGCAAATTGGATAAAATTTAGAATAGAACCCGGGCTTAGATTTTGGTACTATTTCTGAGCCAAATCTATGAGTGTGGATGGAAATACTCGGCACAACACAAAATAATTAACATCTTAAAGCTTCATCATTCTTTTGAAAATTGCCAGATGACTCCTGAGGTCTGCTATTCTGTCATATTTATCCAAACTTGACAGCTTGAATTTGGTAGGGAAGGTCTCTACAAGGATTTCCTCTAATAGGAGCAAGGAATCGTCAACGCCATTGTAACGACCAGAAATCGGACCGCCACCGGCGCTAGGATCCAGGTCGACTTAAGGTCGCCGGGACCCGTACCAAGCCTAACATACAACCTGTCATACCTGATAAATCCCATACATGATCAACATTTACATAAAATTTCAAACTTTTTCATTCACCAAGCTCAACCTGTGCATACACTAAACATTAAACATACAAATCTCATACTAGAGCCCTCAGCAAATGCTCTAGTTGGATCAACATAACATATGCCAAGCTTGGTTTAACATCATTTAACATTAAAACATTAACAAAAGATCATGTATAACAGGGGATTCTCATACATTAGGGCCAAGCACAATACTAATCCTTAATACATCATTCTATACTATATTACATTACATCATTTTACAATTCATGTCCACAACTAACTATTACATAGACATAACTTCAACCTGGGGGACTCCTCGGTCTATCCCGAACCTGCAAACCTGGGGGTTAAGGGAAAGGGGTGAGATACTAGAGCCCAATGAGCAGAATAGTAAAATATTAAATTTAAAACATATGCTTTTCATGGAATGCATCACGTCACAAACAAATCACATCAAGGATGGACTTGTCACCAATAGCCCTCTACATAATCCAATCATGCCAGGGGCATAGTGCAGGCCACACTTGGTCTTTCTCTTACACATAACATAACATACATATCCAATCGTGCCGAGGGCATAGTGCAGGCCACACCTGGTCTTTCCATATCATATCACATCATATCAAGGATTAATGGGTCATCAACATCCATCCACATCAACATCATAATATGCAATGCAATATATTCGTGGATTCTAATGCAAACAACCTAGTAAACAACATGATATTCATGATGCATGAACATGCTCAAAACTGATTTAATTTGATACATAGAGATCCATTCTACTCACCTCAGGCTGACTCTGAGAAGACTCTGAAGCAGCTATCTTACTGGTGGGGTCCTCGGTTCCTCGGGTCCGAACCTACACAGGTGGACTCAAATGAGGGACCAAACATACACTAACATAACTCTAAACATCTCCCCAAATACCCCCCCTAAAACATCATAAAACAATCCTAGAAATCATGCAAAGGAAGGCTAAACAGGGCACTTTCGGCGGCAAGTTCGGCGGCCGAAAGTCCCTCCAGAGCCGAAACTCAGCCACTTTCGGCGGCACCTTCGGCGGCCGAAAGTCCCTTCCAGAGACGAAACTCATGCACCTTCGGCGGCACCTTCGGCGGCCAAAACTCCCCTCCAGAGTCGAAAGTCCAACTTTCGGGGGCAGGGTTCGGCAGCCAAAAGCTTGCCTCCACAGGCAGGTTCGGCGGCCGAAAGTGCCTTCGGCTGCCGAACCTGAGTTCTTCTAGACGTGGCAGAACTCAGCCCTTATGCACATTTTTGCCTCCCAAATCTTTCAAACTCAAACACAATACTCCCAAACATGCATAAACACACTCATAAGCATATAGGGGTCTCAAACTATCCTATACCCCAATAAACATCAACATGGCAACTCATTAATCATGCATTTCGTACTTAACCCATAAAACCCTAACAACTTAAACATGCATTTCTACCCCATAAACCTTCATAAAACTTGTTTAAATCATCGAAGGAGGCGAGGATCGACGCTTACCTCTTGAAGATCGAGAGAAGACGTGACCCAACTTGGAGATTTGGGGAAAACGGGTTCCGGAGGTCTCCAAGCTTCCAAACTTCGATCTTTGCTCAAAAACTTCAAAACCAAGTTAAAACTTGTTAGAAACTTGTAGGATTTGAAGGAAAACCTCAAAACTAACCATGGAAGGGCATGAGCTCACCTTTGCCCGAAAATGGGGGAGAAAACTCGCCCATTTTCGGACATGGGGCCTTTTATAGGTGGCTGGCCAGACCACCTTCGAAAGCCAAAGGTGACTCCAAAACTCCACCAAGTTCGGTGGCCGAACATGAGGTTCGGCGGCCAAACATGAGGTTCGGCGGCAGAACCTGGATTTTCCTCCATGGTGTTTTTCTTTCAAAACTCAATTTCTTTCATACTTAAAACCTTGAACACATGTAAAAATATTTTAGAAAAACATATTCTTACCCTTCTAGAGAGTTTCGATATTCGAGATTCCACCGGACGGTAGGAATCCCGATGCTGAAGTCTAGCCGGGTATTACAGCCATAGTACTCTTCTTGCTCCTTCAGGTACCTTTGCATAGTTCAAACCAATTTCCAATCAACATCCTTTGGAGCCTCGTCCGATGAATCTTCATCCTCTAGCTTGGCCTTCTCTTTGGACTGCATTTGGTTTGCTTTCATCGGAGCCCTTGGGGCCTCGATGGAAGCCTCCTCCCTTATTCTGGGAGCTATAAATGAAGCCTCCTCCCGAGCTTTATATTACTTGAGCATGGCCTGCAATCTTTTGATGTATTGGAGCATTTGCTTGTTATGTAGATTGTTGAGGTCTGCCTCATTGACCATAGAGGGTGTGTTTTATCCACTACTATGGGTAGAAGAAATGATGACCCTCTTGTTGGCAACAGACTTAGTAGCAACTCGTGCATTGTTAGCCATTTAGAGAATAAAAGAAAAGAAAAGTATCTTTTAAGAGAAAGCGAATAGGAAATCATATTTAATCCAAACGAACAGGAGGAATTCAATGGATATTCCTAGCAACAGAACCAAATGATGTGGCTAGAAATAGAACTGAACTGCAATTGATCAATCTGCAAAAGAGAAGATGTGAGGTGGTTTGCATCTAGGGACAGCTACTATAATGCTTAAGTCAGTAAATTGATAGAATGGATGAATATAAGAATTGCTTTGAACTTTAAATCGATGTGTAAGAATGCATACCTTGATCTCTATACATATTTACTTTTATACTATAAGAAGATGGAGTTGGTTATTGAATCTCCTGAAAATCCGACTGATACCAGCTAGTGGATAGGGGATCCCGCATTTGTAAGTATAGTGGAGATCTGCTAGATTACATTCACTAACAGTAACTTTTCATGAACACTCGACTTGTTTAGGAGAGGGCGAGTCTTGGTGAAGAACTAAACACTATGATATCCTAATCTTCCTTTCTATGGGTGGACATCTGTGACTGTATATCAGTTTATAAAACTCTTACCACATAGGCCTGTCTTATGGTGACAACTCATAATTTACTTTGGGCAATTATTATGTCATGTTAGATATATATATAAATTATTGTGGAATAATGTCAAAAGGAGGTTATATCTCGCAGGTAAGCAATCCAAAAGGTGCAAAGTTTTGAGTCTTGGTAGTATCATTTTATTTATTTTTAAGAACGAATGGCCGATTTGATCTAGATTTTAAATTACTCATTGTAAACCAATTAGGTTTTTGATTCGTCGCTTAAAATCTTGTTTAATTTTAAAACAAGGTTTTGAAACTAAACTAGATTTCTAGTTCTCAAATCAAATACTATTTTATTTAGACACAATATAATATATATTTACACCCATCAATTTTACTAGAAAAATTTTGTGGCAATCTAAATTTTGAAGAGTTCTTATTATATAAGCCTTGTTTGATTCAAAAAAACCCTAATATTCTGGAAAGTATATTTCTCAATAAGTACACTTTCAAAAAATTTACTTGTTAAAAAATATACTTGTATTTGGTATACAAACCAACTTCCTAAAAAGTAAAATTATTCCTAAACAATAATATTCATAATATAATTTTAAATATAATAAATTAAGAAATAAATTATTCAGTTTAATGCATCTTAACTCGGAAAGTGCAACTTATCAAGTTTCACTTAGATAAGTTACTTCCTTTGCATGAGGGAAGTAGTTTTAGAAGTTAACTTAAACAAGAGATTTTTCAACACTTTCTTAGTTTATTTACCTCTAACCAAATAAGACCATACTTAAATTATCGGCCTATTGACTCAAAAAGATAATAACTTTATAGTTTTTCACATTTATAGCTTAAATTTTTAATTTTGAATAAAAAAATTTTAATTTTTGAATTTGTTATAATTGCAGGAATTTTTTAAATTAATTTTACTCATATTTAAATTAACTTAAATGATATGCTATATATTATTGTTTTTATAAGATAAGCAACTTGATTAACTGGAATTAAACCTTGATTAAAATTCTAAACTTTTAATTATATAAAATTTTTAAATTATATAGTTGAAATATTTGATTATCTCATACTATAATAAGAATTTTAATCGATGATTTTAGATAATTAAAGGTTTAAGGTGTCGACTAAAGTTTAATTCAAATTATTCAAGTTAATCAAATTACTTATATTGTGAAAATAATGAAATATGATATACCATGTGTGCTAATTTAAATCTGATCAAAATTAATTTAAAAAGTTACTATAATTATAATAAATTTAAAAATTTCAGATTTTTTAATCTAAAATTAAAAATTTAAATTATAAATATAAAAAATTATAAAGTTGGAGTTTTTTTTTGTCAATAAATGTAAAGTATATAAAAGTGAAATTAAAATAATCTTAGAATATCAATCATATGAAGCATAAATCTTTTAAAATATTTGTAAATTAATTAAAATTAAAAGAGAAATTTTTTTAGTATAAAATATATAGGGCGAGTTTCAATTTTAAACTTTTATGGATGGTATATAATAATGAATGTTATTGAATTATTATCTGTTAACGATAAAATTAGCTAATAATTTAAGTCTTATGGATTTTTTTGTTCATACTACTTTATATTAAGATTTCAAAATCATTTTGATTCACATCTTTGAACTGTTAAAGTGTGGATATTTTTAAATTTTAGAATATCAACTTATTTTTTATTAAATTTTAGGTGCAAATATATATTTAATCATTTTATTTATATTTTAAGGTAGAATATATATTTGCACTCAAACTTAATCTGATGGTAAGTGTATTTAAGTAAATCTGAGAAGTCTCGTATTATACTCCTCCAATTCCCAATTTTCAATTAAAAAAAAAATGGAATATATATTTAATTATTATATTTATAGTTTTGACATTTATAAAATAGATTTAGTTGACTCATATTAAACATCAACTAATTACATTGGCAATGTCTATTTATGCTCTGAACTATGAAGCATTCAACAGAAAGAATTTCAATATAGGAAAACTGAAAAACAATAATAAATAAATAAATAATACAAAGAGATCTCATATTATTTCCTAGATTTCGGATATTTTGGTCATGTGAGGCATGTTTTCTGATTTCTGGGCATTATTAGCTAAGCTTATTAAGACAAGAAAAACAAAAATAAAAAATTTGTCTAAGGTCATGCAGATTGCACTCTGCCTCATAAATGAAAAATGCAATTAGTGTGATTTCTTTTAGAGATTCTTTTATTATTATTATTATTATTTTTGAGACTTTAATCTTGGGACAATTACAATACCACTAAGCTAAAATTCATTTGCTAGATTCTTAATTATTAATTATGATTTTCTGTTTTGTAATTTTGAGAGTTTAAATTCACAAAAGTTTTAGTTTCAAATTTTTATTTTCTATTTACACCATTTTCTTTATTTATATCTTAATGAATTTTGAGAATTATATGAAATTTAGTATGTAGCCTAGTTCTAATGGGAAACTTGTTGAGTTAATGTTGGAGAAAATTCAAACTCAATAAAAAAACAACACAAAATGTGATTCTATCTGTCTCTCATTCTCACCTCTCGCTCTCATTGATATCTCCTGTTTGCCATGGAGATATTTAAGAATTTTTAATTTAATTGTTTTGGTAACTTGAAAATGCATTAATTTTAAAATAAATAGAAAGTTAATGAAAAATTAATATATAAACATATTCTATTATTAAAAATAAAAATTATTTAGTTATTTTTTGTTTTAATTTATTGAATTTACCTAATTTGAATGAAACAGAATTGTGCTATAATTAGTCGATATGAAAAAAGAAAATATAAGGTGGTTGACGCCTATAACAGCCATTTCAACACTCAAATTAAAATACTAGAAAAAATGGTAAATATAAGGAATTATTTAGAATTTAAAAGTAGTCGCGTAAAAATGTGTACTTTGATATCTGTAATCATTAGGTTTTATACTGAAAATGGTTAATTATAATATTTCCTCAAAATTCCATTGGTATCAACTTATTAATAGAAAATTCCACGATTATAAACATAATAAAGATTTGTTAAATTGTGTTCTCTAACGGTAAATTTCTGTGGAGTCTCGCCCTGCTGTAGAGAGGGCGAGTTTTGACGAAAAGATGATATTTAAAGTATTCGAATCTTTTTTTTTCTTTTGATGGAACCGAATATCATTTAGTTAGACGCTTATCACATAACTCCATTTTTTGAATGCCAACATATGACTTTTTTTTAGTAATTAGGGAATTAGGGTTGGAGGAGTAGAATCTGAGATCTCTCAGATTACTCAGATACACTTATCCCCTTATTAAACCTGTGAGTCCAATTAACTTATTATTTCAATATGTAGAATTATTTATTTTGTGGTAATATATAATTTTTCCAATAAAGATCGAAACTTCATACGCTTTAATTTTCATTTAGAATTATTATTCTTTAAATGAAAAACAACAGTCATTACCAATGATTTTAGATCATCATTTCCAAATTTGATATTAGAGCATTTATTAAAAAATGATAAACTATATATCATTAAAGACTAAAGTTTCATTAAAATCCATATTATCAATTCTAATTGCAATTAAAATTTGGTTAAAATCCATGATGATTGGTAAAAATCATACCTACTTTTGTCTCCTACTTGAAATATCCACATTCCCTTTTTGAAACACATTAGACCCACTCATTGGGTTTGGAGTCAATTACAAGCAAAGAAGCTTTGTTTGTTTCAAATTCTTAAAGATGAAGCATCAATCAAATCAACCTTGCCGCACATCACCAAATAAGAATACAAGCATAAATTATTTTCTGTTATAATTTCTGTTTCTCCATTAAATTACTCCACTTTATAATCACCATATTCATTATGTCATCTCCATTATGCTTTAAACAGTAAGTGAATCATAAAGTTTGAGTTTAAAATTTTTATTTATTTATTTTAAAATTTTCACTTTTATAAAGAGAAAAAAATTTCGTTACATAATTCATAGAGGTGAGTATTCAGTTGGTTCGGTTCAAAACTGAACCGAATTGAATAAATCAAAAATTGAAATTTAGTATTTATAAAAATCAAATCAAATCGATTTTAAATAGAAATTGAATCAAACTGAACCGATCTAATTCGATTCGATTTAATTTAGTTTGATCGGTTTGAATTTTTAATAAATTTTTTATTTTTTACACTTTATTTTTAGTATTTTAAAATTTAATTGGAATATTTTAACTTTAATATGATCTAATCTATCTATATTATTTAAAATAATCGATTCGATTCGGTTTTTTCGATCTTTTTATTAAAATCGAACCGAACTGAAATAATTAAAAATTTTAAAATTAAAATTCGAATCGAACTGAAATGAATAAAAAATTGAACTAAAATTTCAAATTAATTCAATTCGATCGATTTTTTGAATTTGAACCGAATAATGCTCACTTCTACTAATTTATAAGTTATTATTGGAAGCAACTTTGTACCTCCTTTAAATACGAAAACGTAACCTAATTCCATTCATATAGGAGAGAAGAAGCCATTTGACAATGCTAGTGACCTCAAGTTGGTGATATTGAGTGCCATTGTGGTGCTAATTTTGGTCAGGAGGACTTTTCAACCTTTTCAAAGGGCATTATGTGAAAAAAAAAAAAAAAAAAAAAAACCAAAAGAAAAAAAAAAGAATTTGAGCAATTTCATCCAAATCTATTAAATATATATACAAACAGGGCGTTTTAAATAATATTAGCTAGTGCTATAAAAATTTCATTTCATGATTAGGAATTATTTAAAAAAAAAAAGAAAGGAATTTACTGAGGTTAATTATCTATATATTAAAATGGATGGCACCCTTAAATTTAGAAGTATATCTATTTGAGTCTCTCTTTTTTCATATAAGAAGAATAAATTCCTTATAATAATTTCTTAATCATACGGACTTAGCTAGAGAAGGAAAAAAAATGGACAAATTGATAACAAAACTAAATGTGAATTTTTGTTTTTGAAGTATATATATATTTGGGATTTCTATATAATGTGGAATTTATTCGATTTTCTGAGTATATTAAATATAAAACTATGAGGAATAATAAGATAAAAAATTAAAAGGAAAATGGAGGATTGATGTTACTTTTTTTTAGGGTTAGGATATCTGCAATTACCTAATCTTCACCATAATTAGATAGATTTGGTGTGTAATTATCAACACTTTCTTTTTTTTCTTAAAAAAATAATTTTTATAAATTAAATGAAACGTTAATCTTTATTATTATTTTTTAAATGGAAATTAGATATTGAGAGTAGAAATTGAGATGTCTTAGATTTATTAAAATATAATTACCATCAAATTAAGTATGTGAGTATTTATTATTTATTTTTTAAATTTTATAAAATATAGGTATTTAATTCTAAATGTTATAATTTATTAAATATTAAAATGAAAAATATTAACTATGACAAAAAATTAAAGAGAATGGAAATTAAATAGTGGAAAACAAAAATATTTTTTTTTACTTACCCTTTTTTATTTAGATAGAGAAAAATAAATTATTAATAAATGAAAGTGAAGTTATTTTATCTCATTTAAAACGATAGATAAATAAAATGATTATAGTTAATTACAATTTTATCTTATATATTAAAATGAAAAAGAAACAACTTTAAATGGTATTTTGTATTAATATATAAAGTACACTTTCCCTCTTTAATTTTGATTTTTTTTTAATTTAAAGAAAAAATACCAACAGAAAAATGAAATTTATTTATTTTTTATTTTTCTATCCCATCCAAACAACTTTTGTAGAAAGATGAGGGCTAAAACGTGCATAATGACATATATGAGGATGAGGTGGATGGCATATGGCTTTTGTGTAGTGAATCAAAAATTAGTTGACCTCCTTTAAATCCAACACTAATTTCACTGTGTTTGGATGTACCTAATTTACAAATCTTTGTCCTATCTAATCTCGTGAATTTTTGTCTGTACTAGCAACTACAAATTGGGAAGTTTTGAACTTCATTTTTTATTTTATTTTTACTCAAAAAACCACATTTATTAATTTATTAATAAAATACAAGTGAATTAACCGATAACAGAAATAAATCTTTATTAAAAGAAAAATTGGAAGACCAATGGGCAGGAATTTTTCCGTTGATATATTAGTGTCCTTGTCATCTTTTATGATTTATCTAGAATGAATAATTTTATAGTAACTGCTTCAAAGTAACACCTTCAATGAAAGATGCTCCGCATTTCAAATTATGAGAAATGTTAGCCTAATTACTTCTTAAGTCATCGTTAAATATTATAATTTTTATTAGACGAAAAATGTTTATTATATTCGTTTCATAATTTTTATTTATTTTTTATTTTTAATTATTTTTAATTATTTTTTATTTTTTAAAAATTATAATAATATATAAATTTATTATTATTTTTTTTATTTTTAAGAAATTTTTTAAAATATTTTTTAATATTTAATAAAATTTAATATATTTAAAATGAGTGTAATTGAAAAAATTAATAAAAAATTATATTTTTCATAAAATAAATAAAAATTATGAAATGAAAAAAAAAATCAACCAATAACCTTGAAAAATATAACTGTAGCTAGCATCTTTTTTAAATTATTCTAAGCAATGTACAGATAAAGTTATTATTATTATTATTATTTTATTATAACAACATTTATTATTTGTTCTTTTAACTTTATAGAATTTATTAAATAATCCTTATATATTTATTTTTCTTACTCTTTAATCCTCTTATTCAATTTAAATCAATATTGCGTTATTTAATATATCTAGTATAATTAATAAATGTGTTCTTCTACTTTTAGAAATCAACACTTTGATTTCTCAATTTTAATTTCATTCAAATCGAAGATAATTGTCTATTAAATCTGTTAAGTTAATAACTTACACATGGTTAAAGGTGAGTCAATAACTTATTCATGGTCAAAGGTGAGAGAATATTATTTATTTCCAAAAGTATCCTTATCCCTCGTCCTCTCAATCTCTTAATTTATCGAGAGACTTCTTTAACAAAATATTCATTCCGTTCTCTTAGAGTTACATCCTCTCAATTCATATTTACCCATAGCCCTTCCTCATTCCTCCTTCCTATAATCCATGATAATGATTATTAAATTCATTTGAGCCTCTCCCTCGTAATAAATCTATAAGGAGATGAGATCGATGTGATTTAGAAGTTGATAAGAGAGATGGGAACGATTTTGTAGATGGAATTCTTTGCTGACAAAGAGGAGCAGAGGTTGACGATGGTGATGGACATGGACAATGTAGATCCACTTGAAAATCTGTTTGCCTCCTTTCTCGATGATTTGCTTCTTCCTTCACAGTTTCATAGTTCCATTCCCTTTTGGATGGACATCGTTTCTCTTTCTTCAAACTTATCCACTTTTGTTTCTTTTCTATTCAAACTCTACTAGTCGATTCTATATGCACCCAGTTTTAGAGTCCCAACACTTAGACGATTCTGCAACATGAGTTAATTAAAAAGCTTCCAATGTGAATGAAATGGGTCAATTTGGGTTGATAAATTGAGATAATGTTTAATCTCTTTTAATCCTTTGGGCATTTAGCATTTGCCGTTGGTGCCGGTGAAAATGGACTACTTGTCGAATTTTCAATTGTTTTTGGTGTCAACAAATTGGTGGTGATGAAGGGAGTTCTTGAAATTCAATATTTTTTTCTCAAATGTCAAAATCGATCAATAATTTGAGTATGTTGATGTTGGAGTAATTTAGAATAATTTGAAGTTAAAGTTCATGTTGGAATGATTGGATTGTCGATGTTCTTGGAATAATTTTGATATATTATGCTCTTGGATTTGGAGAAAAAGGACATGGTGAACATTGAGTGATTATGGTGAAAAGATTAAATATGAAGAACAAGAGGGTAATTTAGTCATTTTATTTTTTAATTAACGAATAATTTTGACAGAAGGACTGTAATTTGGATGGAATTAAAATTGAGAGATCAAAGTGTTTACTTCTAAAAATAAAGGGACAACCGTTAATTATGCTAAATATCATAAATTCAAAAATAATTTTTTTCTTTTTAAATAGAGAATCAAATTATGGTGATTAAAATTAAGATATATTAGGTGAATTATATTCTTTTAGCTATTGAATTAAGTTAAAATTAAATAAATAGTGATATTAAATGAAAAATAAATTCTTTATTATCATCTTATGCAAAACATTTTCTTTTAAAAAAAAAGAAAAAATCGTAGTGATGTTGCAGAGATTAAATTGATGATGTGGCCGGAAAGTAGTTATGCTGCGACTGGTTAGACCTGCAAGGAAGAGTAAGTGAGATGGTAGTGAGTGCTCACAACAGTTACTCTAACGCTCAAGTCCATAAACTAGAGAATAAGGTGAACATAGAACTTGAGAGTAGTTGTGTAAGAGAATTGCATACATCTATCTCTGTGATTCATTCCCTTTTATATTGTAAGACGATAGAGATAAATATGATATTTTTCAATAAACCAGCGGTAATGTGGCTGGCTGTTTGATAATGGATATTGTCTGGTGATGGGAGAAAAATTCCACGATTACAGGCGTAATGGGAATACGCTAAACTGTCCCTGATTAACAGTAATTTCGTATCGGATTCGCCCTGTCGAGGGAAGGGCGAGCCTTTGATGACAAACCGGGTGTTAAGGTATCCGGACCTTCCTTTTCTTGGGCCGTATCTTATTTTCCAGTTATCAGTGTTTCAATTTCGCAGTGACAGCTCATGACTTACTTTGGGCAGTTGTTATATAGCATCAGAGGTCCCCCCCACTAGTCTTTGATTCTTTATATTTGAAGGAGATAGATGTTCTCAAGGTCTGGGACACGTTGCCTCCTAAGATTGGTCTTTGTTGCTCATGCTGTTTTGTCTATCTAGTCCCTCAATGATGACCGTACTGCTTATTGTGCCGCATCTAAAGTTTGCCATCAAAACCGTTTTAAAAAAGCCATTCTTCTTCCCCAAATACCATTTTTACTATCTCCTGTGATCCTTTCCCTTTAGAAAAAACTCGTTCATTACTTTTTTTTCTGCTTATACTCTTTATGATAATTTCTGTTTCCTTTCTACCTTCAGTATGAACATGAATACTTATTTTTCCCTTTCACCCAGTGGGGGGTTCTACCCTAACTCCTCCTCTAATGGTCCAATATGTGCCTCGACCCCTATTGTTCTATTGAGGGAGGCTCCAAAAAGGGAAAGCAGCTTGATTGGTGATACCTTGTCTATCCTCTTGGAGCATGATGTGGATCGTCTCTATGATACCTATCAAATTTTTCAAGAGGCTTTCTGTATCTTTTCTCCTTCTCCATGCGTCCATATAAGTAACTTGATTCTTGCTAAGGATACTATCATGGTCTTCGAGGAGTAGTTGAAGGCAGGTCCCCGATTTCCTATGGAACCATTTTTTGTGGATATCCTTCGATTCCACAAGCTTTTGGTTGCCCAGCTGTATCCTAATAGCTGGAGAATCCTGGTGGCTTTTCAATCGTCTGTCTCAATAACCACATCGAGCCGAGCATAGCTCTTTTATCCCAACTATATCAGCTGGTTACTTGCAAAAACGAAGAGTTTTGGTACTTTAGCGAGCAAAATAACTTGCCAAAGTGGTGGAAAAATATTTTTTTTTCCTTAACCACCGGATGACGAGGGGTTTTGAGCGCCTTCAAACAAGTTCGCACTACTAGGTGGAAATGAAGAAGGATGGAGTCCATCCGAGAAGGAATGAGGACGATACTTTAGCCTTTCTCTTGACAAAGGTTAAATTCCCAAAGAAAATGGATATCACCCAGGCAGTGAGGAATTCCATTTTGTCTTGGCAGAGCCATCTGCACACAAACTAGACTCGGGAATCTCACCCTCCTAGCCTTCCTAGCCTTAGGGAAGGCAATTCTTGGCTAGAGAACGTGGTAATTCTCAATCCTTTTTTTTTTTAAATTTTGAACTACCTTGCTTACTTACTTTTTTCTTTGCAGATATGGTTGGATCTCGAAGCGAATTTGCTGAAGCGGCGAGTGCAGTCCGCAAAGGCAAGACTGTGGCCGGGGCTACTATTCCCCATGCACGAAAGAGGTGATCATGCTTCCCCCTCCCCTGGTCTCACCTATGGGAGAAGAGTCAGCCCATCTTCAGCCTGAGTCTTCTGCCCTGGGTATTTCTGCTTCTGCCCCAACTTCTCAGCTTCTTGTTGCTGCCTCCATCCCACTTGAATCTGCTCCTGCGAGTGTGAGGGTCGAATCTTTCTAGCCTCCGAGCATCTAATGCCTGACATTGGTGCTAAATCGGGCGTCATCCCTCCTTGATGATCCTACCCTGGGCATCTTGCAAATCAAAAGTTCCCTAAGCCCTGTAGATCACCGCCGCCCGAATGAGCTCGAGACAGAAGAGATTTTTGATAATGTCATACACTTTGCCCTAGAGAGTGCCCTTTGTGCCTACGTGGTTAAGGAGCACCACAAAGCTTTGAGGTAGGAGTTTGGCACAAAAAAGACAGACATGAGGCTCTTGGTAGAGGAATGCTCGAGGTTGAAGGCTCGGGTCGATAAAGTCGAGGGCACCATGAAGGAGATTGTAGAGTCTGTGGATAAGCTCTAGGATGAGGTGAATGAGGCCATTGCTTCTGGGCTAGTTTTTGAGAATCGAGCTAGAACCACCGGGGATCAGGTGGCCCTATTGCATTGCCAAGTCCTGGAGCTATAGGCTCAAGTTGGGGAGGCTTAGGCTGCTTCAACTAGGATTGCGAGGCTCGAGGCGGAGCTGTAGGAGACAATGGCCTTAGGTGGGGAGATGTTTGTTCAAGGCCAAGATTCAATAAAGAAGGAGTTAGTGAAGCGGTTTCCTTCTAAAGACTTTTCGTGGATAAATGACATCTTCCCTAAAGAGGAGGGAGTTGAGATTGAGGAGGAAGGACGAGTCGAGGACAGTCCCAATGACCGAGTCTCTATAGACAATGTAATAGACATTGAAAATAGTAATGTAATGGAGATTTGAGCAAAGGAACCTGAAGATATTCCTCCCCCTATGTAATCTTTTATAACTTTAATGAAACATTTTCTCATGTCATCATTTTTGCTAGGTGTCTGTATACCATGTGCTCATTCAGAACCTTCTTTCAAGACTTAAATAGTTTATTTTAAAGAATTATTAAGGGTTAACACCCATCCACTGTAGTAGTAACTGCTTGAAAACCATTAAATAATGGAGGTAACACTAGGACACATGGCCTAGCGAGTGCACACTGTTAGTGTATTTGTCCTAGTCCATTATCTTGGACTTTTTTGTATGTCATTTTGGTTATTAATAAAAGAGATTTTATTATCATTATTATTTGTTTGCATGTTACATAATAATGATTAACATCCCTGATTACTTATTATTATGTTGATAATAATAAAATATAACTAGTATGATTATTGATTGATAATTATGAGATGATTATGTATATGTTGATATAATTCAATAATCATAGATACTTGTTAGAGAATAAAGTATTGGATGGACCCGCATTGAGATCACTATATGGGTTATTGTCATAAGTGAATCTCAAAGTAGTTATGTCTTAATCATTTGACTTGAGATTATCATAGTTTTCAACATAAGGACTATTATGTTTTGACATAACCAAACATTGTTTTTAATCGGACAATCATAAAGGTTATGATTGAGCATAATAGAAATTATGTAGATGATATTGAACAATCAAGATAGAATTTGTCCCTCTCTTTGAGACAGATATCTTCTGGGTCCCTCGATAAATGAGACTGAGAAATGCATGGTCGTGCTCAAATGAATTGATAGTGTGATCAATATTATTTGATTTTATCAGTTTACTTAGAGATCAAGAAATCACAAGTTTGAACATTATAAGTTTGACATTGACCATGACTTATGTTCAAACTAGATATCATGTGATAAAAGGGATTAATACATATTCTATTATTAGGTTTTATCGGACTATCGATCCTCAAATTAGTTGGGTAGTCATAATGTATTGCTAAAGGCCACTTATGATTTATGGGCATGGTGGAACTGGGCCTATTGCCAATTAATATGAGTCTATTGGGTCACACACAAAAGAACATTGTTAATGTGCTATGTCATATTAATGGGCTAAAAGCCCATTAGTATAATTAATAATAATAAAGATATTATTATTATTAATATTAATTATTATTATAAGATAATAATATTTAAAAAGCTCTACAGTCTATCTGTAACTGTTACATATAAAAAATTCTTTGGTTTTCCTTATCAAAACAAACTATCATGTAAGATATTTGAGTATCTGCGAGATTGTGATAGTTGGTTATGAACACAACTCTTTTACGAAAAGAAGTGTGGGAAAACAAAAAGACTAAAAACGAATAAAAACTTCTTCTGCGAATTGTGAGAGTAACATTTTTAGAGAAATCGTTTTGAGTTGCAGATTGGGGAGCACATATCTTATCCATCTTTGAGAGAGCTAGCACTCTAGAAGGATAAAAGACGTTCGTGTGGATACCATAGAGGGTGTTCATTTCAAAAGCAGCACCATCAGTCCGAAATAATATCTTCTTGTCTTGTCTAACAGGTTAGTCGCTTATCCTTCCTTTCGAAATAAATAAAATACTCGGATCCTGTGAAGGAAACCAAAGATTTTTAATTTTTTTTCTCTGCGTGTTTGGGTTGCAGTAATCTCTAGGTTTCCTAATACGCACTTCAGGTCTAAAATATCCTCCCAAATTTCTTGTAACCTTGAGGCTAATACTCACCCATGAACATCCGTCTTGTGGCCTGACTATTTAGAAAATCTTATACGGGGCTATCACATGGTATTTGAGTCTGGTGAAGCTAGCCTTGTGGCCTGGGGTAAAGGCCTCAAGTAGTGGAACCCTGGTCCGTTCTTTTGGCCATGCTTATACTTTTCCTACGGCCTTGGGCGTGCTTTAAGACATTTTATAGGAGACCAACACCTGGTAAGACCTGCCTTATGGTCCCTTGTGATCATTTTTTATGAGTGGGCCTAGCGCCAGGGTGGCCTGGTGGAACACATCTTGTTACTAGGCCTAGTGGAACCCACTTGTAACATTTTTTAGTGGGACCAGCACCTAGATGGTCTGGCGGAACTCATCTTGTGACCTGGCCTAGTGAAACCTGCCTTGTGGCATTGTTTAGCGAGACCAACTCCCGGATGGTCTAATGGAACCCGCCTTATGATCTGGCTTGGTGGAACCTCCTTTATGGTCTTGTTTAATAGGACTAACGCCCGAATGGTTTGGCGAAACTCGCCTTATGATCTTATTTAGTGGGACCAGCACCGAGATGGTCTGGCGGAACTCGCCTTGTGACCTGGCCTGGCGGAACCCGCCTTGTAGCATTGTTTAGTGGAACTAATACTTGGATGATTAGACAAACCCCGTCTTGTGACCTAGCCTAGCAGAACCCACCTTGTGGCCTTGTTTAGTCGAACCAACACCCAAATGGTCTAGCGAAACTCGCCTTGTGACCTAGCATGATGAGACCCGCCTTATGGCTTTGTTTAGTCTTCTTGATCTCTTTTCTTTTTGGGGAAGGTCATCCCATCGTTCCTTATTACTAAAGAATTCAATATGTGAAAATATTTCATTAAATTTATTATTGATAATTTTACAAATATACCGAGAGTAGGGAATCATTCGGCCTTTCAGTTTGGCCAGCTTATATGTTTTTTGCGTGAATGATCTTTGAAACTTTAAAAGGTATTTTTTAGATCTCGTCCAACTTACTACACCAGCAATTACATCTATAATCTGCTTACTTTCCTTGGCCATCCTTAAGTCCTTCCATTATTATATGTATAACTCCAACAGGTTCTTGATTAGGGGTGATTTCGGAAGTTGTTTCCTTGGGCTTAGGTCTCTTTTCTTCCCTGCTTTTTCTGGTAAATTTTGGAAGAGTGTCATCCCTAATCAGCCTCTCGATCTCATCCTTTAGTTGCCGACATTCTTCTTTCATATGACCATGATCTTCGTAAAAATGATAGTATTTGGTCCTGTCTCGTTTCTCTGCTTTCTCGGTGTTGAGCTTGGGCGGCCACTTGATTTCTTAATCATTTTTCCTGATCCATATTAAAATACAAGTCCGTGAGTTATTCAATGGAGTATAACTCTTATACTTACTTTGATCCTTCCTCATTCGGGAGATGAGATAACTCCTATAATCTCCTTCATATTCTTGCCTCTCGGGCTTTTGACGTTGCTTTTGGTTTGTCGTCTTGTCTTCCTTTAAACGCTTGGATTTTGTCATCTAGCCTACTATACTTTTGAGCCTTGTCTATCAACTGTTGATATGTTGTAGCTGGAGTCTTAATTAAGGAATCTATGAATTTGTCTTTGCATGTTCCCTTTCTTCAAAGCTTCACACTCTATCTCATGATTTAGTTCTTCTACTTGTATGGCTTCAGCATTGAACCATAAGATAAAACTCCTTAAAGACTCATCCTCTCCTTGGCAGATCTTCTGCAGGCCAGAGAAAATTTTTTTAGGAGGTATACAAGTTATAAATCTAGATTTAAATAACGTAGCAAACTGTGTAAAGTTTTGAATTAAATGTGGGCTCAGATATTTGTATCATTTCTAAGCTAAACCTGTGAGCGTTGATGGAAACATTTGGCACAACACAAAGTCATTGACATCCTGAAGTTACATGGTTGTCCTGAAGATTGTTAGGTAGCTCTCAGGATCGTTGTTTCGTCGTACTTGTCTAAGCTAGGTATCTTGAACTTGGTTCGAAAGGTTTCTGCTAAGATTTATTCCGAAAGAGGTAAGACACCATCCAAGCTGAAATCCTCCTCTTATTCCTTTTGGTACTTTTGCACGACTCATACTAGCTTCCAATCGATGCCTTTTGGAGCATCGTCTGATTCGTCTTCAGACTCAGCCTTTTCCTTAGGCCGCCTTTTAACTATTTCTATTCGAACTTTTGGGATGTCTATAGAGGCTTCCTCCCTTCTTCCGAGACCCATATGCAATGCCTCCTCTCGAGACTTGTACTGCCTAATAGCAGCCTACAACCTTTAGATGTATTGGAGCATATGCTCATTGTTTAAATTATTGAGGTCCGCTTCATTGACTATTAGGGACATGATTTGTCCATTGTCAGGAGCGGAAGAAATAATGACACCCTCATTAGTAGCGATATTGGTAGCAACTTGTGAACTACCAGCCATTTTGAAAGCGAAAGAGGAAAGAGATATTCTTTTATAAGAAAAAAAGTAGGAGACTGGTTGTAATCCAAATAAATAGAGGAGATTCAATGGATTTTCTAGCAACAGAACCAAATGATATTGCAGAAATTAGATTGATGATATGGCCAAAATGTAGTTATGTTGTGACTGGTTAGACTTACAGTAAAGAGAGGGTGAAGTGGTGGCGGTGGATGTGAAATGAAATTTAATTTTTTAAATTTCTGTAATATAAAACTCTATGATAATATATTATATGTAAAAACAACTTAAAATATATAATTATTATAATGAGTATATACAACGATCGAGTAGAGGCAATATACCTATTTGAGAAAACTAGTATATGCATCGCTCCACAAAAGCTAATACTTTTTGTCATATTCACATACCATAAAAATATGTATTGTAGTTTTATTTTCTTTTTTATTTAAATTTAAAAAAAGCAATGACTTTGTATAATTAATAAACTGTATAATGGAAGGTATTTTTTTCACTTGCTTATCATGAATATGAGTATTTTAAATGTTCCATTTGGTATGATTCACTTTGCAGGAAAAAAATTTGGTATAAATAATTAATTTAAAAATGTAAATCTATTTTTAAGTTAAAAAATAACAATTTGATAATATAATTTAAAATATAATAAATTAAGGATCAATCGGTAAATTATATTGTACTTAATTAGGAAAATGTAAACTTACCAAATAAAACCTAAATAAATTAATTCCAATTTTAACCAATAAAATGGTCTGACAATGTAAACAAAAAAAAGAGTATTTATTTTTTTTAATAATTTCTTAGAAATTATATATTTTTTTTATTCTACAACCAAATAATATGTAATAGGTTGGCTCCTTCCTTAATTACTTTCCTGTCACTTTAGGGAAAAAGAAACAGAGAGAAAAAGATATTCAGAAGACCAAGCTGGAAGTATAAATACAGAAAACCCACCACATAAAAAACCAAGAAAAGTGACCGAATAGATAGGCTGCTGCATTTGTATGATCCATTATTAAAACACCTTTTTCTTTTTAATTTCTCATTTTCTGTCAGATTTTAGTTAGGCCCTTCTCTTTCCATGTCCTGATTTCTCTCTTTCTTGGTGTGTATATATATAATGCAGTGATTTTGCTTTACAAGAGAAGAAAAGGAGACAATTGGAGATGAGAATGACACAACCAAGAATGCAAAGAAATAATGCTATGGTTTGTGTCTTGATCATCTTCTTGATCAATGTCAATGGAGAGATATCTCCATTTGATGATCATGGAAATCATTTCCATGATCAAATGAAAAAACTGCAAGCTTTAAAGTCTTCTTTAATCCGTCGTGATTTGGCTTCCTCTCCTTCTCCTTCTCCTAGCTTTTCTGCTCCAGCTCCATCTCCACAGGTATATGTAATATTGGTTTCTTAGCTGATTCTTGTGCTGCATATATTAGCTTTTCAAAGTTTTCTAACCTTCGACTGTTTCTTGAAATGACGGTGGTCGGGACGGCGGTGTTGGTGGTGGAAAATTAAATATGAGACAGGCTGGGGCTGTGGGCAGTCCAAGGGTGTTCAGAGTGACATCGTTTGGTGCAGATCCAAGTGGGAAATTAGACAGCACAGAAGCACTTGAAAAAGCAATAGCAGCAGCATTTGAAGGTCCTAAAGAATGGTCTTTGATGGAAGGAATCATTAATCTTGGAGGTGCTCAGATTTATCTTGAGGGTGGAATTTACAAGATTTCTCAACCTCTCAGATTGCCTGCTGCTGGAGCAGGGAATCTTATGGTAAGCTCACTAACCATATTCAAATTTCGTAATTTCTTCCATTCACCAAAACCAACCACTAACCACCCAAGTCGTGGCTCACATGGCAATTTAAGACAACTTCACTTTTTATATTTTTTATTTATATTGAGCAGATTAGTGGAGGTACATTACTAGCCTCAGATGATTTTCCAACAGATGGGTATCTCATTGATTTATCATCCTCCTCTTCTTCCTCCTCCTACAACTATGAGTACATAACTCTCAAAGATCTCATGTTGGATTGCAACTACAGGGGTGGAGGCATTTCAGTTATAAACTCACTTAGGACTAGCATAGACAACTGTTACATTACCCATTTCAACACTAATGGAATTTTAGTCCAACAAGGCCATGAAACTTACATTAGAAACTCCTTTCTCGGTCAACACATCACCGCCGGAGGCGATCCAGGTGAAAGGAACTTTTCAGGCACGGCAATAAACCTAATGGGTAACGACAACGCCGTGACTGATGTCATTATCTTTTCAGCTGCCACAGGAATATTGGTTTCAGGTCAAGCTAATACCTTATCAGGAGTACATTGTTATAATAAGGCCACAGGTTTTGGCGGAACAGGAATTTATCTGAAGCTGCCTAATCTAACTCAAACTAGGATTTTGAATTGTTATTTGGACTATACTGGAATTGTTGCTGAAGATCCCAATCAACTTACCATCACTAATAGCTTTTTCCTAGGAGATGCATATATAGCGTTGAAATCAGTTAACGGGGTCGCAAAGGGAGTTACCATTGTTGATAATATGTTCTCTGGGTCTAATAAGGGGATTGACATTGTTCAATTGCAGCAATCAAATGGTCCTTTCAAGGAAATTGATCAAGTTGTGGTGGATAGGAATAATGTTCAAGGGATGAACATAAGGGCAACTAATGCTAAGGAGTCTGTTGAAGGGAATGGAACCTCATGGAGTGTTGATTTTAGTCCAATTCTATTATTTCCTAACCTTATCAATCATGTTCAGTACTCATTGAGTGCAAATGGTGCCTCATTTCCTAATTATGCTCTGCGCAATGTTTCTGAAAATAGGGTTGTGATAGAATCAGATGTTGCTGTGGCTGCTAGGGTTTTTGTCACTGTGAATCAAGCAGTAACAATTTGAAGTTATGCATTGATTTTTTATTTTTTATTTTACTTTTTTTTTTATCTTTTAAGTTTGGTGTTGGAAAGGTTAATATCATAGAAAAGTAGGAACTAGTTATAAGTTCCAATAAAACATAAAAAATATTTATATCGATCATTTTGAAGGGACAATATTAAAGGGCTAATAAGTTCAAAGACTAAGAGAAAAAAAAGGAGAATTGCTTTCTTTAATTATGAATTTTATTACCATAAATTTATTTTTATTTAGAAGTAATTTATTGTGTGTATATATTTTTATAGATATTTGATTTTGTACTACGTATATATGCACTGAAGCACAATAATAAAAATCGCATCTTGATCCAACATATCTAAAATTAGTTAACAAACTCTTTATATCATAAAAAATAATAATAAAATAAATAAATAATAAATAATAAAAATAAAATGATAATAGAAATAAAATAAAAATATAAATAATAAATTAAAAAATAAGTTGAAAAGTTCAAGAAAATGAAGAAATGGTTTCACCTATTTTTTTCATTTGAGTCTTACAAAGACTAGACTTAGGCTTAAAAAATAGTAATGGTCAGATGGGCCTTCTCCTTTGGCACATTCTACCAACAAGGCTCACATAAGATATTTTTATAATTTTTAAAAATTATGGGAAACCTTGAAAAAATCAATTAAGCCAAAATCAACTTAATAATCAGTCTGACAAACCCATATGGCCCGTCAAAATCGAGTCAGAGAGGAAGAAATCCCATTGCTTATTGGATTTAGATTTATTTCCCTCTTATATAATTGTTTGTTCTCCTCGGGTGATAATTCGGTCGATTCAGTTTAAAATTGAATCGAATCGAATAAATCGAAAATCAAAATTTTAGTATTTATAAAAATCGAATTGAATTAATTTTGATCAAAAACTGAATCGAATCGAACCGGTCTGATTCGGTTCGATTCGATTTGATCGGTTTCGATTTTTAATAATTTTTTTATTTTTTACACTTTATTTTTAATATTTTAAAATTTAATTAAAATATTTTGATCTTAATATAATTTAATTTATCTATATTATTGAAAATAACATATTATTATCACTAATCGGTTCGGTTCGATTTTTTTGATTTTTTTCTGATCAAAACCGAACTAAATCAAAATAACTAAAATTTTTAAAATTAAAAACCAAACCGAACCGAACCGAATTGAATAAAAAACTAAAATAAACTTTAAAATTAATTTAGTTCGATCAATTTTTTCGATTTGAACCGAATATTGCTGAGCCTAACTAGACATTCAACAAGGGCAACTAAAATTTCGCTCAATTTTCCTTTTTGGCAGCCAACTCTCCCTATTCTAAAATTTCTCTCAACTCATAATAAAGAAAATTAAGAAACCTCTCATTTTCCAAAAGCCTAGCCGCCATCCGTCTTCCCTCCCTTACTGTTCTTTTATTATTTTTTTTCAATCTATCGTAAAAATTCCTAAATATATTTTTTTTCACGATATAAAAATATTTTTTTTACGTGTTCTTTAATTGATTTTAATGTGTTAGTTGCCTCCATCAATTTGTGTAAAATTTTGAGCAAAATACAATGTTGTGTATAAGTGGTCTCGAGCAATCTATTTAGTTTGAATTGTCTATCTCAAACTAAAGGTACTATGACTTCTACAATATTTTTATTAAATTCTTTATAAATTTTTCTATAATTATCATAAATTATTTGCTTAAAATCTAAAATTTATAGATTTAGTTATGAATTTTTAAAGTTTAGTGAGGTAATCAGGTCATATTTAATTTTTTCAGCATGTGGCATGAATTTAAAGACTCATAACTTGACTTTCTAATCATCATATCATATAATTCTTTAGTCTAAAGTTAAGTTGAAAAGTGAAATAAAATTGTTGCTCTTTGAGTTTTCTACATCCAAGTTTCTAAATTAGTGCTATATCATATATAATATCAGTATTTAGAATATGTTAGTATTTGGAACAACCATGTTGCGACAGCCATATTTCGAGTTTAGCAGATAGTTTTCGGTTGATTCCTTTTCTAATATGTATTCTATATTTCAAATTTATTTCTGTAAGTGTTTAGATTTTTTAAATTGATTTTCAATTTTTTCTATGAATTTAAATTTTAGTGTTAAAATTTGACACAATCGGTATGCCATTTTAGTAGAACAATTTTAGTATTTTTTTGTTCTTTTAATTTTATTTTTATATTTTTATTTTTAATCTTTATTTTTGTACTATTAACATGTTTTTTTGAATTAGAATAAGAGTAGATGGAGGCTAGAATTTCCTTTGGTTACTCTATCGCTGGTTGAATATCCCTTCCTAAATTAGAAAGAGATTTTATTTTCTTTATTTATTTAGTATTTAGCTTTTTTTTGTTGGAGTTTTTTTTATTCTATTTATTTCTTTTCTATTTTATTTTCTTTCCTAATTGATACTATATAAGAATCGCTCAAAATAAGTCATAAGCTGTCATCATAAAATAATAGAGTCACATCACAAACATATGATAGGCCGGATACTCGGTCCTACCTGAGGAAATGAAGACCTGAATACCATTATGCTTGATTCTTCACTAAGACTCGCCTTTTCCTGAAAAAGTCGAGTCTAGGCATAAAGTTACCGTTAACAGGCACAAACCATCATATCCCCATTATGCCTGTAATTGCGGGATCACCAATCGGTTAGCTGGTAAAATCTCTTATCAAATAGTCAACTACATCATCGTCAATTTTTAGGAAATATCATATTAGTTCCATTATCTTATAGTATAAAAGTTAATGATAACAGAGACAAAGGTACATAATTCTCTTACACAACTATCAATTTCTACATTCACCCTATTCTCCAATTTTTAGGAAATACCATATTGGTATATTTCCCTGCGTTTTTCAGACCAAAAGGTATTACCTTATAGCAATTAACTCTCTCGTCTGTTATGAACGTAGTCTTCTCTACGTTCTCGGTGCCCATCATGATTTGATGGTATTCTGAAATGGCATCAAGGAAGGAAACCACTGCGTGACCTGAGGTGAGTCTACTAATCTGTCGATGGACAATAATGAGTAATAATCCTTCAGACATGCTTTATTTAGGTCGGTAAAATTTACGCACATCCTCCACTTTTCATTAGCTTTATTTACAAAGACCGCATTAGCCACCCATATGGGATATTATATTTCCTTTATCAATCATGCACTTAAAAACTTATCAACCTCTTTCTTGATCACTTGTTGCCTCTCTGGTACAAACTTTCTTTTCTTCTGTTGAATTAGTTTGACAATTTTGTCAATGGATAGCTTATGGGTAATGAGAGTCAGGTCCTCACTTGTTACATCTTTTGGGGACCAAGTGAAAGTGGTTACTTTGCTCATTAGCGTAGTGCCGAACCATACCTTTTGATCCTTACCTATATGGATCTTCTCTATCGAGTTTGCCGGCTCTAGCTTTACATGAGATTTTGGCTTCTCCAACAAGTCGATAGGCATAATTGCTTTCCCAAAGCTTTTTGCTGGGTGACCATAATCTTCTTTAACCAACCTCGGATTACCTCGGACCACTATTATTCCCCCTGGAGCTGGAAGTTTAAGACACATAGCACCCATGTTAAAAGCAAAACCGTAGTAGTTTAGGACTGGAAGGCAGAGTATCGCATTGTATGCAAATGGGATATCTACTACTACGAACTCTGCATGCAACTCTCGCCTATACTTTTCGTCACCCAATACCAAGAGAAGGTTGATGGTATCCAGTAGTATCATAGTATTATCTCCTAATCCTACTAAAGTATAGAAAACTTTGATAAAACTATTTTTATCCAAGCCCAATTTGTTAAAAATATTTAAGATAAGAAGGTTAACAGAACTACCTATACCCACCAATACCCACCTTATCTCGTACATAATCAGGAGGATCTTAACGACTAATGGGTCATTTTAAAAGAATCTAATCGTTTTTTCAATAGAACCGAATCTTACCTCTTGCTTAGTCCACAGTCCTTGATCGAAAGATAGGACATCTTCTGCTACACGCTTATTTTTTTTCTTTAACTTTATCAGGTTCTCCCGTAATGACATATACAATTCCGGGCATTTAGAACGACCCGAAAATCGGACCGCTACCGGCGCTAGGATCCGGGTCGACTTAAGGCCGCCGGGACCCGTAGCAAGCCTAACATGCATCCTGTGAACCTGCTTAATCCCATACATGATCAACAATATACATAAAAATTAAAACTTTTCTTTCTATGGAACATCAACCAAACTCAACCTGCATAAACATAAACATAATCTTGATCCCTCTGTGGGATCTCATCTGTACCCTCAATGGGTGACATACATCTGTTGAGTCGGTTTACATAAGTGACATAAAAATAACCAAGATCATGTGTAAAAGGGATACAACATTCTATGGTCAAGCACACACTAATCATCCATAAACCTCATTACATAACTATATTGTACTTTCACATTACAATTTGATCATGTCCATTGCTAGCTATTACATAAGCATGACTTCTTTATTCTATCCGGACTCCCGCACTATACTGTACCTGCAAGCCTGGGGGTAAAGGGAGAGGGGTGAGCTAAAAGCCCAGTGAGCAGAGCTATTAAAACACGTTAACACTATGCTCTATGAAATGCATCATAACACAAACAATTCACATAAGGGTTGGGTGAACTTGTCACCAAATAGTCCAAGTTAACTCTGTGCCAGGCCGTAGCATGGGGTCCTGGTCTTCCTGTCATACATACATTACTTACCATTTTCCAGGGCCTCCTCTGGGCTCCTGGTCTTCGAGTCCCATAACCGTGCTTTACTCTGTGCCAGGCCTGTAGACTGGGGCCTGGTCTTTCTTACTCTGTGCCAGGCCGTAGCATGGGGTCCTGGTCTTCCTGTCTTGGACTAATTGGGTCATCCAACATTCACCCACAACAACAACAATTTATGCAATGCGGCATATTCGTGAAAACTAATGCAATCATCCTATTGCATAATCATGATGCATGAAACATGATAAAACATTTAATTTAAAAGATTGAGTTTAGTTCCACTCACTTCTGGCTGACTCTGACAATACCGAAGCAGCTGAACTCACTGCTGGGGTCCTCGGTTTCTCGGGTCCGAACCTACACAGGTGGACTCCAATGAGGGACCAAACATATATAAACATGACTCTAATATATCCCCCAAAAACCCCCTAAAGCATCATGAAAACATCACAGAAAACATGCATGAAATGGCTGAACAGGGCACTTTCGGCGGCACCTTCGGCGGCCGAAAGTCCTGGACAGATCCGAAAGTCAGGCACTTTCGGCGGCACCTTCGGCGGCCGAAAGTCCCAGACAGAGACGAAAGTCTCTTTTCGGGGGCAACTTCGGCAGCCGAATGCTGCCTCCACAAAGGGGGTTCGACGGCCGAAACTCCCTTCGGCGGCCGAACCTGGTTTCTGCCAGAAGGGCAGAAACTTGGTTCACATGAACCCCTTGCCTCCCAAAACCTCAAATCAAGCATATATCTCAACCAAATCATGCATACAAGTTCCTAGGGGCCTCAAAACATCAAATACCCCATCTACAACACTTCAAACATACTCAAGCAAGCTACATTGTTCATCAAACATCAAAAACCTAACATTTACTCAAACATACATATATCCCTAAACATGCCATTCTACCCCATGAATCTTGCAATAAACTTACTTAAAACACATAAGGAGCTTAAGATCGGCTCTTACCTCTTGAAGATCGAGAGGAAGACGACCTAAACTTGGAGATCCACGGAAATGAGCTCCTGAGTTCCCAAAGCTCCAAAACTTGTTTCAAAAGCTTAAATCTTCACAACCAAGTGAAAACAAGTGAAAATCTCGAAAGATTTAGAGGAAGAATATCAAAAATGGGTGAGGGACGGCGGAAAGCTCACCTTGGCCGAAAATGGGGAAAAGCTCGCCCGTTTTCGGCTAAGGGACCCTTTTATAGTGGCTGGCCAGACCACGTTCGGGGGCCGAATGTGCCTCCGCATGCATGCCATGTTCGGCGGCCGAACATGAGGTTCGGCGGCCGAACCTGGACTTCCCTCACTCATGCTTTCGGGGTCCTAACGTGCCTCCAAAACGCATGCATGTTCGGCGGCCGAACTTGACTTTCGGCGGCCGAACCTGGGTTTTCCTCCAAGGACTTTTCACGTAAAAACTCATTTAATTTCATACTTAAAATCATAAAACACCTTAAAACATTTTTATAAAACATAATTCTACCCTTCTAGAGGTCTCCGACATCCGAGATTCCACCGGACGGTAGGAATTCCGGTACCGGAGTCTAGCCGGGTATTACATTCTCCCCCCCTTAAGAACATTCGTCCCCGAATGTTCCTCAACTAGTACATGCATAGCAATCAACATAACATACATACATAAACACATAAAGATCTAACCTTAAAAGAGATGGGGATACTGTTGGAGCATGGACTCCCGTGTCTCCCAGGTACACTCCTCAATATTGTGGTGGTTCCAAAGGACTTTCACCATCGGGATTTCCTTGTTCCTCAGCTTCCTGATCTGGGTGTCTAGGATCCGTACTGGCTGCTCAACATAGGTGAGATCCTCTTGGATCTCCACATCAGGCTCACTAAGAACCTTGCCCGGATCTGACACGAACTTTCTCAACATAGAAACATGGAAAACCGGATGGATTCTCTCCATTGAAGCAGGTAAATCCAGCTTGTACGATACATTCCCAATCTTTTGCAAGATTTCGAAGGGTCCGATGTATCGTGGGGCTAGTTTACCTTTCTTCCCAAAGCGAACCACTCCCTTCATTGGAGACACCTTGAGCAATACCAGATCCCCCTCCTGAAACTCTAACTGTCTTCTGCGGACGTCTGCATAGCTTTTCTTGCAGCAGTCTTGATTCTCTCTCTGATTATGGGTACCACCCTGCTGGTAATCTCTACTAACTCAGGCCCTGCCAAGGCCTTTTCTCCAACTTCCTCCCAGCAAACAGGTGATCTGCACTTCCTTCCATACAAAGCTTCATATGGAGCCATCCCGATGCTAGCATGATGGCTGTTATTGTAGGCAAACTCCACCAAAGGTAGATGCTGCCTCCAAGAACCGCCAAAGTCCAGCACACACATTCTGAGCATATCTTCTATAGTCTGGATGGTCCTCTCCGACTGTTCGTCCGTCTGTGGATGGAAGGCAGTACTGAAATCCAACCTGGTACCCATGGCATCCTGCAGACTCCGCCAAAACCTGGAAGTGAACTGGGGCCCTCTATCTGACACTATAGAAACAGGAACCCCATGCAATCTGACTATCTCATCTACGTACATCTGCGCCAACTTGTCCACAGAATAGCCACTCTTGACAGGGATGAAGTGAGCAGATTTGGTGAGTCTGTCCACAATCACCCATATGGAGTCCAATCTGTTGGACGTCGCCGGTAACCCCACTACGAAGTCCATAGCTATATTCTCCCATTTCCACTCTGGAATAGGTAGCGGGTTAAGCATTCCAGCCGGCTTCTGATGTTCCAGCTTCACCCTCTGACAAACTTCGCAGGCTGACACAAACTGTGCCACTTCTTTCTTCATAGCTGGCCACCAGTAAACTTTCTTCATATCTTGATACATCTTGGTGGCTCCGGGGTGAATGCTGTATCTTGCATTATGAGCCTCTCTCATTGTAACGACCCGAAAATCGGACCGTTACCGGCGCTAGGATCCGGATCGACTTAAGGCCGCCGGGACCCGTAGCAAGCCTAACATAATACCTGTAAACCTGTATCATCCCATACATGATCAACAATAAGCATAAAAATTAAAACTTTCCTTTGCATACTCATCAACCAAACTCAACCTGTACATAAACATGAATATAACATTGATCCCTCTGTGGGATCTCATCAGTGCCCTCAAGGGGGTAACATAACCTGTGTTGAGCTGGTTTACATAAACATCATATGAATCTCTAAGATCATGTATAAAAAGGGATACAACAATCTATGGTCAAGCACATACTAACATCCATAAAACTCATTACATAACTATACTGTACTTTTACATTACAATTTGATCATGTCCATTACTAGCTATTACAAAGGCATAACTTCTTCACTCTAACCGAACTCCCGCACTATACTGTACCTGCAAGCCTGGGGGTAAAGGGAGAGGGGTGAGCTAAAAGCCCAGTGAGTAGAGCTAGTAAAACACATTAACACTATGCTCAAATGGAATGCATCATAACACAGACAATTCACATAAGGGTTGGGTGAACTTGTCACCAAATAGTCCAAGTTAACTCTGTGCCAGGCCTGTAGAATGGGGCCTGGTCTTCCTGTCATAACATACATTACTTACCATTTTCCAGGGCCTCCTCTGGGCTCCTGGTCTTCGAGTCCCATAACCGTGCCTTACTCTGTGCCAGGCCTGTAGACTGGGGCCTGGTCTTTCTTACTCTGTGCCAGGCCGTAGCATGGGGTCCTGGTCTTCCTGTCTTGGACTAATTGGGTCATCCAACATTCACCCACATCAACAACAATTTATGCAATGCGGCATATTCGTGAAAACTAATGCAATCATCCTATTGCATAATCATGATGCATGAAACATGATAAAACATTTAATTTAAAAGATTCAGTTTAGTTCCACTCACCTCTGGCTGACTCTGACAACACCGCAGCTGAACTCACTGCTGGGGTCCTCGGTTCCTCGGGTCCGAACCTACACAGGTGGACTTAAATGAGGGACCAAACATACTTGAACATAACTCTAAAGTATTCCCCAAAAACCCCCTAAAACATCATAAATTAACCATAAGAATACATGCATGAAATGGCTGGACAGGGCACTTTCGGCGGCAGGTTCGGCGGCCGAAAGTCCCTCCAGAGACGAAAGTCAGGCAGGTTCGGCGGCACCTTCGGCGGCCGAAAGTGCCAGACAGAGACGAAAGTCTCTTTTCGGGGGAACCTTCGGCAGCCGAATGCTGCCTCCACAAAAGGGGTTCGGCGGCCGAAACTCCCTTCGGCTGCCGAACCTGGTTTCTGCCAAACGGGCAGAAACTTGGTTCAAACGAACCTCCTGCCTCCCAAAACCATAAATCATGCATATATCTCAACCAAAACATGCATACAAGTTCCTAGGGGCCTCAAACATACATATACCCCATCTACAACACTTCAATCACACACAAACAAGCTACATTGTTCAAAACATCAATATATACCCATAACATCAACATATAACCTAACATGCATTTCTACCCATAGATCTTGCATAAAACTTATTTAAAACCCATAAGGAGCTTAAGATCGGCTCTTACCTCTTGAAGATCGAGGGTTGAGGAGATCTAAACTTGGAGATGGGAGAAGTTCCAACTTTTGGTCTCCAAGCTCCAAAACTCGTTCTAAGCTCAAAGATCTTCAAAACCAAAGTTATAAACTTGTAAAGA
The DNA here is from genome assembly GCF_001659605.2 of Manihot esculenta. Classification (NCBI taxonomy): domain Eukaryota; kingdom Viridiplantae; phylum Streptophyta; class Magnoliopsida; order Malpighiales; family Euphorbiaceae; genus Manihot; species Manihot esculenta. The sequence continues at coordinate 13,278,770 of NC_035176.2, read as the reverse complement.
TCATGGAAAAAGGAAGGAAAAACTCAAGATTGGGGAAGGATGGCGGAATGCTCACCTTGGCCGAAATGGGGAGAAAAAGCTCGCCCATTTTCGGCTAAGGGACCCTTTTATAGGTGGCTGGCCAGGCCACGTTCGGGGGCCGAATGTGCCTCCGCTTCCATGCAATGTTCGGCGGCCGAACTTGACTTTCGGCGGCCGAACATGAACTTCCCTAACTCATGCTTTCGGGGGCCTAACGTGCCTCCAAAACGCATGCATGTTCGGCGGCCAAACTTGACTTTCGGCGGCCGAACCTGGGTTTTCCTCCAAAGATTTTTCTTGTAAAAACTCATTCAATTTCATATTCAAAACCATTAAAAACATGAAAATATTTTTCAAAAACATGATTTTACCCTTCTAGAGGTCTCCGACATCCGAGATTCCACCGGACGGTAGGAATTCCGATACTGGAGTCTCGCCGGGTATTACATTCTCCCCCCCTTAAGAACATTCGTCCTCGAATGTTCCTCAACTAGTATATGCATACCAAACAACATAACATACATATAAACACATAGAGACTAACCTTAAAAGAGATGAGGATATTGCCGGAGCATGGACTCCCGTGTCTCCCAAGTGCATTCTTCAATATTGTGGTGGTTCCAAAGGACTTTCACCATTGGGATTTCCTTGTTTCTTAACTTTCTGATCTGAGTGTCAAGAATCCGCACTGGCTGCTCAACATAGGTGAGATCCTCTTGGATCTCCACATCAGGCTCACTAAGAACCTTGCCCGGATCTGACACGAACTTTCTCAACATAGAAACATGGAAAACCGGATGGATTCTCTCCATTGAAGCAGGTAAATCCAGCTTGTACGATACATTCCCAATCTTTTGCAAGACTTCAAAGGGTCCGATGTACCGCGGAGCCAACTTACCTTTCTTCCCGAACCGAACCACTCCTTTCATTGGAGACACCTTGAGCAATACCAGATCCCCCTCCTGAAACTCTACTAGCCTTCTGCGGATGTCTGCATAACTCTTCTGTCTGCTTGTAGCCATTTTGATTCTTTCTCTGATCATGGGCACCACCCTGCTGGTGATCTCTACTAGCTCGGGTCCTGCTAAGGACCTCTCTCCTACCTCTTCCCAGCAAACAGGTGATCTGCACTTCCTTCCATATAAAGCTTCATATGGAGCCATCCCGATGCTAGCATGATGGCTGTTATTGTAGGCAAACTCCACCAAAGGTAGATGCTGCCTCCAAGAACCGCCAAAATCCAACACACACATTCTCAGCATATCTTCTATGGTCTGGATGGTCCTCTCTGACTGTCCGTCTGTCTGTGGATGGAAGGCAGTGCTAAAATCCAATCTAGTACCCATGGCGTTCTGCAGACTCCGCCAAAACCTGGAGGTGAACTGGGGCCCTCTATCTGACACGATGGAAACAGGAACCCCATGCAGTCTGACTATCTCATCAACATATACCTGCGCCAACTTGTCCACAGAATAGCCACTCCTGACAGGGATGAAGTGAGCAGATTTGGTGAGTCTGTCCACAATCACCCATATGGAGTCCAATCTGTTGGACGTCGCCGGTAACCCCACTACGAAGTCCATAGTTATATTCTCCCATTTCCATTCTGGAATGGGTAGCGGGTTAAGCATTCCAGCCGGCTTCTGATGTTCCAGCTTCACCCTCTGACATACTTCGCAGGCTGACACGAACTGTGCCACTTCTCTCTTCATAGCTGGCCACCAATAAACCTTCTTTAGATCCTGATACATCTTGGTGGCTCCGGGGTGAATGCTGTATCTTGCATTATGAGCTTCTCTCATAATGTCTCCTTTTAGCCCTATGTCATCTGGTACACACAATCGACTCCCATAGCGGAGGATCCCCCTATTGTCAAATCTGAACTCACTGTCCTTGCCTGACTGAACAGTCCTGGCAATCTTCACTAACTCTGGGTCCTCATGCTGTTTCTGAGCCACCTGCTCCAGAAACAAGGGTGTCACTTTCATCTGAGCAACCAAGGCACCTGTACCAGACAACTCCAACTGTAGACCTTCCTCAATGAGCTTGTAAAACTCCTTCACCACCGGTCTCCTCTCTGCCGTGACGTGGGATAGACTGCCTAGTGACTTCCGGCTTAGGGCGTCTGCCACAACATTCGCCTTACCCGGATGGTACTGAATCTTGCAATCATAGTCACTCAGCAACTCTACCCATCTCCTCTGTCTCAAATTTAAGTCTCTTTGACTCAGGATGTATTGCAGGCTCTTATGATCTGTAAAGATCTCACATTTAACCCCATAGAGGTAGTGCCTCCACATCTTGAGTGCAAAGATTACTGCTGCCATCTCAAGGTCATGTGTGGGGTAATTCAGCTCATGCTTCTTTAGCTGCCTAGAAGCATAAGCAATCACCCGATCGTTCTGCATAAGCACACAACCCAGTCCCACACGGGACGCATCACAAAAGACTGTAAAGTCCTCTCCACTAGATGGCAGAGCTAAAACTGGTGCTGAAGTCAATCTCTTCTTGAGCTCTTCAAAACTCTCCTCGCACTGGTCGGTCCACAGAAATTTCTGATTCTTCCTGGTTAGTCTGGTTAGAGGAGCTGCTATCTTTGAGAAGTCCTGAACGAACCTCCTGTAGTAACCTGCCAAACCCAAGAAACTCCTGATCTCTGTCACTGAAGTGGGTCTAGGCCAGTTAGCCACAGTTTCTGTCTTCTTGGGGTCTACCTCTATTCCATTCTCTGACACTACATGGCCCAAGAATGAAATACTCCTCAGCCAGAACTCACATTTGGAGAACTTGGCATACAAGCCATGTTCCCTTAGGGTCTGTAGAACCAACCTCAGATGATGGGCATGCTCCTCTGCATTCCTGGAATACACTAAGATATCATCTATGAAGACAATAACAAAGTGATCCAGGTATTGACTAAACACTCTGTTCATGAGGTCCATGAATGCTGCAGGGGCGTTAGTTAACCCGAACGGCATCACAAGGAACTCAAAATGCCCATATCTGGTCCTGAAAGTTGTCTTTGGTACGTCCTGTTCCCTGATCCTCAACTGATGGTACCCCGATCTCAGATCTATTTTGGAGAAACAACCCGCTCCTGCTAGCTGGTCGAATAGATCGTCGATCCTTGGCAATGGGTACTTGTTCTTGGTAGTGACTTTGTTCAACTGTCTGTAGTCGATACAAAGTCTAAGGGATCCATCCTTCTTTCTCACAAACAAAACTGGAGCACCCCAGGGTGAGGTACTCGGTCGGATGAAGCCCTTGTCTACCAGTTCCTGTAACTGTTCCTTCAACTCCTTCAATTCTGCTGGCGCCATCCTGTAGGGAGGGATAGAGATCGGTCGGGTTCCAGGCATCAGTTCTATCTCGAACTCTATCTCCCTAGCAGGTGGTAAACCTGGCAGCTCGTCTGGGAACACATCTAAGAACTCTCTAACCACTGGCACCGAGGCGGGCTCTCTAACCTGACTATTAAGCTCTCTCACATGAGCCAAATACCCCTGACATCCCCTCCTAAGCAGCCTGCGAGCCTGAAGAGCTGAGATCATACCTCTAGGTGTACCCCTCCTGTCTCCTCTGAAGACAACCTCTGATCCATCCTGACCTCTGAACCTGACTACCTTGTCCCTGCAGTCCAAGGTAGCACCATGGGTAGATAACCAGTCCATCCCTAGAATGACGTCAAAGTCTGTCAAATCTAGAACCACAAGGTCGGCGGACATGCATCTCCCCTCAACAAAAACTGGACTACACTGACAGACTGACTCTGCCACTGATGGATCACACTTGGGTCCACTGACCCAGAGAGGACACTCTAACCCAGAGATCATCAATCCCAACCTCTCTACGGCCCTCGGAGCAATAAAAGAATGAGATGCACCAGGGTCCATCAATGCATATACATCCGAACATCCAATGACGAGATTACCTGCCACCACGGTGTTGGATGCGTCTGCCTCCTGCTGTGTCATTGTGAAGATCCGTGCTGGGGCTGATGGACCTTCACCTCTGAAACCCGCTGAAGAAGAGGCTGCCCCTCTCCCTCTGCCTCTGCCACTGGCCTGAGTCATGGCTGGAGCTGCTGGCTGCGCTACACTGCCTGAAGCTGTCTGCTGGGACTGAGCCATTGGGGCCGCTCTTGGACAATCTCGAGCTATATGCCCCTCCTGACCACATCTGAAGCAGGTGTTTGTCCCAAACCGACATACTCCCTTGTGTGGCCTACCACACCTTGCACAAACTGCATTATCCGCACCAGAGCTTGAGCCACTCCCAAATCCCAGACTGGACTTGACTTTACTCCAGAACTTGTTCTTCTTACCCTTGGGTTTACTCCATCTTTTACTGCCTGAAGCTGCTGCACTCAAGGTAGAGGGATCTACCTTTCCCCCACCCGGAGTTTTAGAACCAGAAGCTTGTGCCACTGTCTGCTTAACTGTCCCCTGAATGATGGCACTAGCCTCCATTCTCCTAGCCATGTCTACTATGGCGTGAAAACTCTCTCTATCTGCTGACTGTACCAAAGAGGAATACCTGGGATGGAGCTTCATGATATACCTCCTCGACTTCTTCTGGTCTGTGCTAAGGTCTTGCCCTGCAAATGGCAGCAACTCCATAAACCTGTCAGTATATTCGTCTACACTCATGTCATCAGTCTGCCTCAACTGCTCGAATTCTATCATCTTCAATTCCCTTGAACTATCAGGGAATGCCCATCCTGCAAACTCGTTTGCAAACTCTTCCCAAGTCATGCTGTCCACTCTCGGGTTCACATAATTCTTGTACCACTCCCGTGCCTTCTTGCACTTAAGCGTGAACCCAGCCATCTGAATGGCTCTACTGTCATCCGCCCCTATCTCATCTGTAATTGCCTTGACCCGCTCCAAGTACACGAACGGATCATCACCGGTTTCAAACTGGGGAGCACCTAATTTCATGTAATCGGTCATCTTAACCTTGCTCCCACTGGCTGAGCTAGGTCTAGGTGGTTGAGCAACTGGGGCTGCTGGTTCTGCAGGTGGTGGTGGTGCAACATTTTCTGAGGTAGGGTTTGCTGGATTTGGATAGTAGGGTGGAGGTGGATATATTGGATACTGTGAGTATGGTGGGTAGTATGGTGGGTATGGCATCTGTGTGGGATAAGGGGTGAAACTAGGGTAATCCGATGTACCTCCCATCGAATACCCGGGATGTTGTGAGAAATGTGGGTAGTGAGGTGGTTGAACAAATCCCGAGGCCTGAGTGCCTCCTTGGGACTCTCCCATACCTTCTTCTAACATATTGACTCCCAAACTGCCATCCCTCCTCCGTTCTACATCCATGTCATCCCCCATATCCTCTGACGCTCCTCCTTGAACTGTCCCTCTGACTGATCTGCTTCTACCCAGATCCAAAGACCTTCTAGGGTCTCTTGCTGCTCTTTCTCTATTGGACCTACTAGACATTGCCCTAGGCAATGCTGGAGGACGGGCGCTCATGCCCTCATCCTCAGGTGGTACTCCAGTCAATCTTGCTGATCGACGGGTTCCTCTCATCCTGTTTTCTGAAAAACAGTACGCAACACATAAACATTAGCATTATATGGTTCATGTGGGCACACATGAACCCTCATCACATACATCACATATCATAGCATATCATTAATGCACATGCATAAAATCATGGCATTTCACATCATCATGCAAGACAGGACTCCACATCCTATCCTAGTGGACATGATCTTTTCCTATTGTGCTTGACCTTCTATAACCTCTATGAGCCCGACACTCTAGGTCCGACCATATGAACCTAGGGCTCTGATACCATTCTGTAACGACCCGAAAATCGGACCGCTACCAGCGCTAGGATCCGGGTCGACTTAAGGCCGCCGGGACCCGTAGCAAGCCTAACATGCATCCTGTGAACCTGCTTAATCCCATACATGATCAACAATATACATAAAAATTAAAACTTTTCTTTCCATGGAACATCAACCAAACTCAACCTGCATAAACATAAACATAATCTTGATCCCTCTGTGGGATCTCATCTGTACCCTCAATGGGTGACATACATCTGTTGAGTCGGTTTACATAAGTGACATAAAAATAACCAAGATCATGTGTAAAAGGGATACAACATTCTATGGTCAAGCACACACTAATCATCCATAAACCTCATTACATAACTATACTGTACTTTCACATTACAATTTGATCATGTCCATTGCTAGCTATTACATAAGCATGACTTCTTTATTCTATCCGGACTCCCGCACTATACTGTACCTGCAAGCCTGGGGGTAAAGGGAGAGGGGTGAGCTAAAAGCCCAGTGAGCAGAGCTATTAAAACACGTTAACACTATGCTCTATGAAATGCATCATAACACAAACAATTCACATAAGGGTTGGGTGAACTTGTCACCAAATAGTCCAAGTTAACTCTGTGCCAGGCCGTAGCATGGGGTCCTGGTCTTCCTGTCATACATACATTACTTACCATTTTCCAGGGCCTCCTCTGGGCTCCTGGTCTTCGAGTCCCATAACCGTGCTTTACTCTGTGCCAGGCCTGTAGACTGGGGCCTGGTCTTTCTTACTCTGTGCCAGCCGTAGCATGGGGTCCTGGTCTTCCTGTCTTGGACTAATTGGGTCATCCAACATTCACCCACAACAACAACAATTTATGCAATGCGGCATATTCGTGAAAACTAATGCAATCATCCTATTGCATAATCATGATGCATGAAACATGATAAAACATTTAATTTAAAAGATTGAGTTTAGTTCCACTCACTTCTGGCTGACTCTGACAATACCGAAGCAGCTGAACTCACTGCTGGGGTCCTCGGTTTCTCGGGTCCGAACCTACACAGGTGGACTCCAATGAGGGACCAAACATATATAAACATGACTCTAATATATCCCCCAAAAACCCCCTAAAGCATCATGAAAACATCACAGAAAACATGCATGAAATGGCTGAACAGGGCACTTTCGGCGGCACCTTCGGCGGCCGAAAGTCCTGGACAGATCCGAAAGTCAGGCACTTTCGGCGGCACCTTCGGCGGCCGAAAGTCCCAGACAGAGACGAAAGTCTCTTTTCGGGGGCAACTTCGGCAGCCGAATGCTGCCTCCACAAAGGGGGTTCGGCGGCCGAAACTCCCTTCGGCGGCCGAACCTGGTTTCTGCCAGAAGGGCAGAAACTTGGTTCACATGAACCCCTTGCCTCCCAAAACCTCAAATCAAGCATATATCTCAACCAAATCATGCATACAAGTTCCTAGGGGCCTCAAAACATCAAATACCCCATCTACAACACTTCAAACATACTCAAGCAAGCTACATTGTTCATCAAACATCAAAAACCTAACATTTACTCAAACATACATATATCCCTAAACATGCCATTCTACCCCATGAATCTTGCAATAAACTTACTTAAAACACATAAGGAGCTTAAGATCGGCTCTTACCTCTTGAAGATCGAGAGGAAGACGACCTAAACTTGGAGATCCACGGAAATGAGCTCCTGAGTTCCCAAAGCTCCAAAACTTGTTTCAAAAGCTTAAATCTTCACAACCAAGTGAAAACAAGTGAAAATCTCGAAAGATTTAGAGGAAGAATATCAAAAATGGGTGAGGGACGGCGGAAAGCTCACCTTGGCCGAAAATGGGGAAAAGCTCGCCCGTTTTCGGCTAAGGGACCCTTTTATAGTGGCTGGCCAGACCACGTTCGGGGGCCGAATGTGCCTCCGCATGCATGCCATGTTCGGCGGCCGAACATGAGGTTCGGCGGCCGAACCTGGACTTCCCTCACTCATGCTTTCGGGGGCCTAACGTGCCTCCAAAACGCATGCATGTTCGGCGGCCGAACTTGACTTTCGGCGGCCGAACCTGGGTTTTCCTCCAAGGACTTTTCACGTAAAAACTCATTTAATTTCATACTTAAAATCATAAAACACCTTAAAACATTTTTATAAAACATGATTCTACCCTTCTAGAGGTCTCCGACATCCGAGATTCCACCGGACGGTAGGAATTCCGGTACCGGAGTCTAGCCGGGTATTACAAAAGTAGAAGAAGAAAGAGATATTCTTTTATGAGAAAAAGAGTAGGAGACCGGTCGTAATCCAAATGATCGGAAGATTCAAAGGATTTTTCAGCAACAGAACCAAATGATGTTGCAGAGACTAGATTGACAACGTGGCCAGAATGAAATTAAGCCGTGATTGGCTACACCTGTAACGAAGAGAGGGTGAGGTGGTGGTGAGTGCTCATGGTAACCATTTCGACGCTCAAATCAGTATACTCAATAATAAAGAGAATGCAATGAATTACTGAGAACTTGAATAGTGTTTAAGAATAGCACACCTTTACCTTTGTGATTATTCTCCTTTTATACAGTAAGAAGGTGGAGATAGATATGGCATTTCCTGATAATCCAGCGATAATGTGGTCGGCTACTTGATAAGGGATATCTCTGGCTAGTATGTCGATAATTTCGCGATTACAGGCGTAATAGAAATACGCTGGACTGTCCCTGCTTAATAGTAATTTTGTGTCGAGACTCACCCTATTGAGAGAAGGGAGAGTCTTGATAATGGACTAGATGTTAAGGTATTCGGATCATTCCTTTTTTTGAGTTGGACTGTGTATACCACTTTATTAGATTCTTGTTATTTGGATCTATCTTATGATGACAGGTCATAGTTTACCTTGAACGATTATTATGTAGTATCAACTAGAAAATTCATAATTCTTTTTCATTCGTTCTCCACCCATTTTCTATAAAAACAATTGAAATAAATTAATTTTTATTATATTATATTTATTAATTTTTTTAAAAAATTATTTTTTATAGTTTGTGAAACTATGTATTTTCTTTTCGAAAAATAAAACAATTGCTAAGCCAGTAGTATCTGAAAAGTGGGATAAAAATTAATATAATTAAAAACTTTTAAAAAATAATTCATCTTTAAAGTTAATAATTTCTTAAAATTAATAAATATTTAAATGGACAGATTTAATTTGATTGGAGTTAACATTATAAAAACTGATTTTCCTTCTTTCATGAACCTATTTGATGCGAATTTAAATTATCAAGTAAATATATTTTATATATATATATATATATATATATATATATATATATATATAAAAGATTTCACTTGTTTCCATGAAATAACTTGTATTTTTTAAAAAAAAATTGATAATTTTTTTTTTTAAAAAATGACTTATTTTCTATTTTTTATTTAGGAATAAAAATAAATTATTAATAAACTTATGTATAATAATGTAATCATATCTTTGAAGTTTGTTTAAATTTATATAGAGTTCTATAAAGTGCAAGTCATTTTTCTTGAAAATAATTTAATATTTTCTTTAATTAAAAAAATAATTTTCACCAATTATTTTTTTTAGCGTTTCAATTGTATGTATAAAATATAAAAAATATTTTCCAGTAAAACAAGAGAGGATTAATTTTACAATTAAAACTATAAATGAATGATTTTATTTTAATTTAATATAGAAAGTATTCTTACCGAAACCATAAAAAACCAGAGGCCTAACCAAATTACGATTAAAATCATGAATAATACGAAGCCCAAAACACATAAGACAAGCTATGCACTTCAGCTAAACATTGGAATTCCCTCTCAGCTCTTCAACTTTGTCCTCCTCTGTATTAGCCCATGTCCCTTCTCTCCCTCTGTGTGTGTGTTTTATCCTATGTACAAGCCACAGAGCAACAGAACAGCGTTGAAGTTGAAGAAGGAAATGAAAATCTTAGGCGCATTGTTCACCATTTCACTGCTTTTAGTCCAGCAATCAATTTCTTGTGCTTTGAGACAACAGATTCTAACTGACTTTGAAGCAAAGCTTCAAAAACTAGCAGTTGCCTCTAATCCCACCAAGACCAAACCCCCCTTCCAATTTCCAACCTCAAAGAAGGTAGCACATGCTTATACAAATAGAGATTTTCTGTATATATATATGAAATATGTTGATGGTTTTAATACATTTTATGTGGATTTGAAGGATGGGAGAGTATTTTATCCAATTGGGTATGGAGCAGACCCAACAGGTGCCGAAGAGAGCAGCGATGCTATATTGAAAGCTTTGGCTGATGCATTGAAAGTGCAGAATGGGAGTGAACTGCTGCCTGGAATCAATGACTTGGGTGGAGTTGTGATTGATTTTCAAGGTGGAAACTATAAGATCAGCAAACCCATCAGATTTCCTGCCGTTGCTTCTGGCAATCTTGTGGTTAGTTGTCTCTCTCTCCTTCTCTGTGTGTATGCGCGTGTGTAATGTGCAGGACATAACACATAGTGATTAGAGCGGTTGGTGGTGGGAAGTGGAATTGGTCACTTTCCACAAAGTAGACATGGAGTTTACTGGCTGTTCTTTCACGTGGCCGTAAGATACACGAATCACGAGATCAGGATTTTACCCATTTCCTGACTTCTAACTTACGAGCCTCCTTTTTATTTTTTTTTTAAATTTCCTTTAAAAATTAAAATTTCAATTTTCAATCATATTTCATGTATATCGACATAGTAATTTAATCTATTTTTAACTTTTAATTTAAATTAGATTTTTAAATTAGATTATAAAATTTTCAATCTAGTTAAATTTCATATAAAAATTAAAGTTTTGAACTAAATTACTCGATTTCACCTTAAAGTTAAAAAAATAAAATTTGAATGGAGATTTATTATTCAATTCATGAATAAATTTTAATTTATTCATTAATTTTGAAAATAAATTAAAATATTTTTAAATTTTAAAAATATATTAACTAGCCTATTTATTAATTTTTACTATAAAAAAATTTTAAAAAATAAAATTTATGAATTAAATTTTGAAAATAGTTACTAAAATAAATTAGTTATTATCTTAAATATCAGACTATGAATTACCGATAGTTTGTTGATAAAATATTATAGTTATATTTTTATTTTTTTTATGTTTAACTGTTAAATATTAAAAAAAAAAGAATAAATTTATTTTTTTTTGAATAAAAAAAGAATAAATTTATAAATTTTTAAAAATTTATGAATATTTTAATTATTTTTTTAAATTAAAAAGAGAGTTTTATATCTAAATAATAAATATTTAATCATTAGTTTTCAAAACTAAAGCAATCAATTAACGTGTTTACCTGCAAACAGAATTAAGAACGAGCATTTGTCAATCGAATAAATTGAATATTAAAATTTTAATATTTATAAAAATTAAATTGAATTGATTTTAATTAAAAATTAAATCAAATCAAATTAATTTGATTCAGTTTGATTTTGATCGGTTTTAATTTTTAATAATTTTTTTATTTTTATACTTTATTTTTAGTATTTTGAAATTTAATTGAAATATTTTAATCTTAATTATATTTAATATCTTTAAATTATTAAAAATAATATATTATTATCGCTAATCAGTTCGATTTGATTTTTTTTATTCTGTTCGATTTTATCAATTCGAATTTTTAATAAATTTTTTATTTTTTATATATTATTTTTAATATTTTAAAATTTAATTAAAATATTTTAACCTTAATTATATTTAATATCTCTATATTATTAAAAATAATATATTATTATCCCTAATCAGTTCAATTTAATTTTTTCAATTATGTTCGGATTGATAATTTCAAATTTTAATAAATTTTTTATTTTTTATATCTTATTTTTAATATTTTAAAATTTAATTAAAATATTTTAATCTTAATTATATTTAATATCACTATATTATTAAAAAATATATTATTATCCCTAATAAGTTCGATTTGATTTTTTCGATTCTGTTCAATTTCAATTTGAATTTTTAATAAATTTTTTATTTTTTACACCTTATTTTTAGTATTTTAAAATTTAATTAAAATATTTTAACATTAATTATATTTAATATCTCTATATTATTAAAAATAATATATTATTATCCCTAATCAGTTCGATTTGATTTTTTCAATTTTTTTTAATAAAATCGAATTAAATTAAAATAATTAAAATTTTTTAAATTAAAAATCGAAATGAATAAAAAATCGAATCGAATTTTCAAATTAATTTGATTCGGTCGAGTTTTTCGGTTTAAACTAAATACGGCTTACCCTAAATAGGATTAGATAATAATTTTTTAAATTTTAAAATATAAATATAATTTAAATAAAAAAATTGAAAACGAATTAAATTATATATTCTTTTTGTTTTAACCGGGAATTAAAGATTGAGAGAATAGAATCTGAATTTTCCCACATGCACTTGCTACCGGATTAGATCTATGAGTGCAAATTATATTTTCTTATAAGTGCATTCTGAAATTTACACTAAATTGGAAAGTTACAAGACTAGTTAGTATATATAATGGATAAGGAGACTGAAGTTTAATTTCATATTCATAATTGTTAATTGTAATTTACATTAACAAATTATATTTAAAATGTTAATTTGATGCTTAATTATATTTAGATTATTAGTCACTACTAATTAGTATTGAGATCGATTTGATCATATAGCAAATTTAATCAAAGATGAAGGAAACAAAATGTCAGCTTACAATAGAAATCTTCAAATTATGTTTTATTTTTTTCTTTAAGGGGTTTGATTTAATTTATAAAAAATAATTTTTTAAATGTTTAAAATTCATAAATTATTTTAAATTTATAAACATTTTAAATTTAAAACAATTACATGTTTGATTAAAATATTTATAAATAACTGATAAATAGTTAATACATTTATTAATAAATAGTTTATAAGTAATTTTATTATTAAAATTATGAAAAGGATTTAAATAAGATATTATTAAAATTATGAAAAGAATTTAAATAAAGTCTTTAATAAAATTTAAAAATTAAAGAAAAATAATATAGTAATTTATTTGATTAAATTAAATTATAAATACTAAATAAAATGTTAGTTTTCGACTTATAATTTTAGCTTAGATGAATTTAAAAATTGAAAAGGTTATATTAAATATATTAATTTATTATTAGAATTAATAATTAATTTGACAGCTCAAATAAATATCCCTTGATGCAGAGATTAAAGTGTCATATTAAAAAAAAAATTATAAGGTTAATATTTAAAATTTTTAAAAGAAAAAAAACTATTTTATATTTATAATATAGAAAAAAATTTTAATTAATTTTTTAATTTTAAAATATTTTGATATTTTAAAAATTTATTAATTAATTTTTTATTAAAATTTTTAAAAATATTTTACAATTTAATTTTAAAAATTTATTAATTTATCCTCGCATTGTTTTTAAGTTTACTAAAATTTACTAATTAATTTCAAACAAAAATTTACTAATTAATTTTTTTGTATTAGAAACATTTTAATTTTTATATTTTGAGTAAATATTATTCGGTTCAAATCGAAAAAAATTGATTAAATTAAATTAATTTGAAAATTCAGTTTGATTTTCTATTTATTTTTGTTCGATTCAATTTTTAATTTTAAAAATTTTGATTATTTCAATTTTTATGTGAAAAAAATTAAAAAAATTGAACTAAATCAATTAGCGATAATAATATATTATTTTCAATAATATAGAGAGATTAAATCATATTAAAATAAAAAATATTCTAATTAAATTTTAAAATACTAAAAATAAAGTATGAAAAATAAAAAATTTATTAAAAATTTGATCAAATCTAATCAAATTAATTTAATTTGATTTAATTTCTAATAAAAATTGATTCGATTCGATTTTTATAAATACTAAAATTTCGGTTTTTGATTTTCAGTTTATTCAATTTTAAATCGAACCAATCGAATGCTTATTCTTATTAACTACTAAAATTAATGAGATTAACTAATAGATTTTTTAAAATATTAAAAATATTTTAATATATTTTTTAAAATTAAATAATATATATCTCTATTATTTAATAAAGTGAATTAATTAAACTTTCATTTAAAGAAATATAGTTGTCAGTTGTCACAATTCTACTAAATGTGGGCTGAATGATGAAAAACAGTTAACAATTTTTATCATTTATCAATTGGATCATTATTGATGGATCAAATTGATCCATAGATCTCGTGGATAAAAGAATCGCACTAAAATAAAATATCATCATGACCTTTAATAATTTTTAGAGATAAAATTTCTCTCTAACTACACTTTCTTTCCTCTATTAAATTCCTGTTAACTACATTTTCTCTTTTCAATAATCAACAATAAATTATATATTATTTTCAAAATATAAAAATAATTAAAATTTTTTTTCAACTAATTTAAAATATATATAATATTTTTAACATATATAATATAATATAATAAAAATAAAATTATATATTTATTATAATATAACATAATATAATAATATATTATATTTTTTTTATAAAATAAGTCAACTAAATTAAAATTAAAATTATTTTATACCACTATACATATTAATCAATTAAATTAATATAAATTCATATTATTTTCACGGCATGTAATTGAATTTAAATTTAAATTAATTCATATTATATCGACCATAAAATGAGTTAATTCAATTAAAATGAAATCACTTTTTTTTCGATTTTAATTTGATTCAATTGAATTAAAATCAAAATTATTTATCATTTATTATATTTAATTAAATTTAATTAAAATCAAATAATAAGCTTAAAAAAATACGTCTACTATAAATGAATAAATTTAGTTAAGATTAAAATAATTTTGTATCTAATTACATTTGAGTAATATGTATTAAAATCAAATTTTATTATATTAACTATAAAAATGAGTCAATTGAATCAAAATCAAATAACTTTATATAAATTATAAAAGGAGTCTGTTAAATTAAGAGAAATTTATTTTATTTACACTATATATGATTAAATTGAATTAAAATCAATATATACATTATATATAATTTAATTAAATTAAAATTAAAATAATTTTATATCCTCTACATATAATTAATTTAATTAAGATTGAAATAAACTTGCATCATAATATTACTTTTCTCTATTTAAAAAATTGAGAGGATGCTTGAAAAAAATTCAAATTTACATTTCTAACTTCAAGTATTTTCATAAATAAATATGAAAAAAATTTAAATTGATAGAAAAATGTTGAAATAAAACAATAACATGATAAACCTAAGACTATAGCATAAGACCTCACATATAGTATATTTTACATGGAGTTAGCAATTTATCATAAATTAAACCGGATCCAAATTTGATTTTAGATCAATTAATTTAATCAATTTGATCAACCGATATAATTTGAGAGAATAATATAATATGATCAACCGATTTGATTTAATATCTCAGTTCAATTTGATATGTCAATTTGATTTGAAATGTTAGTCCGATCTCATTAATGGATTTGACTCGAGATTTGACTCAATATGATATATTAATTTGATTTGACACTACAAGAAAGTTGTGATTTACCAACGGATTTTACTAACGGATGCAAATGCGTTAGTAATTTTAACGAATTTACTAACGGATTTAAAAATCCGTTGGTAAATCTTAATATAAAAAATTTTATGTAAAAATTTACCAACGGATTTTAAATCCGTTGGTAAACCGTTAGTAATACTAACGGATTACTAACCGATGAATATCCGTTAGTAATTTCAATGAATTTACTAACGGATTTGAAAATCCATTTGTAAATTTTAATATAAAAAATTTTATATAAAAATTTACCAACGGATTTGAAATCTGTTGGTAAACCGTTAGTAATACTAACGGATTAATAACGGATAAATATCCGTTAATAATACTAACGGATTTACTAACAGATTTGAAAATCCGTTAGTAATTTTTGGAGGAAAAAAGTCCACTCTTTTTTTTTTTCCAGAATTTACTAACGAATTTAAATCCGTTAGTAATACTAACGAATTTAAATCCGTTAGTAATACTAACGGATTTACTAACGGATTTGAAAATCCGTTAGTAATTTTTGGAGGGAAAAAGCCCGCTTTTTTATTCAGAATTTACTAACGGATTTAAATCCGTTAATAAATCCGTTAGTGATCTACTTTTATAAATATAATACCAACTTTTCTCCTTTTATCATTCATTCATTTTATCATTTTTACTTCTTCCATTTTCTTTCCCTTTCCCTCATTTTCTTTCTGTTTCTATTACTTTCTTTCATTTCACATTCTTATCTCATTTTTTTTTCTATTATTTTCCTTTCATTTCTTATCCTTTTTTTTTATCTCATTCTCTTCCCTCTTCAATTATTTTCTTTATTTTCCTCCATAATTTTCCTTTCACTTTCTCTATTTTCTTTCCATTATTTTCTTCCTTTTCTTCTCTTATTCTTAATTTTCTCTATAATTATCATTCATATTATTTCCTCTCATTATTTTCTTCTATCATTTTCTTTTTATCTATACTTTTTCTATTATTTTCTTCTCTAATCATTTCCTCTTTTTTTCTCATTTTTCTATCATCTTTTTACTCTACTCTCATTCTTCCTTCTTTTTCATAATTTTTATTTTTCTATCATTTTTTTCTTTTCTCTTTCTTCTTTCTTTTTTTTTTTTAATAATTTTCTCTCATCTACTTTTCTCTTATTTCTACTTTCTATATATTTCTAATAAATATTAGACATAAATTACAAACTTAGTAACAATAATAATATAATTTTAAATCTTATTGAATTAATAAAAAATAATATTAATAATGAAATTTATTATTTAATTGAAATAATAAATAAAAAATAATATTAATAATGAAATTTATTATTTAATTGAAATAATAATTATTTTAAAAGTATTTAAATTTTTAATAGATTTACTAACGGATTTACCAACGGATTTAAAATCGGTTAGTAAATTATTTTTCTCTCAATTTACTAACGGATTTAAAATCTGTTAGTAAATCCGTTAGTATTACTAACGGAAATTCCGTTAGTAATACTAACGGATTTCAAAGCCGTTGGTAAAAATTTATCAACGAGCTTTTTAACAACGGATCATAATCCGTTAGTAATTCGTTTACCAACGGATTTTTTCGTTGATAATCCTGAAAATTTTTGTAGTGTGAGGTATCGATTCGATTCAAATAAATAGTCTAATATGATCGATCGGTCTGATTCACAAAATCAATTCGATCTTATCAATCTATCAGTTTAATTTAATCGATTTGTCTAATTAAAATTGAGTGATTTAATTTAAATCTATAATTTTTTTTATTAATATAAATAAACTAAATTAATTATATAAAGAACAATTGAAATGGTATGCGTAAATTAATTAGTATGTGCATTGAAATTTGTAATCTTTAATTGACGATGGAGAATTTACAATTTAAATTTAAAATTTATACATTATTTTAAGAAATATTATAAGGATAATATAATAAAAATAAATTTTAAAATTACTTAAATGGTGATCAATTTGAGCTATAAGCCTTTTTTTCAAATCAATTAAATATAATTGTTTTGTAATTTTGTCAAGTCTATTCTGATATTAGATGTTTATATTAATTGTCTATTATGTCAAAAAGAGAATTGGAACTGCTTACATGATGGCTAATTAAAACGACTTCAATATTCTTATTTTAACCAATAGTTGCTAATTTGTTGTAAAATCTAATATTATATATATATATATATATAATTATTTTAATCGATTATAATACAATTTTATATATTTATTTTAACCATAAGCTGAATAATTTAATTTAAGTTAATCAAGTTAATATTTATTTACTTAATGTGGTGAAATTAGCATTCATTTTACTTAATATAATAAAATATCACATCTGTCTTTATTTTATTAAATATATTTATTTAATCTATTTGTGAAAATAGATAATGATGATTGCAGTTGAGGTCACGTAGAAAAGTCAAGTCGTAACTCCATCAAAATTCAACACGAAGTCTGTTCTTTGGTACGTAACTTAAGTCACGTTCAGACAGACAGAGCAGAATAGGATTCGGACACAATAGAGAAAAATTTAACTCACTTGATGGGTCAGTGGAGGATAGATCCCTCCACATTTGGATCATATTAGAATAGGTGTCGAAAAAAATTAAATAGTCGTCTGACGATTGAGAAAGGAACAGTATGTCCATACATATGGATTTACATGATAACGATAAGTGATACTGTAATTTGGTGGAAAAAATAAAGGAAGAGAGCGTGAATCATTTAGACTACTCTTTTTTAAACCTCAGATTATCAGATAAAATTTTACTCTCAAAATTTAAGAATTCATATAAGAATATCAATAATAATTAACAATATGCATCATGATGCTCTCACTCTCCCCTCTTCTACCCGCTATCCCTCCTGCATCTCTTCCTACACCACCTCTCCCTCTCTTCTATATATACGCAATAAAATGATTATCGTTGTGAAAATTGAATTATAAAGAGTGAAAAATATATGTGATCATATTAGCCTTTGGATGCTAAAGACATGATTGATTAATGGGCAGATGAAAGGAGGGACTCTGAGAGCATCAATTACATTTCCTGGCGATCGGCACCTTGTTGAATTATGGCCACCAAATTCTGAGCTACTTAAGGAAATGGATTCCAACAATTTTCTTCATCTCACCGACGTCAATCAACAAGACAATGTTGGCATCTACTATGAAGACATAACTTTCCGAGACATCCTCTTCGATTCGAGTTTCCGGGGAGGAGGAATCCTCATTATCGATTCAGCTCGTATCCGGATAGATAATTGCTTCTTTCTCCACTTTACAACACAAGGAATACTAGTTGAAAAAGGCCATGAGACCTTCATATCAAGCACCTTTCTGGGACAACATTCCTCGGTCGGCGGAGACAAAGGCGAAAAAGATTACTCAGGAACTGCAATTGATATTGCAGGTAATGATAATTCAATCAACAATGCTGTAATTTTCTCAGCAGCCATTGGAATTTTGTTGAGGGGTCAAGCCAATTTGGTCACAGGAGTACATTGTTATAACAAGGCAACAGGTTTTGGTGGTATAGGAATTCTAGTGAAAATTGGCGCTTCATTGACTAGATTAGACAATTGCTACTTGGATTTCACAGCTATAGTGTTGGAAGATCCATCTCAAGTTCATGTTACTAATGGATTATTTTTCGGAGATGCCAATGTAGTGTTGAAATCCATCAAGGGTCAAGTCTCTGGGTTGACTATTGTGAATAACATGTTCAATGGAGATCCTAAATTTATGAATCCTGTGGTGAAATTAGATGGAGATTTCACTAGCATTTATCAAGTTGTGATCCATAAGAACAATGTTCATGGCATGAGATTGAAATCAACTGAAGGGAAGTTAACGGTGACCGGAAACGGAACGAAATGGGTTGCTGATTTTTCATCGGTGTTGGTGTTTCCCAACCAGATTAGTCATTTTCAGTACTCATTTTATGTAGTAGAGGTGCCAGCTGCAGGACTTGTGACACATGCAGTGACCAATGTATCAAATAATGTAGTAGTTGTGGAAAGCAGCACAGCTGTTAATGGGATTATCTCTGTAGCTGTTGATCAGTATATATATAATAAGTAATCTAATTAAAGCTTTTGCCCATTGGTTAAATTTTGCTCACTCATTGAGACTCGTTGAGAGTAAGATATTGGGGTCAGCGGTATTCGGTTTTAACCGAAAAAATTCATTTGAATTGAATTAATTTAAAATTTTGATTTGGTTTTTTATTCATTTCGGTTCGGTTCGGTTTGATTTTTAATTTCAAAAAATTTTCAGTTATTTCAATTCAGTTTGATTTTGGTCAGAAAAAATTAGAAAAATCGAATCGAACCGATTAGTGATAATAGTATATTAATTTCAATAATATAGAAAGATTAAATTATATTAAAATCAAAATATTTAATTAAATTTTAAAATAGTAAAAAATAAAAATTTATTAAAAATTCAAATCGATCAAACCGAATCGAATCAGATCAATTCAATTCGATTTGATTTCTGATCAAAATCGATTTGATTCGATTTTCATAAATACCAAAATTTCAGTTTTTATTTATTCGATTCGATTTTAAACTAAACCGACCGAATACCAACTCTTACTAAAATAGCATTTTGGAGGATCTCGAGGAAAATTTATACACTTATCAAATTATTACAAATATTAAAATTGTAAAATTAAATTATTATAAAAAATAAAATTTTAATTATTAAATTATTATAGTCTAACTGAACATAACTTTAAAAAGAAGTTATTTTTTATCAAACTGAAATATTAATAACTAAATTATTTCTCATTAAAAGATAAAAATTAAATTGTAAATTTTGTCAAATTTTAGTGATTATATTATAAATTACCATTATAATAAACAATTATAAATTAAGTAGTTTTAATAGAGTTGAATCTAAGCTAAAAGAAATTTTATCTTTGCCAATTAGGTTAACCTTGCTGCAGACTATTATTTGAGCTATATAACACTTCTTGTATATAATTAATAATCAAAGCTTATAATAGTTATTATTATAACACTTACTACATATAAAAATGTATATATATAACTATTTTTTAATTAATTTATTTTTTCAATTATTTTTATTTGATCTATTAACTCAAAAAATTTTAATTTTATAAGTTTTCACAATTATAGTTTAAATTTTTAATTTTAAATAAAAATTCCAACTTTTAAATTTATTGTAATTATAGTAATTTTTTAAATTAATTTTGATTAAATTTAAATTAGTTCACATGGCATACGTGTGTCATTATTTTTATCATATAAGTAACTTGATTAACTTGAATTAAATTTTGGTTAAGAGCTTAAATCTCTAATTACTTAAAATTTTCAATTAAAATTCTTATTTAATTATAAAAAGAATTAAGTATTTCAATTATATAATTTAAGAATTTTATGTAATTAAGAGTTTAGAATCTTAATTAAATCTTAATTCCAATTAATCAAGTTGCTTATATAACAAAAATAATAACATATATTATATAGTGTAAATTAATTTAAATTTGATTAAATTAATTTAAAAAGTTACTAGAGTTATAACAAATTTAAAGTTGAAAATAATAAAATTAGTTTTGATCAAATATAAATAAGCTCATATGGCATATTATGTGCCATTATTTTTACCATATAAATAATTTGATTAATTTGAATTAAATTTTAGTTAAGAGCTTAAATATCTAATTATTTAAAATTTTCAATTAAAATTCGTATTTAATTATGAAAAATTTAAATATTTCAATTATATGATTTATAAATTTCATGTAATTAAAAATTAAAAATTTTAATTAACTTTTAATTCCAGCTAATCAAATTAGCTATATAATAAAAATAATAACATATAGTACTATATACCGTACGTTAGTTTAAATATAATTAAAATTAATTTAAACGGTTACTATCATTATAATAAATTCAAAAGTTTAGAAATTTTTGATTCAAAATTAAAAATTTATATTATAAATATGAAAAATTATAAAATTGAAATCTTTTTACAACCATAAACCTTTTATTTTTTACCATTATCACTGCCTCTTAGCAAAAATAAAAAAAATCTTCTACCACTAATGTAAAAAGAAAAAAATAATATATGTATATATTTTTAATTTATGCATAATTATTAAGCTAATGATAGTAGGCTCGTTCATAAGTTCAGGAATTCCACACATGCATTTACACAGCCCTAACCGTAGGCTAGGCGAAGACTAAAATCTTATATCATGCTTTAAAATTTAGACTTAATTAAAAATGAAACTGCAACCATAAAACTCATAACTATAATTACTTTTTTTTTTTTAAAGCAAATTTATTAATTGTATTAATAAAATTTCATCAAATAATGAGAAATATCATCTTAAATAGAGAGATGATCATGTCTAATAGATTATTTAGCCAAAATATAAGCAGTAAGAATAGTATGACGAAGAACTCATCTAACAGAAATATCAGTTTTAGAATCTAACAAAGATTTACGATCATTCAAAATCAAACTCAATTCAGAAATGTTTAAATGTGTAGACTGAAGAACTTGAGCTACTTGCAAACAGACTATAAGAATGCAGCCATTAAAAGGCAAAAATTTCATCGCAAAGAGCAAATAATATTGGAGAGTTAAAGTTTCAACAATTACTGGCGTACCATTACCTTCCGAAAAACTAGAAACACCATGTTCAGACTCAGTGGCCTTACTGTCGCTTCATCGTCTCAGCCGGTTTTGTGGTGCCGGGGGTCATTTTTCGAGACCGGTCACCTACCTCACTAAGGTCTTGCGCAAGATTTAGCCTTTTTGACCTTACTGTCGCTTCATCGTCTCAATCGGTTTTATGGTGCCGGTGGTCACTTTTCGAGACCGGTCACCTATCTCACTGAGATCTTGCGCAAGATTCAGGCTCTTTGACCTTACTGTCGCTTCATCGTCTCAACCGGTTTTGTGGTGCCGCGGATCATTTTCTGAGGCCGGTCACCTATCTCACTGAGATCTTGCGCAAGAGTCAGGTTCTTTGGCTTTATTGTCGCTTTATCGTCTCAGCCGGTTTTGTGGTGCCGGGATCATTTTTCGACGCCGGTCACCTATCTCACTAAGGTCTTGTGCAAGATTTAGACTATTTGACCTTACTGTCGCTTCATAGTCTCAGCCGATTTTGTAGTGCCGAGAGTAATTTTTCAAAACCGATCACCTATTAAAATTCAAGCTGATTCGCAGTTAATCCGCAAATAAGCTCATGATAGTGCTCAGTGAGTTTCGTGCTTGAATTGGTGGGATTTCCGTTCAATAATTCCTTTTATCAGAAAATTATTATTATTATTTTTTTGATAAATTTTTCGCAGTGATATCTGCCATAGACCAAGGCGAGGTCAATAATAATAATAATAATAATAATAATAATAATAAGCCAAATCATATTTATTTAAATTAATTGTCGGCTCAACCGATATAATGGACTGATTTAATTTTATTCTTGAGAGGATACATAATAATTATAAATTATCAATCTTTACTTTAGAATCATTTTATAATAGAGTTTTCTTTCTATATAATTTTTTTTTAAAATTACTTTACTTCTACTTCGTTGAGTTCACCATTACACTAATTCTTATGAATCATCTACTTCTTGAAACTTCTCCCTTTGATTGAAAGGAAAAAAAAAAAAAAAAAAAGCAAAAGCACACGAGGGAAAAGAAAAGAAAAAGGGGTGAAGTTTTGAGTGGCTTGTCCTCATTCTCTTGAAGATCCTCAACCGAAATTGGCCTATGAAAAAGCCCACTTTTTCTTGTCCCAAAATCTTGTTGTCTGCTACAACTTGATGAAGACAACCAATTGGGTGAAAAATTATACAAGAGGAAGAGAAATCTATGCCTCTTATCTCTTTCTCTCTCTTGCAATAGCATCATTAAACAAAGTTTTTTTTTTTTTTTCGAACATTAAAAAAAAAAGTTGAAAGAAAGTGGATTATCAAGTAAGCATATAAGATGCCACCATTTCCTGGCCCCTATCTACAACACCATTCTTTGTATACCCACTTCTCATCACTTTCTCTATGGCTCAAATCTCTCCATCATCCACCTTAAGCACCCAAGATCCACCGCAGCCACTTCCTCCATCACCTTCAGCTTCTATAGATTTCAATATCATGGTCATCATAGCTGCCATGTTATGTGCTTTGATCTGTGCTCTAGGCCTCAACTCAATGTTACACTGTGTATTTCAATGCACAAACCGTGCAATAACTGAGACTGTGGAATGGGTAGCCTCTCGTAGACACAACTCTGGCCTCAATAAGAAGGAAATAGTTGCTTTGCCAACTTCTACTTACTCTGATGAGACTTGTTCTTCATTACCATCATCGGCTTCTGCTTCAGGTTGTGTTATTTGCTTAACAGACTTTGCAGATGGCGACAAGCTCAGGGTGCTGCCGAAATGCAACCATCGGTTCCATGTTGTGTGCATTGATAAGTGGCTGATTTCCCACTCTTCCTGCCCTACCTGCCGCCTCAGGCTCAATTCTGTGCCCTCTCTAGATCAGATAGTCACATCCCTGTGATGAATTTTACTTGCTTAATTAGTCTTTCTTTTACTTGTTTTCTTAAGTAATGAGCTATTTTTTTTTATCATCTTTTTTGGAGTAGAAAATTTTCGAAGTGTTATAATTTAGATAGATTATTATGATACTCAGTGATCTTCCATTGATAATTAATCAGTTGATATAGCTTCTTAATTGGCTGAAATTATGGTAATTTGATCAATCAATATTTTTGTGCATAAAAAATAGCTAAATTGCTACTAATTTACAAATTAGAATGAAATATTGAATGAAAAATAATTAAGAATTTTGAATGTCTACATTTTCCTTTTCATCCTTTTTTATATATTGTTAGATCATCTTTGGGTTCAAAAAGCAAATGGACTTACCTTTATAATGGAGCTACCTTTTGTGCAAGCCATAACAAGTGTTTTTTAGGGATTTTTAAGAGCATTCAGTTTTATATTTATTGTACGTTTTTTTTTTTGGAAAATAATTTATAGAAAATATTCTCTTAAAATATATTTTTTATTTAAAAAATAATATATTAATAAATTTATAGAGAAATATATTAGTAAGAATATCAAAGTATATAAAATGACTTAATTTTTCCTTTAATCAGAAAAATATTTTCTATTATTTAATTTTTCTAAATATTCTAAACGCTAAAAAATGTGAAAAATATTTTTCTAGAAAATATTTTTTATAAAACAAATAGAGTCTTGATTAACTTGTGACGTGGCTCAAAATACTTCTTATATGAGTAGACAATCTTTAAAGAATAAATCGTTAGGTGGTTGGTGTCTACAAGATAATTACTTACACTTAATTCAATAAATACTCAAAGAAGACGAGTTATGCAAGAATTGTAAATAGCTTAATTGAGTTAAAGAGTTGCGTACCTTAATTCTATACTCTTACTGCTTTTATACAATAAGAAGAGATGGTTAGTTGGTTACTTCTCTAAAAATTTGGAATGTATCGGCTAGTAGATAAAGTATCTTGTATTTGTAAAGATTCAGACAGTTGCACCGCCACAAAACTCAATGGTAAAGAAAAAGAGAATCAGGCCCTACCTGACATAGAGCGAGCCTTACAGCTTTGAATGACCAAGGGTGAGTGTTATGAGTAGCTACAATGGTCCAATGAGACCACGAATATGTATTGTATTTTTGAGTTAGTATTGAATCATATTATATAGTATGTGAAAAGTTTTTAAAATTAATTTCTTTAAATTAAAATCTTAAATTTTAAAAACTTACTATATAATTTGATTTGAGAGTAAATGCACACATTTAATTCCATATTTAGCATGTATATTTAAAAATTAATATATTTAAGTTAAATCTCAAATTTCAAAAGCAAACTCTAGGGGTATGGAAGTGGAGACTTCTTCGGGCAACGAAGACCCTATGGATGCTCAACGTAGACGAATGGTCAACCTAACCATGTAATTGCGGCAAAGACAGCGCATGTTGTTTAATGTATGCCCTAGAGTCGTGTGCTCAATGTTGTATTTTGTAAATTGTTATTTGCTTTTGTAAAAAATATTACATTTATTTTAAATATGTTTAACTTATTTTATATATAGTCCATTAGTCTTTGTTAGTAGTTATATTCTTAAGGGTTGAGAATGAGGATGGAATAAACTAACAGAAGCATTATCAAAGATGTCTTATTGGACCTAATTTATCTAGCTAAACTATCACCTCTTTCTATTTCTACTTATTAACATTAGATGCTAATGGATAATAAATGGTGAGTCTTATACTGTTAGTATATTTACTTTAGGCCATTATCTTGGATTTTTTTATATGTCGTTTTAGTTATTAATAAAAAAGTTTTTTACTATCATTATTATTTGTTTGCATGTTACATAATAATGATTAACATCCCTGGTTACTTATTATTATGTTGATAATAATAAAAAAATAACTAGTATGATTATTGATTGATAATTATGAGATGATTATGTATATGTTGATATAATTCAATAATCATAGATACTTGTTAGAGAACAAAGTATTGGATGGATCCGCACTGAGATCACTACATGGGTTATTGTCATAAGTGAATCTCAAAGTAGTTATATCTTAATCCTTTGACTTGAGATTGTCATAGTTTCCAACATAAGAACTGTTATGTTTTGACATAAACAAACATTGTCTTTAATCGGACAATCATAAGAGTTATGATCGAGCATAACAAAAATTATATAGAGGATATTGAACAATCAAGATAGAATTTATCCCTCTCTTTGAGAGAGATATCTTCTAGGCCCCTCGATAAGTGAGACTGAGAAATGCATGGCCGTGCTCAAATGAATTGATAGTGTGATCAATATCATTTGAATTTATCTGTCTACTTATAGATCGAGAAATTATAAGTTTGAACATTATAAATTTGACATTGACCATGACTTATGTTCAAACTAGATATCATGTGACAAAATGATTAATACATGTTATATTTATTAGACTTTATCGGAATATCGATCCTCATATTAATTGGGCAGTCATAATGTCTTGCTAGAGGCCGCTTATGATTTATGGGCCTTGTGGGACTGGCCTATTGCCAATTAATGTGAGCCTATTGGGTCACACACAAAAGAACACTATTGATGTGCTATGTCATATTAATGGGCTAAAAGCCCAAATCCCACTAATATAATTAATAATAATAAAGTGTTATTATTATTAATATTAATTATTTATTATTATAAGATAATAATATTTAAAAGGATCTGCAGTCTATCTGTAACTGTTACAGATAAAGCACTCTATCACATAAGATATTTGAGTATCTGCGATATTGTGATAGTTGGTTATGAACACAACTCTATCACATAAGATGTTTGAGTATCTACGAGATCGTGATAGTGGGTTATGAACACAACTCTTTCACGAAAAGAGTTGTGGGAAAACAAAAGACTAAAAACGAATAAAAATCGCTTCTGCGAAGTGGAAGTAGTATTTTTGAGAATTCGTTTTGAGTTGCAGATCTGGAGCACATAGTTTATCCATCTTAAGAGAGCTAACACTCTAGTAGGATAGAAGACGTTCGTATGGATACCATAGAGGGTGTTCGTTGAAAAAGCATCACTATCAGTCCGCAATAGTATCTTCTCATCGAGTCTAACAGGTTAGTCTCATATCCTTCCTTTCGAATTAAACGAAGCACACGGATCCCGTGAAGGAAAACAGAGATTTTTAATTTTTCCGCTACGTGTTTGGGTTGCATAAATCTTTGGGTTTCCTAACATATACTATATACAATGTCAACTTAGTAATAAGCAGATCGAACAAGTAATACTCGGATGATGGACAAATAGAGTTTACTCTTGTCAATATTCATATAATCCAAAAATGAAGGTTACTATATGTATAAGTAGTTTGAGTCTAATACTACTTGCATACTTCCACCATATATGGGTATACCAATAAGTGTTTTTCCAAGTTAGTTGTATATAGATATAAGTAAATGGGAATAAAGTCTTTTGCTATCTTAATTGGTCTCAATAAAGAAAGTTTTTGCCTAGGAAAATTAGACTTAAATACAAATGTGTTTCTGATGTAAGAGATGTAAGTCTTTATAATTAAGAATAATAATTAAAACTGAAGTCCTATAATACAAAGCATTGGAGTTTGATATTTTCTATGACCATAACTTAGATTTAAACTGTGTAATCTAGAAATTCTAGTAAATTTTATGTATGATTAAAGTTTTGAAGGATGAAACCTTTCATGCTAATTAGATAGTTATGGCGTGTCATGTTAATGTTATCTATAATTATGAAAATTAAGTGTGAATTGAGGATTTTGCTCTAAGTATAATAAAAATGTATTTTTGATGTGGTGGAAAATAGAGTTGTGCTGCGATTGGTTAATCCTGCAAAAAAAAACATGAAGTGGTTGGCGCCTACGGTAGGCACTTTGACGCTCAAGTCAGTAAATTGGAGAATAAGACGAATGTAAGAAATAGCTTAGAACTTGAGAGTAGTATTAGAGATTGCATACCTTTTCTTTGTGATCATTTACTTTTATATTATAAGAAGATAGAGTTAAATATAGCATTTCTTGAAAAATCCGCCAATAATGTGGCCGGCTAATTGATAGAGAATCTCGCTAGCTAATCGGTTGGTGATCACACGATTACTGGCGTAATGGGGATATGCCGGATTGTGCCTCATGGTAACTTTATGCGAAGACTCAACCTATCCAGGGGAGGGCGAGTCTTGATGATGAACTGGGTGCTACAGTATCCGGATCTTTCTTTTCACGGGTGGGACCGCGTATCGGCTTATCAAACTCTTGCCACGTAGTATTATCTTATGATGACAGCTCATAGCTTATTTTGGGCGATTGTTGTGTAACACCATTTCATCCACATGCACTTTGACTGTTGACCCCTTCAAGCCTTTGAAGATACTTGACACTAGTCTTTGATAAGTTGCCCATACATTCTTTAGTCCGAACAACATCACTTTGTAGCAGAAAATTTCTATGTCAGTAATGAATGTAGTCTTTTCTGCATCTTCGGCATCCATCATGATCTCGTGGTAATCTGAAATAGTATCAAGAAAGGAAACCACTTCGTGGCCCTAGATCGAGTCTACTAACCTGTCAATAGATAGGAGTGGGTAGTGGTCCTTTGGACATACTTTGTTCAAGTCGATAAAATCCACACACATCCTCTATTTCTCATTGGCCTTCTTTACAAGCACCATATTGGTGAGCTATGTAGGATAATGGACCTCCTTTGTTAACCTTGCACTTAACAGCTTGTTAACCTCCTCCTTAATCACATATTGTCTCTCCAAAGTAAACTTCCTTTTCTCTTGTTGTACTGATTTCATTGCTTTGTCGATAGACAACTTATGGATAATAAAAGTCGAATCCACCCCTATCACATCATTGGAAGACCAAGCGAAAGTGGTCACTTTACATCTTAGTAACTCTATCAAACGATCTTTTTTTTCACCACTCAATGCAGTACCAAACCGTACCTTTTGATCCTTTTCTAACTAGATATCTTCAACTGGGTCTGCTAGCTCTGGTTTTATATGAGAATCAACTTTTTTAGCAAGTCAATGGGTATCATTGCTTTCCCAAAGTTCTTTGTAGAGTGTTTGTAACATTCCTAGGTCAACTTCTGGTTGCCTCGGACTATAGCTGGTCCTCCTAGAGCTGGTAACTTGAGACACATAGTACCCATGTTAATAACTATACAATGATAGTTTAGAACTAGGCGACCGAGTATCACATTATGTGCGGGCGGGTTTTCTACCACCGCAAACTCTATGTATAACTCTCGCTTATACTTTTCATCAATAAGGACCAAGGGAAGATTGATGGTGCCCAAAACTGCTGATAGAGCATAAATTAGCCCATATTATCATGATATTCTTGATGTCTATTTACATCTTTTCTACCTAATTTTGTGGTTTTAATCATGTTTTGCAGATATTAGGTGAAAAGGGACATTCAAGAGAAAATGCTCTTAAAAACGCTAAAAAGTGCAAAATCTGGAAAAGCCACCTTCGGCAGCACCTTCGGCGGCCGAAAGCCCAGTCCAGAGACGAAACTGCCCCACCTTCGGCGGCACCTTCGGCCGCCGAACATTGGCTCCAGAGACGAAAGTCGGCCTCCTTCGGCCGCCGAACCCCAACCTTCGGCCCCCGAACTTTCAGACCAGAACCGAAAGTCCAGCCTCCGAAACTCAATTTAGGCAGCCGAAAATGCGCTCTATTGCACTCTTTCCTTATTCAAGAAGCCATATCCCAAGTTTCCATATTTGAGGAGCCAAATAAGGGAAATATCTTGAGATCCAAATCTTCAAGATTCACATTCAAATATTGGATCTCAAAGATCAAGCTTATTAAGGAAGCCAAATCCAAAGATCACATGTTTCCCACTTCATTCAAGTTTCCAAACAAGGCTCTACCTTCCTCATTAGTGCATGGGCAATCTCTTGGACTTAATGTACAACATCTTGAGGATCTTGGACAGCTATGAAAAGACCAAAGTGCCCCCACTTGCCTTCTATCACATGTGACTCGTTTTTGCCTTCACTCATGCACAAACAAGGCACATGCAACACCAAGGACACTTTGGACAGCCTCTAAAAGTCTCCCAGACTTCCATGAAACCCTAAGGAGCCTCTCAAGATCTATTTAAAGGCTTCAAGAAGACAAGAAAAGAGATTTTGATCCACCTCTTCTCAAGGAAATTCGGCAGCCTCTCCAAGGCTCCCTCTTCATCTAGTTCTTCATCTTTCTTCTTCTTTTCTTTTATTTTCTGTTTTGGTTCAGCCATGAGTGGCTGAAACCCTTCTTTCTAGTTGAAGTTTGGTTGAAACTAAGGTTGTTTAAAGGGTTGTGAGATCTGAACAGAAACTATTGTCTTTGATTTTATTCAATATTCATGCAATTGTGCTTTGATTCCAAGATTGCTTTGTTGTTTTGATCAAATTGGCCACTTGACTCTTAATTGCAAAGTTAATTAATTGTTAGATTAGGATATTTGTTAGTCCGTAATTGCTGAAAATATTCTGTCCATAGAACACTTGGTGTAAAAACCCAAGGAATTGTATGATCTAACATCATCTCATGCGTTTGAGTAGTTAGGGTTTGGATCTTTCTTGTTCTTCATGCAATTGGCAATTGTTTTGATGCCTATGGCCCAAGGACGTTCCTTGGCAATTTGTTGATTAGTAATTGGTTAGAGGACGTTCCCTAATCAATTTGTTCATAAGGAAAGACATGGTGGTGAGAAGCGTCTTCCACCCCCATAACCAACCTATTAAATCAATCAAGATAACCATGTTTCAATGATCAACCCAAACAACCAAAGTGGATCCATATCTTCAACTAGACTTTTCTCTTATTGATTTCTCTCCTATTTTAGATTACTTGCTGTTTTATTTACTTTCAATAGTTGTTAATCAACTGCCATTGTCTTATCTCCTAGTTGTTAGTATATTTGCCCTAGACCATTATCTTGGACCTCTTTGTATGTCCTTTTGGTTATTAATAAAAGAGGTTTTTATTATCATTATTTGTTTGCATGTTACATAATAATGATTATCATCCCTGGTTACTTATTATTATGTTGATAATAATAAAATATAGATAGTATGATTATTGATTGATAATCATGAGATGATTATATATATTTTGATATAATTCAATAATCATAGATACTTGTTAGAGAACAAAGTATTGGATGGACCCGTATTGAGATCACTACATGGGTTATTGTCATAAGTGAATCTCAAAGTAGTTATGTCTTAATCCTTTGACTTGAGATAGTCATAGTTTCCAACATAAGGACTGTTATGTTTTGACATAACCAAACATTGTCTTTAATCGGACAATCATAAAGGTTATGATTGAGCATAATAGAAATTATGTAGAGGATATTGAACAATCAAGATACGATTTGTCCCTCTCTCTGAGAGAGATATCTTCTGGGCCCCTGGATAAGTGAGACTGAGAAATGCATGGCCATGCTCAAATGAATTGATAGTGTGATCAATATCATTTGAATTTATCAGTCTACATAGAGATCGAGAAATCATAAGTTTGAACATTATAAGTTTGATATTGACCATGACTTATGTTCAAACTAGATATCGTGTGACAAAGGGATTAATACATGTTCTATTTATTAGGTTTTATCGGACTATTGATCCTCATATTAGTTGGATAGTCATAATGTCTTGCTAGAGGCCACTTATGACTTATGGGCCCTGTGGGACTGGGCCTATTGCCAATTAATGTGAGCCTATTGGGCCATACACAAAAGAACGTTGTTGATGTGCTATGACATATTAATGGGCTAAAAGCCCAAATCCCATTAATATAATTAATAATAATAAAGTGTTATTATTATTAATATTAATTAATAATAATAAAGTGTTATTATTATTAATTATTAATTATTATAAGATAATAATATTTAAAAGATCTGCAGTCTATTTATAACTGTTACAGGTAAAGGACTCTATCACATAAGATATTTGAGTATCTGCGAGATTGTGATAGTAGGTTATGAACACAACTCTTTTGGGAAAAGAGTTGTGAGAAAACAAAAGACTAAAACATAAAAATACTCCTACGAATTTAGGGGTGATGAAAAACTTTTTAGAAAATTCAGTCTAACAGTTGCAGATTGTGGAGCACATAATCTATCCATCCTTGAGAGAGCTAGCACTCTAGAAGGATAGAAGACGTTCGTGTGGATACCAATGAGAGTGTTCATTTGAAAAGGCAGCACCATCAGTCCAGCATTGTATCTTCTTGACGAGATTAACAGGTTAGTCTCATATCCTTCCTTTAAAATAAACGAAGTACTCGGATTCTAGGAAAGGAAATCAGAGATTTTTATTTTTCCGCTGCGCAATTTGGGTTGCAATAATCTCTGAATTTTCCAACAGTGGTATCAAAGCCTACATGTGCTTTTCATTTAAGTTAATTATGCCATGATTGATATTATATATGCGATATATGTTTATTAGAATGGCATGATAATTATGGATAAATGATCAGATCATTTAGGTATTTTTGTTAAATAAAAAAAAATTTGGATTCACGATGAACAGTCATCGTGAACCCAGAAATTGCTAAGGACCAACTACTGCCAACCATCACATGTGAAGGCCACAGGCGAGCACGCGGTGGGTCCCACCGCTGATGCATGCTCTGTCGGCTGGCTCCCGAAGTAAAGATGGGGAGATGGTCATGTGTGTTGACATGCAGATTGGGGATCCCAATTTCCAAATTGTGGACTGCATCTGACAGAATAGGCTGGCCAGGGAGCACAAGCGTTGCGCCGTCTCCAGCCTCTCAGGCTGGCAACTTGAGCGGCCAAATATTCATTCGGTGGGCCGCCGGGGGCTTCAAAGCCGAGATGTGTCTCGGCCCCTTGCGATTTCTGCGAATCGCGAGCTCGCCGGTGCTGTTTCGAGCTCGCCATTGCGCAATCTTCTAGGCGACGAGCTCGACTGCGAATGGACGACTAGAGTTGTGTTATCTGGTGGTCGACGGTGAGGTCGCGCATGGCGCCACTGTCGACGGCAATCCGTGCTGGCGACGAGGAGCGGGCTGGCAATGTGCGGCGACTAGGTTTTCTTCCTGAAGAAGAAGAAGAAGCTCCAATTACAATTCTGCCCCTGAAAATGAAAAAAAAAATTTAAATAAGAAAATAAATTTTAAAATTATTATTTTCTTTTAGTCTTTAAATCGGATTTAAATGACTATGTTTTATTATTTTGTCATATATTAGTATGAGATACTATGCATGATAGTCTATATATATATGTATGTATATAGGATGCTATAATATATATATGCAAGGCAAAATAATTAAAAATTAAAAGTTGAACTCTCACTCTAAATTTTAAGTTTTAATGCCACCCATATATTAAATACCTATCAAGACTAAGATCACCAAAATGCAGGTTTTGCCAAAGCAAAGTGCTTAGGTTATCATAGTAAGATAGGATGAGTAATAGTTACTCATTTATTTAATTTTGGTTGGGCTTAATTAGACTATCAAAACGGTTTTGAGCCTAAGGCATTTGATGGGGTATAACATGCATTTGACATATGATGACAACACCTCATAATCTAAGAGTTATATTAGATGTAATTGGTAAGGAGTTACCTACCTAAATAACTTAATTTTAAGCGTCATGCCAAAGCTGACTTAGAATTAGGTGAAATATGGATCTTAGCCCACTAAAATATTATTATTCTTCTTGAGGGTTATATTTTAGTAGGAGATTACTGTAATACCCGGCTAGACTTCAGTATCGGAATTCCTACCGTCCGGTGGAATCTCGGATGTCGGAAACCTCTAGAAGGGTAAAACCATATTTTCATAAAATGTTTTAATGTATTTTATGGTTTTAAGCAAGAAAGGAAATTGAGTTTTGAATGAAAAAGACAAAGGAGGCATTTCCAGATTCGGCCGCCGAACCTCAAGTTCAGCCGCCGAACATTGGATAGTTTAGGGGGGCAAGTTAGTCTTCCGAAAGTTTCAAAGGTTCGGCCGCCGAACTTGCATGAGTTTTGGAGGCACTTTAGGCTGCCGAAAGGTGGTCTGGCAGCCCCTATAAAAGGGCTCCATGGCCGAAACGGGCGAGTTTTCTCCCCATTTTCGGCCACGGTGAGTTCCTGCTCTCCCATGGTTGATCTTTGATGTTTTTCCTCCGATCTTTCATGTTTTAACAAGCTTTATGTTGATTTGAAGATATTTGAACAAAAAGAGCAAGTTTTGAAGCTTGGAGACCAAAGAGTTGATTTCTCCCCATCTCCGAGCTAGAATCGTCTCTCCTCTCGTTCTTCAAGAGGTAAGAGTAGATCCATAGTTCATTTCATGTTTTAAGCAAGTTTTATGAAGTTTCTTGGGGTAGAAATGCATGTGTAGGTTTATGATGAGTTTTTGGTTAAATGTGTGTTATGAACAATGTATGTTAAATGTACATGTTTGATGTGTTGTAGTTGGGGTTTGAGATAGTTTGAAGCCCCTAGGAGCTTATATGTTTGAGTATGCATGTTGTAGAATAGGAAAATGCATGATTGAATGAGTTGGGAGGCATTTATGCATGAGAAAGGCTGGGTTCTGCCACTTTGGGAGGACCCAGGTTCGGCAGCCGAAGGCTCTTTCGGCCGCCGAACTTGCCCGTGGAGGCCAACTTTTGGCTGCCGAACCCTGCCCCCGAAAGTGGACTTTCGGCTCTGGAAGGGACTTTCGGCCGCCGAAGGTGCCGCCGAACATGCATGAGTTTCGTCTCTGGAGGGAACCTTCGGCCGCCGAAAGTGCCGCCGAAGGTGCATGACTTTCGACTCTGGAGGGACTTTCTGACGCGGAACCCTATGGCACAAGCCTCAAACTCACACGCACAAGTAGATACGGAATCCAAAGATCTGATAAACCCACCTCCTATGGCACCCCAAACTTAGAGAAGCTGAAACACCAATGATCGAAGGATTTAGATGAGAATCCGACAAACGCCACAACGAATAGTTGATAAGTTAGCCAAGATTCCTGGTGCAAGTGATGAAAGCAAATCCTCACTCTCACTCAAAGCAATACACGCCAAAGGCATGAAAGAAATTCTGAAAAGTTTGATTAAAAGCTGCCTCTTACAATTGTTTCCTATCCTTATATAGTAAGGAGAAAAATAAATAAAACCCTAAGACACTCTTCTTGGACTTGACTTAAACACATAAGGCCCAAACCCAATCACACACTAAAATAACACATAAGTATTAAAACATAAGCCCAAAACATGGCCCAACACTCTAAAACTTAAAAGATAAAGTATGGCCAGAATACAAGCCCAAATAAAACTAAACTAAAACAAGTGTTGAATAATAAAAATATAGCAAGCCCATCATAACAAAGCTGAATCTTCACAAAAGTCTTACTTGATCTTCACTTTAGGCTTCCCTTTGTGTAGTTTTAGCCGATAGGTTTGATTAGGCTCCCTAAGCCTATGATTGCAAGTGTTGCACCAAATCTGTCCCATATGAGTTGAAGCATGCCCCAAATATATATGGATCATATGAATATGATTTTGAACTCCTTTTAGATCCATTTGAATGACATAAGTTTGCTCCACACCATTGTTAGAAATTTGCCCTATTGGATCCGTATCATTCTCTCCTTCTTTAGAAAAGATTCGTCCTCGAATCTTGCTGATATTTATGTCAAAAAGAGAAGCTTTAGGAACCCATGTATCTTCAAAGACCTCCTTTTGAATAGGTGGAAATAGGATAAAACTTTTGTCATGAATGTTTTCATCAACAACCTGCACATCAAGAAGAAATGAACTAGGCATAAAAATATTAGTCATAGAAAGATCCAGTGGATGTGACCCATTCTCCTCTACAACTTCCAAAACAGTATCATTCGCCTCCTCCACCTCATCAATCACGTGCTTCCCATGTCCCTCATCATTCACAACCTCTTCTATAAGTTCATTGATGGAATTCTCAACAACAACAATATAAGATTCATGTATTACAACTTCTTCTTCAATTTCAATCTCTATGGAAGTTGAGATTGGAACTTTAGCCTCTTCTTTCTCCTTTTCTTTCTCCACCTTCCCTCCTTGAACTAGTCTTGATTCTTTTCCAGCCTCTTTACCCTCAAACTCACTCTTTTCTCTCATCTTTTCCGCAGAATTCAAGCTCTCACTCCCCTTTGTGGCCAAGGCCGAAGCCTCCCTCTCCCTCTCCAGCATCTTTATTTGATCAACATATACCTCTTGAGGTGATAAAGGAGCGAGTATAAGCTTCTGTCCTTCATGAGTGAAGGAGTACTTGTTATTGAACCCATCATGTTGCACCTTTCTATCATTTTGCCACGGCCTACCCAACAACATATGGCTTGCCTGCATAGGTACCACATCACACAAGATCTCATCCTTGTACCTACCAATAGAAAATGGTATAACCACCTGGCGTGTAACCCTAACCTCACCACAATCATTCAACCATTGCAACCTGTATGGCTTAGGGTGTTCAATAAAAGCCAAGCCCAATTTCTCCACCATATACACACTTGCCACATTTGTGCAACTACCTCCATCAATAATGAGAGTACACACTTTACCATTAACCAAACACCTAGTGTGAAATATGTTTTCCCGTTGTTCTAGGCTTTCTTTCTTAACCTGCATATTCAGAGCACGCCTAGCAACAAGCATCTCATAATGTGCAGCAAGCAACACATTATTAACCAACACATCCGAATCATCACAGGCATTATTGTAATTAAGAGTTCTTTGAGGTATTCTTGTAGAAGTGGAAGCTTGTGAGACATTCAAACCCTCCATAGATTCAGTTAACCTCTCAAGGGTCTTATTGAGCCTTTGTAACTCACCACTGACTGACTTCTAAAAGAGCTTATAATCGTTACCCATATTCGATTCACTTCCATCAGTACTATCCACCACATTCTTGTCTTTACTCATCCTACCATAAATCAACAAAGAACAAAAAGAACTAGCAAATATTGTGTTAAAAAAGAAAGTACTCAAGTGTTTGCACTCTTACCATTCTTTTGCTGATTCTTCAATTGCACTTCAGAAACTAAGGTCAACCAACTAACCACAAGGTGCGTTTAATGAAATAAAGAAGAAAACCTAAAGAAAGAAGGAAGGGCGCAAAAACTAGAAAGAAGACACTGACAATTTGGAAAGTAACACACGAACTAGGTTGTGTGCGACTTGAAAATATCACCTAGAGTATAGAAACAATCAAACAATACTCCAGCAATGTCAAGGAAGCAAAAGCAAGCTTAAACCAAAAAAGAAACTTTGAATTCAAATAAAAACGAATCTGGACAAAAGTTTGAATTTAATTCGCTTCAACACAAATCAAATACGGATCTATTTAAATCTACCCAAAAAGGCAAGTATCAAAACCCTACAAATAGACTAAAAAATAATATATCTCACTCAGTGTAGTAGCATCATGGACGAAAATGGGCATTAAAAGATGGATTTGACACCAAATCAATTTAGATGCAGTTGCCTTAAATGTGCACCTTAAGAAATAGGCAGAATTTCTTTTATCTCCTAATCTAGATTCGACCAAATTCAAAATTCAAATTGATTCCCATAAATTACTGCAATTAATTGAGATAGGTAAGGCAATATAGATGAAAAAGGAAGCATATCACAATTTCGGCCAGATCAACGTAAATAAGGCAAAGGCGATTTTTTTTTTAATTTTTTTTTTGGATTTCGAATTTGTTTTTTTTTTTTTTTATGATTAATAATCAAGAAGGTGCAGCCATGGACACACAAGCTTTCACCGAAAACAACAAGGAAGAAAATGAAAACTCAAAAACCCTAGATCCTAAGATAAATAAGAATTTACCTCACTTTGGCTCTGATACCAACTGACGCGGAACCCTATGGTACAAGCCTCAAACTCACACGCACAAGTAGATACGGAATCCAAAGATCTGATAAACCCACCTCCTATGGCACCCCAAACTTAGAGAAGCTGAAACACCAATGATCGAAGGATTTAGATGAGAATCCGACAAACGCCACAACGAATAGTTGATAAGTTAGCCAAGATTCCTGGTGCAATTGATGAAAGCAAATCCTCACTCTCACTCAAAGCAATACACGCCAAAGGCATGAAAGAAATTCTGAAAAGTTTGATTAAAAGCTGCCTCTTACAATTGTTTCCTATCCTTATATAGTAAGGAGAAAAACAAATAAAACCCTAAGACACTCTTCTTGGACTTGACTTAAACACATAAGGCCCAAACCCAATCACACACTAAAATAACACATAAGTATTAAAACATAAGCCCAAAACATGGCCCAACACTCTAAAACTTAAAAGATAAAGTATGGCCAGAATACAAGCCCAAATAAAACTAAACTAAAACAAGTGTTGAATAATAAAAATATAGCAAGCCCATCATAACAAAGCTGAATCTTCACAAAAGTCTTACTTGATCTTCACTTTAGGCTTCCCTTTGTGTAGTTTTAGCCGATAGGTTTGATTAGGCTCCCTAAGCCTATGATTGCAAGTGTTGCACCAAATCTGTCCCATATGAGTTGAAGCATGCCCCAAATATATATGGATCATATGAATATGATTTTGAACTCCTTTTAGATCCATTTGAATGACATAAGTTTGCTCCACACCATTGTTAGAAATTTGCCCTATTGGATCCGTATCACTTTCGGCCGCCAAACTTGCCGCCGAAAGTGCCCTGTTCAGCCCTCCTTTGCATGATTTCCATGATTGTTTTAAGATATTTTAGGGAGTTTTTGGGGAGTATTTTAGAGTCATGTTTATGTATGTTTGGTCCCTCATTTGAGTCCACCTGTATAGGTTCAGACCCGAGGAACTGAGGACCTCAGCAGTGAGTCAGCTGCTTCAGTGTTTTGTCAGAGCTAGCCAGAGGTGAGTGGAATAACTCTTTATGTTTCAAACAAATAAGGAAGGTTTTAGCATGATTCACACATCATGAATGCCATGAGATATATTAGGGTGCTTGCATTAGAATTCACGAATATGTGCATTGCATATTATGTTGTTGATGTGGATGAATGTTGAATGATCCATTAGCCCTCATATGTTATGACATGATGATAGGATATGGAAGTCCAGGCGTGCCTGCTCTACGCCCCTGGCACTATGTAAGGGAAAGTCCGGGCGTGCCTGCACTACGCCCCCGGCACTATTGGATATGTATGCTATGATATGGAAGTCCAGGCGTGCCTACTCTACGCCCCTGGCATGATTAGACTGTATAGAGGGCTAAATGGTGACAAGTTCATCCGTGATGTGAATTGTTTGTGTGGTGATGCATTTCATGATATCACATGTTTTTAAATACAATGTTTTATTATTCTGCTGACTAGGCTCTAGTAGCTCACCCCACTCCCTAATTTCCCCAGGTTTGCAGGTACGGGATAAACCAGGAGGTCAGCTAGAGTAAAGTCATGTCTATGTAATAGTTAGAAGTGGACATGAAAATGATGTAATGTAAAGTATAATTCAGTAATGTAATATAATGATGTTAATGAGGATAGAATTGTGCTTGACCCTAGTATGTTGTTAATCCCTTTTCGGTTACATGATCTTTTAATGAAATGTTTTATGATGTTTATGTAAACCAAACTTAATATATGTTGTCACCCCATTGGAGCATTGATGAGGACTCCAAAGAGGGGTTAATATTTATGAACAGTGCATGCACAGGTTGAGTTTAGTAAATGAATGAAAAGAAAAGTTCAAAATTTTTATGTATGTGTTGATCATGTATGGGATTAAACAGGTTTACAGGATGTATGTCAGGCTTGCTACGGGTCCCGGCGGCCTTATGCCGATTTGGATCCTAGCGCCGGTAGCGGTCCGATTTGCGGGTCGTTACAGATTGGTATCAAAGCCCTAGGTTCATATGATCGGACCTATAGAGAATGTCGGGCTCATAGATGTCCTAGAAGGTCAAGCACAATAGGAAAAGTCATGTCCACTAGGATAGGATGTAGAGTCCTGTCTTGAATGATGATGTGAAATGCCATGATTTTATGCATGTGCATTAATGATATGTGATGAATATGATGCGGGTTCATGTGTTTGCACATGAACCATTTGATGCTAATGTTTTATGTGATGTGTGCTGTTTTTCAGTAAACAGGATGAGAGGAACTTGTCGATCTGCATGATTGACTGGAGTGCCACCCCAGGACGAGGGCACAGATGCCCGTCCTCCTGCATTGCCCAGGGCAATGTCAAGTAGGTCCAGCAGGGAAAGAGCAGTAAGAGACCCTAGAAGGTCTTTGGATCTGGGTAGAAGCAGATCAGTAAGGGGAACAGTTCAGGGAGGAATGTCAGAGGATGTAGGGGATGATATGGATGTGGATCAGAGGAGGGATGGCAGTCTTGGAGAGAGTATGTCGGAAGAGGGCATGGGAGAGTCCCAAGGAGGCAGTCAGGCCTCGGGATTTGTTCAGCCACCCCAGTACCCACCCTTTTCTCAAAATCCCGGGTATTCGATGGGAGGTATATTGGATTACCCCAGCTTTAACCCCTATCACTCTCATATGCCATACCCACCTTTTTACCCACCATACTCACAGTACCCTATGTACCCACCCCCATCTTTCTATCCAGGTACAGCAAACCCTACCCCAGGGGATGCTGCACCTCCTCCACCACCAGCAAAACCTACTGTCCCAGTAACCCAAATGCCTAAGCCTAGCTCATCTGGAGGGAGCAAGGTCAAGATGACCGATTACATGAAGCTGGGTGCTCCCCAGTTTGAAACAGGTGATGACCCGTTTGTGTACCTTGAGAGGGTCAAGATGATAACAGATGAGATAGGAGCTGATGACAGTAGAGCCATTCAGATGGCTGGGTTCACACTAAAATGCAAGAAGGCTCGAGAGTGGTTTAAAAACTATGTGAACCCGAGGTTGGACAGCCTATCATGGGAGGAGTTTGCAAATGAGTTTGCAGGATGGGCTTTCCCTGACAGTTTAAGGGAATTGAAGATGATTGAATTTGAGCAGTTGAGGCAGTCAGATGAGATGAGTATGGATGAGTATACAGACAGGTTCTTGGAGCTGTTGCCGTTTGCTGGGCAGAATCTTGACACATATCAGAAGAAGTCAAGGAGGTATATCATGAAGCTTCATTCCAGGTATTCCTCCTTGATCCAGTCAGCAGAGAGGGAGAGTTTCCATGCCATAGTGGATATGGCTCGGAGGATGGAGGCTAGTGCCATAATCGAGGGAAGAGTTAAGCAGTCAGTGGCACAGTCTTCTGGTTCCAAGACCCCAGGTGGGGGAAAGTTGGATCCTTCTTCCTTGAGTTCAGCAGCTTCAGGCAGTAAGAAGTGGGACAGAGGCCACAGGAAGTCTAAGAAGAACAAGTTCTGGAGCAAGATCAAGTCAGGTCTGGGATTAGGAAGTGGCTCGAGCTCAGGTGCAGATAATGCAGTATGCATAAAGTGTGGGAAGCCACACAAGGGAGTATGTCTGGTTGGGACGACAGCCTGCTTCAGATGTGGGCATGAGAGACACATGGCTCGAGAGTGTCCTAGAGCAGCTTTTATGGCACAGTCTCAGCAAACAACTTCTGGTAGTGTGGCTCAGCCAGTAGCTCCAGCCGCGACTCAGGCTAGTGGTAGAGGGAGAGGGAGAGGGGTAGCCTCTTCTTCAGCGGGTTTCAGAGGTGAAGGTCCATCAGCTCCAGCACGGATCTTCACCATGACACAGCAGGAGGCGAACACATCTAACACCGTGGTGTCAGGTAATCTCATCATTGGTTGTTCAGATGTTTATGCCTTAATGGACCCTGGTGCATCTCATTCTTTCATTACTCCGAGGGCCGTCGAGAGGTTGGGATTGATGGTCTCTGGGTTAG
Source organism: Manihot esculenta (assembly GCF_001659605.2). Lineage (NCBI taxonomy): Eukaryota > Viridiplantae > Streptophyta > Magnoliopsida > Malpighiales > Euphorbiaceae > Manihot > Manihot esculenta. The sequence goes on along the minus strand of NC_035176.2, from coordinate 13,236,932 downwards.
AGTGTCCCCTATGGGTCAGTGGACCCAAGTGCGACCCATCAGTGGCAGAGTCAGTCTGCCAGTATAGTCCAGTTTTTGTTAAGGGGAGATGCCTTTCTGCCGACCTCGTGGTTCTAGATTTGACAGATTTTGACGTCATTCTAGGGATGGATTGGCTATTTACCCATGGTGCTACCTTGGACTGCAGAGACAAGGTAGTCAGGTTCAGTTGTCAGGATGGGTCAGAGGTTGTCTTCAGAGGAGATAGGGGGAGTACACCTAGAGGTTTGATATCAGCCCTTCAGGCTCGTAGGTTGCTCAGGAGGGGTTGTCAAGGTTTTCTAGCTCATGTGAGAGAGCTGGATAGTCATGTCAGAGAGCCCGTCTCAGTGCCGGTGGTCAGTGAGTTTTTGGATGTGTTCCCAGATGAGCTGCCAGGTTTACCACCTGCTAGGGAGATAGAGTTCGAGATAGAATTGATGCCTGGAACTAGACCGATCTCTATCCCTCCCTACAGGATGGCACCAGTAGAACTGAAGGAGCTTAAAGAGCAGTTGCAAGAGCTGGTAGATAAGGGCTTCATCCGACCGAGTACCTCACCATGGGGTGCTCCAGTACTATTTGTGAGAAAGAAAGATGGATCCCTTAGACTTTGTATCGACTACAGGCAGTTGAACAAAGTCACTACCAAGAATAAGTACCCATTGCCAAGGATCGACGATCTTTTCGACCAACTAGCAGGAGCAGGTTGTTTCTCCAAAATAGATCTGCGATCTGGGTACCATCAGCTGAGGATAAGAGGAGAGGATGTACCGAAGACAACATTCAGGACCAAATATGGGCACTATGAGTTTCTTGTGATGCCGTTTAGGTTGACCAATGCCCCTGCAGCATTCATGGATCTCATGAATAGAGTGTTTAGCCAATACCTGGATCACTTCGTTATTGTCTTCATAGATGATATCTTAGTGTATTCCAGGAATGCGGAGGAGCATGCCCATCATCTGAGGTTAGTTCTGTAGACCTTGAGGGAACATGGCTTGTATGCCAAGTTCTCCAAATGTGAGTTCTGGCTGAGGAGCATTTCATTCTTGGGGCATGTGGTGTTAGAAAATGGAATCGAGGTAGACCCCAAGAAAGTGGAAGCTGTAGCAAACTGGCCTAGACCCACTACAGTGACAGAGATCAAGAGTTTCTTGGGTTTAGCAGGTTACTACAGGAGGTTCGTTCAGAACTTCTCTAAAATTGCAGCTCCCATGACCAGACTGACTAAGAAGACCCAGAGGTTTGTGTGGACCGACCAGTGTGAGGAGAGCTTTGAGGAGCTCAAGAAGAAATTGACTTCAGCACCAGTGTTAGCTCTGCCAACTAGTAATGAAGACTTCTCAGTGTATTGCAATGCGTCCCGTGTGGGACAGGGTTGTGTGTTAATGCAGAATGGAAGGGTGATTGCTTATGCTTCTAGGCAGCTGAAGAAGCACGAGTTGAATTACCCTACACATGACCTAGAGATGGCAGCGATAATCTTTGCACTCAAGATGTGGAGGCATTACCTTTATGGGGTAAAATGTGAGATCTTCACAAATCATAAAAGTCTGCAGTACATCCTGAGTCAGAGAGAGCTGAATATGAGGCAGAGAAGATGGGTAGAACTACTCAGTGACTATGATTGCAAGATCCAGTACCATCCGGGTAAGGCGAATGTTGTGGCAGACGCCTTAAGCCGGAAATCACTTGGCAGTTTGTCCCATATTTCAGCAGAGAGGAGGCCAGTAGTGAGGGAGTTCTTCGAGCTCATTAATGAAGGTCTACAGTTAGAGTTGTCTAGTACAGGTGCTTTGATAGCCCAGATGAGAGTAACACCTGTTTTTCTGGAGCAGGTGGCTCAGAAACAGCACGAGGACCCATAGTTAGTAAAGATTGCCAGGACTGTTCAGTCAGGCAAGAATGAAGAGTTCAGATTTGACAGCAAGGGGATCCTCCGCTATGGGAATAGATTGTGTGTACCAGATGACGTGGGACTGAAGGGAGACATTATGAGGGAAGCTCATAATGCTAGATACAGTGTTCACCCTGGGGCCACCAAAATGTATCAAGATCTGAAGAGAGTGTATTGGTGGCCAGCTATGAAGAGAGAAGTGGCACAGTTTGTGTCAGCCTGCGAAATATGTCAGAGGGTGAAGCTAGAACATCAGAAGCCGGCTGGAATGCTTAACCCACTACCTATTCCAGAGTGAAAATGGGAGAATATAGCTATGGACTTCGTGGTGGGGTTACCGGCAGCGTTCAACAGATTGGACTCCATATGGGTGATTGTGGACAGATTGACCAAATCTGCTCACTTCATTCCTGTCAGGAGTAACTACTCTGTGGACAAGTTGGTGCAGGTGTATGTTGATGAGGTTGTCAGGTTGCATGGGGTTCCTGTTTTAATAGTGTCTGATAGAGGGCCCCAGTTCACCTCTAGGTTTTGGCGAAGTCTGCAGAACGCTATGAGTACCAGGTTGGATTTTAGCACTGCTTTCCATCCACAGACGGACGGACAGTCAGAGAGGACCATCCAGACAATAGAGGATATGCTCAGAATGTGTGTGTTGGATTTTGGTGGTTCTTGGAGGTAGCATCTACCTCTGATGGAGTTTGCCTACAATAACAGCCATCATGCTAGCATAGGGATGGCTCCATATGAAGCTTTATATGGAAGGAAGTGCAGGTCGCCTGTCTGTTGGGAAGAAGTTGGAGAAAAGGCCTTAGCGGGGCTTGAGCTAGTAGAGATCACCAGCAGAGTGGTGCCCATAATCAGAGAAAGGATCAAGACTGCTGCAAGCAGGCAAAAGAGTTATGCAGATGTCCGCAGAAGGCAAGTAGAGTTTCAAGAGGGGGATTTGGTATTGCTCAAGGTGTCTCCAATGAAGGGGGTGATTCGGTTTGGGAAGAAAGGTAAGCTAGCTCCACGGTACATTGGACCTTTCGAGATCTTGCAAAAGATTGGGAGTGTATCGTACAAGCTGGACTTGCCTGCTTCAATGGAGAGAATCCATCCGGTTTTCCATGTTTCCATGTTAAGGAAATTTGTGTCAGATCCGAGCAAGGTTCTTAGTGAGCCTGATGTGGAGATCCAAGAACATCTCACCTATGTTGAGTAGCCAGTACGGATCTTAGACACCCAGATCAGAAAGTTGAGAAACAAGGAAATCCCGATGGTGAAAGTCCTTTGGAATCACCACAACATCGAAGAGTGTACCTGGGAGACACGGGAGTCCATGCTCCAGCAATATCCTCATCTCTTCTAAGGTGAGTGCTATGTGTTTTGTATGTATGTTGATGTTTCATGCTTTGTATGTTCATGTTTTATGTTTTGCAAGTGTTGTTTGGTGAACATTCGAGGACGAATGTTCTTAAGGGGGGAAGAATGTAATACCCGGCTAGATTCCGGCATCGGAATTCCTACCTTCCGGCGGAATCTCCGTTGGAATATGAAATTTTGATGATGCCAGAGTCTTCTAGAGGGGTAAAATGTGATTTCTAAAATGATTTTTACTGATTTCATGGTTGTTTTGAAGAGTTTTCAAGCTTAGATCAAAGTTTTGGAAGCTTGGAGACCCAAGGAGTAGTTTCCTCCCATCTCCAAGTTAGAGCTCGCACAAACCCTCGATCTTCAAGAGGTAAGTGTGGATCTATGCTTTTCTTTACGTTTCATGAAGTTTTAAGTGAGTTTTAAGAGGTTTTGATGGTTGAGTATGGGTAGATATGCATGTTAGGGTTTATGTGGGTTTTATGCCCAATGTATGATAATGTATGTTATTGTGATGTTTGTGTTGGGGTTTAAGTTAGTTTTCAAGCCCCTTGAGCATATGGGAGAGAGTATGCATGATTGGGAAAGAGTAAGTGAGATTATGGGTTGTTTTGATGGTTTTGGCCTATGTGGGTCATAAGCTATCTATGTATGTCTTGATGTTGTTTTTGGAGTTTAATCAAGCTATTAAGCTCCCTTGTGCATGGTTAAGGATGTATGCATGTGTTTGAGAAGTTGGATGCTTGTTTTGGGGTGTTTGGAAAGTTTGGGAGGCTTGAAATGCACAAAGGCTGAGTTCTGGATGAACTCAGGTTCGGCCACCGAAGGTGGTTTCGGCCGCCGAACCTGCCTGAGGATGCATGGTTTGGCCGCCTAACCTTGCCCCCGAAAGTTGGGTTTTTGGCTTGAAAGCAGACTTTCGGCCGCCGAAGGTAATGTTCGGCCGCCGAAAGTGCCTGACTTTCATCTCTGGAGAGAGAGTTCGGCCGCCGAAGGTGCCGCCGAACCTGCCTGACTTTCGTCTCTGTCTAGGACTTCCGGCCGCCGAAGGTGCCGCCGAAAGTGCCCTATCTAGCCCTATCTAGCCCTTTCATGGGTGTTTTCTATGCATGTTTAAGTGATGCTTTAGGGGGGTTTTTGGGTAGTTGTTTATGAGTTGTTTAGAGTATGTTTGGCACCTCACTGGAGTCCACCTATGTAGGATCGGACCTGAGGAACCAAGGTGTTTAGCAGTGTTAGCTGCTTTAGAGTTAGTCCAGAGCTAGCCAGAGGTGAGTGGAACTAACCCTTATGTTTTAAATCAAATGTTTTCAGCATGTTCAAGCATGTTCATGCATCATGAATACCATGTTATGCAATAGGTTGTTTCCATTAGAATTCACGAATATGATGCATTGCATAATACGATGATAATGATGTGGATGGATACTGGATGATCCTCTAGCCCTCAGTATGTTATGACATGATATGGAATGATATGATATGGCATGTACGATATGATATGAGATGAGAAGCCCAGGCGTGGCCGTATCGCCCCTGGCATAAAGTATAAGAAGTCCAGGTGTGGCCGTATCGCCCCTGGCATAAAGTATGTGAAGTCCAGGCGTGGCCGTATTGCCCCTGGCATAAAGCATTGTTGACTTGTTATGGTATGAGATTGATATGTAGAGGGCTATTGGTGACAGATTCATCCTTGAGGTGATATACTTGTGATGTGACGCATTCCATGATAGCATACGTTAAAATGAACTGTTTTCTTTTATGGTTTCTGCTCACTGGGCTTTTTAGCTCACCCCTCTCCCCTAACCCCAGGTTTGCAGGGTCAGAGATAGTCAGGAGATCAGCAGGTTACGTCCATGGTCATGTTTATGTAATAGAATAGTAGTGGACATGATGTAATGTAAAGTTATGTAAGGATGTAAACGAGTTATGTTGTAATATGATATTATGTTATATGTTCAGAGTTATAGTATTGTGCTTGGCCCGAGTTGGTTAATCCCTTTATACATGAGTTTTATTTCATGTCGATATATGTGTTGGACCGAGTTTGACATAGGGTATGCTGACCCTAGGGGTTCTATGAGTTCAGTCATAGTGCATACACAGGTCAAGCTGGGAAAAGGTAAAGTTTTAAATGTTTTATGGATATGTTTGATCATGTTTGGGATTATACCAGCTGTACAGGATGCATAGTAGGCTTGCTACGGGTCCCGGCGGCCTTATGCCGATCTGGATCCTAGCGCCGGTAGCGGTCCAGATTTTCGGGTCGTTACAGAATGGTATCAGAGCCCTAGGTTCACATGGTCGGACCTATAGTGTGTCGGGCTCATAGAGGTTATAGTAGGGCAAGCACAATAGGAGGATCATGTCCACTAAGATAGGATATGGAGTCCTGTCTTGTATGATGATGTGAAATGCCATGACGATGAGCATGTGCATTAATGCTATGATATGTATGTTATGTATGTGATGCAGGTTCATGTGTTTCCACATGAACCATAAGATGCTAATGTTTATGTGCTATGTTATGCTTTCAGAAGTCAAGATGAGAGGAACTCGTCGATCTGCGAGATTGACTGGAGCTCCGCCAGAGAATGAGGGCATGGATGCCCATTCCCCTGCTCTGCAGAGGGCAAGATCTTGTAGGACGATCAGGGAGAGTACATCAAGGGACCCTAGAAGGTCTTTTGATGCAGGTCGGAGGAGATCAGTTCATGAAGGTATGACAGCGGATGTGATGGAAACAGAGGAGGATAACCAGAGAAGAGATAGTAGTTTGGGCATGAGTATGTCAGTAGAGGATATGGGAGAGTCCCAAGGAGGCACACAGGCCTCGGGCTTTGTTCCACCACAGTGTCCACCCTACCCGCAAGGGCCAGGGTATCCGATGGGAGGTACATCGGATTTCTTTAGCCATATTCCATATCCCACCTTTATGCCTTATTCTCCCTTTTACCCACCGTACCCACAGTACCCCATGTTTCCATCCTCACCCTTTTTCCCAGGTCCAGCAAACCTTAACCCAAGGGATGCTGCACCTCCTCCTCCACCAGCAGAACCAATAGTCCCTGATGTTCGGATACCCAAACCTGGTTCATCAGTTGGGGGTAAAGTAAAGATGACGGATTACCTCAAGTTGGATGCCCCCAAGTTCGAAGCAGGCGATGACCCTTTTGAGTACCTCAGAACGGTAAAGATGATAACAGATGAGCTAGGAGCAAGTGACAGTAGAGCCATTCAGATGGCAGGGTTCACATTGAAATGCAAGAAGGCAAGGGAATGGTTCAAAAACTATGTGGACCCAAGGTTGGAGAGCTTATCCTGGGAGCAGTTTGCCAATGAGTTTGCAGGATGGGCTTTTCCAGATAGTTCCAGAGAATTGAAGATGATTGAGTTTGAGCAGCTAAGGCAGACGGAAGAGATGAGCGTAGAGGAGTTTACGGACAGGTTCCTGGAGCTGTTGTCGTTTGCAGGACAGGGTCTTGACACAGACCTGAAGAAGTCTAGGAGATATGTTATGAAGCTTCACTCCAGGTATTCCTCGTTGGTTCAATCAGCAGAAAGGGAGAGCTTCCATGCTATAGTGGATATGGCACGGAGAATGGAGGCTAGTGCCATTATCCAAGGGACAGTTAAACTGTCTGTGGCACAGTCTTCGGGTTTCCAACTCCCGAGGACAAGTGATGTTAATCTCTCCCCTCTAAGTGAGGCTGTCACAAAAAGTAAGAAGGGAGACAGAGGTCTCAGAAGATCAAAGAAGAACAAGTTCTGGAATCGGATAAAGTCTGGTATGGGATTAGGAGGTGGCTCAAGCTCAGGCACAGAGGTGGCAGAGTGTGCAAGGTGCGGTAGGCCGCACAAGGGAGTCTGTCAGTTTGGGACCACAGCATGTTACAGATGCGGCCAGGAGGGACACATAGCTCGGGAGTGTCCTAAGGCAGCTTTTATGGCACCGTCCCATCAGACAACTCCAGGCAGTATGGCTCAGCCATCAGCTCCAGTCATGTTTCAGGGCAGTGGTAGAGGCGGAGACAGGGGGACAACCCCTTCTTCAGCAGGTTCCCGTGGGGAAGGTCTATCAGCTCCAGCACGGATCTTCGCCATGACCCAGCAGGAGGCTAACACATCGAACCCGATGGGATCAGGTAATCTCACTCCGGTATGTTCTGATGTGTCTGTTTTATGAACCCTGATGTTTCTCTTTTCTTTGTTTGCTTGTGAGCCCTCGTGAGATTGGGTTGATAGCTTATGGGTTAGAGTATCCCCTTGGGGTCAGTGCACCCAAGAGTGATCCATCTGTGGCAGAGTCAGTCTGCCGGTATAGCCAGAGTATGTGTTGTGAGTAGATGCCTTCCAGCTGACCTAGCGGTTCTAGATTTGACTGTTTGACGTCATTCTAGGGTTGGATTGGTTCTTCTACTAGTGGTACTACCTAGTCCGCAGAGACAAGGTAGTCAGGTTCAGAGGTCAGGATGGATCAGAGGTAGTCCTTAGAGGGGACAGAATAGGGATACCTAGAGGTTCAGTATCAACCCTATAGGCTCGTAGGTTGTTCAGGAAAAGTTGTCAGGGATTCCAGCTCTTCTGAGAGAGTATAGCAGTCGGGTCAGGGAGCCCGCCTCAGTGCCCATTGTTAGAGAGTTTTAGATGTTTCCCCAGACGAGTTCCCAGGACTATCACCTGTCAGGGAGATAGAGTTCAAAATAGAAGTAATGCATGGAATTGGACCAATCTCTATCCCTCCCCACAGGATGGTATCAACAGAGTTTAAAGAGTTATAAGGATCAGTTGTAAGAGTTGGTAGTTAAGGGTTCCCATCTGACTGAGCACTTCACCTTGGGGTGTTCCAGTGTTGTTATAAGGATGAAGGATGGATCCCTAGGACTTTGTGTCGACTACTAGTCGTTGAACAAAGTCACTACCCAGATCAGGTAGTTGTTACCGTGGATCGACGATCTAGTTGAAATCAGCTAGCAGGAGCTGGTTGCCTTTCCAAGATAGATCTGAAGTCCAGGTACCATCAGTTAAGATCAAGGAAGAAGATGTACAGAGAGCAGTGTTTAGAACCAGATATGGGCACTATGAGTTCCTAGGAATGTCGTTCGGGTTAATAAACGCCCCTACGGCATTCATGGATCTCATAAGCAGAGTTTTAGTCGGTTTCTGGATCACTCCGTTATTGTCTTCATTGACAGTATCTCGGCGAGTTCCAGAAATGCGGAAGAGTATGCCCATCATCTGAAATCAGGATTGCAAATCCTGAGAGAACATGGCTTGGATGCCTAGTTCTCCAATGTGAGTTCTGGTCGAGGAGCATATCCTTCTTGGGTCATGTGTGTCGGACAAAAGAAAAGTGAAGTAGACCTGAGAAAGTTGAAGTTGTAGCTAACTAGCCCAGGCCCCTTGTAGTGACTAAGATCGAGAGCTTTTTGGGTTGGGCAGGTTACCTAATGGAGGTTCATCTAGAACCTCTCTAGAGTTGCCGCTCCTATGGCCAGATGAATCAAGAAGAACCAGAGGGTTGTGTGGTCTACTTAGAGTGAAGAGGGCTTTGAAAAGCCAAAGGAAATGTTGATGTCAGCACCAGTGGTGGCTCTGTCCGCCAGTGATGGAGATTTCACAGTGTCCTGTGATGCGTCCCGTGAGGGACTAGGTTGTGTGTTAATGTAAAGTGGTAGAATGATTGCTTATGCTTCTAGGTAGCTGAAGAAGCATGAGTTGAATCATCTTACGCACGACCTAGAGATGGCGATGGTAACCTTTGCACTCAAGATGTGGAAGTGGTACCTGTATAAGGTATGTGGACAGATCCTTACAGATCGAAAGAGCTTGCAATACATCTTGAGTCAAGGGAGAAGAACATGAGGTATAGGAGATGGGTAAAAAACTGCGTGGTATTCGCGACTTCAAGGTTTATCATCATTCGACTGAGGCAGATATTTTTGATAGATGCCCTCAACCGAAAACCACTTGACAGCTTATCCCATCCCTTAGTATAGTAAGAAGAAGGCCAGTAGTCAAAGATGAGAAGAATCAAAACTGCTGTGAGTCAGCAGGAGAGTATGAAGTCGTCCGCAAGAGGCATGTAGAGTTTCAGAAGAGAAGAAGAGTTTTGTCAGAGTGCACGGCGGAAGCGTGTTTAGGTTCTCGAGGAAGTCGAGGTTTGCTGAAGGTGTCTCCAAAAGAGAGGGTGATTCGTTATGGGCAGAAAGGTAAATTAGCTCTCAGATACATTGGACTCTTTGAAATCCTGCAAGGGATTTGGGAATGTATCCTACGAGTTAGATTTACCCACTTCTATGGAAGAGATCCATTCGTTTTTCCATGTTTCCACGGTATATGAGTTCGTGTCGGATCCGAGTGAGGTTCTTAAAGGAACCAGAGGTGGAGACCGTAGAGGATCTCACCTATGTTGAGCAGCTAGTACGGACCATAGACACACAAGTCAGAAAGCGTGGAAACAAGGAAATCCCGATGGTGAAAGCCCCTTAGAATCACCTTCAGATGAAAAGTGCACCAGGGAGACCGAGAGTTTATACTCCAGCAATGACCGTGTCTCTCTTTTAGAAGAGAGGTTTTTAGGTTTTGCTTGCTTGTTGCTTGCTTGCTTATGTATGTTAGATGCTATGCTTTGAGTTGCCTGTTTGTTTGTTTGAACATTCGAGGACGAATGTTCTTAAAGGGGGGAAGAATGTAATACCCGGCTAGATTCCGGCATCGGAATCCCTACCTTCCGGCGGAATCTCCGTTGAAATATGGAATTTTGATGATGCCAGAGTCTTCTAGAGGGGTAAAATGTGATTTTTAAAATGATTTTTACTGATTTCATGGTTGTTTTGAAGAGTTTTCAAGCTTAGATCAAAGTTTTGGAAGCTTGGAGACCCAAGGAGTAGTTTCCTCCCATCTCCAAGTTAGAGCTCGCACAAACCCTCGATCTTCAAGAGGTAAGTGTGGATCTATGCTTTTCTTTACCTTTCATGAAGTTTTAAGTGAGTTTTAAGAGGTTTTGATGGTTGAGTATGGGTAGATATGCATGTTAGGGTTTATGTGGGTTTTATGCCCAATGTATGATAATGTATGTTATTGTGATGTTTGTGTTGGGGTTTAAGTTAGTTTTCAAGCCCCTTGAGCATATGGGAGAGAGTATGCATGATTGGGAAAGAGTAAGTGAGATTATGGGTTGTTTTGATGGTTTTGGCCTATGTGGGTCATAAGCTATCTATGTATGTCTTGATGTTGTTTTTGGAGTTTAATCAAGCTATTAAGCTCCCTTGTGCATGGTTAAGGATGTATGCATGTGTTTGAGAAGTTGGATGCTTGTTTTGGGGTGTTTGGAAAGTTTGGGAGGCTTGAAATGCACAAAGACTGAGTTCTGGATGAACTCAGGTTCGGCCGCCGAAGGTGGTTTCGGCCGCCGAACCTGCCTGAGGATGCATGGTTTGGCCGCCTAACCTTGCCCCCGAAAGTTGGGTTTTTGGCTTGAAAGCAGACTTTCGGCCGCCGAAGGTAACGTTCGGCCGCCGAAAGTGCCTGACTTTCGTCTCTGGAGAGAGAGTTCGGCCGCCGAAGGTGCCGCCGAACCTGCCTGACTTTCGTCTCTGTCTAGGACTTCCGGCCGCCGAAGGTGCCGCCGAAAGTGCCCTGTCTAGCCCTTTCATGGGTGTTTTATATGCATGTTTAAGTGATGCTTTAGGGGGGTTTTTGGGTAGTTGTTTATGAGTTGTTTAGAGTATGTTTGGCACCTCACTGGAGTCCACCTATGTAGGATCGGACCCGAGGAACCAAGGTGTTTAGCAGTGTTAGCTGCTTCAGAGTTAGTCCAGAGCTAGCCAGAGGTGAGTGGAACTAACCCTTATGTTTTAAATCAAATGTTTTCAGCATGTTCAAGCATGTTCATGCATCATGAATACCATGTTATGCAATAGGTTGTTTCCATTAGAATTCACGAATATGATGCATTGCATAATACGATGATAATGATGTGGATGGATACTGGATGATCCTCTAGCCCTCAGTATGTTATGACATGATATGGAATGATATGATATGGCATGTACGATATGATATGAGATGAGAAGCCTAGGCGTGGCCGTATCGCCCCTGGCATAAAGTATAAGAAGTCCAGGTGTGGCCGTATCGCCCCTGGCATAAAGTATGTGAAGTCCAGGCGTGGCCGTATCGCCCCTGGCATAAAGCATTGTTGACTTGTTATGGTATGAGATTGATATGTAGAGGGCTATTGGTGACAGATTCATCCTTGAGGTGATATACTTGTGATGTGACGCATTCCATGATAGCATACGTTAAAATGAACTGTTTTCTTTTATGGTTTCTGCTCACTGGGCTTTTTAGCTCACCCCTCTCCCCTAACCCCAGGTTTGCAGGGTCAGAGATAGTCAGGAGATCAGCAGGTTACGTCCATGGTCATGTTTATGTAATAGAATAGTAGTGGACATGATGTAATGTAAAGTTATGTAAGGATGTAAACGAGTTATGTTGTAATATGATATTATGTTATATGTTCAGAGTTATAGTATTGTGCTTGGCCCGAGTTGGTTAATCCCTTTATACATGAGTTTTATTTCATGTCGATATATGTGTTGGACCGAGTTTGACATAGGGTATGCTGACCCTAGGGGTTCTATGAGTTCAGTCATAGTGCATACACAGGTCAAGCTGGGAAAAGGTAAAGTTTTAAATGTTTTATGGATATGTTTGATCATGTTTGGGATTATACCAGCTGTACAGGATGCATAGTAGGCTTGCTACGGGTCCCGGCGGCCTTATGCCGATTTGGATCCTAGCGCCGGTAGCGGTCCGGATTTCTGGGTCGTTACAGTTCCAAGCAGAGCACTGTAGCAAATTCTACAACAGAAGCTGAGTATATAGCAGCATCAGATGCAGCTAAAGAGGCAGTCTGGTTGAAGAATTCATCGCAGAGTTGGGAGTGGTTCCCAGCATTGCAAATCCTATGGACCTCTATTGTGATAACAATGGTGCCATAGCACAGGCAAAGGAGCCCAAATCTCATCAAAGATCTAAACACATACTCAGACGATATCACCTTATTCAAGAGATCATTGATAGAGGAGATATCAAAATATGCAAAATAGACACAAATGACAACATTGCAAATCCACTGACCAAGCCTCTTTCACAGGTCAAGCATGATCAGCACACTAGGTCTATGGGTATTAGATACTTGTATGATTAGGCCTAGTGCAAGTGGGAGATTGTTAGTGTATTTGCCCTAGGCCATTATCTTGGACCTTTTTGTATGTCGTTTTGGTTATTAATATTAGAGGTTTTTATCATCATTATTATTTGTTTGCATGTTACATAATAATGATTATCATCCCTGGTTATTTATTATTATGTTGATAATAATAAAATATAGCTAGTATGATTATTGATTGATAATCATGAGATGATTATATATGTGTTGATATAATTCAATAATTATAGATACTTGTTAGAGAATAAAGTATTGGATGGACCCGCATTGAGATCACTACATGGGTTATTATCATAAGTGAATCTCAAAGTAGTTATGTTTTAATCCTTTGACTTGAGATTGTCATAGTTTCCAACATAAGGACTGTTATGTTTTGATATAACCAAATATTATCTTTAATCGGACAATCATAAAGGTTATGATTGAGCATAATAGAAATTATGTAGATGATATTGAACAATCAAGATAGGATTTGTCCCTCTCTCTAAGAGAGATATCTTCTGGGCCCCTCGATAAGTGAGACTGAGAAATGCATGGCCGCGCTTAAATGAATTGATAGTGTGATCAATATCATTTGAATTTATCAGTCTACTTAGAGATCGAGAAATCATAAGTTTGAACATTATAAGTTTGACATTGACCATGACTTATGTTCAAACTAGATATCGTGTGACAAAGGGATTAATACATATTCTATTTATTAGACTTTATCGGACTATTGATCCTCATATTAGTTGGATAGTCATAATGTCTTGCTAGAGGCCACTTATGACTTATGGGCCCTGTGGGACTGGGCCTATTGCTAATTAATGTGAGCCTATTGGGTCACACACAAAAGAACGTTGTTGATGTGCTATGACATATTAATGGGCTAAAAGCCCAAAGCCCATTAATATAATTAAGAATAATAAAGAGCTACTATTATTAATAATTAATTAATAATAATAAAGTGTTATTATTATTAATTATTTATTATTATAAGATAATAATATTTAAAAGATCTGCAGTCTATCTGTAACTGTTACAGATAAAGGACTCTATCACATAAGATATTTGAGTATTTGCGAGATTGTGATAGTGGGTTATGAACACAACTCTTTTGGGAAAAGAGTTGTGAGAAAATAAAAGATTGAAACATATAAATACTCCTTCTACGAATTTAGGTGTAATACCCAGCTAGACTCTGGTGTCAAAATTCCTACCTTCCGGCGGAATCTTCGTTGGAATCCGGAATTCTCGGGTGTCGGAGCCTTCTAAAAGGGTAAAATAAATGTTTTCTAAAATGTTTTTATATGTTTTATGGTTTTATTGAAGAAAGAAATTGAGTTTTGAAAGAAAAGACCAAGGAGGGAAAAGCCATGTTCGGCCATCGAACATTGGGCTCTTGCGGAAGCACCTTTGGCCCCCGAAGGTGGTCTGGCCAGCCACCTATAAAAGGCCCCTTGTCGGAAAATGGGCGAGTTTTCTCTCTCTATTTTCGGACATAGAAGAGATTTCGCCCTCCTTTGGTTTATTTTATGATTTCCTTCAAATTTTTCAAGTTTTTGACAAGCTTTTATCTTGTTTTGAAGTTTTTAAGCTCAAGATTAAAGTTTTGAAGCTTGGAGACCCCCGGAGCTCGTTCCTCCACATCTCCAAGTTTGGGATCGCATCTCCTCTCGATCTTCAAGAGGTAAGTGTAGATCCTCCTCTTCTTTCATGTTTTAATTAAGTTTTATGAAGGGTTAATGTAATACCCAGCTAGACTCCGGTATCGGAATTCCTACCGTCCGGTGGAATCTCGGATGTCGGAAGCCTCTAGTAGGGTAAAACCATGTTTTTATGAAATATTTTAATGTGTTTTATGTTTTAAGCATGAAAGAAAATGAGTTTTTGCATGAAAATAGCATTAGAGGAAAACTCAGGTTCGGCCGCCGAACCCTAAGTTCGGCCGCCAAACATACATGCGTTGCGGGTGTGCTTTAGGCCCCCGAAAGCATAAGTGAGGGAAGTCCAGGTTCGGCCGCCGAACCTCAAGTTCGGCCGCCGAACATGGCATGCATGCGGAGGCACATTCGGCCCCCGAACGTGGTCTGGCCAGCCACTATAAAAGGGTCCCTTAGCCGAAAACGGGCGAGCTTTTCCCCATTTTCGGCCAAGGTGAGCTCTCCGCCCCCTCACCCATCTTTGATGTTTTTCCTCTAAATCTTTCAAGGTTTTCACTTGTTTTCACTTTGTTTTGAAGATTTGAGCTTTTGAGCAAAGTTTTGGAGCTTGGAGGTTCAAGAACCCAATCTCTCCCAACTTCGAGTTTAGGTCGACTCTCTCTCGATCTTCAAGAGGTAAGAGCCGATCTTAAGCTCATTGCATGTTTTAAGTAAGTTTTAAGTAGATCTATGGGTTAGAATGCATGTTTAGGTTATGGTTATGCTTTTTGGAGTTTATGGGTATAAATGTATGTTCTTGTACAATGTGAGTTGCTTGATGTGTTGTAGATGGGGTTATGATGGTTTGAGACCCCTAGGAACATGTATGTTTGTGTTTGTGTGTTGTAGAATAGGTTTGATGCATGTTTGATAAGTTTGGAGGCGAAATGTGCATTGGGAGCCAAGTTTCTGCCCTTTGGCAGAAACCAGGTTCGGCAGCCGAAGGAACTTTCGGCCGCCGAACGTGGCTGGGGAGGCAGCCTTTCGGCTGCCGAAGCTTGCCCCTGAAAGGAGACTTTCGTCTCTGTCTGGCAGTTTCGGCAGCCGAAGGTGCCGCCGAACATGCATGAGTTTCGTCTCTGTCTGGGAGTTTCGGCCGCCGAAAGTGCCGCCGAACCTGCCTGACTTTCGGCTCTGGAGGGACTTTCGGCCGCCGAACCTGCCGCCGAAAGTGCCCTGTCCAGGCCTTCCTTGCATGTTTTTGTATGGTTGTTTCATGATGTTTTAGGGGGTTTTTGGGGAGTAGTTTATAGTTATGTTCAGGTATATTTGGTCCCTCATTTGAGTCCACCTGTGTAGGTTTGGACCCGAGGAACCGAGGACCCCAGCAGTGAGTTCAGCTGCTTCGGTGTTGTCAGAGTCAGCCAGAGGTGAGTGGAACTAAACTTAATCTTTTAAATTAAATGTTTTATCATGTTTCATGCATCATGATTATGCAATAGGATGATTGCATTAGTTTCCACGAATATGCCGCATTGCATCGATTGTTGTTGATGTGGGTGAATATTGGATGACCTAATTAGTCCATGACAGGAAGACCAGGACCCCATGCTACGGCCTGGCACTATGTAAGAAAAGACCAGGACCCCATTCTACGGCCTGGCACGGTTATGAGACTCGAAGACCAGGAGCCCAGAGGAGGCCCTGGGGAAAAGGTAAGTAATGTATGTTATGACAGGAAGACCAGGACCCCATGCTATGGCCTGGCACTATGTTAACTTGGACTAATTGGTGACAAGTTCACCCAACCCTTATGTGAATTGTCCGTGTTATGATGCATTTCATTGGAGCATAGTATTAATATGTTTTTATGGTTCTACTCACTGGGCTTTTAGCTCACCCCTCTCCCTTTACCCCCAGGCTTGCAGGTACAGGATAGAGCAGGAGTCGGGTTAGAGTAAAGAATTCATGCTTATGTAATAGCTAGTTATGGACATGATCAAATTGTAATGTAAAAGTACAATATAGCTATGTAATGATGTTTATGGATGATTAGAGGTGTGCTTGACCATAGATGTTGTAATCCCTTTTAATACATGATCTTGGTTATTTTATGTCATTTATGTAAACCAACTCAGCATTTGTTGTGTCACCCATTGGGGGCACTGATGAGATCCCATTGAGGGATCAATGTTATGATCATGTTAAGTATACGTATATGCACAGGTTGAGTTTGGTTGATGTATATGGAAAGAAAAGATTTAAATTTTTATGTATGTTGTTGATCATGTATGGGATTAAGCAGGTTACAGGATGCGTGTTAGGCTTGCTACGGGTCCCGGCGGCCTTAAGTCGACCCGGATCCTAGCGCCGGTAGCGGTCCGATTTTCGGGTCGTTACAGAATGGTATCAAAGCCCTAGGTTCATATGGTCGGACCTAGAGTGTCGGGCTCATAGATGTTATAGAAGGTCAAGCACAATAGGAAAGATCATGTCCACTAGGATAGGATGTGGAGTCCTGTCTTGTATGATGATGTGAAATGCCATGATGATATGCATGTGCATTAATGATATGCTATGATATGTGATGTATGTGATGCGGGTTCATGTGTGCCCTCATGAACCATATGATGCTAATGTTTGCTTGTGCTATGTGTGCTGTTTTTCAGAAAACAGGATGAGGGGAACTCGTCGATCAGCAAGATTGACTGGAGTACCACCTGAGGATGAGGGCATGAGCGCCCGTCCTCCAGCATTGCCTAGGGCAATGTCTAGTAGGTCTAACAGAGACAGAGTAGCAAGAGACCCTAGAAGGTCTTTGGATCTGGGTAGAAGCAGATCAGTCAGAGGAACAGTTCAGGGAGGAGCGTCAGAGGACGTGGGGGATGATATGGACGTAGAGCAGCGGAGGGATGGCAGTTTGGGAGTTAGCATGTCGGAAGAAGGTATGGGAGAATCCCAAGGAGGCACTCAGGCCTCGGGATTTGTTCAGCCACCTTACTATCCACCCTTCTCACAAAACCCTGGGTATTCGATGGGAGGCACATCGGATTACCCTAGTTTTACTCCTTACCCCACACAGATGCCATACCCACCATACTACCCACCATACTCACAGTACCCAATGTATCCACCCCCACCTTACTATCCAAATCCAGCAAACCCTACCTCAGAAAATGTTGCACCACCTCCACCACCTACAGAACCAGCAGCCCCAGTTGCTCAGCCATCTAGACCTAGCTCAGCCAGTGGGAGCAAGGTTAAGATGACTGACTACATGAAATTGGGTGCTCCCCAGTATGAAAAAGGGGATGACCCATTTGTATATCTGGAAAGGGTTAAAGTGATCACAGAGGAGATTGGGGCTGATGACAGTAGAGCCATTCAGATGGCTGGGTTCACGCTTAAGTGCAAGAAGGCACGAGAGTGGTTCAAGAATTATGTGAACCCGAGAGTGGACAGCATGTCCTGGGAAGAGTTTGCAAACGAGTTTGCAGGTTGGGCTTTTCCCGATAGTTCAAGGGAGTTGAAGATGATAGAGTTTGAATAGTTGAGGCAGACAGAGGATATGAGTATAGAAGAGTTCACCGACAGATTCTTGGAGCTGTTGCCTTTTGCTGGGCAGAGTCTGGATACAGATTCGAAGAAGTCAAGGAGGTATGTCATGAAGCTTCATTCCAGGTATTCCTCCTTGATTCAGTCAGTGGACAGGGAGAGCTTCCATGCCATAGTAGATATGGCTAGGAAAATGGAGGCCAGTGCCATCATTCAGGGGGCAGTTAAACAGACAGTGGCACAGCCTTCTGGTTCTAAAACTCCGGGTGGGGGAAGATTAGATCCTTCTACCCTGAGTGCAGCAGCTTCAGGCAGTAAGAGATGGGGTAAGTCCAAGGGTAAGAAGAATAAGTTCTGGAATAAAGTCAAGTCCAGTCTGGGATTTGGGAGTGGCTCAAGCTCTGGTGCAGATAATGTAGTTTGTGTGAAGTGTGGTAGGCCACACAGGGGAGTATGTCGGTTTGGGACGAACGCCTGTTTCAGATGTGGTCAGGAGGGGCATATGGCTCGAGATTGTCCAAGAGCAATCCCGATGGCTCAGTCCCAGCAGACAGCTTCAGGCAGTGTAGCGCAGCCAGCAGCTCCAGCCATGACTCAGGCCAGTGGCAGAGGCAGAGGCAGAGGGAGAGGAGCAGCCTCTTCTTCAGCGGGTTTCAGAGGTGAAGGTCCATCAGCTCCAGCATGGATCTTCACAATGACACAGCAGGAGGCAGATGCATCTAACACCGTGGTGGCAGGTAACTTAATCATTGGTTGTTCAGATGTGTATGCCTTGATGGACCCTGGTGCATCTCATTCTTTTATTGCTCCGAGAGCCGTGGGGAGGTTAGGTCTGATGACTTCTGGGTTAGAGTGTCCTCTCTGGGTCAGTGGACCCAAGTGTGATCCATCAGTGGCAGAGTCAGTCTGCCAGTGTAGTCCTGTGTTTGTTGAGGGAAGATGCTTGTCCGCCGACCTAGTGGTTCTAGATTTGACAGATTTTGACGTCATTCTAGGGATGGACTGGTTATCTACCCATGGTGCTACCTTGGACTGCAGGGACAAGGTAGTCAGGTTCAGAGGTCAGGATGGGTCTGAGGTCGTCTTCAGAGGAGACAAGAGGGGTACACCTAGAGGTCTGATATCAGCTCTTCAGGCTCGTAGGTTGCTCAGGAGGGGATGTCAGGGGTATTTGGCTCATGTGAGAGAGCTTAGCAGTCAGGTCAGAGAGCCCGCCTCGGTGCCAGTGGTTAGAGAGTTCTTAGATGTGTTCCCAGACGAGCTGCCAGGTTTACCACCTGCTAGGGAGATAGAGTTCGAGATAGAACTAATGCCTGGAACTCGACCGATCTCTATCCCTCCCTACAGGATGGCGCCAGCAGAATTGAAAGAGTTGAAGGAGCAGTTGCAGGAGTTGGTAGACAAGGGCTTCATCCGACCGAGTACCTCACCTTGGGGTGCTCCAGTTTTGTTTGTGAGAAAGAAGGATGGATCCCTTAGGCTTTGTATCGACTACAGGCAGTTGAACAAAGTCACTACCAAGAACAAGTACCCATTGCCAAGGATCGACGATCTATTCGACCAGCTAGCAGGAGCGGGTTGTTTCTCCAAAATAGATCTGAGATCTGGGTACCACCAGCTGAGGATCAGAGATGAAGATGTGCCAAAGACAGCTTTCAGGACCAGATATGGGCATTTTGAGTTCCTTGTGATGCCGTTCGGGTTAACCAACGCCCCTGCAGCATTCATAGATCTCATGAATAGAGTGTTTAGCCAGTACCTGGATCACTTCGTTATTGTCTTCATAGATGATATCCTAGTGTATTCCAGGAATGCAGAGGAGCATGCCCATCATCTGAGGTTGGTTCTACAGACCTTGAGGGAACATGGCTTGTATGCCAAGTTCTCTAAATGTGAGTTCTGGCTGAGGAGCATGTTGTTCTTGGGGCATGTAGTGTCAGAGAATGGGATAGAGGTGGACCCCAAGAAGACAGAAACTGTGGCTAACTGGCCTAGACCCACATCAGTGACGGAGATCAGGAGTTTCTTGGGTTTGGCAGGTTACTACAGGAGGTTCGTTCAGGACTTCTCGAAAATAGCAACTCCTCTGACCAGACTAACCAGGAAGAATCAGAAATTTCTGTGGACCGACCAGTGCGAAGAGAGTTTTGAAGAGCTTAAGAAGAGGTTGACTTCAGCGCCAGTTTTAGCTCTGCCATCTAGTGATGAGGACTTTACAGTCTTTTGTGATGCGTCCCGTGTGGGACTGGGTTGTGTACTGATGCAAAATGAGAGGGTGATTGCTTATGCTTCAAGGCAGCTAAAGAAGCATGAGTTGAATTACCCCACACATGACCTTGAGATGGCAGCAGTAATCTTTGCGCTCAAGATGTGGAGGCACTACCTCTATGGGGTAAAATGTGAGATCTTCACAGATCATAAAAGCCTACAGTACATCCTGAGTCAAAGAGATTTGAACTTGAGACAGAGGAGATGGGTAGAGCTGCTAAGTGACTATGATTGCAAGATTCAGTATCATCCGGGTAAGGCGAATGTCGTGGCAGACGCCCTAAGCCGGAAGTCACTAGGCAGTCTATCCCACATCACAGCAGAGAGGAGACCAGTGGTGAAGGAGTTTTACAAGCTTATTGATGAAGGTCTACAGTTGGAGTTGTCTGGTACAGGTGCCTTGGTTGCTCAGATGAAAGTGACACCCGTGTTTCTGGAGCAGGTGGCTCAAAAACAGCATGAGGACCCAGAATTAGTGAAGATTGCCAGGACTGTTCAGTCAGGCAAGGACAGTGAGTTCAGATTCGACCATAAGGGGATCCTCCGCTATGGGAGTCGATTGTGTGTACCAGATGACATAAGGCTAAAAGGAGACATTATGAGAGAGGCTCATAATGCAAGATACAGCATTCACCCCGGAGCCACCAAAATGTATCAGGATCTGAAGAAAGTTTATTGGTGGCCAGCTATGAAGAGAGAAGTGGCACAGTTTGTGTCAGCCTGCGAAGTGTGTCAGAGGGTGAAGCTGGAACATCAGAAGCCGGCTGGAATGCTTAACCCGCTACCTATTCCAGAGTGGAAATGGGAGAATATAGCTATGGACTTCGTAGTGGGGTTACCGGCGACGTCCAACAGATTGGACTCCATATGGGTGATTGTGGACAGACTCACCAAATCTGCTCACTTCATCCCTGTCAGGAGTGGCTATTCTGTGGACAAGTTGGCGTAGGTGTACGTTGATGAGATAGTCAGACTGCATGGGGTTCCTGTTTCTATTGTGTCAGATAGAGGACCCCAGTTCACCTCCAGGTTTTGGCGGAGTCTGCAGGATGCCATGGGTACCATATTGGATTTCAGCACTGCCTTCCATCCACAGACAGACGGACAGTCGGAGAGGACCATCCAAACCATAGAAGATATGCTGAGAATGTGTGTGCTGGACTTTGGCGGTTCTTGGAGGCAGCATCTGCCTTTGGTGGAGTTTGCCTACAATAACAGCCATCATGCTAGCATTGGGATGGCTCCATGTGAAGCTTTATATGGAAGGAAGTGCAGGTCACCTGTTTGCTGGGAAGAAGTTGGAGAAAAGGCCTTGGCAGGGCCTGAGCTAGTAGAGATCACCAGCAGGGTGGTACCCTTAATCAGAGAAAGAATCAAGACTGCTGCAAGCAGACAGAAGAGTTATGCAGACATCCACAGAAGACTAGTAGAGTTTCAGGAGGGGGATCTGGTATTGCTCAAGGTGTCTCCAATGAAAGGAGTGGTTCGGTTCGGGAAGAAGGGTAAGCTGGCTCCGCGGTACATCGGACCCTTTGAAGTCCTGCAAAGGATTGGGAATGTATCGTACAAGTTGGATTTACCTGCTTCAATGAAGAGAATCCATCCGGTTTTCCATGTTTCTATGTTGAGAAAATTCGTGTCAGATCCGGGCAAGGTTCTTAGTGAGCCTGATATGGAGATCCAAGAGGATCTCACCTATGTTGAACAGCCGGTACGGATCCTAGACACCCAGATCAGAAACCTAAGGAACAAGGAAATCCCGATGGTGAAGGTCCTTTGGAACCACCACAATCTGGAAGAGTGCACTTGGGAGACACGGGAGTCTATGCTCCGGCAATATCCTCATCTCTTTTAAGGTTAGTCTCTATGTGTTTTATGTTGTATGCTTTGCATGTGCTAGTTGAGGAACATTCGGGGACGAATGTTCTTAAGGGGGGGAGAATGTAATACCCGGCTAGACTCCGGTATCGGAATTCCTACCGTCCGGTGGAATCTCGGATGTCGGAAGCCTCTAGTAGGGTAAAACCATGTTTTTATGAAATATTTTAATGTGTTTTATGTTTTAAGCATGAAAGAAAATGAGTTTTTGCATGAAAATAGCATTAGAGGAAAACTCAGGTTCGGCCGCCGAACCCCAAGTTCAGCCGCCGAACATACATGCGTTGCGGGTGTGCTTTAGGCCCCCGAAAGCATAAGTGAGGGAAGTCCAGGTTCGGCCGCCGAACATGGCATGCATGCGGAGGCACATTCGGCCCCCGAACGTGGTCTGGCCAGCCACTATAAAAGGGTCCCTTAGCCGAAAACGGGCGAGCTTTTCCCCATTTTCGGCCAAGGTGAGCTCTCCGCCCCCTCACCCATCTTTGATGTTTTTCCTCTAAATCTTTCAAGGTTTTCACTTGTTTTCACTTTGTTTTGAAGATTTGAGCTTTTGAGCAAAGTTTTGGAGCTTGGAGGTTCAAGAACCCAATCTCTCCCAACTTCGAGTTTAGGTCGACTCTCTCTCGATCTTCAAGAGGGAAGAGCCGATCTTAAGCTCATTGCATGTTTTAAGTAAGTTTTAAGTAGATCTATGGGTTAGAATGCATGTTTAGGTTATGGTTATGCTTTTTGGAGTTTATGGGTATAAATGTATGTTCTTGTACAATGTGAGTTGCTTGATGTGTTGTAGATGGGGTTATGATGGTTTGAGACCCCTAGGAACATGTATGTTTGTGTTTGTGTGTTGTAGAATAGGTTTGATGCATGTTTGATAAGTTTGGAGGCGAAATGTGCATTGGGAGCCAAGTTTCTGCCCTTTGGCAGAAACCAGGTTCGGCAGCCGAAGGAACTTTCGGCCGCCGAACGTGGCTGGGGAGGCAGCCTTTCGGCTGCCGAAGCTTGCCCCCGAAAGGAGACTTTCGTCTCTGTCTGGCAGTTTCGGCCGCCGAAGGTGCCGCCGAACATGCATGAGTTTCGTCTCTGTCTGGGAGTTTCGGCCGCCGAAGGTGCCACCGAACCTGCCTGACTTTCGGCTCTGGAGGGACTTTCGGCCGCCGAACCTGCCGCCGAAAGTGCCCTGTCCAGGCCTTCCTTGCATGTTTTTGTATGGTTGTTTCATGATGTTTTAGGAGGTTTTTGGGGAGTAGTTTATAGTTATGTTCAGGTATGTTTGGTCCCTCATTTGAGTCCACCTGTGTAGGTTCGGACCCGAGGAACCGAGGACCCCAGCAGTGAGTTCAGCTGCTTCGGTGTTGTCAGAGTCAGCTAGAGGTGAGTGGAACTAAACTTAATCTTTTAAATTAAATGTTTTATCATGTTTCATGCATCATGATTATGCAATAGGATGATTGCATTAGTTTCCACGAATATGCCGCATTGCATCGATTGTTGTTGATGTGGGTGAATATTGGATGACCCAATTAGTCCATGACAGGAAGACCAGGACCCCATGCTACGGCCTGGCACTATGTAAGAAAAGACCAGGACCCCATTCTACGGCCTGGCACGGTTATGAGACTCGAAGACCAGGAGCCCAGAGGAGGCCCTGGGGAAAAGGTAAGTAATGTATGTTATGACAGGAAGACCAGGACCCCATGCTACGGCCTGGCACTATGTTAACTTGGACTAATTGGTGACAAGTTCACCCAACCCTTATGTGAATTGTCCGTGTTATGATGCATTTCATTGGAGCATAGTATTAATATGTTTTTATGGTTCTACTCACTGGGCTTTTAGCTCACCCCTCTCCCTTTACCCCCAGGCTTGCAGGTACAGGATAGAGCAGGAGTCCGGTTAGAGTAAAGAATTCATGCTTATGTAATAGCTAGTTATGGACATGATCAAATTGTAATGTAAAAGTATAGTATAGCTATGTAATGATGTTTATGGATGATTAGAGGTGTGCTTGACCATAGATGTTGTAATCCCTTTTAATACATGATCTTGGTTATTTTATGTCATTTATGTAAACCAACTCAGCATTTGTTGTGTCACCCATTGGGGGCACTGATGAGATCCCATTAAGGGATCAATGTTATGATCATGTTAAGTATACGTATATGCACAGGTTGAGTTTGGTTGATGTATATGGAAAGAAAAGATTTAAATTTTTATGTATGTTGTTGATCATGTATGGGATTAAGCAGGTTACATGATGCATGTTAGGCTTGCTACGGGTCCCGGCGGCCTTAAGTCGACCCGGATCCTAGCGCCGGTAGCGGTCCGATTTTCGGGTCGTTACAGTTAAGGGATAGTGATGCATGTTTGAGAGTAGATCTAAATGTTAGGGTTTATGTTAGTTTTATGCTAAATGTGATGCTATGTTGATGTTTGTTGGGGTTTAGGCTAGTTTTATGCCCCTATGTGCTTGAAAATGTATTTATGCATGTTTTAGAATAGTTGAATGCATGTTGTGAGGTTTTGGGTGGCTGGATGAGAGAGGCAGAATCGGGTTCTGCCATTCGGGTGAACCCAGGTTCGGCCGCCGAAGCCAGTTTTGGCCGCCTAAGCTCGCCCCCGAAAGTTGGACTTTCGGTTCTGGAGGGGAGTTTCGGCCGCCGAACCTTGCCTCCGAAAGTGCCTGACTTTTGGATCTGTAGGGACCTTTGGCCGCCGAACCTGCCGCCGAAAGTCCCCTGCCCAGCCTTCCTTTGCCTGTTTTTCCATGCATGTTTATGATGTTTTAGGGAATTTTTGGGGAGATGTTTAGAGTCATGTTAGAGTATGTTTGGTCCCTCATTTGAGTCCACTTGTGTAGAATCGGACCTGAGAAACCGAGGTGATCAGCAGTGAGATAGCTACTTCAGAGTTAGTTCAGAGTCAGCCAGAGGTGAGTAGAACATAACTCTTTTATTTTTTAAAGCAATTGAACTTTTTAAGCATGTTCATGCATCATGATATGTAATAGGTTATTTGCATTAGAATTCACGAATATGACGCATTGCATTATTTATTGTTGGTGTGGATGGACAACAGGACGACCCATTAGCCCTCTAGATATTATGTTATGTAATGAAAGACCAGAACTGCCATTTTACGCTCCTGGCACAGAGTACAGGAAAGATCAGGTGTGGCCTGCACTACGCCCCTGGCACAGAGCTTATGTTATGTAATAGAAGTCCTGAGGAGCTCCACCGAGGGCCGAGCACAGAGTAGAGGGATTTTTGGGTCAGTCCATCAGTGATGTGAATTGTTTTTGCTGTGACGCATTTCATGAAAGTATATGTTTATTATAATGTTTTTACAGTTCTGCTCACTGGGTTTTAGTAGCTCACCCCTTTCCCCTAACCCCCAGGTTTGCAGGGTCAGAGATAGCAGGAAGTCAGCAAGGGTAATGGTTATGTTATGTAATAGATTAGTAGTGGACATGTAATGTAAAATGATGTAACGTAATGTAAGGTAGAGTGATGTTTTATGGATTAGTATTGTGCTTGGCCCTAACAGTAGTGGTAATCCCTTTTGTACATGATCTGTATGTAATGTTTTTAATGATGTTATTTGTTGAACCAAGCTTGATGTATGTTATGTTGACCCACTAGAGCATTTGATGAGGGCTCTAGTAAGGAGTTTTTATGTTTACAGTTATGGTGCATGCACAGGTCAAGCTTGGTGAATGAAAAGTTTAAAGTTTTTATGAAAATGTATGATCATGTATGGGATTTATCAGGTATGATAGGATGTATGTTAGGCTTGCTATGGGTTCCGGCGACCTTAATTCGATCTGAATCCCAGCGCCGGTAGTGGTCCGGTTTTCGGGTCGTTACAGAGTGGTATCAGAGCCCTAGGTTCATATGGTCGGACCTAGAGAGTGTTGGGCTCATAGATGTCATAGAAGGGCAAGCACAATAGGAAAAATCATGTCCACTAGGATAGGATATAGAGTCTTGTCTTGATGATGATGTGAAATGCCATGATTATATACATGTGCATTAATGACATGAGATGTATGTGATGCGGGTTCATGTGTTCCCACATAAACCATATGATGCTAATGTTTATGTGTGTATGTTGTTTTTCAGAAGCAGGATGGGAGGCACTCGTCGATCTGCACGATTGACTGGAGTCGCACCTGAGAATGAGGGCATGGATGCCCTTCCCCCTGCCTTGCCAAGGGCAATGTCTAGTAGGTCCAGCAGAGAAGGGACATCATGGGACCCTAGAAGGTCTTTTGATGTAAACAGGAGGAGAACAGATCCGGGTAGAATGTCAGCTGATGTGAGGGAATCAGAGGAGGATGAACAGAGAAGAGATGGTAGTCTGGGCATGAGTATGTCTGAAGAGGGTATAGGAGAGTCTCAAGGAGGCGCTCAGGCCTCGGGGTTTGCTCACCCACCCCAGTACCAACCCTTTCCACAGGGCCCAGGGTATCCGATGGGGGGTACATCGGATTACTCCAGCTTTAACCCATATCCCTCCTACATGCCTTATCCTCCTTTTTACCCACCATACCCACAGTACCCCATATTTCCACCCTCACCTTTCTATCCAAATCCAGCAAACCCTAATCTAGGGAATGCTGCACCTCCTCCTCCTCCAGCAGAACCCATAGTCCCTGATATCCAAACACCCAAACCTAGCTCATCTATGGGGAGCAAAGTAAAGATGACAGATTACCTAAAGCTGGATGCTCCCAAGTTCAAGATAGGGGATGATCCGTTTGAGTACCTCAAAACGGTAAAGATGATAACGGATGAGCTAGGAGCCAGTGATAGTAGAGCCATTCAAATGGCAGGGTTCACACTGAAATGTAAGAAAGCTCGGGAGTGGTTTAAAAACTATGTGGACCCGAGACTGGATGGCCTATCCTGGAAAGACTTTGCCAATGAGTTTGCCGGATGGGCTTTTCCGAATAGTTCAAGGGAGCTAAAGGTAGTTGAGTTTGAGCAGCTGATGCAGACAGATGATATAAGTATTGATGAATATACAGATAAATTCCTGGAGTTGCTGCAGTATATGGGCCAAGCATATGACACAGATCAAAAGAAAGCTAGGAGGTATACCATGAGGCTGCACTCTAGGTATTCCTCCCTGATCCTAGCAGCAGAGAGGGAGAGCATCCACACTATAGTGGATGCAGCACGGAAGATGGAGGCTACTGCCATTATACAGGGGACAGTGAAACAGCAGGTAGCACAGTCTTCGGATTCTAAAAACCCGAGTACAGGGAATATTGATCTCTCCTCTCTGGGTGCAGCTGCCCCGAAGAGCAAAAAGTGGGACAGAGGCTCTAAAAAGCCGAAGAAGAATAAGTTCTGGAACCGGTTAAAGTCAGGTCTGGGATTAGATGGTGATTCGAGCTCTAGTTCGGATGGCTTCGAATGCTTGAGGTGTGGTAAACCGCACGAGGGTGTAACGACCCGGAAATCCGGACTGCTACCGGCGCTAGGATCCAGATCGGCTTAAGGCCGCCGGAACCCGTAGCAAGCCTAACATACATCCTGTTCATCTGGTATAATCCCAAACATGATCAAACATAAACATAAAAGCTGTAAAACATAAAATTTGTAAACTTTTTCTTTCTTTCATACACCAAGCTTAACCCTTGCATGCACAAACTCATAATCATAAACCCCAACACTAGAGTTCTCATCATCAACTCTAATGGGGCAACATAAAATAAGCTTGGTTTTCCTGTCTCATTAAAGACATACATAAGGACCATATACAAGGGATTAACCACACTTCTAGGGCAAAGCACAACTCTATCTATTACATTACATTGATTTACATCATAACATTTTACATTTCATTACATATCTTTACCTTACATCATGTCCACTACTAATCTATTACATGAATCTGACCATAGACATAACCTGCTGATCGTCTGACTATCTCTGACCCTGCAAACCTGGGGTTAGGGGAGAGGGGTGAGCTATAAAGCCCAGTGAGCGGAAACCACACTAGCAGAATAGTTCATTTACAAGTATGCCATCATGGAATGCATCACACCACAAACATATCACATTAAGGATGAACTTGTCACCATTAGCCCCCTACATATCGAAATATGTCCAACTATACTAGGGGCGATGAGGCCACACCTAGTATTCGCTTACATAACTCATATCATAACATGTCCAACTATGCCAGGGGCGATTAGGCCAGACCTGGGCTTTCTATATCATACCATGTCATCTCATATCATATTATCTCATCTCATACTGAGGGCTAAGGATCATCCAATATCCATCCACATCAACAACATATTATGCAATGCATCATATTCGTGGATTCTAATGCAAAACAACCTAATACATATCATGGCATTTTATGATGCATGGATCATGCTCTAAAATCATTTAATTTCTTAAATTAAAGCATTAGGTTTAGTTCCACTCACCTTTGACTAGCTCTGGGCCGACTCTGAAACGGCTGATACTGCTAAACACCTCGGTTCCTCGGGTCCGATCCTCTTGAAGATCGAGGGGTGGTGTGATCCCTAACTCGGAGGTGTGGAGGATCCAAGCTCCAAAAGCCTCCAAGCTCCAAAACTTCTATTTGGGTTTCAAATCTGAGCTCGAGAATGGGGAGAAAACTCGCCCATTTCCGATCTGAGGGCTCTTTATAGGTGGCCTGCTGAACCACCTTCGGCAGCCTAACGTGCCCCCTAAACTCATGCATGTTCGGCGGCTGAACTTGAGGTTCGGCGGCCGAACCTGGTTTATTCAAACAAGGCTTTTGGAGGCCAAAGGCACTCCCGAAACCTTCCCATGTTCGGCGGCCGAACTTTACTTTCGGCGGCCAAACCTGGCAAATGCCTCATTGGTCTTTTCTTTTGAAAACTCAATTCTTTTTCATTTAAAATCATGAAATCAATAAAAACATTTTAGAAACACATTTTACCCCTCAAGAAGACTCTGGCATCATCAAAATTCCAGATTCCAACGGAGATTCCGCCGGAAGGTAGGGATTCCGATGCCGGAATCTAGCCGGGTATTACATTCTTCCCCCCTTTAAGAACATTCGTCCCCGAATGTTCAAACAAACAGGCGCATGCATATACACAACATAAGCACAATCATAACAACACATAAACTCTAGTCTATAAAGAAACACGGTATCACTGGAGTAGGAACTCTCGGTCTCCCTGGTGCACTTTTCATCTTAAGGTGATTCTAAGGGACTTTCACCATCGGGATTTCCTTGTTTCCACACTTTCTAACTTGTGTGTCTGCGGTCCGTACTAACTGCTCAACATAGGTGAGATCCTTTATGATCTCCACCTCTGGTTCTTTTCAGAACCTCACTCGGACCCGACACGAACTCATATACCGTGGAAACATGGAAAAACGGATGGAGCTCTTCCTTTGAAGTAGGTAAATCTAACTCGTGGAATACATTCCCAATCCTTTGCAGGATTTCAAGGGTCCAATGTATTTGAGAGCTAGTTTACCTTTTTGCCCATAACGAATCATCCTCTCTTTAGGAGACACCTCTAGCAAACCTCAACATGCTTCCGCGGCGCACTCTGACAAAACTCTTCTCGCTTCTGAAACCTTACATGCCTCTTGCGGACAACTTCATAACTCTCCTGCTGACTCACAGCAGTTCTGATTCTTCTCATTCTTTGGTTACTGATCTTCTTCTTACTGCACTAAGGGATGGGATAGCTGCCAAGTGGTTTCCGGTTGAGGGCATCTATTGAAATATCTGCCTCAGCCGAAAATACTGAACCTTGGAGTCATAAACACCACGCAGTTTTTACCCATCTCCTCTGCCTTCGGTTTTTCTCCCTTGACTCAAGATGTATTGCAAGTTCTTTCGATCTGTAAGGATCCGTCCTCATACCTTATACAGGTACCGCCTCCACATCTTAAGTGCAAGGATTACCATTTCCATCTCTAGATCATGTGTAAGATGACTCAACTCATGCTTCTTCAGCTACTTAGAAGCATAAGCAATCATCCTACCATTTTACATTAACACACAATCTAGTTCCACCCGGGACGCATCACCAGACACTGTGACATCTTCATTACTGGTGGACAGAGCCACCACTGGTGTTGTCATCAACATTTCCTTCGACTCTTCAACGCTCTCTTCACGCTGAGAAGACCACACAACCCTCTGGTTCTTCTTGATCCATCTGGTCATAGGAGCGGCAACTCTAGGGAAGTTCTGGATGAACTTTCCAGTAGGTAACCGGCCCACCCTAAGGAGCTCTTGATCTTTGACACGATAATGGGCCTGGGCTAGTTAGCTACAACTTTAACTTTCTCAGGTCTACCTCACTTTTCTCTTCTTTCCCGACATATCATGACCCAAGAAAGGTATGCTCCTTGACCGAAACTCACATTTGGAGAACTGAGCATCCAAGCCATGTTCTCTCAGGATCTGCAATCCTGATTTCAGATAATGGGCATACTCCTCTGTATTTTTGGAACTCACCGAGGTACCATCGATGAAGACAATAACGGAGTGGTCCAGAAACCAACTGAAACTTTGCTTATGAGATCCATGAATGCTGTAGGGGCGTTCATTAACCCGAACGACATTCCTAGAAACTCATAGTGCCCATATCTGGCTCTAAACACTGCTCTCTGAACATCTTCTTCCTTGATCTTAACTGATAGTACCTGGACTTCAGATCTATCTTGGAAAGGCAACCAGCTCCTGCTAGCTGGCTTAAATAGATCGTCGATCCAAGGTAACAAATACTTACTCTGGGTAGTGACTTTGTTCAACGACTTGTAGTCGATACAAAGTCCTTGGGATCCATCTTTCAACCTCGCAACAACACTGGAATACCCCAAGGTGAGGTGCTCAATTAGATGGGAACCCTTGTCTACCAACTCTTGCAACTGATCCTTACAACTTTTTCAACTCTGTTGATACCATCCTGTGGAGAGAGATAGAGATTGGTCCAATTCCATGCATTACTTCTATTTTGAACTCTATCTCCCTGACAGGCGGTAGTCCTGGGAACTCATCTGGGAAACATCTACGACTTTTCTGATTACGGGCACTGAGGCGGCTCCCTGACCTGACTGCTATACATTCTCACATAAATTAGAAACCCCTGACAACCTCTCCTGAGCAACATACGAGCCTATAAGGCTGATAACAAACCTCTAGGTATCCCTACTCTGTCCCCTCAAAGGACTACCTCTGATCCATCCTGACCTCTGGACTAGACTACCTTGTCTTTGCAGACTCAGGTAGCATCACTAGTAGAAGAACCAATCCAACCCTAGAATGACGTCAAACAGTCAAATCTAGAACCGCTAGGCCAGCTGGAAGGCATCTACTCACAACATACTCTGAACTATACCGGCAGACTAACTCTGCCACTGATGGATCACACTTGGGTCCACCGACCCAAAGGGGATACTCTAACCCTTAAGCTATCATGCCCAACCTCACAATGACTCGCAAGCAAACAAAGAAAGAGAAACATCAGGGTTCATAAAACATACACATCAGAACATACTAGAGTGAGATTACCTGATCCCATCGGGTTCGATGTGTTAGCCTCCTGCTGGGTCATAGTGAAGATCCGTGCTGGAGCTGATGGACCTTCACTTGGGAAACCTGCTGAAGAAGGAGTTATCCCTCTTCCTCTGCCCTGCGCCATGGATGGAGCTACTGGGTGAGCTACACTGCCTGAAACTGTTTGCTGGGACTGTGCTAACAAGGTCGCAGTGCGACACTCATGTGCCATGTGCCCCTCCTGTCCGCACCTGAAGCATGCCGTAG
Organism: Manihot esculenta; assembly: GCF_001659605.2. Classification (NCBI taxonomy): domain Eukaryota; kingdom Viridiplantae; phylum Streptophyta; class Magnoliopsida; order Malpighiales; family Euphorbiaceae; genus Manihot; species Manihot esculenta. Next base: position 13,205,299 of record NC_035176.2, on the reverse strand, counting down.
TCCCAATCAAACAGACTCCCTTGTGCGGCCTACCGCACCGCATACATCTGGATTTACCCGAACCAGAGCTTGAACCATCACCAAAACCCAGACCAGACTTTATCTGATCCCAGAACTTGCTCTTCTTCGATCTTCTGAGGCCTCTGCCTCCCTTCTTACTCTTTGTGACGGCCTCGCTCAGAGGGGAGAGATTAACATCACTTGTCCCCGGGGCTTTGGAACCCGAAGACTGTGCCACAGACTGTTTAACTGTCCCTCGGATGATGGCACTAGCCTCCATTCTTCGTGCCATATCCACTATAGCAAGGAAACTCTCCCTTTCTGCTGATTGAATCAACGAGGAATACCTGGAGTGAAGCTTCATAACATATCTCCTAGACTTCTTCAGGTCTGTGTCAAGACCTTGTCCTGCAAACGGCAACAACTCCAGGAACCTGTCTGTAAACTCATCTACACTCATCTCTTCTGTTTGCCTTAACTGCTCAAATTCAATCATTTCAGTTCTTTGGAACTATCTAGAAAAGCCCATCCTGCAAACTTATTGGCAAACTGCTCCCAGGATAAGCCTTCCAACCTTGGGTCCACATAGTTTTTGAACCATTCCCTTGCCTTCTTGCATTTCAATGTGAACCCTGCCATCTGAATGGCTCTACTGTCACTTGCTCCCAACTCATCAGTTATCATCTTCACCGTTCTGAGGTACTCAAAAGGGTCATCACCTTATTCAAACTTGAGGGCACCCAACTTTAAGTAATCTGTCATCTTTACTTTACCCCCAACTGATGAACCAGGTTTGGGTATCTGGACATCAGGGACAATTGGCTCTGCTGGTGGAGGAGGAGGTGCAGCATTCTCTGGGTTAGGGTTTTTTGGACCTGGGTAAAAAGATGAGGATGGAAACATGGGGTACTGTGGGTACGGTGGGTAAAAGGGAGGATAGGGCATAAAGGTGGGATATGGGTTATAGCTAAAGAAATCTGATGTACCTCCCATCGGATACCCTGACCCTTGCGGGTAGGGTGGATACTGAGGTGGAACAAAGCCCGAGGCCTGAGTGCCTCCCTGGGACTCTCCCATATCCCCTTCTGACATACTCATGCCCAAACTACTATCTCTTCTCTGATTATCCTCCTCTGTTTCCATCACATCCACTGATATACCATCATGAACTGATCTCCTCCGACTTGCATCAAAAGACCTTCTAGGGTCCCTTGATGTACCTTCTCTGCTTGTTCTACAAGATCTTGCCCTCTGCAGAGCAGGAGAATGGGCATCCATGCCCTCATTCTCTGGCGGAGCTCCAGTCAACCTTACAGATCGACGAGTTCCTCTCATCTTGACTTCTGAAAGCACAACATAACACATAAACATTAACATCAAATGGTTCATGTGCAAACACATGAACCCGCATCACATACATAGCACATCATTAATGCACATGCATAAAATCATGGCATTTCACATCATCATACAAGACAGGACTCCACATCCTATCCTAATGGACATGATCTCTCCTACTGTGCTTGCCCTTATATAACATCTATGAGCCCGACACTCTAGGTCCGACCATATGAACCTAGGGCTCTGATACCATTCTGTAACGACCCGAAAATCCAGACTGCTACCGGCGCTAGGATCCAGATCGGCTTAAGGCCGCCGGGACCCGTAGCAAGCCTAACATACATCCTGTACATCTAGTATAATCCCAAACATGATCAAACATAAACATAAAAGCTGTAAAACATAAAATTTGTAAACTTTTTCTTTCTTTCATACACCAAGCTTAACCCGTGCATGCACAAACTCATAATCATAAACCCCAACACTAGAGTTCTCATCATCAACTCTAATGGGGCAACATAAAATAAGCTTGGTTTTCCTGTCTCATTAAAGACATACATAAGGACCATATACAAGGGATTAACCACACTTCTAGGGCAAAGCACAACTCTATCTATTACATTACATTGATTTACATCATAACATTTTACATTTCATTACATATCTTTACCTTACATCATGTCCACTACTAATCTATTACATGAATCTGACCATAGACATAACCTGCTGATCGTCTGACTATCTCTGACCCTGCAAACCTGGGGTTAGGGGAGAGGGGTGAGCTATAAAGCCCAGTGAGCGGAAACCACACTAGCAGAATAGTTCATTTACAAGTATGCCATCATGGAATGCATCACACCACAAACATATCACATCAAGGATGAACTTGTCACCATTAGCCCCCTACATATCGAAATATGTCCAACTATACTAGGGGCGATGAGGCCACACCTAGTATTCGCTTACATAACTCATATCATAACATGTCCAACTATGCCAGGGGCGATTAGGCCACACCTGGTCTTTCCTTACATATACATGATGCCAGGAGCGATTAGGCCAGACCTGGGCTTTCTATATCATACCATGTCATCTCATATCATATTATCTCATCTCATACTGAGGGCTAAGGATCATCCAATATCCATCCACATCAACAACATATTATGCAATGCATCATATTCGTGGATTCTAATGCAAAACAACCTAATACATATCATGGCATTTTATGATGCATGGATCATGCTCTAAAATCATTTAATTTCTTAAATTAAAGCATTAGGTTTAGTTCCACTCACCTTTGACTAGCTCTGGGTCGACTCTGAAACGGCTGACACTGCTAAACACCTCGGTTCCTTGGGTTCGATCCTCTTGAAGATCGAGGGGTGGTGTGATCCCTAACTCGGAGGTGTGGAGGATCCAAGCTCCAAAAGCCTCCAAGCTCCAAAACTTCTATTTGGGTTTCAAATCTGAGCTTGAGAATGGGGAGAAAACTCACCCATTTCCGATCTGAGGGCTCTTTATAGGTGGCCTGCTGAACCACCTTCGACAGCCTAACGTGCCCCCTAAACTCATGCATGTTCGGCGGCCAAACTTGAGGTTCGGCGGCCGAACCTGGTTTATTCAAACAAGGCTTTCGGAGGCCAAAGGCACTCCCGAAACCTTCCCATGTTCGGCGGCCGAACTTTACTTTCGGCGGCCGAACTTTACTTTCGGCGGTCGAACCTGGCAAATGCCTCCTTGGTCTTTTCTTTTGAAAACTCAATTCTTTTTCATTTAAAATCATGAAATCAATAAAAACATTTTAGAAACACATTTTACCCCTCAAGAAGACTCTGGCATCATCAAAATTCCAGATTCCAACGGAGATTCCGCCGGAAGGTAGGGATTCCGATGCCGAAATCTAGCCGGGTATTACAGAGGGAGTCTGTCGGTTTGGGACATCAGGATGTTAGAGATGTGGGCAGGAGGGACACATAGCACGGGAGTGTCCTAGAGTAGCCTATATGGCACCGTCCCAGCAGACAGTTTCAGGCAGTGTGGCTCAGCCAGTAGCTCCAGCCACAACGCAGGGCAGTGGTAGAGGCAGAGGGAGAGGGGCAATCTCTTCTTCAGCAGGTTCCCGGGGTGAAGGTCCATCAGCTCCAGCTCGGATCTTCACTATGACATAGCAGGAGGCTAACACGTCAAACACCATGGTGTCAGGTAATCTCATCATTGGATGTTCTGATGTGTATGCTTTAATGGACCCTGGTGCATCTCATTCCTTTGTTGCTCCAAGAGCCGTAGATAGAGTGGGTTTGATAGTCTCTGGGTTAGAGTGTCCCCTTTGGGTCAGTGGACCCAAGTGTGATCCATCAGTGGCACAGTCAGTCTGCCGATACAGCCTAGTATTTGTTGAGGGTAGATGCCTTCCAGCCGACCTTGTGGTTCTAGATTTGACTGATTTTGATGTCATTCTAGGGATGGATTGGCTATCTGCTCATGGTGCTACCTTGGACTGCAGAGACAAGGTAGTCAAGTTTAGAGATCTGGATGGGTCAGAGGTTGTCTTCAGGGGAGACAGGAGGGGTACACCTAGAGGTTTGATATCAGCCCTACAGGCTCGTAGGTTGCTCAGGAGAGGTTATCAGGGGTTTCTAGCTCATGTTAGAGAGCTTGATAGTCAGGTCAGGGAGCCCGCCTCAGTGCCCGTAGTCAGAGAGTTTCCAGATATCTTCCCAGACGAGCTTCCAGGGCTACCACTTGCTAGGGAGATAGAGTTTGAAATTGAAGTGATGCCTGGCACCAGACCGATCTTTATCCCTCCCTATAGGATGGCACCTACAGAGTTGAATGAATTGAAAGATCAGCTACAAGAGTTGGTAGATAAGGATTTCATCTGATCGAGTACCTCATCTTGGGGTGCTCCAGTGCTGTTTATAAAGAAGAAGGATGGATCCCTAAGACTTTGTATCGACTACAGACAGTTGAACAAAGTCACTACCAAGAACAAGTATTCTCTACCCAGGATCAACGATCTATTTGACCAGCTAGCAGAAGCAGGTTGTTTTTCTAAGATAGATCTGAGATCTGGGTACTACCAGTTAAGAATTAGAGAGGAAGACGTGCCGAAGACGGTGTTCAGGACCAGATATGGACATTATGAGTTCGTAGTGATGCCATTTGGGCTTACCAATGCCCCTGCAGCATTCATGGACCTCATGAATAGAGTTTTCAGCCAGTATCTAGATCACTTCGTTATCGTTTTCATTGACGATATCTTAGTGTATTTCAGAAATGCATAGGAGCATGCCCATCATCTGATGATAGTTTTGCAGACCCTGAGGGAGTACGGCTTGTATGCTAAGTTCTCCAAATGTGAATACTGGCTGAGGAGCATTTATTTCATGGGACATGTTGTGTCAGGAAAAGGAATTGAAATGGATCCCAAAAAGGTAGAAGCCATAGCTAACTAGTCTAGACCCACTACAGTTACAGAGATTAAGAGTTTTCTGGGTTTGGCAGGTTATTACAGGAGGTTCGTCCTAGACTTCTCCAAAATTGCCGCTCCTATGACTAGATTGACCAAGAAGAATCAGAGGTTTGTGTGGTCTGATCAGTGTGAGGAAAGCTTTGAAGAGCTGAAGAAAATGTTAACGTCAGCACCGGTGTTAGCTCTGCCTACTAGTAATGAAGACTTCATGGTGTTTTGTGATGCGTCCCATGTGGGACTAGGTTGTGTGTTGATGCAAAATGAGAGGGTAATTGCTTATGCTTCTAGGCAGCTGAAGAAGCATGAGTTGAATTATCCTAAACATGATCTAGAGATGGCAGTTGTGATCTTTGCACTCAAGATGTGGAGGCATTACCTGTATAGGGTAAGATGTGAGATCTTTACAGATCATAAGAGCTTGCAGTACATCTTGAGTCAGAGAGAGTTGAATTTGAGGTAGAGAAGATGGGTAGAACTGCTTAGTGACTATGATTGCAAAATTCAGTACCATCCGGGTAAGGCAAATGTTGTGGCAGATGCCCTAAGCCGGAAATCACTTGGCAGTTTATCCCATGTTACAGCAGAGAGAAGACCGGTGGTGAGGGAATTCTATAAGCTCATTGATGAAGGGCTGCAGTTGGAGTTGTCTGGTACAGGTGCTTTGATAGCTCAGATGAGAGTGACACCCGTGTTTCTAGAACAGGTGGCTTAGAAATAGTATGAGGACCCAGAGTTAGTAAAAATTGCCAGGACTGTTCAGTCAGGCAAGAATGAAGAGTTTCGTTTTGACAGTAAAAGGATCCTCCGCTATGGGAACAGGTTATGTGCACCAGATGACGTGAGTCTAAAAGGAGACATTATGAGAGAAGCTCATAATGCTAGATACAGCATTCACCCTGGAGCCACCAAGATGTACTAGGATCTGAAAAGAGTTTATTGGTGGCCAGCTATAAAGAGAGAAGTGGCACAGTTCGTGTCCGCCTGTGAGGTATGTCAAAGGGTGAAACTGGAACATCAAAAGCCGGCTGGAATGCTTAACCCACTACCGATTCCAAAGTGGAAATGGGAGAATATAGCTATGGATTTCGTAGTGGGGTTACCGGCAACGTCCAACAGACTAGACTCCATATGAGTGATTGTGGACAGACTGACCATATCTGCTCACTTCATCCCTGTCAGGAGTGGTTATTCTGTGGACAAATTAGTACAAGTGTATGTGGAAGAAGTTGTCAGGTTGCATGGGGCTCCCGTTTCAATAGTGTCAGATAGGGGACCCAGTTTACCTCCAGGTTTTGGCGGAGTCTGTAGAATGCTATGGGCACAAGGTTGGATTTTAGCACTGCCTTCCATCCACAGACTGACGGACAGTTAGAGAGGACCATCTAAACAATTGAAGATATGCTCCGAATGTGTGTGCTAGATTTTAGCGATTCTTGGAGGCAGCATCTACCCTTGGTGGAGTTTGCCTACAATAACAACTATCATGCTAGCATAGGGATGGCTGCTTATGAAGCTCTTTATGGGAAGAAGTGCAGGTCACCTGTTTGCTAGGAAGAAGTGGGAGAAAGGGCCTTGGCAGGGCCTGAGTTAGTAGAGATCACCAGCAGGGTGGTGCCCATTATCAGAGAAAGGATCAGAACTGCTGTGAGTTGGCAGAAGAGTTATGCAGATGTCCATAGGAAGCATGTAGAGTTCCAGGAGGGAGATATGGTGTTGCTCAAGGTGTCTCCTACGAAAGGGGTGATTCGTTTTGGGAAGAAAGGTAAGCTAGCTCCACGGTACATCGGACCCTTTGAAATCTTGCAAAAGATTGGAAATGTATCGTACAAGTTAGATTTACCTGATTCAATGGAGAGAATCCATCCGGTTTTCCATGTTTCCATGTTATGGAAGTTCGTGTCAGATCCGGGCAAGGTTCTTAATGAGCCTGATGTGGAGATCCTAGGAGATCTCACCTATGTTGAGCAGCCGGTGCAGATCCTAGACACGCATATCAGAAAGCTGAGTAACAAGGAAATCCCGATGGTGAAAGTCCTTTGGAATCACCACAATATGGAAGAGTGCACCTGGGAGACACGAGAGTCCATGCTCCAACAATACCCTTATCTCTTTTGAGTTTAGTGTTTATGTGTTTTTATGTGTTTATATTTATGCCATGCTATGCTTTTTTATTGAATATTCGAGGACGAATGTTCTTAAGGGGGGAAGAATGTAATACCCGGCTAGACTCCGGTGTCGGAATTCCTACCTTCCGGCGGAATCTCCATTGGAATTCGGAATTCTCGGGTGTTGGAGCCTTCTAAAAGGGTAAAATAAAGGTTTTCTAAAATGATTTTAACTGTTTTATGGTTTTATTGAAGAAAGAAATTGAGTTTTGAAAGAAAAGACCAAAGAGGGAAAAGCCAGGTTCTGCCGCCGAATCTCATGTTCGGCCGCCGAACATTGGGCTCTTGCAGAAGCACCTTTGGCCCCCGAAGGTGGTTTGGCCAACCACCTATAAAAGGCCCCTTGTCCGAAAATGGGCGAGTTTTCTCTCTCTATTTTCGGGCATAGGTGAGATTTTGCCCTCCTTTGGTTGATTTTATGTTTTCCTTCAAATCTTTCAAGTTTTTGACAAGCTTTTATCTTGTTTTGAAGTTTTTAAGCTCAAGATCAAAGTTTTGAAGCTTGGAGACCCCCGGAGCTCGTTCCTCCACATCTCCAAGTTTGGGATCGCATCTCCTCTCGATCTTCAAGAGGTAAGTGTAGATCCTCCTCTTCTTTCATGTTTTAATTAAGTTTTATGAAGGGTTAAGGTATATTTATGCATGTTTGAGAATATATCTAAATGTTAGGGTTTATGTTAGTTTTATGCTAAATGTGATGCTATGTTGATGTTTATTAGGGTTTAGACTAGTTTTATGCCCCTATGTGCTTGAAAATGTGTTTATGCATGTTTTAGAATAGTTGAATGCATGTTGTGAGGTTTTGGGTGGCTGGATGATAGAGGCAGAATCGGGTTCTGCCATTCGGGTGAACCCAGGTTCGGCCGCCGAACCTGCCTGTGGAGGTAGTTTTGGCCGCCTAAGCTCGCCCCCGAAAGTTGGACTTTCGGCTCTAGAGGGGAGTTTCGACCGCTGAACCTTGCCCCCGAAAGTGCATGACTTTTGGATCTGTAGGGACCTTCGGCCGCCAAACCTGCCGTCGAAAGTCCCCTGCCCAATTTTCCTTTGCCTGTTTTTCCATGTATGTTTATGATGTTTTAGGGGGTTTTTGGAGAGATATTTAGAGTCATGTTAGAGTATGTTTGGTCCCTCATTTGAGTCCACCTGTGTAGGATCGGACCTGAGGAACACTACAAAAAAACAGACTATCAGCGACGGAAAATTCCGTCGCTGATAGTCCAAAATACGTCGCTGAAAGTATCAGCGACGGATTTCCTACGCCATAAAATCCGTCGCTTAAAGTCATGTCGCTAATTTTTCCGACGGATCTGAAATCCGTCGGAAATATTTGCGACGGATTTCTGACAGATCATCCGTCAGAAACTTTAGCGACCAATTTTGTTCGTTGCTAAATTCATCGGAAAAAAGCCGAATCCATCCAACAACTAATCCATCTCTAATCTTTCAGAAATAATTAGCGACGGAAAAAATCCGTCGGAAATCCTTCAAAAATATTAAAACCATTTTATCTAAATTCGTCGCAAATCCGTCAAAAACATTAAAATTTTTTTATAAAACCCATCACAAATTCATCACAATTATTTATATTTTAAATAATATTCATTATCGTCAACAAAATATTTTTCGATTTTTATTTAGATATTCTTATAATATAAATAATTTACAACTGAAAAATAAATTCAATATAAATTAAAAGTCATTCATAATCATTATAATTCATGTTAATACACACAAATACTTCACAATGTTCACAAAATTAAAAGTTTAGAACAAATCCATATATTTAACAATGTTCATAAAGTTTGCTGAAACATCCGATGAAGAAGTAGAATCTATAGTTGTGTGATGATGAGAATGCATTTGCTTGGGGAGTATGCTTTCATATTTCCTCTTGCACCTCTGTTGCCTTATGTGTTTCATTTATAGAGAGATGCTGATAATGTCCTCTACCTCCAGATAATACTGTTCTTCGAGACATCTAAAACAATAATTATACATAAATTTCAATTAACAATAATTATAATAATAATAAAATATCAAATAATAAGTCTTTAAAAATATATAAAAAATTTATATAATAAGTAAAATAAATTTTAAACTCACGATAAATTATTAATATTGCATATGACTAAAACTCATGTTGATCCATGTTGTACGCAAAATTGCTAAAGGAATTATTTATATGTACTCACGGTTAATTACATTTATCGATCACGGTTAATTACATTTATCGATCAACAATATATCAGAAGTGACCACAAAATGCAAAAGAAACCATATACATGAAATATAAAATAATATCCCAAACAAATATTTTTATTTTCCTTTCATATTTTACATCAATTATTGAGTTATTACAATATCTAAATGCTAAAATCCCTCCTTGCATTGCATATATACCGTTCAACTGTACCAAATGGCTTAAAAGTAAATTAGCAACAAAATGAAAATTAGCCTCTGACTAAGTGATGCAAATGCACTACTGCACAGCAAAAACAAGTATGTTAACAATTTACGAGTTAACTAAGCCCAACACAAACATCAATATCATCTCCTAAAGAAATCCATCAGCACACATTCACACACATGCATATAAACATGTGTGCCATCTATCACTGTTAACTGATGTTAAATTATTTGAAGATGGGAAAAAAGGATACAGTTTACCTTCTGGGAGTATCTTTCTATTGGTTCATTATGCCAAAGGTTTACGTACATTCTCGCATCCAAGATGAATGGATGCACATGCTCCCACAAAGAGAACATGGGAGAGCAATAAAATGTAAACTGAACATTTAAGCTCAACTAATGTCCAGTTAAGGTAAATTAACAAGCTCCAAGTTCAAACAGTCCATTCTTGAGTTATCAACACTTGACTAAATATATATCTAAAATATAACCAAATACCTCCATCTTGAGAAAAAATACTGCTTTATTAATTATAATATTTATCTGAGAGGTCTGAATCCAATTGATGAGGTCCACATAATTTCAACCAATATAATGTCCATACTTAGGGATATAAGCGGGTAGAGTACCCGCGAAAATTAAACTACCTGAACCCGATTTAAATTAGTAATATCTAAATCCGTCCCAAACCCGATTATTATTATCCGAATAAAACCTGAACCCGTTTAGTCTTATATATTTTAATAATAATTTATATAAAAAATATTTTTCATTTAAAAAATCCAATATTTGTAAAAAATATTTAAATTTAAATTTTTAAATAAAAATATATAAAAAAATTTATAAATATTATTGTAAAATATATTTTTATATTAAATTAATTATTTATATAAACGAGTTCGGGTGGTGGGTACCCTGTACATACAACCTAGACCCGATCCGAACCCGCAACAGATATTATTTTTTAAATTTGAACCCATCCCAAATTCGATGATAACTACCCAAATCTATTCTATTAGGGTTCAATCGGATCGGGTACCCGAAAATACCTGATCAGTTGCCATCCCTATACCATACCTCAACATATTTTCAAGTTTTCTTTTCAAGGTCCCTCTCAAAACAATGATAAAAATCAATTAGCATCAGGGTTTAGAAGCCTTCATGCAAGAATTTAAGTATATGGAATGTACTGTATGATTTGACTATGATATGATCAAATGGCCTCTTAAAGCATTGAAAAGAGGGAAAGTCACAATCATAATAACAAAATAAGAAGGAACATTATAATTTAACAAAAAGATGTATAGGAAATCACATAATCATCTCAATAGAGACGAACATAAAGAAAGCAATATTTTACGAGTTCAATGGATTAGATGTTTTAAAAATTTAATATGTACATATGTAGATATTTATGCAAGAAGTTGATCAATAAACCAAGTCGCTCAATTAAAATGCTTTGCTAAGCAAAGACCATCCACATCACCCAATATTTTAGGATGACATAGTTCATAGAAACATCAAAATTGGCAAAGGACAACACAATATACATAGGTCTTAGAACCGTTTGGCCAGAAAATTATTCAGCCAGCTAATATTGAAGCAACTGCGAAAATCATCAGCACACAATTGATAGAAGGCAAGATTATACCTGGAGTTACAAGTCATGAGGAAAAGGAAAATTCCAACTCATTCAAACACAAAATATCGGTTCCATTCCAAGCTCATTGTACACAGGGAATAAACTCCAATCTAAAATTGAAGTTCTCACCCGCAGCAAACCAAATCAAATAATCCATACAAGCATATCAAGGCATCAAGCAATCACTGAACAGTAACCCACTAGTATCTCAAGAAACTATTGTTAAAAGATGAAAACCCATGAACCCATTTCTCAAAATTCACATCTAATTCAACCGATCAAAGAAAGCAAAAAATAGGAGAACAGGTGAAGAGAGAAAAAAAATTAAACTCACTTTTTATGGCGTCGACCCTTCTTCGGACCCCTGCCCTCCAATTTAGAGATGGGACATCCACACCTCCCTCGGAAAAGCAAATCAAACTCCATCGCCTTCTTCAACCCCTTGCATCCAGGCTTGTCGCACTTCCCAGATCTCGGCCCGTAGCAGAACTCAACAAGAAGCGTTGGTCGGCGGCGTTGAAGAGGCTGGGAGAACCAGTTTTCGCGTGGGAAAAGGGAGAAGATGGCGTCTGGCGGCTGGTCTTTAAAATGGAGAAAGAGATGTTAGGTTTTATTTTAGGTGGATTTTAGAAATTTCCGACGGATTAGCGACGGAAAAAAAATCCGTCGCTAATTAGTAACTTTTTCGTCGCTAATCCATCGGAAATCTGTCCAAAGTAGTTTGGGATATTATCCGTCGCAAATCTGTCACTGTTGCTGTCGCTAAATTTGTTTTTTCCGATGGAAACAAAATCCGTCGCTAAATCCATCGCAGATAACTTGTTTTTTTGTAGTGGAACCGAGGTGATCAGCAGTGAGATAGCTACTTCAGAGTTAGTTCAGAGTCAGTCAGAGGTGAGTAGAACATAACTCTTTTATGTTTTAAAGCAATCAAACTTTTTAAGCATGTTCATGCATCATGATATGTAATAGGTTGTTTGCATTAGAATTCACGAATATGACGCATTACATTATTTATTGTTGGTGTGGATGGACAACAGGACGACCCATTAGCCCTCTAGATATTATGTTATGTAATGAAAGACCAGAGCTGCCATTTTACACCCCTGGCACAGAGTACAGGAAAGACCAGGTGTGACCTGCACTACGCCCCTAGCACAGAGCTTATGTTATGTAATAGAAGTCCTGAGGAGCTCCACCGAGGGCCGGGCACAGAGTAGAGGGATTTTTGGGTCAGTCCATCCGTAATGTGAATTGTTTGTGCTGTGACGCATTTCATGAAAGCATATGTTTATTATAATATTTTTACAGTTCTGCTCACTGGGCTTTAGTAGCTCACCCCTTTCCCCTAACCCCCAGGTTTGCAGGGTTAGAGATAGCAGGAAGTCAGCAAGGGTAATGGTTATGTTATGTAATAGATTAGTAGTGGACATGTAATATTAAATGATGTAACGTAATGTAAAGTAGAGTGATGTTTTATGGATTAGTATTGTGTTTAGCCCTAACAGTAGTGGTAATCCCTTTTGCACATGATCTGTATGTAATGTTTTTAATGATGTTATTTGTTGAACCAAGCTTGATGTATGTTATGTTGACCCACTATAGCATTTGATGAGGGCTCTAGTAAGGGGTTTTTATGTTTACAGTTATGGTGCATGCACAGGTCAAGCTTGATGAATGAAAAGTTTAAAGTTTTTATGAAAATGTATGATCATGTATGGGATTTATCAGGTATGACAGGATGTATGTTAGGTTTGCTACGGGTTCCGGCGACCTTAAGTCGATCTGAATCCTAGCGCCGGTAGCGGTCCGGTTTCCGGATCGTTACATTAGGAGTGATGAAAAAATTTTAAGAAAATTTAGTCTAACAGTTGCAGATTGTGGAGCAAATAATCTATCCATCCTTGAGAGAGCTAGCACTCTAGAAGGATAGAAGACGTTCATGTGGATACCATTGAGGGTGTTCGTTTGAAAAGGCAGCACCATCAATCCGGCATTGTATCTTCTCGATGAGATTAACAGGTTAGTCTCATATCCTTCCTTTGAAATAAATGAAGCACTCGGATTCTGGGAAAGGAAATCAGAGATTTTTATTTTTCTGCTGCGCAATTTGGATTGTAATAATCTCTGGATTTCCCAACACTAGTCCCACTAATGGGTAAGAGACTTTAACAAGGTTACTTTTATCTAAGCCTATTTTATTAAAAACATTCAAGGTGAGGAGGTTAATAGAACTACTTATATCCACCAAGACTCGCCTCACCTCATATCTATTTAGACGGATGTTGGCAACTAACGAGTCATTTTGAAAGAATCCTGCTGCCTTGTTGTAACGACCCGAAAATCAGACCGCTACCGGCGCTAGGATCCAGGTCTACTTAAGGTCACTGGGACCCGTAGCAAGCCTGCTATATTCTCTGAGTACCTGTAAAATCCCATACATGATCTGTAAAAATATAAAACTTTGCTCTGAACCAAGGCTCAACCTGTGCATGCACTATCTCTGTACTACAGAACCCCTTACTAGAGCTTGCTCTAGACGGGTTAAAAACTGTTACTATGTTAAGCCTGGTTCTCATACTCATAAAAACACAAGTACATAAACAAACCAAGGGATTTACAATACCAATGGGTCAAGCACACTATTAAACTCTATACAATACTACTACACATCGCTTTAAAATATTACATGTCCACACTATGCTATGACACAACTCTTTACTCTTCATGAACCCTGCTGACATCCCTCTGTACTCTGATCCTGCAAGACTGGGGTTCAGGGAGAGGGGTGAGCTATACTAGCCCAGTGAGTAGAACAAAATAATCATGCTCACATGAAATGCATCACATCACAAGTAATCACATATCGGATGGACGGAAACAAAACTCCCTCAAACTGCGCCCGGCCCGCGAAGGAGCTCCTTAGGTCTTGATATGCCCGGCCCTCTATGGGGCTCCTCAGGACTTGATGTGCTCGGCCCTCGATGGGGCTCCTCAGGACTTGATGGGAGGGCTAATGAATCCAAACTATGTCCGTCCGCAAGTTCAATAAAGAATGCACTGCACATATTAGTGAATTCTAATGCAATCATCCTATTGCATAATCATGATGCATGAAATATGCTTAAAGCATTTCACTTCGCCATTAAAAAGATTAAGTTTAGTTCCACTCACCTCTGGCTAACTCTGAACTGACTCTGAAGCAGTGCTCACTGCTGATCTCTTCGGTTCCTCTGGTCCGTTCCTACACAGGTGGACTCAAATGATGGACCAAACGAACTAAAAAACAACTCTATAAAACTCCCCAAAGCCCCCCTAAAACATCCTAAAACAATCAAGCAAAACAAGCAAAAGAAGGCTGGACAGGGCACTTTCGGCGGCAGGTTCGGCGGCCGAAAGTCCCTCAAGATCCGAAAGTCAGGCACTTTCGGCGGCACCTTCGGCTGCCGAAAGTCCTTTCCAGAGACGAAAGTCCCTAACCTTCGGCGGCCGAAACTCCCTCCAGAGCCGAAAGTCCAACCTTTCGGGGGCTAGCTTAGGCAGCCGAAACCACCTCCTTAGCATGTTCGGCGGCCGAACCTTCCTTCGGCGGCCGAAACTGGGTTCTCCAGTAAGGCAGAACCCTGCTCTGCTTTCATGCACTCTTCCTCCAAACTTCTCATACATGCAACCAACAATTCCACAACACACATATACTCAAGTATATGCACAAAGGGGTCCAAAATTACCTTAAACCCCTAACAAACATCACAAGTCAACACATAAACATGCTTTCACCATAAATCAACCAAAAACTCAACTTAACCAAAACATGCATCTCTACCCATAAAACTCCATAAAACCTTCATAAAACATGAAAAGAAGTTAAGGATCTACACTTACCTCTTGACAATCTAGAGGATAGGAGATCCTAACGTGGAGATATGGAGCAACTCTCTCTCAACGTCTCCACGCTTCAAACTTTGGTTTTTAGCTCAAAAGCTTCAAAACAACATGAAAACTCATCAAAACTTTGAAAGATTTGAAGAACACATGAAGATCACCCAAGGAAGATCATGGTCTCACCTCTGTCCGTGAAAATGGAAGAAAAACTTATCCATCCACCGACCTATGGCCTTTTATAGGTGGCTGGCCAGACCACCTTCGGCGGCCAAACGTGATTCCTAAAGTCATGCATGTTCGGCGGCCGAACTTCACCTTCGGCGGCCGAACCTGGCATTTTTTCCTTGGCTCTTTTCTTTCAAAAACTCATTTTCTTTACCCTTAAAAACATTAAAACATACAAAAAAAACAAAATGCTTACCCTTGTAGAGGATTCCGACATTCTGGATTCCACCGGGCAGTAGAATTCCGATGCCGGACTCTAGCCGGGTATTACATTCTCCCCCCTTAAGAACATTCGTCCCCGAATGTTCCTCAAACAACTAAACACATAAAAAGGAGGAAAAACTAACCTCAAAACAGATATGGATATTGCTGGAGCATAGACTCCCATGTCTCCCAGGTGCACTCTTCTAGATTGTGGTGGTTCCAAAGGACTTTCACCATCAAAATTTCCTTGTTCCTCAGCTTTCTGATCTGCGTGTCTAGGATCCGCACTGGCTGCTCTACATAGGTGAGATCTCCAAGGATCTCTACATCAGGCTCACTAAGAACCTTACTCGGATCTGACACAAACTTCCTTAGCATAGAAACATGAAACACCGGATGGATCCTCTCCATAGAAGCAGGTAAATCCAGCTTATACGACACATTTTTGATCTTCTGCAAGATCTCAAAGGGTCCAATGTATCGTGGAGCTAGCTTACCCTTCTTCCCAAAACGAACCACTCCTTACATTGGAGACACCTTCAGCAATACCATATCACCCTCCTGAAACTATATCTGCTTTCTGCGGACATCTGCATAACTTTTCTGCTTGCTCACCGCAGTTCTGATTCTCTCTCTGATAATGGGCACCACTCTGCTGGTGATCTCTACTAGCTCAGGCCCTGCAAGAGCCTTCTCTCCCACTTCTTCCCAGCAAACAGGTGATATGAACTTCCTCCCATACAAGGCTTCATAAGGAGCCATCCCGATGCTAGCATGATGGCTGTTATTGTAGGCAAACTCCACCAAAGGTAGATGTTGCCTCCAAGAACCGCCAAAATCTAACACACACATTCTGAGCATATCCTCTATGGTCTGGATGGTCCTCTCTGACTGTCCGTCAGTCTGTGGATGAAAAGCAGTGCTGAAATCCAATCTTGTGCCCATAGCACTTTGTAGACTCTGCCAAAATCTGGAGGTGAACTGAGGTTCTCTATCCGACACTATAGATACTGGAACCCCATGCAACCTTACTATCTCCTCCACATAGACCTGTGCCAACTTATCCACAGAGTAATTACTCCTAACAGGGATGAAGTGAGCAGATTTAGTCAATCGGTCCACAATCACCCATATGGAGTCTAACCTGTTGGACGCTGCCGGTAAGCCCACTACAAAATCCATAGCTATATTCTCCCATTTCCACTCTGGAATTGGCAGTGGGTTAAGCATTCCAGCCGGCTTCTGATGTTCCAGTTTCACCCTCTGGCAAACCTCACAGGCGGACACAAACTGTGCCACTTCTTTCTTCATAGCTGGTCAACAATACACTCTCTTCAAATCCTGATACATCTTGGTGGCTCTAGGGTCAACACTGTACCTTGCATTATGAGCTTCCCTTATAATGTTTCCTTTCAGATTTATGTCATCTGGTACACATAGTCGATTCCCATAGTGGAGGATCCCTTTGCTGTCAAATCTGAACTCTGCACTGTTGCCCGACTGAACAGTCCTGGCAATTTTCACTAACTCCGGGTCCTCATGCTGTTTCTGAGCTACCTACTCCAGAAACACGGGTGTCACTCTCATATGTGCTATCAACGCACCCGTACCAGACAACTCTAGCTGTAGCCCTTCGTCGATGAGCTTATGAAACTCCATCACCACTGGTCTTCTCTCTACTGCTATATGGGACAAACTGCCAAGTGATTTCCGGCTTAGGGCGTCTGCCACAACATTCGCCTTACCCGGATGGTACTAGATCTTGCAATCATAGTCACTGAGCAGTTCTACCCATCTTCTCTGTCTCAAATTCAGCTCTTTCTGACTCAAGATGTACTGTAAACTCTTATGATCTGTGAAGATCTCGCATTTAACCCCATAAAGGTAATGCCTCCACATCTTGAGTGCAAAGGTAACTGCCGCCATCTCTAGGTCATGTGTGAGTAATTTAACTCATGCTTCTTCAGCTGTCTAGAAGCATAAGCAATCACCCTGTCGTTCTGTATCAAAACACAACCCAGTCCCACTCTAGACGCATCACAGAACACTGTGAAGTCCTCATTACTGACAGGCAGAGCTAACACCGGTGCTGATGTTAATCTTCTCTTTAGCTCTTCAAAGCTCTCTTCACATTGGTCCGTCCACACGAACCTCTGGTTCTTCTTGGTCAGTTTGGTCATAGGAGCAGCAATCTTTGAGAAGTCCTGAACGAACTTCCTGTAGTAACCTGCCAAACCCAAAAAGCTTTTAATCTCTGTCACTGATGTGGGTCTAGGCCAGTTAGCTACAGCCTCTATCTTCTTGGGGTCTACCTCAATACCCTCTGCTGATACTACATGCCCCAAGAACGAAATGCTCCTCAACCAAAACTCACACTTAGAGAGCTTGGCATACAAGCCATGCTCTCTCAAGGTCTTCAGAACTGTCCTCAGATGATGGGCATGCTCCTCTGCATCTCTGGAATACACTAAGATATCATGGATGAAGACAATAACAAAATGATCCAGATACTGGCTAAAAACCCTATTCATGAGGTCCATGAATGCTGCAGGGGCATTAGTCAACCCGAATGGCATTACTAAGAACTCATAATGCCCATATCTGGTCCTGAAAGCTGTCTTTGGCACATCTGCTTCTCTAACTCTCAACTGATGGTACCCGGACCTCAGATCTATTTTAGAGAAACAACCTGCTCCAGCTAGCTGGTCAAATAGATCGTCGATCCTAGGTAAGGGATACTTATTCTTGGTAGTGACCTTGTTCAACTGCCTGTAGTCGATACAAAGTCTGAGGGATCCATCTTTCTTTCTGACAAACAGCACTGGAGCACCCCAAGGTGAGGTACTAGGGCGGATGAAACCCTTATCTACCAAGTCCTGCAATTGCACTTTTAGCTCTTTTAACTCTGCTGGCGCCATCCTGTAGGGAGGGATAGAGATAGGTCTGGTACCAGGCAGTAATTCTATTTCAAACTCTATCTCCCTATCAGGTGGTAGTCCTGAAAGCTCGTCTGGGAAGACGTCTGGAAATTCTCGGACTACTGGTACTGAGGCTGGTTCCCAAACCTGATTATCTAGCTCTCTCACATGAGCTAGAAACCCCTGACAACCCGTTCTGAGCAATCTACGAGCCTGAAGGGCTGAGATCAAACCTCTAGGTGTACCCCTCCTGTCTCCTCTGAAGATACACTCTGACCCATCCTAATCTCTGAGACTGACTACCTTGTCTCTGCAGTTCAGGGTAGCTCCATGTGTAGATAGCCAATCCATCCCTAGAATGACATCAAAATCCATCAAATCTAGAACCACCAGGTCAGCTGGAAGGCATCTACCCTCTATGAACACTGGACAGAAACGACAGACTGACTCTGTCATTGATGGGTCACACTTGGGTCCACTGACCCAGAGAGGACACTCTAACCTAGAGACTATCAGACCCTCTCTCTCCATGGCTCTCGAAGCAATAAAGGAATGAGAAGCACCGGGTTCCATCAAAGCATACACCTCAGAACACCCAATGATGAGATTACCTGACACCATTGTGTTCGACGTGTTTGCCTCCTCCTGTGTCACAGTGAAGATCCGTGCTGGGGATACCGGACCTTCACCTCGAGAACCTGCTGCTGAAGAAGAGGATGACCCTCTTCCTCTGCCTCTGCCACTACTCTGAGTCATGGCTGGCGCTGCTGGCTGAGCCACACTGACCGAGGTCATCTGCTGGGATGGTGCCATAAAGGCTCCTCCAGGACACTCTCGAGCAAAATGTCCCTCCTGCTCACACTTAAAGCAGGCTGTAGATCCCAACCGACAAACTCCTCTGTGCTGCCTCCCAAATCTCATACAAACTGAGCTGCTTGTGCCAAAGCTTGAGCCGCTACCCATTCCCAGACTAGACTTAATCTTGTTCCAGAACTTGCCCTTCTTGGACTTAAACTTTTCTCCCTTCTTACTGCCAGAAGCTGTTGCACTGGGGGTCTTAGAACCCGAAGGCTGTGCCACTTGCTGTTTTACTGTGCCCTGAATGATGGCACTCGCCTCCATCTTCCTAGCGGCATCCACTATAGAGTGGAAACTCTCTTTCTCTGCTGGAAGAATCAAGGAGGAATACCTGGGATGAAGTCTCATGGTATATCTCCTTGCCTTCTTCTAGTCAGTGTCATAAGCCTGACCCACATACTGTAGCAGTTCCAGGAACTTATCTGTGTATTCATCAACACTCATCTCTTCAGTCTGCCTCAACTACTCACATTTTATCACTTTCATCTCTCTGGAACTGTCAGGAAAAGCCCACCCAACAAATTCATTGGTGAACTCTTCCTATGACATGCTGTCCAACCTGGGGTCCACATAATTCTTGAACCACTCTCGAGCTTTCTTGCATTTCAGTGTGAACCCCACCATCTCAATGGCTCTGCTATCATCAGCTCCTAACTCATCGGTTATCATCTTAACCGATCTGAGGTACTCAAACGGATCATCTCCCGTGTTGAATTTGGGAGCATCCAACTTCAGATACTCTGTCATTTTCATTTTCACTCTACTTCCCCCAGATGAGCTAGGTTGAGGTGCTTAGACAACAGGGGCTACTGGTTCTGGTGGTGGAGAAGGAGGTGTTGTATCGCTTGGATCAGGGTAGGCTGTACTTGGATGGAAAGGTGAGGGTGGATACACGGGATATGGTGGATAAAAAGGAGGATAAGGCATATAAGGCATGTAGGTAGGATATGGGGCAAAGCTAGAGAAATCCGACGTACCCCCCATCGGATACCCCGGACCCTGTGGAAAGGGTGGATAGTGGGGTGGATAACCAAACCCCGAGGCCTGAGCGCCTCCTTGAGCTTCTCCCATACCCTCTTCAGACCTGTCCATACCCATGCTTTCCTCTCTTCCCTGATCAACATCCATAGCCTTCCTCACTTCATCTGACCTCCCTCCTCTATCTGTTCCTCTTCTGCTCTCGTCAAAAGACCTTCTAGGGTCCCTTGACGTACCCTCCCTGCTTGATCTCTGAGACATCGCCCTTGGCAACGCAGGAGGACGAGCATCTGAACCCTCACTCACTGGTGGGACTCCAATCAATCGTGCAGATCGACGAGTTCCTCACATCTTAACTCTGGAAAACAACACATAACATAACACATTAGCATCATATAGTCCATGTGGAAACACATGAACCCTCAAGCATACATCACATATCAACAATGCACATGCATAAATCATGGCATTTCACATCATCAGATAGACAGGACGCCACATCCTATCCTAGTGGACATGATTTCCTAGTGTGCTTGATCTACTATAACCTATGAGCCCGACACTCTCTCACTAGGTCTGACCATGTGAACCTAGGGCTCTGATACCAATCTGTAACGATCCAAAAATCGGACCGCTACCGGCGCTAGGATCCAAGTCGACTTAAGGTTGCCGGGACCCGTAGCAAGTCTGCTATACTCTTTGAGTACCTGTAAAATCCCATACATGATCTATAAAAACATAAAACTTTACTCTGAACCAAGGCTCAACCTGTGCATGCACTATCTCTATACTACAGAACCCCTTACTAGAGCTTGCTCTAGACGGGTTAAAAACTGTTACTATGTTAAGCCTGGTTCTCATACTCATAAAAACACAAGTACATAAACAAACCAAGGGATTTACAATACTAATGGGTCAAGCACACTACTAAACTCTATACAATACTACTACACATCTCTTTACAATATTACATGTCCACACTATGCTATTACACAACTCTTTACTCTTCATGAACCCTGCTGACATCCTTCTGTACTCTGATCTTGCAAGACTGGGGTTAAGGGAGAGGGGTGAGCTATACTAGCCCAGTGAGTAGAACAAAATAATCATGCTCACATGAAATGCATCACATCACAAGTAATCACATATTGGACGGACGGAAACAAAACTCCCTCAAACTGTGCCCGACCCGCGAAGGAGCTCCTCAGGTCTTGATATGCCCGGCCCTCTATAGGGCTCCTCAGGACTTGATGTGCCCGGCCCTCGATGGGGCTCCTTAAGACTTGATGGGAGGGCTAATGAATCCAAACTATGTCCGTCCGCAGGTTCAATAAAGAATGCACTGCACATATTAGTGAATTCTAATGCAATCATCCTATTGCATAATCATGATGCATGAAATATGCTTAAAGCATTTCACTTCGCCATTAAAAAGATTAAGTTTAGTTCCACTCACCTCTGGCTAACTCTGAACTGACTCTGAACACTCTGAAGCAGTGCTCACTGCTGATCTCTTCAGTTCCTCTGGTCCGTTCCTACACAGGTGGACTCAAATGAGGGACCAAACTAACTAAAAAACAACTCTATAAAACTCCCCAAAGCCCCCTTAAAACATCCTAAAACAATCAAGGAAAACAAGCAAAAGAAGGCTGGACAGGGCACTTTCGGCGGCCGAAAGTCCCTCCAGATCCGAAAGTCAGGCACTTTCGGTGGCACCTTCGGCTGCCGAAAGTCCTTTCTAGAGACGAAAGTCCCTAACCTTCGGCGGCACATTCGGCGGCCGAAACTCCCTCCAGAGCCGAAAGTCCAACCTTTCGGGGGCGAGTTTAGGCAGCCGAAACCACCTCATTAGCATGTTCGGCGGCTGAAACTGGGTTCTCCAGTAAGGCAGAACCCTGCTCTGCTTTCATGCACTTTTCCTCCAAAGTTCTCATACATGCAACCAACAATTCCACAACACACATATACTCAAGTATATGCACAAAGGGGTCCAAAATTACCTTAAACCCCCAACAAACATCACAAGTCAACACATAAATATGCTTTCACCATAAATCAACCAAAAACTCAACTTAACCAAAACATGCATCTCTACCCATAAAACTCCATAAAACCTTCATAAAACATGAAAAGAAGTTAAGGATCTACACTTACCTCTTGAAGATTTCGAGGATAGGTGATCCTAACGTAGAGATATGGAGCAACTCTCTCTCAACGTCTCCAAGCTTCAAACTTTGGTTTTTAGCTCAAAAGCTTCAAACTTTGGTTTTTAGCTCAAAAGCTTCAAAACAACATGAAAACTCATCAAAACTTTGAAAGATTTGAAGAACACATGAAGATCACCCAAGGAAGATCATGGTCTCACCTCTGTCCATGAAAATGGAAGAAAAACTTATCCATCCACCGACCTATGGCCTTTTATAGGTGGCTGGCCAGACCACCTTCGACGGCCAAACGTAATTCCTAAAGTCATGCATGTTCGGCGGCCGAACTTCACCTTCGGCGGCCGAACCTGGCATTTCTTCCTTGGCTCTTTTCTTTCAAAAACTCATTTTCTTTACCCTTAAAAACATTAAAACATACAAAAAAAACAAAATGCTTACCCTTCTAGAGGATTCCGACATCCTGGATTCCACCGGGCAGTAGAATTCCGATGCCGGACTCTAGCCGGTTATTACACTTGTCTATAGGTCCGAACCTTACCTCCTGTTTGGCCCATGGCTTCTGTTTGACTGACTGAATGTCTTATGCGACACGCTTGTTTTTTCCCTTGCTATTGCTGGGTCCTCCTATAATTACATGTATAACCCTTATAGGTTCACTATTGGGTGGAGTTTTAGGGGTTTTTACATCAGGTTCGGATCTCTTTTCCTTTTTACTTTTTCTGAAAAATTTTTGAAGTGTGCCATCCTTTACTAACCTCTCGATCTCGTCTTTCAACTGTCGGCATTCCTCTATTGTATGACCGTGGTCTTTGTGGAAATGGTAGTACTTAGTCCTATCTCATATTTCGGCTTTCTTTGGATTGAGCCTAGGAGGCCATTTGACTTCCTTGTTATTCTCTAAGATCCACATTAGAACATACATTCATGAGTTATTTAATGAAGTATAATCTTTAGACTTACCTTGATCATCCCTCCTTCGAGAGACTGGGCAACTACTACGGTATCCTTAATAGCATTGCCTCTTTGCTTTTTAGTTCTATTTTTGACTCGTCCTTTTGTCTTTTCTCAATGCTTTGACTTCATCATCCAGCATGATGTAGTTGTGTGCTTTGCCAATTAGCTGTTGGTATGTAGCTGTTGGGTTTTTAATTAGGGAGTCTATGAACTTGACATTACGTGTCCCTTTCTTTAATTCTTCATATGTTATCTCATGATTTAACTCTTCCACCTGTATTGCTTCTGCATTAAACCATAAGATAAAGCTCCTTAAAGACTCACCCTCTCCTTGGCGGATCTTCTGCAAGTCAGAGGAGAGCTTTTTAGGAGGTATAAAAGTAATAAACCTGAAATTAAATAATATAGCGAATTATGCAAAGTTTTGGATTAAACCTAGGCTCAGATATTGGTACCATTTATGAGCTAAACCTGTGAGCGTCGATGGAAACACTCAACAAAATATGAAGTCATTGACGTCCTGGAGTTGCATGATCATCCTAAAGTTCACTAGGTGACTTATGGGGTCTCCTGTTTTGTCGTATTTGCTTAAGCTGGGGAGCTTGAACTCGGCAGGAAAAGTCTCTACTAAGATCTCTTTTGACAGGGGCAAGACATCATCCAGGCTATAGTCCTTCTCCTGCTCCTTTTAGTACCTTTGAACAGCCCATACTAACTTCCAATCAACATCTTTAGGAACATCGTCGGATGACTTTTCCTCTTCAAACTTGGCCTTCCCTCTGGATCGCGTCTGAGTCACCTCCATTTGAGGCCTTAAGGTACCAATGCAGGCTTCCTCCCTTCCTTGGGGAGCCAGGCATGATGCCTCCTCTCGAGCTTTGTATTACTCGAGAGTAGCCTACAACTTCTTGATGTATTGGAGCATTTGTTCATTGTTCAGATTATTGAGATCGGCTTCGTCTACCAGAGGAGGTGTGTTCTATCCATTGCCAGGAGTGGAAGAAATGATAGTGCCCTCATTGGTAGTAACCTTAGTAGCAAGTCATGAATTGCCGACCATTTCGAGAAAGGATAAAGATTTCTTTTTAAGAGGAAAAAGGAATTAGAGAGTGGTTTTAATCCAAATGAAAAGATAAAATTCAATGGATTTTTCGGCAACGAAACCAAATGATGTGACAGAAATAGAGTTATGTTGCGATTGGTCAATCCTATAAGAAAGAGAATGTGAGGTGGTTGGCACTTACGACAGTCACTCCGACGCTCAAGTCAGTAAACTGAAGAATATGGTGAATGTAAGAAATAGCTTAGAATTTGAGAGTAGTGTTAAAGATCACATACCTTTGCCTTTGTGATCATTCGCTTTTATACTGTAAGAAGATAGAGTTAAATATAGTATTTCCTAAAAATCCGTCAATGATGTGGCCGGATAATTGATAGAGATTTCACCAGCTAATCGGTTGGTGATCCCATGAGTACTGGCGTAATAGGGGTATACTGGAATGTGCCTGCTAACAGTAACTTTATGTCAAGACTCGACCTATCCAGGGAAGGGTGAGTCTTGATGATGAACCGGATGTTACGGTCGGGTCTTCCTTTTCACGAGTGGGACCGCATATCGGCTTATCATACTCTTGCTACGTGACCCTGTCTTATGATGATAGCTTGTGACTTATTTTAGGCGATTGTTGTATAACATCAGTTTCCATTCTCATTACAAATTAAATATGAATCTCATAAGTCACACTTAAAAGAATTATTCTTTGCAATTATAATTTAATTAATTAATTTAATAAAATAAATTTAGTTTGCAATTAAATTTAAAGTCCATATATGATTTGAAACTAAAATATGTGAGCAAAGAAATGAACTCATGAGATGAATTAATAGACTATAATGAATTTAAATTCATGTGTTTAAGAGTGACATTGATGTTGGACCTACGCCATATATGAATTTGGGTGGAGTATCTCAATATTGGTCATAGGTTATGTACTTGGCCTATACAAATAGACCAATATTAGTTGGTTAACCAAGACCCATTTCTAGTTCATGAGATTAATTAGCTTAATGATGCCTTAGTTAAGTTAATGATAGATTAACTTAATTAAGACACATGTTGTAGTACCCGACAATATTCTAGTATCGAAATTCCAATTTTCGATGGAATTGCAGTTAGAATTTGAAATCTCAAAATTGAAAATCTTAGAAAAGAGTAAAATGGGTATTTCTTAAATAAATTTGAAATGAATTTCTAAATATAAAAAATAAATATATTTTTGAATTTTTAGAATTCGGTTGCCAAATCTTTAGGTTTGGCCGCCGAATATACTTTGGCAACACACCTATAAATAGCTTCCAACCCAAAGTGGAGAGAATTTTTTTTTCCCCTTCGGGTAGAAATAAGTACCAACACTTATTTCTCTCTTCAAAGTATTATGTTAAATCTACTTGCTATTTGAAGAAATTAAACCTTATTTTGAAGATTTTTTAGTTGGGATTAAAGTTTTGGAAAGTACTTTCACAACCCTCATCTCTTCCTCACCTTGGTCTTGCAACCTAAGGTAAGCACCAATTTCTTCAAATGTTTTATTTGTGTTTTTTGAGTACCAAAGTAAATCTTTTTCTTGCATGTTGGATTTGAAAGGATTATTGTCCTTTTCTTGCATATTGATGCTTTTTAGATAATTTTTCCTAAATGAGAAAGTGTTGAGAGATTTTTGTATATGCTTGATCCTTTATGTTTTGGGATTGCATGTAGGTTTATTAGTGTTTAAGGAGTTGGTTGGAGACTGTTGGGTTCTTTTGGCACGAAAACTTGTTGAGTTTTAATGTGTGAATGTGTCTAGAAGGGTGGATAAAAAATATAGATTTGAGTTGTGGGGTTCCTAGAAACTCGAGGTTCAGTTGCTGAAGGAACATTCAGCTGACGAACCTACATTTTCCAAAGGTATCATTTAGTCACCACAAGTGCTTCTGAAAGATGACTTTTGAGTATGTAGGCCTCCGAACCTATTGCTGAAAGTCTCTTGTTCAGCCTTTTTCACTCCTTTTTCTTTTAAGGGTCTCTTGGAGTAGTTTTAAGAGTCGTAAAAGTTTTATTTGGTCTCTCATTTGGATCAATTTGTTTACGATCAAACTTGGAAGACCACAAAGGCTAGTAGTAAGGTAACTGGTAGAGAGCGAGGCTTGTGTTTTCAAGAGGTGAGTAGAATAAAATTAAATTTTATTTTAATTCGAATTAAAATATTTTAAGCATGCTTATACAGCATGAATGCCATGAAATCTCATAGGTTGTTTGCATTAGAATCACGAATATTTTAAGCATTTTCTAGCTGTTGATATAGATGGATACTTGATGATCCACTAACCGTCATGATATTATATAATTATGTATGATCGATATAAAAGTCTAAGTCGATATTCATTTTAGGCCTTGGCATTGCTTAAAGTGAAAGACTAGGGTACCCATTCTATGCCCTCTAACACTATGGAATATGTTATGTTTAAGAGAAAGTTCTAAGGTGCACCTATTATGGGCCGTACACTATTGGAGATATATAGGATTACCGGTGACAAGTCTATCATGATGTGAATTATTTATATTATGATGCATATATGTGATCATCTTCTATATTAAACTGTTTTTTGTCATGATTTTACTCACTAGGTTGTCATAACTTTATCCCTTTCCCCTAACCACAGGCTTATAGATGCAAAGTTATTGTTGGAACCTCATAGGCTAGAGTATGTTTTTTCCATGTAATAGTTACAATATTGTGTACATGTGAAATGATTAATAGATTAGAATTGTGCCATATCCAACCTTTTTATGATCTCTTTTATGTAAGTGTAACGACCCGAAAACTGATACCCTACCGTAACGGCCCGAACCGCCACCGGCGCTAGGATCCAGATCGGCTTAAGGCCGCTGGGACCCGTAGCAAGCCAAACATACCTCCTATCACCTGGTCAAATCCCATACATGATCAAAACTTTAACATAAAAACTCAAACATCTGATGTACAAACCGAACCTGACCTGTATGCGACATAACTGAAAACATAAAGGACCCCCCCTTAGAGCCCTCATCAAAACTCTAGCTGGGTCTACATAACATACATCAAGCCGGAGTCACATCCAAAGAACCAAACCTAACCTGTGCATGCATCAAACCACAACACAAGACCTCCACTAGGGTCCTCATCCATTACCATAGCGTGGTACACAACACATGCCTCAAGTTTAGTTCAAACATAACTCAACATCTAGCATAACATACATCATGTATTAGAAAGGGACTAACCAAGTCTTAGGGCCAAGCACAGTACTAAACCATAAACATAACTCCACTTAACTTTACATTACATTCTCTTGCAAATCATTATATCAATTTATAATACATGTCCACACTAAAAGTACTAAGCTAATACTATTACATAAGCAAAACCTTTACTCTTGAGACTTCCCGATCAACCTCAAACCTGCAACACTGGGGTTAGGGGAGAGGGGTGAGCTAAAAAGCCCAGTGAGTAGAAACAAAGAAAACAGTTCATTAATTACATGCTTCCATGAAATGCGTCATAGCACAAACAAATCATATCACGGATTGGACCCAACCCCAAAACATCCCTTCCAGTCTCAGTATGCCCGGCCCGGCCGGGTCTCCCAACCTTCGTATGCCTGGCCCGGCCAGGTCTTACAATAACTGTATATGTATGCCTGACCCGGCCAGGTCTCACAACATCTCTAGGGCTAGTGGGGTCGTCCTTGGTCCAATCTCCATCAACAGTAAATAATGCAATGCTTCATATTCGTGTAACTAGTGCAATCAACCTATTACATATAAACATGATGCATGCGCATGCTTTAGGCATTTGATTTCATAAAATAAAGATTAAGTTTAGTTCTACTCACCTCTGGCAGACGCTGAACTAACTCTGCAACAGCTAACTCTGATGGCCTCCTCGGTCCCTCGGGTCCGATCCTACACAGGTGGACTCGAATGAGGTGCCAACACACTCTAACCAACTCATAAACAACTACCCAAAAACCCCCTAAAACATCACTTAAACATGCATAGAAAACAACCTTGAAAAGGCTGGACAGGGCACTTTCGGCGGCACCTTCGGCGGCCGAAAGTCCCACTCCAGAGACGAAAGTCAGGCACTTTCGGCGGCTGAATCCTTCCTTCGGCGGCCGAAAGTCTGCTTTCAAGCCAAAACTCAACTTTCGGGGGCAAGGTTAGGCGGCCAAACCATGCATCCAAAGGCAGGTTCGGCGGCCGAACCTGAGTTCTTCCCAGAAGGGCAGAACTCAGCTTCTCATGCATTCAAGCCTCCCAAACCTTCCAAACACCCCAAAACAAGCACCCAACCTTACCAAAACATGCATAAACCCTTAACCATGCACAAAGGAGTTTAAACAAGCTTAAACTCCAACAAAGAACATCAAAAAGCATACTTAAATGGCTTATGACCCACATAAGCCAAAACCAACAAAACTATCCAAAATCTCACTTGCTCTTTCCCACTCATGCATACACTCTCCCACATGCATAACCTAGCCTAAACATTCAACATAGCATCATATAAACATACATGAGCATCACATAACATACATTGGGCATAAAACCCACATAAATCCTAACATGCATATCTACCCATACTCTACAATTAAAACCTTCATAAAACTTCAAAAGACACTAGGAAAGCAAAGATCTACACTTACCTCTTGAAGATCGAGGGTTGCGTGATCTCTAACTCGGAGGTGTGGAGAATCCAAGCTCCAAAAGCTCCAAGCTCCCAAAACTTCGATCTAAACTTTAAAACTCTTCAAAATAACCATGGAACTCATGAAAACATGAAGGAGATGAAGAAAAACATAAAAACGGCCAAGGGAGGACAAAAACTCACCTGAGCTCTAGAAAGGGGAGAAAACTTGCCCATTTCCGATCTGAGGGCCCTTTATAGGTGGCCTGGTCAGAGACCTTCGACAGCCTAACGTGCCCCCTAAACTCATGCATGTTCGGCGGCCGAACTTGACTTTCGGCGGCCGAACCTTGGCTCTTTCAAACAAGACTTTCGGAGGCCAAAGGCGCTCCCGAAGCCTTTCCATGTTCGGCGGCCGAACTTCACTTTCGGCGGCCGAACCTGGCAAATGCCTCATTGGTCTTTTCTTTTCAAAACTCAATTCTTTTTCCATTTAAAACCATGAAATCAGTAAAACATTTTAGAAAACACATTTTACCCCTCTAGAAGCCTCTGGCATCTTCAGAATTTCAGATTCCAACGGAGATTCCGCCGGAAAGTAGGGATTCCGATACCGAAATCTAGCCGGGTATTACAGTAAGTTTTAAATTCTTATATTATATTAGTAATCAAACTCTATAGTGTGTAATGATGATTGTACTGGAGCATTTGCTAAGGGCTCTCGGTACATGTTTATGTTTTATAGATATGCTTACGCACATGCTGAGATTGATTTTATGATGATATTTTCATATTTTTGTGGATCATAATGGGATTCCATTAGGTATACATGATATAAAATAGGCTTGCAATAGGTTCTAGTGACTTTATATCGATTTGAACTCTAACATTGATAGTGGTTCTAAATTGGTGTTGTTATATATTAGTATTAGAGCTCTAGGTTTACATAGACAGACCTAGAGTTTTAGGCTCATAGATTAGGGCAAGCACAATTAGAAAAATGCATGTCCATCAAGGATAAAATGTACAATTTTATTTTTATACATTTGCTTAGTATGATGCCGTAAACATGTACTTGTGTACTAATGATATGTTATGTTTTGTTGTGGGCTCATGTGTATTCACATGAACCATATGATGCTAGTATTTGATACTTGTTATTTTCTTTTCAAAAGATAGGATTCATGACTCACGTCAGTGTGTAAGATTAATTGATGCTCCACCTAAAAATAAGGGTATATACGCCCTTCCCCATGTTGTTCCATCAAGAGCTTAGATAAGTAGAAGCAATAAAGGATAAGCATCAAATGACCTAAAAGGTCTTTTGATGTAGGCAAGAGGAGAATAGTTCTAGGTAGGATATCAATGGATGATAGGGATTCAGTGGGAGCTGAGCAAAGAAGAGATGAAAGTTTAGGAATTAGTTTAGAAAGAGAGGGTATGGGAGAGTCAAAAGGAGGAGCAGGAACCGCTTAGGCCTTAAGATCAACTTATCCACCTCAGTACCAATTTTATCCACAGGGTCTTGAGTATTTGATGGGAGGTTCATTAGATTACTCTAGCTACCAACCTTAACCTTTATAAATGCCTTATCCACCATATTACCCACCTTATCCATCCTACCCCATATTCACCTCCACTATGGTACCAAAATCAGCAAACGCTAACCTAGGGGATACAATTCCACCACCACCTCCCTCAACATAAGTAGTAATTTTTGAAACCAAATCATCTAGACTCAAACCAACAATAGGAAACAAGATGAAAAATGATAGATTACCTAAAGTTTGATGCTCATAAGTATAAGAAGGGAGATGTCCCATTTGAATATATAAAGACAGTAAAGATGATTGCTGATGAATTAGGAGCTAGTGATAGTAGAGCTATTGAAATGGCAAGGTTTACTTTGAAGTGTAAGAAAGTAAAGGAGTAATTCAAGAATTACATGGAGCTAAAAACTAGATAACTTGTCCTGAGAATAGTTTGCTAATTGCAGGATATGTTTTTCCGTATTGTTCTAGAGAGCTAAAGTGATATAGTTTGAGCAGTTAAGGTAAACTAAGAAAATGAGTGTGGATGAGTGTGGATGAGTATACATATAAGTTCTTGGATTTCCTACAACATGTGGGACAAGCTTATGAAACAGAGCAGAAGAAGGCCAAGAGGTATGAAATGAGACTTTACTCTAAGTATTCCTCCTTGATCCTACCAGTAGAAAGAGTAAGTTTTTACACTATTATGGATGCCACCAGAAAGATAGAGGCTAATGCCATTATACAGGGTACAGTGAGACAGTAGGTGGGACAATCATCAGGTTCTATGGAGTACTCAAAACTTTTATCTCTCTTCTCCAAATGCAGTCACCGCAAGTAGTAAGAAGTGGAGTAAATCCACAAAGAAGACTAAGAAGAACAAGTTCTAGAATAGATTAAAGTAAAGTCTAGGTATGGTTAATGGTTCAAGCTCTGGTTTAGATAGCTCTAGATAAGCCACATAAGGAGCCTCGTAAGTTTGGAACTACAATATATTATAAATGTGGACAGGAGGGATACATGGCATGTGAGTGCTCAAATGCAGATAAAATGACACAGTACTAGCAGTAGGCCTGTGCAGATTTCGGTTTAAACCGAAAAACCGAACCGAACCGATTAATTTCGGTTTTTCGGTTCGGTTAATCGGGATGATCGGTTTGGTTCGGTTAGTATATTTAAAATTATTCGGTTTTCGGTTCGGTTCGGTTTAAACGTGTTAAATAACCGATCAAACCGAAATAACCGATTTCGGTTCTAATCTGAACCCTCGGCCCAGGCGTTCGCCTCCCCTGTCCCCTCTCCATCATTGAATCTCTGAAATCTTTCTGTAAGCCACCCATTGTGCTTTCCACCAAAAACGACGTAGTCTTGGTCTTTTTCCCACCAAGACTGCTTCCAGCCCCTCCTAACAAAAAACACACCTTCATCTCCATTTTCACTACCCAGAAACAGAGCCATCAAAACCCACACCCATCTCCTTCCTGCATGAAGACCCATCGAGAACCAGCTTCTCCCCAGACCTCTGCTCCTTCAATCACAAGACCTGCTCTGACCAAGAATCCCTTGCATTCATCTTCCGCAGCCATTATCGACATCCACGACCAAATCAACTCCTTTACCTCCCTCACTGAAACAGCGAGACACCCCATATCTCCATCGCTTCCAACAGCAACGACACCCCCATCCTGGAGGCATCGACCATACTCTCCGAGACAGAGCAAGAAATTTTGGGTATTCGTAGATCTTAATCATTAGTTGTTATTGTCCATTTCCAGTTTTATTGTCCAATCAAATCGATCGGCGTAGCGGGGATTGCAGCGGAGCCGGCAGCCGCCGCCGAGGGAATACCTGTAGCAGAATTGTCGGACCACAAAGCGGCAACGACTTACGCCACATCGATGTTGCTGCAGTTCCGGCGGGACTTGGTGCTGAGCTGGCGCACGAAGTTGGGAGGGAATTTCAAGATCAGAGATGACATTCCGCCACCGAGAAATGAAGCCGTTCCAATGACGATGCCGCTTCGTGGCGACCGTCGAACTTCCATGACGATCCAGCTTTCATGAAATTGATTAGTTATTTCGGTTTGAACCGAACCGAACCGAACCGATTTTTATCGGTTTGGTTCGGTTCGGTTATACTTTTATAATCGGTTTTTTCGGTTTTGAAAATTTTAATAAATCGGTTTTCGGTTTTTTCGGTTCGGTTCGGTTCGGAACCGAACCGACCGATTGCACAGCCCTAACTAGCAGACAACTAGTAGTGTGACCCAACCAACAACTTTAGCTATATCTCAAGGCAGAGGGCATGGTAGAAGAAAATGGACATCATTTTCTTCAGCAAATTCTTAAGAGGAAGGTCCTCCAATACCGAGAAAAAGAAGAAATGAATAAGGAAGCCAAGAGTGGAGAGACTAGAAGGAATGAGTTAGAGGCGTTTGGGAGAAGATAAGTAGGGAGAAGAGAAACGGTACGATGGCTGCATAATTATAAATGCAATAGGGTTTTGTTATGTTTTTTTATATATGGGCAGTTTGGTTAAATTTTCTCATTAATTTCAATTTTTTTTAATTGAATTAAACCAAAGTCTAAAATTTTAAAAAATTAATAAAGACAAATTATACTTTAATTCCAAAACCACGTCTCCACCATCCCCAACCCCTCTTGTTACCATCCCATCACCTTCCGCATCCAAATCCCAATCCCTATCATCTACAGCAAGCAAAAACTCCTGCTGGTCATGAGCCATCTTCTCCTCTACAAAACGCTTGAATTGCCTTGCTTCCATTTGGATCTCTACCTTCTCCCTCTGCAACCTCAATATCATTGACATTGCCTCATTTGCGACTGTTGAAAAGGCATTTCTCTCCTCTTCCAGTTCAGCATGTAAATCTTGTATTGCCTACTGTTGGCTACTAACTGTTTCACGTAATGCAGCACATTCATTCTCAATTTGCACACGTGGATTTGAGAAGAGATCAAATCTAGGTATATAGAATCAATTTTCTTCCTCAAACTCATCATATTTTTGTTTCACAGACCGAAACCAAGCACCCTTAGTAGAGGAAGCTACTAAAGAACAACTACGCCCACAATAACCACACTTCACTAAATCCCTTGACCGTGAAGGTGAAAAGGTAGGTGAAAGTACTCCCAAATCCATAAAGCAATTAGCATTAAAATTTAAGATGATGGTGGAGATGTTGATGGTGTTGGTGGAGGTAGTGACACGCCTGGAGGTGGTGATGATTTGCGTGCTGGAGATCTCCCAACAACTGAAGCTGTGTCATCACCATTCCCTCCCAAGAAAGATCTCCCAATTTCTTCCTCTTCTTTACCGAAAGTAATTGGCAAAATCGCCTTCATTTAGGCTACTTTTAGCCTTCTCAAGGAGCCATGGCAAAGCCTCACGTCACCTTAGAGGTTGGAAATGACGGCGTAGCTGTCCCATGTTCAATCCTCCCATTAAGGCCTTAGCTCTTCCATGTAAACACCTGATTGATTTACTTTCCTCCTTTTTTGTTTCTTTTTATTTATAGGATTATCGCTATGAATTTTGCATACCTGAACTTCCTTTGTGATTCATTTTTGTCGAATTTTGCTACGGCAGTTATCGCGGACTTGAAGGAGAAGTTCATGAGGCCACAAGGAAAAACAACGTTCAAGCTATCGTTTTGACAAGTCAATATATATTTCTCAATAAGGATTCAATTGTTGTTGATTGAGTTAACTCTTTAGTTGGCAGTAATATATCTCTTGTTTATCGATGAAGGTAAGAATGGAAAATTTTTCGGTGGATTTGACATCAGTGTTATGCAGAAGATTCACCATACTGGTATGATTTGATCAATTTAGCTATTGTAGAAGTTGGTCCTGGAATTTGATTGCTCTAAGTTGCTTACAATTATTGTGTGTGCTTTGGCAGGGGATGTTTCACTTGTGGCTGATGTATCCGTTGATCTTGTCGTTAACGCCATTGAAGGTACTTGTCTTACTTTAACCTATTATCATCTATTGGATTCATTCTCACAATTTAAAATATATTTGGAGAAATTCTTGTGGTAGTGTTCTTAGATCAGCGTGTTTTGATTACGTTCTTTCACTAGTACATATTGCAAGAAGCTCGCTGTTGCTGCCGTGGAAGGACTAGCTCTTGGAAGTGGCCTAGAACTAGCAATGGTTTGTGTTTTCGTGAAGCAGCAGTTCTTAGTGCCTTCATTTTGATTGCCATTATCTTTTTCATTTTTTATGGTTGTTCAATGGAGCCATCTTTGTGCAGGGTTGTCATGCGCGTATAGTTGCATCTAAAACTCCACCTGGCTCGCCGGAATTGACACTTGGAGTGATTCCTGGATTCGGAGGGTGAATTGTTTTTATGGATTTTTTTTAATGAAAAAAGTGTAATCACAAATGGTCAAATTTGAGTACAATTGTTAATCTTTTATAGTCTCAAATGAACTGTGAATTTTTTTTAGGTACACGATGTCTTCCAAGGCTTGTAGGACTGTCCAAGGTCATTGAAATGATGCTGGTAAATATTATCTATTAAGTTATGATAGAAAGCTTCTGAATGGATCGTGCCCACAATTAATGCTCTGGGCTAGAGAGGAAAAAAATTTAAACAGAAAGAAAAACCCAGAGAATGGAACTTTTGTGGATTCATTAATGACAGCTTAACTCCTCTCTCCATGTGGGTTCTTACCGGTAATTGTATTTAATAACCTTATACCATGATAGGTTGTCATTAATGTAGGAAAAAGTGAGGAGAAAATGCATGTTCTTTATCTTATAGGCCTAGTTTGAATCTTGTTCTTCATCATTTTAAATTGGCAAATCTAATGGATTATATTTTCTTTTGCTGGTCCTATTGTTCAGTAATGTTTTTATAGTATGTTTTCAATCTCCAAACTGATCACATCTGAAGAAGGAAAGAAGCTTAGTCTTGTTGATGTTATTGTATCTTCTCAAAAACTTCTGAAAGTATCTCGGCAATGGGCTTTAGACATCAAAAAGAAGCGCAAACCATGGATGCCTACTTAAATTTTGTTTTTCTTTTATTTTTTTTTTGTTGTTTGGGAATTGGGTTAGATTGGAAGGAGAGGGAGTTGGTTTTTAAAATTTGGTTTCTAAATGTAAAAATTATTTTTATATGTGTGGTATAGTTTATAAAACTATTTTGAGAGAAAAAATATTTGATTAATAATTTAATAAATTGATGGAGTGATGGTACATTTGAACGAAATTAAAATAGAGGAGTTTAAATATTCAGTTTAAAAAATATAAAAATTGATCTGTTAATTATTTTAAAATTAAAGAATTAAAATATAATTTACCTAATTAATAATCAAAGCAAATTGAATGAAATAAATAATTGAATCAATTAATTTGATTTAAAATTGTTGTAATCCTTGTACACCCCTTCTGCCCTCTGGACCATAATAATGATCTAATTGCAAATTAAAAAAAAATAAAAGTATGTTTTTATTTCCTTTTAAATTTTAAGAGAGAAATACTAATAATTAACCTAAAAAAATTAAATATATTAAGAATAAGAATAAATAAGAGTAATTCTAAAAGATATTTCTTTAATTTTGTAAAGTAGCTAATAAAGAGGGAAAGGGAAGACAACATCAGAATGGGACGGGGATCGTTTGAGTTATACCGAAAGCTCTTATCTGCCCCAGAGAGGACCGGAGATGATTCAAACAGCAGCAGCGACGTTCTTTTTTCCTGCACTCATATGGGTAAAGCCAAACTCTCAACGGAATTCCAGAAGCAATCCCCAAAGTTTGAACCTCAGGCTCAGGGCTTCCTCACTTTCCAATTCTCGTTTTCCTCTAGCAAGCAGAATCATCGTTAAAAGTAAATTCACTATCTCCCAATTCCCTCTCCTCTCTCTCTCGTTTTTCCAATGTTTCTGTGTTTCCAATCTCATATTCTCTATTGTTGGTTTATTGCTGAATTGGGGGAGCCTTTTAGGACTTGCAATGGCTTTATTTTTGTAGTTTTTATTATACAATATAGATATTTCTGTACCTGAATTCGTTTTTAAGTGAAACTTTGGTAATTCGTGGTGATTACAACTGTATAATTTAATACTAAGCGAAAATGACCATGGTTTACTTAACTAGATTTTTCTTTCAAATCAAAATAAAATTCGATTCTTTCTTTCAATTTCAAACACTTCAACTGCTTTCTAATTCTTAAATTGGTAATTAGATCAAATATCTAATGCGTAGAATTTAGAAAAAAATATGAATTTAGATTTTAATACAATATAATATGAATAAGCAAAATGATAATATTACTTATGTTATTTTAAATTTAAATTGTTTAAAAAAATAAATAAATTTTAAATTTAAAACGTAAAATTCTTTTCGTAAGTCTCGAAGCATGATGGAATGAGCACCAAAGTGAAGGTCTTATTTTTCTTTTCAAAACCAATTAAGGTCACATGATTTCTTTCCTTTTTTTTTTGTTATAATTCATGACACCTGAATATATAGTTATTGTTTAGACGGTTTTGAAGTTCCACCTGCACTTCCTGTAATAAGAATTCTTTCAGACACACTGAACAACATTTTCTGCTTAATAAGATCACAACTTAAAACCAAGGGACCAACTATATGGTCTGATTTTGGAGCAAAATTTGGAATACAGTTTAGCTTTAGAGCTCAAACATAGGATTTTCGCATGGATGGAGGTATTTATTGGGGAAACAACAAATCCTTATGTGATGAATGATAAAAATGCTCTTAAAGTACAGTCACAAATGATGGACAATAATTGGTTTTAGAGTGGCAATTCATTATTTAGTACCTTGGAGATGATGTATTGCTGGAATGATTCGTGCACTAAGTCATCCTTTTCTGTGATAAATAGACATTTTAGGCAATTCAGTCCCTATGTCAGTTAGGTTTTTATAATGTGTGCTTTAATTTTTGTTAAGATTTGAGAGGCTTTTCAACATTGACAACAAATCTTGGAGGAAGTGAGCATAGTTATTAAAGGCTTAAGGTTATTAAGAGGCAAAGGGGTTTTAGGGACTAGGTGCAAGGTGCATGCCTGAGTGAGATGAGGCACAAAAAATAAACTTTAATAAAAATTTTAAAAAATGAAATAAAATAATATATATGTAGCTCTTTTTAGCCAAATTTTTTTAAAATTACCAATCTACAAAGCATTAGT
Organism: Manihot esculenta; assembly: GCF_001659605.2. Lineage (NCBI taxonomy): Eukaryota > Viridiplantae > Streptophyta > Magnoliopsida > Malpighiales > Euphorbiaceae > Manihot > Manihot esculenta. The sequence continues at coordinate 13,167,659 of NC_035176.2, read as the reverse complement.
AAGTAGAAAAAAGCATAAGATAAAGACCTTACCTTTAGTATCCCTTTTCCAGAACTTGTTAGAAAATGATGCAAACACAAATTTTCAATATTTAAAAACACCCTAGATTTTTTATATTCACAAAAGAATCCAAATAGTCCTATTAGTGTCAAGAAGAAAGATAAACAGTAGTTTTAAATAACCTAAAAGTACAAGAACTATATAATATGTTGTTGAGACATGTTACTGTAAATAGTCTTCTTGATTTGCTGTGATGATGTGGTCTAATTAGATATATGATTGTGTGATGTAATTAGGCCATGATTATGGGATGTAATATTGCTTCCTTCCTATTTCATATCTTTTAAATAAATATAAACACCCCAACTAGCTGGAGGAGAATCATCAAGCTTAAATATTCTCCAGTATTCTTCCTTTCTCTCTCTTTTTCAGTCCTGTTTCATATGTTAATATTACTTTGTACACAGATGGTAAAATAATCAAGGAATAGATTACCTAAATGGATATTAAAGTCTTCTTTGAAAAAAATAAAGAAGAAATATAAAAAACCCAAGGAACATTATTCGTGGTACCTAAGAAGTACAAGTTTATATAAAATAGAAACAGAGAAGCTCAAAACTAGTTAAGATGGGAAAGATAATCAGAGAACTTGAAAAAAAAATGTATGAGAAAAGGGATTGGAAGGACCATGATTATTGAAAACAGAAATATGGGATCAAGGGTATGGTGGTTTGATGAGATTTTGTTGACTAGTTATCACTAGCTATACTAATTTTTGAAAACTTTAAAGTACATGTGATAGAGTTTAAGGAACAAGAAAACATAAATAGATTGAATAGAGAAATAACCTTCGGTATTTCAGCAAAACTGGGAATACAACTACTGTTCTCACAAAATAGAATTCTAAGAAACTCACGAGGAAATCCTAGCCCAAGCATAAGCTGAAAAGTACAATAGAAGTTTCATGCATGCTCTATTCTCTGCCCTACTCTTTTTTATATAATCATTGTAGCAATGATGATTGTTTTTCCCTTGCTGCCATCTGTCCCTTCTGTTTCCTATATTCCCGCTGCAGTAATAACTTCCAATTCTTCTAGAATCCCTTTGTCTGTGAAGCCTCAGGCCTTTTTAATTTTCTTCTGAGATGACTTGGAACTGTCTTGTCCCATCTTTAGCAGCTGCTTGGCCCATCTGCTTGCAATCCCTATCAACATGTTGGCAAATATTGGTTAGAGTAGTAGGTTTTTTTTTTGCCAATGGAAGTGCTTCCTAAGGGAGAAATAAAGAAGGCGCGCCTTTTTAGAGCCTTGTGCCAGGTGCTTGCCTAGGCGCATAAAGTGAGCGCCTAATTTCTCTTGTAGAGGTGCTAGGGTTGGAATCCGGATAACCTTGAGCTCGAGGCATGCCTTTAAAATTTGGTGCCAGTTAATGTTATAAAGCAATGTTTCAAACCCTGGGTAGGTCTTAAGGATAAAGAGCTTTCTAAATTCTAAGTATTTACTTGTTCTCGGTTGTAACCACCTTGGTATATTTGGTTTGTTTTGTAGGTATACATATTGGATGCAAGACATTGAATTGTTTGTTTTCTATCTCGGAGTTCTTGCTACACTAGGACGATAAGTGAGAGAATAAGGAACTAAGATAACTCCATTTGTAGTTCTATGTTCTAAATTGGAATTCAAGAGATAGAATTAGGAATTTTAGTATTGATTGAGACTTAGAAATTCCAGTAATTGTGGATACATCAAATGAGAATAAGAGTAACAAGGAAGAAAATAAAAAGAAATACACAATGCCAACACCCAAAGAGACTTTTCCTAGAAATCAGACCCCAAGTTATGGACTAGCTGGAAAAGAGAAAAATAAATTAAAACCCGAATACTTTTTAAGCTCTTGATTCTAAATTATTCCTTTCTTATAGTTTCTCTTTCACCCTTGCCCATGTGCTTCTTCTATTTTCCCTCTTCCTTGCTTAAGGAATGTGTTACGGTCTCGGGTTATGGATCGCATCATGGGATGGTTGATAGGAAAGAAGCTCATTAGAGAGAGCTCTTAACACCTCAGACTTGTTAACGAGAGAGTCTTAAATCTCACAATTTTAGGAATAAATTTTGCTTGCTTTATTGAATAAAAATAAACCTCTTATATAGTGGAAGTTCGTACAATTATACTTCTAATTAGAGTAGAAGTCTAATACAAGCAACTACTAGATAAAGAATTTCTAAGATAAATATAATCTGTTTGTTATGGATTTAATCTATCCATTATCCATAACTGTAACGACCCGGAAATCGAACAGCTACCGGCGCTAGGATCCAGATCGGCTTAAGGCCGCCGGGACCCGTAGCAAGCCTGACATGTAACCTGTAAACCTGTTTAATCCCATACATGATCAACAATCATACATAAAAATTTAAAACTTTTCTTTTATACATTCTATCATACGCCAACTCAACCTGTGCATGCACTGAACTTATACATAATCATAAACCTGACCCCTCTGTGGGATCTCATCAATGCCCCAATGGGGTGACATAACAAGTGTTGAGTTAGCTAAACATGGACATCAATAACATTAAGATCATGATTCAAAAGGGATTACATTACACTATGGTCAAGCACACTTCTAACCTCAATATCATTACATTACATATCTATACATCATTATACAATCTGTCATGTCCACATTCTAACTATTACATATATAAGACTTCCTTACTCCTCTTGACTTCTCTGTCTAACCCGTACCTGCAAACCTGGGGAATTTGGGAGAGGGGTGAGCTACTAGAGCCCAGTGAGCAGAATCATAAAGCATTTAAAACACATGCTATCATGGAATGCATCACATCACAACTAATCATATCAAGGATGAACTTGTCACCAATTAGCCCTCTACATAATCCAATCATGCCAGGGGCGTAGTGCAGGCCACACCTGGTCTTTCCCTTATACATAACATCACATAACATACATATTCCATAGTACCGGGGGCGTAGTGCAGGCCACATCCGGTCTTTCTCTTACATAGTGCCAGGGGCGTAGTGCAGGCCACATCTGGACTTCCATGTCATATCATCATGTCATAACATATGAGGGCTAACGGATCATTCAACATTCATCCACATCAACAACATATTATGCAATGCAACATATTCGTGATTTCTAATGCATACAACCTAAAATATCACATGGCATCCGTGATGCATGAACATGCTCAAAACTGATTTATTTATTTAAAAGCATAAGAGTCATTCCACTCACCTCTGGCTAGCTCTGACACTGACTGAAGCAGTTGACTCACTGCTGAGGTCCTCGGTTCCTCGGGTCCAAACCTACACAGGTGGACTCAAATGAGGGACCAACATACTAGAACATAACTCTAAAAACATCCCCAAAAACCCCCTAGAACATCTCAAAACATCCATGCAAAACATGCAAAGAAAGGCTGGACAGGGCACTTTCGGCGGCAGGTTCGGCGGCCGAAAGTCCCTCTAGAGCCGAAAGTCAGGCAGGTTCGGCGGCACCTTCGGCGGCCGAAACTCCCAGACAGAGGCGAAACTCATGCATGTTCGGCGGCACCTTCGGCGGCCGAAACTCCCAGACAGAGACGAAAGTCTCCTTTCGGGGGCAAGCTTCGGCAACCGAAGGCTGCCTCCACTAGAGGGTTCGGCGGCCGAAAGTCCCTTCGGCTGCCGAACCTGGTTTCTCCCAAAGGGCAGAAACTTGGTTTAAACATGCACAAATGCCTCCAAACTCCAACCATCATGCATTTAGCTCAACCAAAACATGCATACAAGCTCCTAGGGGTCTCAAACTACCTTAAACCCCAACTACAACACATCAAACACACATTACAAGCCACAATGTTCATGAACATACATTTATACCCATAAACATGACTATAACCTAAACATGCATTCTACCCCCATGAACTTCATAAAACTTACTTAAAACATAATATAGGCTAGAGATCGACTCTTATCTCTTGAAGATCGAGAGTAGAGGCGACCAAACTTGGAGTTGGGAGAGATTTGAGTTTTTGGACCTCAAAGCTCCAAAACTTTGCTCAAAAGCTCAAATCTTCAAAACAAAGTTAAAACAAATGAAAAACTTGAAAGATCTAGGGGAAAAACATCAAAGATCGGTGAGGGACGGCGGAAAGCTCACCTTGGCCGAAAATGGGGAAAAGCTCGCCCGTTTTCGGCTAAGGGACCCTTTTATAGTGGCTGTCCAGGCCATGTTCGGGGGCCGAATGTGCCTCCGCATGCATGCCATGTTCGGCGGCCGAACTTGAGGTTCGGCGGCCGAACTTGAGGTTCGGCGGCCGAACCTGGACTTCCCTCACTTATGCCTTCGGGGGCCTAAGGCTCACCCGAAACACATGCATGTTCGGCAGCCGAACTTTGAGTTTCGGCGGCCGAACCTGAGCTTTCCTCCAAGGTTGTTTTTATTCAAAAACTCATTTCCTTCTTACTTAAAATCATCAAAAACATTAAAACATTTCATGAAAACATGGTTTTACCCATCTAGAGGTCTCCGACATCCGAGATTCCACCGGACGGTAGGAATTCCGATACCGGAGTCTAGCCGGGTATTACATTCTCCCCCCCTTAAGAACATTCGTCCCCGAATGTTCCTCAACTAACACATAGCATGGCATATACATAAAACACATGAAACATATAAGAAACTAACCTTAGAAAAGATAAGGGTATTGCTGGAGCATGGACTCCCGTGTCTCCCAAGTGCACTCTTCCATATTGTGGTGGTTCCATAGGACTTTCACCATCGGGATTTCCTTGTTTCTCAGCTTTCTGATCTGGGTGTCTATGATCCGCACTGGCTGCTCAACATAGGTGAGATCCTCTTGGATCTCCACATCAGGCTCACTAAGAACCTTGCCCGGATCTGACACAAATTTCCTCAACATTGAAACATGGAAAACCGAATGGATTCTTGCCATCGAAGCAGGTAAATCTAGCTTATACGACACATTCCCAATCTTCTGCAAGATTTCAAAGGGTCCGATGTATCGCGGAGCTAGTTTACCTTTCTTCCCAAAGCGAACCACTCCTTTCATTGGAGACACCTTGAGCAATACCAGATCCCCCTCCTGAAACTCTACCTGTCTTCTGCGGATGTCTGCATAACTCTTCTGTCTGCTTGCAGCAGTCTTGATTCTCTCTCTGATTATGGGCACCACCCTGCTGGTGATCTCTACTAGCTCAGGCCCTGCCAAGGCCTTTTCTCCAACTTCCTCCCAGCAAACAGGTGACCTGCACTTCCTCCCATATAAAGCTTCATATGGAGCCATCCCGATACTAGCATGATGGCTGTTATTGTAGGCAAATTCCACCAAAGGTAGATGGTGCCTCTAAGAACCGCCAAAGTCCAGCACACACATTCTGAGCATATCCTTGATAGTCTGGATGGTCCTTTCGGACTGTCCGTCCGTCTGGGGGTGGAAGGCAGTACTGAAATCCAATCTAGTACCCATGGCATTCTGCAGACTCCGCCAAAACCTGGAGGTGAACTGGGGCCCTCTATCCGACACTATCGAAACCGGATCCCCATGCAGCCTGACGATCTCATCTACATATACCTGCGCCAACTTGTCCACAGAGTAGCCACTCCTGACAGGGATGAAGTGAGCAGATTTGGTGAGTCTGTCCACAATCACCCATATGGAGTCTAATCTGTTGGATGCTGCCGGTAACCCCACTATGAAGTCCATAGCTATATTCTCCCATTTCCACTCTGGAATAGGTAGCGGGTTAAGCATTCCAGCCGGCTTCTGATGTTCCAGCTTCACCCTCTGACACACTTCGCAGGCTGACACAAACTGTGCCACTTCTTTCTTCATCGCTGGCCACCAATAAACCTTCTTCAAATCTTGATATATCTTGGTGGCTCCGGGGTGAACGCTGTATCTTGCATTATGAGCCTCCCTCATAATGTCTCCTTTTAGCCCTATGTCATCTGGTACACACAATCGACTCCCATAGCGGAGGATCCCCTTACTGTCAAATCTGAACTCACTGTCCTTGCCTGACTGAACAGTCCTGGCAATCTTCACTAACTCTGGGTCCTCATGCTGTTTCTGAGCCACTTGCTCCAGAAACACAGGTGTCACTCTCATCTGGGCCACTAAAGCACCGGTACCAGACAACTCTAACTGTAGACCTTCATCAATGAGCTTGTAAAACTCCTTCACCACTGGTCTCCTCTCTGCCGTGATGTGGGATAGACTGCCTAGTGACTTCCGGCTTAGGGCGTCTGCCATGACATTCGCCTTACCCGGATGATACTGAATCTTGCAATCATAGTCACTCAACAGCTCCACCCATCTCCTCTGTCTCAAGTTCAAATCTCTTTGACTCAGGATGTATTGCAGGCTTTTATGATCTGTGAAGATCTCACATTTTACCCCATAGAGGTAGTGCCTCCACATCTTGAGTGCAAAGATTACCGCTGCCATCTCAAGGTCATGTGTAGGGTAATTCAACTCATGCTTCTTTAGCTGCCTAGAAGCATAAGCAATCACCCTCTCATTCTGCATCAGTACACAACCCAGTCCCACACGGGACGCATCACAAAAGACTGTAAAGTCCTCATCACTAGATGGCAGAGCTAAAACTGGTGCTGAAGTCAACCTCTTCTTAAGCTCTTCAAAACTCTCTTCGCACTGGTCGATCCACAGAAACTTCTGATTCTTCCTGGTTAGTCTGGTCAGAGGAGCTGCTATTTTCGAGAAGTCCTGAACGAACCTCCTGTAGTAACCTGCCAAACCCAAGAAACTCCTGATCTCCGTCACTGAAGTGGGTCTAGGCCAGTTAGCCACAGTTTCTGTCTTCTTAGGGTCCACCTCTATCCCATTTTCTGTCACTACATGCCCCAAGAACGAAATGCTCCTCAGCCAGAACTCACACTTAGAGAACTTGGCATATAAGCCATGTTCCCTCAAGGTCTGCAAAACCAACCGCAGATGATGGGCATGCTCCTCTGCATTCCTGGAATACACTAAGATATCATCTATGAAGACAATAACAAAGTGATCCAGGTATCGACTAAACACTCTGTTCATGAGGTCCATGAATGCTACAGGGGCGTTAGTTAACCCGAACGGCATTACAAGGAACTCGAAATGCCCATATCTGGTCCTGAAAGCCGTCTTTGTCACATCCTCATCTCTGATCCTCAGCTGATGGTACCCGGATCTCAGATCTATTTTGGAGAAACATCCCGCTCCTGCTAGCTGGTCGAATAGATCGTCGATCCTTGGCAAAGGGTACTTGTTCTTGGTAGTGACTTTGTTCAACTGTCTGTAGTCGATACAAAGTCTAAGGGATCCATCCTTCTTTCTGACAAACAAGACTGGAACACCCCAGGGTGAGGTACTCGGTCGGATGAAGCCCTTGTCTACCAGCTCCTGCAACTGCTCCTTCAACTCTTTCAATTCTGCTGGCGCCATCCTGTAGGGAGGGATAGAGATCGGTCGGGTTCCAGGCATCAATTCTATCTCGAACTCTATCTCCCTAGCAGGTGGTAAACCTGGCAACTCGTCTGGGAAGACATCTAGAAACTCTCTAACCACTGGCACCGAGGCGGGCTCTCTAACCTGACTGCTAAGCTCTCTCACATGAGCCAAATACCCCTGACATCCCCTCCTAAGCAACCTACGAGCCTGAAGAGCTGATATCAGACCTCTAGGTGTACCCCTCCTGTCTCCTCTGAAGACAACCTCTGACCCATCCTGACCTCTGAACCTGACTACCTTGTCCCTGCAGTCCAAGGTAGCACCATGGGTAGATAACCAGTCCATCCCTAGAATGACGTCAAAATCTGTCAAGTCTAGAACCACAAGGTCGGCGGACAAGCATCTTCCCTCAACAAACACAGGACTACACTGGCAGACTGACTCTGCCACTGATGGGTCACACTTGGGTCCACTGACCCAGAGAGGACACTCTAACTCAGAGATCATCAACCCTAACCTCTGGACGGCTCTCGGTGCAATAAAAGAATGAGATGCACCAGGGTCCATCAAGGCATACACATATGAACAACCAATGACTAAGTTACCTGCCACCACGGTGTTAGATGCATCTGCCTCCTGCTGAGTCATCGTGAAGATCCGTGCTGGAGCTGATGGACCTTCACCTCTGAAACCCGCTGAAGAAGAGGCTGCCCCTCTCCCTCTGCCTCTGCCACTGGCCTGAGTCATGGCTGGAGCTGCTGGCTGCGCTACACTGCCTGAAGCTGTCTGCTGGGACTGAGCCATCGGGGCTGCTCTTGGACATTCTCGAGACATATGCCCCTCCTGACCACATCTGTAACAGGCCGTCGTCCCAACCCGACATACTCCTCTGTGTGGCTTACCATACCTTGCACAAACTGCATTATCCGCACCAGAGCTTGAGCCACTCTCTAGTCCCAGACTAGACTTAACCTTGTTCCAGAACTTGTTCTTCTTAGACTTCCTGGGACCTCTGTCCCACTTCTTGCTACCTGAAGTTGCTGCACTCATTGAAGAAGAGCCTGGGGTCTTAGAACCAGAAGGCTGTGCCACTGACTGTTTAACTGATCCTTGAACGATGGCACTGGCTTCCATTTTCCGGGCCATATCCACTATGGCATGGAAGCTCTCCCTATCTGCTAACTGGATCAAGGAGGAATATCTGGAGTGGAGTTTCATGATATACCTCCTTGACCTTTTCTGGTCTGAGTCAAGGCTTTGCCCTGCAAAAGGCAACAGCTCCAAAAATCTGTCTGTGAACTCCTCTACACCCATCTCATCAGTCTGCCTCAACTGCTCAAACTCTATCATCTTCAGCTCCCTTGAACTATTTGGGAAAGCCCATCCTGCAAACTCGTTTGCAAACTCCTCCCAAGACATGCTATCCACTTTCGGGTTCACATAATTCTTGAACCACTCTCGTGCCTTTTTGCACTTAAGTATGAACCCAGCCATCTGAATGGCTCTACTATCATCAGCCCCAATCTCATCTGTGATCACCTTGACCCTCTCCAGATACACAAACGGGTCATCTCCTTTTTCATACTGGGGAGCACCCAACTTCATGTAGTCGGTCATCTTGACCTTGCTCCCACTGGCTGAGCTAGGTCTAGGAGGTTGGGTAACTGGGGCTGCTGGTTCTGCTGGAGGAGGAGGAGGTGCAGCATCCCCTGGGGTAGGGTTTGCCGGATTTGGATAGTAAGGTGGGGGTGGATACATTGGGTATTGTGAATAAGGTGGATAATAAGGTGGGTATGGCATCTGTGTGGGATAAGGGCTGAAGCTGTGGTAGTCCGATGTGCCTCCCATCGAATACCCAGGGTTTTGTGAGAAGGGTGGGTAGTAAGGTGGCTGAACAAATCCCGAGACCTGAGTGCCTCCTTGGGATTCTCCCATTCCTTCTTCTGACTTACTGACTCCCAAACTGTCATCCCTCCTCTGCTCTACATCCATATCATCCCCCATATCCTCTGACGCTCCTCCCTGAACTGTTCCTCTGACTGATCTGCTTCTACCCAGATCCAAAGACCTTCTAGGGTCTCTTACTGCTCTTTCTCTGTTAGACCTACTAGACATTGCCCTAGGCAATGCTGGAGGACGGGCGCTCGTACCCTCATCCTCAGGTGGTACTCCAGTCAATCTTGCTGATCGACGAGTTTCTCTCATCCTGTTTTCTGAAAAACAGTACACATCACATAAACATTAGCATCATATGGTTCATGTGGGCACACATGAACCCACATCACACATCATAGCATATCATAGCATTTCACATCATCATGTAAGACAGGACTCCACATCCTATCCTAGTGGGCATGACCTTTCCTACTGTGCTTGACCTTCTATAACATCTATGAGCCCGACACTCTAGGTCCGACCATATGAACCTAGGGCTCTGATACTATTCTGTAACGACCCGGAAATCGGACCGCTACTGGCGCTAGGATCCAGATCGGCTTAAGGCCGCCGGGACCCGTAGCAAGCCTGACATGTAACCTGTAAACCTGTTTAATCCCATACATGATCAATAATCATACATAAAAATTTAAAACTTTTCTTTTATACATTCTATCATACGCCAACTCAACCTGTGCATGCACTGAACTTATACATAATCATAAACCTGACCCCTCTGTGGGATCTCATCAATGCCCCAATGGGGTGACATAACAAGTGTTGAGTTAGCTAAACATGGACATCAATAACATTAAGATCATGATTCAAAAGGGATTACATTACACTATGGTCAAGCACACTTCTAACCTCAATATCATTACATTACATATCTATACATCATTATACAATCTGTCATGTCCACATTCTAACTATTACATACATAAGACTTCCTTACTCCTCTTGACTTCTCTGTCTAACCCGTACCTGCAAACCTGGGGAATTTGGGAGAGGGGTGAGCTACTAGAGCCTAGTGAGCAGAATCATAAAGCATTTAAAACACATGCTATCATGGAATGCATCACATCACAACTAATCATATCAAGGATGAACTTGTCACCAATTAGCCCTCTACATAATCCAATCATGCCAGGGGCGTAGTGCAGGCCACACCTGGTCTTTCCCTTATACATAACATCACATAACATACATATTCCATAGTGCCGGGGGCGTAGTGCAGGCCACATCCGGTCTTTCTCTTACATAGTGCCAGGGGCGTAGTGCAGGCCACATCTGGACTTCCATGTCATATCATCATGTCATAACATATGAGGGCTAACGGATCATTCAACATTCATCCACATCAACAACATATTATGCAATGCAACATATTCGTGATTTTTAATGCATACAACCTAAAATATCACATGGCATCCGTGATGCATGAACATGCTCAAAACTGATTTATTTATTTAAAAGCATAAGAGTCATTCCACTCACCTCTGGCTAGCTCTGACACTGACTGAAGCAGTTGACTCACTGCTGAGGTCCTCGGTTCCTCGGGTCCAAACCTACACAGGTGGACTCAAATGAGGGACCAACATACTAGAACATAACTCTAAAAACATCCCCCAAAAACCCCCTAGAACATCTCAAAACATCCATGCAAAACATGCAAAGAAAGGCTGGACAGGGCACTTTCGGCGGCAGGTTCGGCAGCCGAAAGTCCCTCCAGAGCCGAAAGTCAGGCAGGTTCGGCGGCACCTTCGGCGGCCGAAACTCCCAGACAGAGGCGAAACTCATGCATGTTCGGCGGCACCTTCGGCGGCCGAAACTCCCAGACAGAGACGAAAGTCTCCTTTCGGGGGCAAGCTTCGGCAGCCGAAGGCTGCCTCCACTAGAGGGTTCGGCGGCCGAAAGTCCCTTCGGCTGCCGAACCTGGTTTCTCCCAAAGGGCAGAAACTTAGTTCAAACATGCACAAATGCCTCCAAACTCCAACCATCATGCATTTAGCTCAACCAAAACATGCATACAAGCTCCTAGGGGTCTCAAACTACCTTAAACCCCAACTACAACACATCAAACACACATTACAAGCCACAATGTTCATGAACATACATTTATACCCATAAACATGACTATAACCTAAACATGCATTCTACCCCCATGAACTTCATAAAACTTACTTAAAACATAATATGGGCTAGAGATCGACTCTTACCTCTTGAAGATCGAGAGTAGAGGCGACCAAACTTGGAGTTGGGAGAGATTTGAGTTCTTGGACCTCAAAGCTCCAAAACTTTGCTCAAAAGCTCAAATCTTCAAAACAAAGTTAAAACAAATGAAAAACTTGAAAGATCTAGGGGAAAAACATCAAAGATCGGTGAGGGACGGCGGAAAGCTCACCTTGGCCGAAAATGGGGAAAAGCTCGCCCGTTTTCGGCTAAGGGACCCTTTTATAGTGGCTGTCCAGGCCACGTTCGGGAGCCGAATGTGCCTCCGCATGCATGCCATGTTCGGCGGCCGAACTTGAGGTTCGGCGGCCGAACCTGGACTTCCCTCACTTATGCCTTCGGGGGCCTAAGGCTCACCCGAAACACATGCATGTTCGGCGGCCGAACTTTGAGTTTTGGCGGCCGAACCTGAGCTTTCCTCCAAGGTTGTTTTTATTCAAAAACTCATTTCCTTCTTACTTAAAATCATCAAAAACATTAAAACATTTCATGAAAACATGGTTTTACCCATCTAGAGGTCTCCGACATCCGAGAGATTCCGATACCGGAGTCTAGCCGGGTATTACAATAACATTACTCCCCTCTTGGAGTAAGAGCTTGTCCTCAAGCTCAAAGGTAGAATATGCAGTCTGAAAATAATTATTTGAGTTCCATGTAGTTTTAGATTCAGGAAGGCCTTGTCAATTAACTAATAATTTTCAAACTTAGATGTCTAGACTAAAAGTAATAACTCTATGCCCCTTTTCATCATCACATGAGGAAAAGCCAAGTTTGGCATTTTGGGGCACCGCAGGTACCTTTATCATCTCATTCACTTGTTGATCAAAATTTATTGGCTACTACTGGATATATCTTGGTTATGGTTTGCTTCCCTATTGAAAGTATGAACTAGTTCAAAGATTTGCTGAGTTAAGTCATTTAAACGTGATTGTTGTATGAAGGAATTCAACTTCTTTGATAGATTTGTTGAATCATCCATGACGATCGACTTTTCTTTCGCCTTTTCTGCTAAGGTTAAATGCTTAGTTATAGTTTCAAGTAGAGCTCGTATCTCTTTTTGTTCATGACATTGTTGTTGATACCGTTCCTTAGATAATTGGATATAAGAATCCAATTTCTGTTGTAAACTGGATTGATCTCCTATAATGTCTTGCTCTTATACCAAGTTTTTACGGTCCCGGGTTATGGATCGCATCACGGGATGGTTGATAGGAAAGAAGCTCATTAGAGGGAGCTCTTACACCTCAGACTTATTAACGAGAGAGTCTTAAATCTTATAATTTTAGGAATAAATTCTGCTTGTTTATAAAAATAAACCTCTTATATAGTGGAGGTTCATGTAATTATAATACTTCTAATTAGAATAGAAGTCTAATACAAGCAACTATTAGATAAAGAACTCCTAAGATAAGATAATAGAAATCTAATAACAAATGCATAAGATAAGATAAGATAAGATACTAGAGATAAAATAAGATAACAAAGATAAGATAACAAATAAATATAATTTGTTTATTATGGATTTAATCTATCCATTATCCATAACAGAATGCTTTGCTAGCTAACTACCTGCTTCCCTTCTAGATGCTTCTTATTTCTTCTAGAATACATCAGCCGCTCCTGGCTTGCCTTTAAATTTTTTTTTTTCTGGTTCTTAGTCTATCATTGCCACTTGCTGAAATAATAGTATTGTCCTCAAGGCTAAGGAAAATCGTCTCCAAAGGTTGCTGGTGTCGATCCCAGTTGCTTCATCAATTGGTTAGAATTAAAAACTTGTGGAGTTTTTTGCTCATTATTAGAAAATTGATGGCTATCTAAGATTGCTTTAGGAAGGTTGGGAGGAGACACATTCATTGTTGGGCATGGTTTTAAATCGCGGCCGCATTCGCGGGTAATGGAAATAGACCTGTAATGGCTGTAATGTAATGGGAATGGCTTGGCGCTATGCAAATTTTTTTAAAAAATTTGCAAAGTTCATAAATAAAATGATATTGATTAGATTTAATTCAGAACAATGTATACAAATGCATAATAAACATAAATATATAAAATATAGATTATTTAATTTAAGTTAAACATCATATAGTTTAAAATAAGAAAAATCAACATAATCTTTATAGATTGAGTAAACTAATAGCTTAAAGAACAATTTTAACTCAAAACTAACACTTTAATCCGCAAGAACTTAAAAAAAAGGAAAAAAACAACAATTAAAAACTATAATAGATAAAATTTAACTAACTTTTTAGAAGAAATAAGCTTGGAAATAGAGTAGTTTATAATGGATCTAAGTTTATATGAGAAATATGCAAGGAAGATTGAAATTTGAAAGAGAAAGGGAAGAGAAAACTTAAAAAATATAGAAAATATAGTCTTTGAAGCTGTTGGAAAGTGTAGAAACTAATGAAAATGAGAATAGGGAACAAAAGATAAAGGATATAAAAGAATTTTAATTATTGGTAACAGCCGTCACCGTTATGTAACGGTTGGTAACGGTTGTTACTGTTACGTAACAGCCGTAACGGTTCTTATGCCTGCAAATTAGGAGGGGCCGTTGTATAACGGGATAACGAGTAACGACCCCCCCTCCCCAAAAAAAAAAAAACCGTTGTAATGGCCGTTATTTAAAACCATGTTGTTGGGTCTTGAGGTAAGTCAGAAGAATGGGGTGGTACTATGCTTACCTTCTCGAATGGAGAGACATGAAAGATGGGATGAATTTTGCCATTAGCAGTAATTGGTGACAATATACCATAACACCACAAGTAGTAACTAGGAAAGGCCGTATGTTTTTGCTGCTAGTTTTGGTTATATTGTGGAAGGAATAAAATGTTTCATGTAAGGAAATAATTTCAAGAGCAACTTATCTATCAATTGAAACTCAACATACTGCTGCTTTTGATTAGCTTGCTATTGCATGTTACTTTGAGCTCTTTGATAATTAAATTTGGGTTTATGCATTATGTCATCCCTATCCAATAGGATTTTTGAACCGCTACACCTTGTTTCACCCGGTAGAAAGTGTAAGAGGAAGGGAGAAGGTTGTCATTTATAATCTAAAATAGTTTGTTGATCAGTAGCTTGAAAGTTGGTGTTGTACCTATAGTTTGCCCATATTGAAGCAAAACACGGAAGATGATGTCCTCGACTTTGATTTAAGGCTTCAGTTTGATTGTCGGTTTGGAGATGATAGCTAGAGCTCAAAGCTCACTTCAGTTTGCTTGCCATGATATGAAATAGTGTCAAAAAAATTGTTGATGAAGATGGGATCACAGTGATGTCAATCATTGACAATTGCGCTAGGAATACTATGGAGGCTATTTGACAAAGAGAATCTAGTCCCTTTGATTTGGGAAAGATCATGTTAAAATCGAGGAAAATATCCTTCCCAAATGCCTTGCAGAATGTTAAAGGATTGTATAAGACCCATCAGTGAGATTGCATTATATTTATTTTTTTGTAATAGACTAACAATAGGCCACAAATTGCAGCATGATTTTCATCATAGCACTAATGGAGCCTAGTTGCCAATCCACTAAACATATTGTCAAGTTGATTGGAGAAGTTATGTTTTCATTTACAATGAATAGAATTTGTATACAAGCTATGAGAGTTTTCCTAATTAATATAGAATGTAGATTCTAAAATAGACTTATAAAACAATACTAATACTAATAGACTCCTAACTTATAGCAATAACACTCCCCTCAAACTGGAGCATAAATGTTAATCATGCCTAGCTTGTTACAAATATAGTCAACCCTAGCCCCATTCAAAGTTTTTGTAAAGATGTCTCCCAACTTCTCTCCAATTTTAATATAGCTTGTAGATATGAACTTTTCTTGAATCTTGTCATGAATGAAGTTGCAATCAATTTCAATATGTTTGGTTAGTTCATGGAAAACCTGATTAGAAGCAATATAAAGAGCAGACTGATTATCACACTACAACTTTGCTAGCAAAGAAAACTTGAGACCAACTTTATTCAATAATTGGTATATCCAAACTATCTCACATACTGATTGTGCCATGGCCCTGTGCTTCGATTTTGCACTAAATCGAGAGACTATATTTTGTTTCTTACTTTTTCATGACACGAGATTCCCTCCAATGAAGACACAATATTCTGTGGTAGATCTTCTACCTACCATTGAACTTACTCTATCTGCATTTGAAAAGCACTGAATATTAGAGTGTCCATGATTTGAATACAACAAACCTCGTCCTGGGACTCCTTTCAAATGGCACAAGATCTGATCTAAAGCTGCCATTGACTATCGGAGAAGACATGAACTGACTCACAATACTAACAGAATATGCAATATCAAAAGACGAGTCACTGTAAGAATTTAATTTTTCAACGAGTCTCCTTGTTGACTTATTTGCTAACCCTAACTGATTCTAGGGATATGATTTGATTTGATTTGATTAGGATCTTTAATTATCTCTATAATTATTATTTGATTATTTGCTTCCTGTTTAGATATAATTCTTTGTCTATAAATAGTCATATAAACCAATTGTAAAGATCAAGAGTGAAATACAAGAATTCTCTAAATTCTCTCAAAAATCTTCATGGTATTAGAGCTTTTTCCTGATTTTAGGGTTCAAATTTAATTGTTTCCTCTTTAGGGTTTCAAAACCCTAGATCTACATTTTTTGGTACTAACCCATCTAGGAGCCTTTCCTCCTCTCACCACCGGCACCAGGACTGTCGCCGGCCAATCGCCCAGCTCCGACGCCAAAAAAGCCGCAAGTGAGGCTCACGCGCCTCCCTTTCCCGGCGCGTGACCAATCGCCTGATGCTGCTTCGCGGCTCCGATCACTTCGGCGACGATTCCGACCATCTTTTCGGCCTTCTCGTGCCACTACCCGGTCATTTGGTGAATCGATTGGGCTCTCTTGTGTGTACAACCTTGGATACCTCCTATTCTTTCACGGTTCACAAATCTTTACCATGGTAGAAAGTAAAAGGATCTCGATTCCTAACTCTGATTCCTCGTCCTCCGGTGCCACATCTAATTTCGTAAGTCAGGTAATGCTTCCTCTCTTAATAATATTCCATGGATTATCAATTCTGGTGCGAATAGACACATGACAGGCTCTTCTAAAGGCTTTCTCAATTATTTTCCTTCTCTAACCAAAGATAGTGTCAGAATTGCTGATGGCTCTTTTACTCCCATAGCTGGATTCCAGGTTCTGTTATTTGCACATCCAACATAAATTATCATCTTTCCTTCATGTTTCCCACTTTCCTGTCAACCTTTTATCTGTCAGTGCTATTACCAATGCCCTTAATTGTAAAATTGAATTCTTTCCTGATCATTGTGTTATTCAGGATCTTCACACACGAAAGAGGATTGGCAATGGTAGGCTGCATGATGGCTTATATATGTTGGAAGGTGATCCAGGTTCTTCGATATCTCAAGCCTGTTTTGGAGAAAATAAGGATGTCAATCAGGAAATAATACAGTGGCACAGACGGTTAGGGCATCCATCATTTTTTGCCTTAGAAAAACTTTATCCTAATTTGTTTGCTAGAACTCAGTTTGATTCTCTATTTTGTGATGCTTGTGAGTATGCTAAACACACTAGAACATCCTATACTTTGAGTCTTAATAAAAGTCAAATTCCTTTTGCGACTATTCATTCTGATGTATGGGAGCCTACTCAAACTGTCTTCTTGTCTGGTAATCGATGGTTTGTCACCTTTATTGATTGTTGCACTCGAATGACTTGGGTCTATTTGATTAAAGCTAAAAGTGATGTCTTTTCTTGTTTTCAATCATTTCATAAGATGGTTTGTACTCAATTTGATATTAAGGTGAAAATTTTGAGAACTGACAATGGAAGAGAATACATGGATAGTAGCTTTTCTGCTTATTTGGAGAGTAATGGGATAGTACACCAGACTAGTTGTCCTTATACTAATGCTCAAAATGGCGTTGCTGAGAGGAAAAATAGGCATCTATTGGAGGTAGCCCGATCTCTTATGTTCACCATGAGTCTACCCAAGGCATATTGGGGAGATGCAATTCTTGCATCTGTTTATCTTATCAATAAAATGCCTCTCAAGACCCTTGACTTTATGAGTCCTTTGACGGTTCTACAAGGGAAGAATTCATACGTTGTTCCACCAAAAGTATTTGGGTGTGTTTGCTTTGTCCATACTAGGACGGCAGGAAAATTGGATCCCAAGGCCCTTAAATGTGTGTTTGTTGGGTATTCTCCAACACAGAAAGGATACAAGTGTTATCATCCTCCCTCTAGGAAATACTTAGTTAGTATGGATGTTACCTTCCGAGAAACTGAACTCTACTTCAGTACCACCCACTCACCTCTTCAGGGGGAGAATAATGAGCAAGAAGAGGTGATCCCGAATTCTGTGATTCTGAATGATATGGTTCAACTAGAAAGTTTGAGTTCTAGTAGGCAGAGGGAGATGTCCAATCAAGGAGAGAGAACTGGTCGTTTGGACAAGCCAGATTTGAGAAGGTATTCGAGGAGAGACAAGGCAGAAGAAGCCATTATGCAGTCTACTCAGAGTCAAGAATCTTCTCCTGGTGAGTTACCCAGTCATGAATCTTTTTCTGGTGAGTTACCCATAACTCTTTCTTCTGGTGAGTTACCCACAACTCTTGAATGTTTCAATGACTTAGATAAACCTATTGCACAAAGAAAAGGGGTCAGATCTTGTACTAAACACCCTATTTCTAACTTTGTTTCTTATGAATCTTTAGCTCCTTCCTATAGAGCCTTTGCCTTGTCTATTTCCTTTGTGTCTATTCCACAGGATTGGAAGAAAGCTCTTGCAGATCGTAAATGGAAGAAAGCAATGATTGAAGAGATGAAAGCATTGGCTAAAAATGAGACTCAGGAGCTTGTCACTCTCCCACCTGAGAAGAAACTCGTTGGCTGTAAATGGGTGTTCATAGTGAAACACAAAGCTGATGGCACAATTGAACGGTTTAAGGCCAGATTGGTTGCTAAAAGATTCACCCAAACCTATGGAGTGGATTACCAAGAGACATTTGCCCCAGTTGCAAAAATGAACTCAATCAGTGTTTTGTTATCTTGCGCTGCCAACTTGGACTTGGACTTGCAACAGTTTGATGTGAAGAATGCTTTCCTCCATGGAGATTTAGAGGAAGAAGTGTTCATGGAAATTTCTCCTGGGTTCGCTAATGAGAAGACACAAGGAAAGGTGTGCAGGTTAAAAAAGGCTTTGTATGGGCTAAAACAATCTCCTAGAGCTTGGTTTGACAGGTTTAGCAGAGCCATGATGTCCTTTAGTTACCCTTGGTTTGACAGGTTTAGCAAAGCCATGATATCCTTTGGTTACCAACAAAGCAATGCTGATCACACTTTGTTTATCAAACATCACAAGGGTAAGATCACCCTTCTTATTGTTTATGTTGATGATATAGTGGTGACAGACAATGACAAAGAGGAAATGACTCAATTAAAGAGGTCGTTAGCCCAGGAATTTGAAATCAAAGATCTAGGAAAACTGCAATATTTCCTTGTTATCGAGGTGACTAGATCAGAAAAAGGAATTTTCATCTCCCAAAGAAAGTACATTCTGGATCTGTTGGAAGAAACTGGTATGATGGGGTGTAAACCAGCAGAATCTCTCATTGAAAGTAATCACAAGCTGGAAGTAGGAACTGGTGAGTTCGTGGATATTGGAAGATACCGGAGATTGGTAGGAAGGTTGATTTATATCTCACACATTCGACCGGATATAGCCTATGCTGTTAGCTTAGTCAGCCAATTCATGCATGACCCTCGCGAGACTCATATGCAAGTTGTACTTCGCATCTTAAGATACCTAAAGTCTGCGCCAGGGAAAAGACTTCTTTACTCCAAACATGGTCACCTCCGAGTTGAAGCTTTTACATATGCAGATTGGGCAGGATCTCTCGATGACAGAAGATCCACCTCTGCTATTGCACAGTTGTGGGAGGGAACATTGTCACTTGGAGGAGCAAAAAACAAAGTGTTGTTGCTCGGTCAAGTGCTGAAGCAGAATACAGAGCAATGGCCCAAGGTGTGTGTGAACTCTTATGGTTACAGAAGTTATTAGAGGAGTTGAGGTTGCTCGAGAGAGACAAGATAACTTTATATTGTGATAATAAAGCTGCTATAAGTATAGCACAAAATCCAGTCCAACATGACTGGACAAAACACATTGAAATTGATCGGCACTTCATTAAAGAAAAATTAACAGACGGTGTCTTGAGCCTAGTTCATGTGACTTCTACTGGGCAACTTGCAGATGTGTTTACTAAAGGGCTCAACAACAAGATCTACCATAATCTGATTTGCAAGTTGGGCATGTGCGACATCTTTGCACCAACTTGAGGGGGAGTGTTGACTTATTTGCTAACCCTAACTGATTCTAGGGATATGATTTGATTTGATTTGATTAGGATCTTTAATTATCTCTGTAATTATTATTTGATTATTTGCTTCCTGTTTAGATATAATTCTTTGCCTATAAATAGTCATATAAACCAATTGTAAAAATCAAGAGTGAAATACAAGAATTCTCTAAATTCTCTCAAAAATCTTCGCTCCTATATCTCTTGGGGTCTTTAAACAATTCATTATCATCTTTTATGAGTTTGAAATTGAGACTCATAGGTGCACTGCATGGCTTCGCACCCAATTTTCTTATTCCAGCTAACAAGTCAAGAACATACTTTTTTTGAGACAAGAAAATACCTTTCTTGCATCTTGACATTTCAACCCCTAAATAATACTTAAATGGTCCCAAATCCTTCGTTTGAAATTGGATATAAAGAAGGGATTTTAATGACGAAATGCCAACAATGCCACTCCATATGATGTCCATATCATCAATATACACAACCAATAAGATAATGCCAGCCTCAGATTGTTTACAGAATACTGAATGATCATATTTGCTTTTCAGCCTAAACTCTTGAACTACCTCATCGAATCTTCCAAACCAAGGTTGAGGACTCTGTTTCAAACCATATAAGGATTTGCGGAGATAACAGACCTTTCCATACTTCTCATGAGCAACAAACTCAGGTGGTTGCTCCATATAGGCTTCTTCATGGAGACCACTATGTAAAAAAGCATTTTTAATATCTAGCTGGTGTAAAGGCCAATTATAAGTTGCTACCATTGAAATAAAGAGCTGAACATATGCTATCTTTGCTACTGGAGAGAAAGTGTCAAAGTAATCGACACCATAAGTTTGGCTATACCCTTTAGCCACAAGACGAGCTTTAAGACGGGCCACAGAACCATCCAAATTTACTTCTACGGTAAATATCCATTTACACCCAATAGCTTTCTTTCCTGCAAGTAAATGTGCTAAAGCCCAAGTACCAGTATCATCCAAGGCTGCCATTTCCTCTTCTATAGCAGCATGCCAACCAGGATGAGATAAACCATCATGAACCGTTTTAGGAAGAGAAATAGAATCTAAGGAGGCAATAAAGGATCTAGAGGAAGAAGATAAGTGATGTAGAAAACAAAAGAGGATACAAGGTAAGTACACTGACGCTTACTTTTTTGAAGAGCAATAAGAAGGTCATGACTTGGGTCAGAGTCCTCAGAACAATAGAAGCAGGATCCTCCGACAAAGAAGTTGGTAGCGAAGTAGGGTCAGAGTCCTCAGAACGCCGAAAATAGGCATGAGTAATGGGAGGCAACCTGGCACTTGAACTGAAAGAGGAGAAGGATGTGGAGGAGTGGGCAAGGACTGCACAATATAGATCAAGAGATCACCTTCCTCTCCTTGAGTGTCATAGATAGATGATGAAGGAAAGAAAGGAGTAGACTCAAAGAAAGTAACATCAGCAGACACTAAATATCAAATAAGTTTTGGAGAAAAATAATGATATCCTTTATAAAGATGAGAGTACCCAAGAAAAACACACTTCAATGATTTGGGATCCAATTTAATGACCTGTGGACGAATATCATTATTGACTTATTTACTAATCCTAGCTGATTCTAGGGATTTGATTTGATCTGATTAGGATCCTTAATTATCTCTGTAATTATTATTTGATTATTTGCTTCCTGTTTAGATATGATTCTTTGTGTATAAATAGTCATGTAGACCAATTATAAAGATTAAGAGTGAAATACAAGAATACTCAAAATTTTCCCCAAAATTCTTCATGGTATCAGAGCCTTTCCTGATTTTTTGGGTCCAAATTCAATTTTTCCTCTTTAGGGTTTTAAAACCCTAGATCTACCTTTTTTGGTACTAACCCATCTAGGAGCCTCTCATTCTCTCACCGCGGGCACCAGGAGAACCGCCGGACTGCCGCCGGCCGATCGACCAGCTCCGACGCCGAAAAAGCCTGCGCGTGAGGCTCATGCGCCACTCTTTACCGGCGCGTGACCCGTCGCTTCCCAGCGCGTGACCCATCGTTTGTCACTGCTTTGCCTCTCCGATCACTCCGACGATGATTCCGATCATCTTTCCGACCTTCCTGTGCTGCCACTCGGTCTTTTTGGAGAATCGATTGGGCTCTCTTGTGTGTACAACCTTGGATACCTCCTATTCTGTCACAGTTTATAAACCTTTACCATGACAGAAGGTAAAAGGGTGTCAATAGCAGAAGGTAAAAGAGTCACGATTCCTAACTCTGATTACTCATTCTTCAGTGCCACATCTGACTTTGTAAAGTTAGGTAATGCTTCATCTCTTCATAATATTCCATGGATTATCGATTCTGGTTTGAATAGACACATAACAGGTTCTTTTAAAGGCATTCTCAATTATTTTCCTTCCCTAACCAAAGATAGTGTCAAAATTGCTGATAGCTCTTTTACTCCCATATCCGGAACAGGTTCTGTTATTTGTACATCCAATATTAAATTATCATCTATCCTCCATGTTCCCCACTTTCCTGTCAACCTTTTATCTGTCAGTGCTATTATCAATGCCCTTAATTGTAAAATTGAATTCTTTCCTAATCATTGTGTTATACAGGATCTTCACACAGGAAAGAGGATTGGCAATGGTAGGCTGCATGATGGCTTATATATGTTGGAGGGTGATCCAGGTTCTTTGATATCTCAAGCCTGTTTTGGAGAAAATAAGGATGTCAATTAGGAAATAATATAGTGGCACAGACGGTTAGAGCATCCATCATTTTTTGTCTTAGAAAAACTTTATCCTAATTTGTTTGCTAGAACTCAGTTTGATTCTCTATTTTGTGATGCTTGTGAGTATGCTAAACACACTAGAACATCCTATACTTTGAGTCATAATAAAAGTCAAATTCCTTTTGCGACTATTCATTCTGATGTTTGGGAGCCTACTCAAACTGTCTCCTTGTTTGGTGATCGATGGTTTGTCACCTTTATTGATTGTTGCACTCGAATGACTTGGGTCTATTTGATTAAAGCTAAAAGTGATGTCTTTTCTTGTTTTCAATCCTTTCATAAGATGGTTTGTACTCAATTTGATACTAAGTTGAAACTTTTGAGAACTGACAATGGAAGAGAATACATGGATAGTAGTTTTTCTGCTTATTTGGAGAGTAATGGGATAATACACCAAACTAGTTGTCTCTATACTAGTGCTCAAAATGGCGTTGCTGAGAGGAAAAATAGGCATCTATTGGAGGTAGCTCGATCTTTTATGTTCACCATGAATCTACCCAAAGCATATTGGGAAGATGCAATTCTTGCATCTGCTTATCTTATCAATAGAATGCCTCTCAAGACCCTTGACTTTATGAGTCCTTTGGCGGTTCTACAAGGGAAGAATTCATACGTTGTTCCACCAAAAGTGTTTGGGTGTGTTTGCTTTGTCCATACTAGGACGGCAGGAAAACTGGATCCTAAGGCCCTTAAATGTGTGTTTGTTGGGTATTCTCCAACACAGAAGGGATACAAGTATTATCATCCTCCCTCTAGGAAATACTTAGTTAGTATGGATGTTACCTTCCGAGAAACTGAACCCTACTTCATTATCACCCACTCACCTCTTCAGGGGAGAATAATGAGCAAGAAGAGGCGATCCCGAATTCTGTGATTCTGAATGATATGGTTCAACTAGAAAGTTTGAGTTCTAGTAGACAGGGGGAGATGTCCAATCAGGGAGAGAGAACTGGTCGTTTGGACAAGTCAGATTTGAGAAGGTATTCGAGGAGAGACAAGGCAGAAGAAGCCATTATGCTGTTTACTCAGAGTCAAGAATCTTTTCATGGTGAGTTACCCAGTCATGAATCTTCTTCTGGTGAGTTACCCACAACTCTTGAATGTTTCAATGACTTAGATAAACCTATTGCACAAAAAAAAGGGGTCAGATCTTGTACTAAACACCGTATTTCTAACTTTGTTTCTTATGAATCTTTATCTCCTTCATATAGAGCCTTTACCTTGTCTATGGAGTGGATTACTGAGAGACATTTGCCCCAGTTGCAAAAATGAACTCAATCAGAGTTTTGTTATTTTGCGCAGCCAACTTGGACTGGGACTTGCAACGGTTCGATGTGAAGAATGCTTTCCTCCATGGAGATTTAGAGGAAGAAGTGTTCATGGAAATTTCTCTTGGGTTCGCTGATGAAAAGACACAAGTAAAGGTGTGCAGGTTAAAAAAGGTTTTGTATGAGCTTAAACAATCTCCCAGGGCTTGGTTTGACAGGTTTAGCAGAGCCATGATGTCCTTTGGTTACCAACAAAGCAATGCTGATCACATTCTGTTTATCAAACATCATAAGGGTAAGATCATCCTTCTTATTGTGTATGTTGATGATATAGTGGTGACAGATGATGACAAAGAGGAAATGGCTCAACTAAAGAGGTTGTTGGTCCAGGAATTTAAAATCAAAGATCTGGGAAAACTTCAATATTTTCTAGGTATCGAGGTGACTAGATCAGAAAAAGAAATTTTCATCTCCCAAAGAAAGTACATTCTGGATCTTTTGGAAGAAACTGGTATGATGGGGTGTAAATCAGCAGAATCTCCCATTGTAAGAAATCACAAGCTGAAAGCAGGAACTGGTGAGTCCGTGGATATTGGAAGATATAAGAGATTGGTAGGAAGGTTGATTTATCTCTCACACAAGAGATTGGTAGGAAGGTTTATTTATCTCTCACACACTCGACCAGATATAGCCTATGCTGTTAGCTTAGTCAGCCAATTCATGCATGACCCTCGCGAGACTCATATGAAAGCTGTACTTCGCATCTTGAGATACCTAAAGTCTGCGCCAGGGAAAGGGCTACTTTACTCCAAACATGGTTACCTCCGAATTGAAACTTTTACAGATGCAAATTGGGCAGGATCTCTCGATGACAGGAGATCCACCTCTGGCTACTGCACAGTTGTGGGGGGAACCTTGTCACTTGGAGGAGCAAAAAACAAAGTGTTGTTGCTCGGTCAAGTGCGGAAGCAGAATACAGAGCAATGGCAATGGAGTGTGTGAACTCTTATGGTTGCAGAAGTTATTGGAAGAGTTGAGATTGTCCAAGAGAGACAAGATAACCTTGTATTGTGACAATAAAACTGCTATAAGTATAGCACAAAATCCAGTCCAACATGACCGGACGAAACACATTGAAATTGATCGGCACTTCATTAAAGAAAAATTAACAGACGGTGTCTTGAGCCTAGTTCATGTGACTTATACGGGGCAACTTGCGGATGTGTTTACTAAAGGGCTTAACAACAAGATCTATCATAATCTGATTTGCAAGTTGGGGATGTGTGATATCTTTGCACCAACTTGAGGGGGAGTGTTGACTTATTTACTAATCCTAGCTGATTCTAGAGATTTGATTTGATTTGATCTGATTAGGATCCTTAATTATCTCTGTAATTATTATTTGATTATTTGCTTCCTGTTTAGATATGATTCTTTGTGTATAAATAGTCATGTAGACCAATTGTAAAGATTAAGAGTGAAATACAAAAATACTCAAAATTTTCCCCAAAATTCTTCAATCATGAACAAAACAAATGTAACTAAAGATACAGGGTTCAATGGGGAACGAAGACTTAGAGGGGAACATAGTACTGTAAGGAGTATCATCTTGAAGAACAGAGGAGGGCATGCGATTGACCAGAAAACAGGCGGTGGAAACTGCATCAGTCCAAAAACATTTTGGAACTTTCATTTGAAACAAGAGGGTCCTGGCAACCTCAAGAAGATGCCTATTTTTGTGTTCAACAACTCCATTTTAGGATAGGATGGAGTATCAACGCATGAAGATTGATGAAGTCCCTTTTTGTGACAAATAAGTTTGAAATTTCTCAAAAAGATATTTTTTAGCATTATCAAATTTGTATTTCTGCACAGAAATCACAAAACATAGAAAATAATTATGAACGATTCTTCATTAAAAATAACTAGGTAGTTGGAGAGAAAGCATTAACAACAGTGATAAAATACTTAAAACAAGATTTAGACACAATAGGACAAGGACACCAAACATCTGAATGTACTAACTCAAATGGGGATGAAACCCGTTTATTGACTCTAAACAAAATAGATAAATGATGATGTTTGGTAAAGTGACACGACTCACAATCTAAAATAAATAAATATTGAAATTGAGGACATAATTTCTTTAAGCCAGGAAGACAGGGATGTCCCAACCGGCAATGAACATCAAATGGGGTTAGACTACTGGACCTTGCAAGAGACGTTGGAACTTGTTGATGAAGGATGTAGAGACCCTCTGACTAGCGTCTTCTACCAATAATCTGCTTTGTCGAAAGATTCTGGAACACGCAATGATCGAGAAAAAAAAGTCAACAATTTAGTGTACAGCTGAGTTTACTAACAGAAAGTAAATTAAATGAGAAGTTAGGTAGACACAAAACAGTTGACACGGAAAGAGATGGTATTAAGTTGACACCCAAAATCTAAAATATAAGATTTGGAGCCATCAGCTAGGGTAACATAAAAGGATAGTGTATAAGACTGAAATTTAGAGAAAAGTTTAGAATTACTTGACATATGGTCGGTATCACTAGAATCAATGACTCATTTTGTAGAAGAAGACACAAGGCACGAAGTGGAGTTACATGACTCGACAATTGTAGTAACTAGAAAAACTGTGGATTTCAGAGAGGCCCGATAACGGGAGAACTGTGAATATTCATCAGTAGAAATCAAAACATCCTTATCAAAAGATAGGGTGGCTGAAGGAGCATCAATTGCCATATACGCCATTTTTTAGTGCTGAATTTATTATGGAGTTTCACACACATTCTCTTAGTTTGTCTAGATTCCCGGCAATAATAGTAAATAATTCCACTCAACTCAGGAGTTGGAGTTGTTTCCATAGGATGTTGATAATTCCTACTGCTAGTAGAACCTCCCCTATTTCTGCTTCTATGACCCTGCCTGCTATTATCATTTCGGCTAATGAGAGCACTAGTATATGGAGGGACTTGAGAGGTTTTTGTTCGTAACACCCTAGTGAAAGTGTCATGCAGAGATAAAATTTCAGAACCATAAAGAATTTGAGATTTAGCAATCTCAAATTCAGGAGGGAGACCTGTAAGGAAACTCATTACTGCCATTTGCTTTCGCTGAGCCTGCTGAGTTTTTACATCTGTACTAAATGACATCAAGACATTAAGCTCTTCATAGACCCTTTTAAAATCCATAAAGTAAGCGGTAGGTGTTTTGTCCTATTTTTTAACCCGATAAAAAGTCTTACACGCCTCATACGTGCGAGAAATATTCCTTTTATCCGAATAGAAAAATTCAAAATAATCCATCAATTCCTTAACAAATTCACAATAATTAATGAGACTAATTATCTCACTATGGATGGAATGACGAATTTGTAGGAATAGTCGGGCATCATCTTTCATCCAAGCTTGCCTTGTATCATTAGTTGGAGGATTTTTGGTGAGATGATCATCCATTCTAATATTTCGTAAATATATCCGAACCGTCTTGCTCCAATCCAAATAATTAGAGCCATTAAACTTGTGTTATGTAATTTTAGTCATTACAGGGATCATATCGGCTTACACGTTCTTATTTTCAGCTATTCTTGAACAATACCCAAGTAAATAAAATCACCATATCACAAAATAACGCTGTGAACAATGCCAAAGTACACACATACCACAAAAACAGAGAGGACTTTGAGGTGACGCCGATGAGACCAAAACACCTTTACGCGCTGACGAAAGAATCTAATGGTAGGAAGAAGATCGGGCACGAGGCACACTTTCAGATCGAATGGCAGCCGAAATTTCAGGCAGTGTTGTCGGACCTTCGACATCCTTGCTAGGTGGGCAGTGAGATCCAAATATCACCCTACAAGGGTGACCCAAATAAAAGGAACCCTAGGTCTTCAAAAGGAAAAGGGAACGAAAATTTCTTTTCTAACTAGGCTCCAGTACCATGTCAAATTGATTGGAAAAATTATGTTTTCATTTACAATGAATAGATATACAAGTTATGGGAGTTTTCCTAATCAATAAAGAATGTAGATTCTGAAATAGACTTCTAAAACAATACTAATACTAATACTAATAGACTTCTAAGTTATAGCAATAACACATGAAATGCCTTTTAAGTCACCACTCTAAGGGGTGGCAGTTGGCATGAAACTCTAATAGTAAAAGAAGCACCTACTAAGTTTTGCAATTTTGACCAAGCAACCCATGTAGAATAGAAGGTCCTAAATGAATATAAATGAATGTCGCAATAGGGAATTACATTTAGGTCATCGAGGATGGGTTCCATGTAAGGATTATGTCCAACAAATGTTGTTAATCATCCATCCCAATCCATGATGGTCGGCTTGTAGCAATTAGTTCTATATCTTCATCATGATGAGTTAAGGGCATCAATCACATATTACCGTTTCTTGTCTTGTATTCAATAATGAAATTGTAACCTTGCAACTTGGATATTGAACATTATTGTGTTCAAATTGCAATATGTTTTTGGAGTAGGTGCTTGAAGCTCCATTGATCTATGTGGATTATGAATTTTCTTCCTAGCAAGCTCCATTATTGTTGTGCTATTGAAACTAAAACCATCATCTCCTTTTCATAAGGTGATCATGATGAAGAATAATCAGATTTCCCGGCTGAAGTAAGCTATGGGTTTACCCTTTTGCATTAGAACGATACTAATACCTTGTCTTAAAGCATCACAATCCATCACAAAAGGGAAAATTCGGCAAGGAGGGACAAGAGTTGAGACCCTAGCCTTTTTGAGGTTATAAAATGCTTGTTGAGCCTGGGTTGTCCATGAGTGGGCCAGTGGAACACAGCCGAGCTTTTGGCTGGAAGTAGCAACATGACCTTGTGAAATTATGTCATTCAGATTCTCAAGCGAGCGTTGTCCCAAATAAAATTTTTTTGATTAGCCATGCATTGATTTTGTTTGAGATTCTAGAGGACTAACTCAAGGTGGTGGAAATATTATGACCAAAATTTGTTATATATTTGAAAATTGCCAAAGACATTATTCATGGTGGTTTGAATTGTAGCTGGTGTGTGCATAACTACAACCTTTTTGTGATTGAAATGAGTTCGACTCATGATGCTAATTAGGTGGTTTCCAAATCGAAGGTTCGGTTTTTTAGAGAAGTATCTAGCAACAATTTTTTTGGTAAGAAATTCTTAACTCACTGGAATGGGATACTTATTTGGTGTGGTGAGTTGCTAATTTTGTTCAAATAGTCTACACAAAATTGCCACTTATCGTCCTTCTTGCATACAGTAAATCAGGGTTGGAGAAAGGACTTGTACTGGGGTGGAAAACACTAGCCTCTAGCTGTTTAGATAATAGCCTCTAAATTTGTCTTTTTGGTGGTGAACATAATAATAGGGCCAAACTAACACTGGACTAAAACCAAGTTGCAAGGGAATTATATGGTCACAGTCCTGATTTGGAGGGAGGATCACTCAATTACAGAATAGTGCTAAATACTTTCCAATAGAGACTAGAGTTGCCTGTGTCAAGATGAAGGTAGCTTGGATGGGGTGGTGCCAACTGTGTCCAAGGATCTACAATCCAACAATAGTGTCCCCATAAACATCATCTAAATACTTTCAAATAGAATGACAGCTACTGGGTGCATGTGCTGCATAGGGAAGGGTCTCCCCTTAAGATTATTTAGCATGCATACATCACATTGAAAATATTTGCCAATTGACCTTGATCTCACATAATGTTTCCAACCAAGAAATGCACAGTGTAACATCAAGTCCACCCTGGGGTAACTTAAAGCAATATGGATAAATTGTTAAAATACCAAAATCAGTTGGAAGGCTGCCACAAACAGTAGAGGTGGTTTCAGTTCTGCCATCCCCTAAATGAACTGCAAATGTTGTAGTGGGCTGATGAGGGAGCTGCAGTTGCTGAACCATTAATTGAGATGTAAAACAGAGATTTGCTCCGCTGTTGATATATCAAAATAATTATATTGTCAATAGAACCCTGTATTTTCATGGTGTGGGGTTGACAAATACTACCCATGGAATATAATGGGAGATGAAGCTGAGTGAAATGGGTCTAAATTAACAATTTGGTGTAATCAAATCCAATTGGTCATCTTCTCGTGACCTCCAATTCCCCTATATCTGATGGTAGATAGTCCTTCTTGATTGTCTGGAGGGTATTGTTAGTGCATTCATGTCATGGTGAGTAGGGTTATTTATATTGAAAGCATAAGCCCATTTATTCAAGATCCTGGTATTCTTGACGAGAGTAGTGGCAGGCACCTCTGTTTTGGGTTGTGACTGTGGAGGAAGGTTTACTGTATGGATGAATAGAGTGATTCGACTGGATTTACTAGTGATTTTGTTTGTTGTACAGGTGGAGATGTTGTTTGTGGGCTGGATGTTGGAGTTGTGGCTTGGTGTAATAGCTAGGGCCAGAATAAGTGCCAAGCTCAAAAGTGGCTTCTTTGTTCAATTAAAGAGCATAAGGAGGAGTGGCTAGTTGATCTAGAGAGCTGGTTCTGTTCAATTTCCTTGGCTAACACAATTATCTAGCATATGTCTGTGGTTTCATGGGTTCAAATGCGAACCTAGATTTCCTCTCTTAACCTATTAAGAAAATTGAGAATCTGGCAAATCATTGATATAGTCTTCAATTGATATGGTATTCGATAATGCCAAGCTGTTGAATAATTGCTTGGTGCTCAAAGTCATGGGGGCCAAGATTATATCTGTAGAACGCTAGCCACCAATACAAGGAGAGCTATTCTGACACGGGGCAACTAGCCTTGGATTTTACGGCAGACTTGGACCGGGGCTAACTTTTATATTTTAATTATTATTTTTAGATATTTTGGGTATTTTTATAATTTTGCATATTAGGATTATTTTTGCATATTAGGATTTTATTTCTATTGTAAATAGCCTCTCTTGACTATTAGGATTTTAGACTCCTATTAGGATTAGGATTATTTTTGCATATTAGGATTTTATTTCTATTGTAAATAGCCTCCCTTGACTATTAGGATTTTAGACTCCTATTAGGATTAGGATTATTTTATTTCTATTATAAATAGCCTCCCTTGGCTATTAGAAACTCACTTTCCAATTTTTAAGAAATTTCAATAAGACTTTTCGTCTTTTAGCCTATCTTTTCTCTTATTTCGTCTTAACCAAACGATATTGATTACAACTCCTGACGGAGTCTAAATAGTCCTGTATCAGATTGATATCAGAGCGAAGTTCGGCCATGGCAGATAACCAAGAGGCGTGACTTGCTGCGATTGAGGCATCTTTGGCAGAATTGAGGGAGATGATCGGACAACTGACCCTGCAGCAGGGAATCCACCAACCCGTCGCCGCCGCACACCCCCAACCAGCCACCAATTCTAAAGTCACCTATGTGGTGAAGAACATCTTATGTTCAACAAAACAGGAGGATGAGATACAAAGGAGGAAGATTTTCCAGGCAAAGTGTCGAGTAGGAGAGGCAATTTGCAGGCTAATTATAGATAGCTGCAGTTGTGAGAATCTGATAGCTAAGCAATTGGTGGAGAAATGGCAGTTGCCCACACAGCCGCATCCTTCGCCATACAAAGCAATTGGTGGAGAAATGGTAGTTGCCCACACAGCCGCATCCTTCGCCATACAAAATCGGATGGATTAAGGAAGGTCCGACAATTGAGGTCAACAGAATCTGCAGCGTGCCTATCTCGATCGGTAAATCTTATACTGAACTTGTTAATTGTGATGTTGTGGATATGGATTGCTGTGGAATTTTGCTAGGTCGCCCTTGGCAGTTCGATGTTGATGCTTTGCATAACGGGAAGGAAAATTCATACATGTTCATGTGGAATCAAAAGAAGATTACTATCTTGCCTTCCGGTTCTGCAAAACATTCTAAAGTGGAAGAGAAGAATAATGTTGCTATTTCTACGGGAGTGCAGAAGCTATCAGACGCAGTTGAGAAATCTGGAGGCACACTGGCTTTATTGGTGAGAGAAAAAAGTACAATGGAGGATGCACCACCTTTATCACCACCCGTCAAAGAGCTGTTGAAGGAGTTTCCTAAGATAGTGGAGGAATCACCCAAGCTTCCACCTTCGCGGGATATCCAACATCAGATTGATCTCAGTCCTGGATCAAAGTTATCGAATCTGCCTTATTACGAAATGAGTCCAAAGGAGAGTGAAATCCTCCAAGACCAGGGGAAATTTGCTTACAACAATGTTGCCCATAACTCCACAAAGATGTCACCGTTTGCTGTTGTGTACAGGAAAGTCCCAGAGCATACAGTTGATCTTATTGCCCTTCCCACAGGTTCTCACAAAAGTATTGCCGCAAGCAACTTGGCAAAGCAGCACGTGAATGTTTTCAAACAGGTACAACAACGCCTTACAGAAGCCAATGACAAATATAAAGTTACAGCTGATAAACATAGGCGTTTCAAGTCCTTCAATGTCGGTGACCAAGTTATGGTGTATTTACGCAAGGAGCGTGGTGGAGGACAGAAAAAGCTTGACGCCAAAAAGATTGGTCCATTCCGGATCATTCAGAAGATCAATGACAATGCCTATGTTCTTGACCTCCCACATGAAATGAAAATTTCCAAGACGTTTAATGTGGCAGATCTATTTCAGTACTACCCTGCTGATGACAACTCGAGGACGAGTTCTTTACAAGTGGAAGGGAATGACACGGGGCAACTAGCCTTGGATTTTACGGCAGACTTAGACCGGGGCTAACTTTTATATTTTAATTATTATTTTTAGATATTTTGGGTATTTTTATAATTTTGCATATTAGGATTTTATTTCTATTGTAAATAGCCTCCCTTGGCTATTAGGATTTTATACTCCTATTAGGATTAGGATTATTTTTGCATATTAGGATTTTATTTCTATTGTAAATAGCCTCCCTTGACTATTAGGATTTTAGACTCCTATTAGGATTAGGATTATTTTATTTCTATTATAAATAGCCTCCCTTGGCTATTAGAAACTCACTTTCCAATTTTTAAGAAATTTCAATAAGACTTTTTCGTCTTTTAGCCTATCTTTTCTCTTATTTCGTCTTAACCAAACGATATTGGTTACAACTCCTGACGGAGTCTAAATAGTCCTATATCATATTCCTTGTTGCGTCCTGGAATTTATAGCTTAATCAGCAAAGCCAGCGTACTGCAGTAACTCGTGCAAACTGTGGCCATTGCAAATTTCATAAACGGTCGAGTACTCTGGATTTAAAAGTGTTTTTTTTTTCTCTTTTTATTTAATCTAAGATAATTTAAAAGTGTTGTTGGCATGAGCAATCCATCCCATTGGGTCAGACTCATCAAAGTTATGAAATTCAATGCTTGACTGAGAAAGCCTCATCAGAGAGAGGAACCTGCATCTATGATTTGGAAATAGAGCCTTTGGCGATCAGAGCTGGACTGAAACCAAAATTTCCCTCATCAAGAATTGATTTGCCTGAAGCAATGGTGATCAGCAGACTTTAAAAGGACATTAGCTTAGAGTGGAGCTGTTCATTATCAATCTACAGCTTCACAAATCCATCATTCATGAGAGCAAGATGGCAGTTTGGATTTGGTACTCACTCTCACCAGACTATTCCCTTAAAGTGGGAGGTCAAGGGTTCGAGTAGTGGGGGAGGCGACCTAATTTTCTAAGGGAAATTTGGGCCAAATCCACTTGGGGAAGGATGCGATGCGAGAACCCAAGGGGACAAATTCTGCCAGGAACCCGTGAGGGTGAATGGATGTTAAGAGCTGTTCACGACGCCAGTGGAAAGCCCGAGGTGGCAAGAGGCCAGGCGAGGGAGTGAAGGAAGACTACAGTAGGTGTACACAATCCCAAACACCCTAGAAAGATTTTTCGCAGAATCTCTCTGCCTCTTGAGCTACAGACTTGCTGGAAAAAGAAATAGCAATCCAAATTCTTCCCATGCCCCTGATTTGAAATTATTCCCTTATAGTTTTTGGTTAACCCTTGTTCTTGTGCTCCTCTTTTTCCCTCTCCCTAGCTTAACAGAATGCTCTGCTGGCTAACTGCCTGCTTCCCTTCTAAATGTTCTTTTTTCTTCTAGAATAGACCAGTCACTCCTGACCTGCCTTTTTTGGCCTCCCTCCAAATTGTTTTGAGTTCTCAGTCTATCATCAAGCTTGAGCTAAAAAGATTAATAGAACTCCTGAATGTCAAATCCTTTTATCCAAATGCACTTTTAAGTTCTCTTTTCCTAAATAGGTAAAATTTGTTGCGGTTTATATTACTGGACAAGTAACTTACCGTGGAAAACAAAATGTGAGTGAAGAATTATGAACTTTGTTATATGTTTGAAGGCTGAATTTGTATCAGCAAACATTTTGGTACTTCTGTAGGTCTTTATTTCTCCCTCACATTGGAGAGGAAAGAATGATAATATTTTATCATGAACAAAATTATAAAAAAAAATATTTTAAAATGACAATAGAAAGATTGAATATCTGTGATCCTATCCAAAAATAAATATACAAAGTAAATATATCATGTATCCGAGAAGTATATATCTGCACGTGTATATTGAAGATCAATGGCCTCCTGGAATTATTCGGCATTTGGACGTTATCTATATTTTGATTTTGTAACCTTATTTGTTATATTTTATTATCAAACTTCTTCAAATGCTTGTGCATTCTGAAATGCAGATTTAGGATATTCAGTCAGTGAAAGTACTTTGCAAAAGGAATTTTCAAGTTTTGGTGAAGTAGCTGGAGGTAAATTCATGTCTTGCTTTGAATAACTTGACTTTTATATAGTAGCCCTTTTCAATTATTCTATTAAAGGCTGCAAGTATTGTAACTTTATCTCCCATCTGGCAGTTAAGCTTATCAAAGATGAAATCAGTAAAAGACCCAAAGCATATGCATTTATTCAATATACTTGTCAAGATGATGCCATTATAGCCCTGGAGAATATGGACCAAAAGGTTCTACTTTGTCACTTGCCCTTGTTTTCTGGGCATTAGTCGTAAATTCATGATGTTCTAAATTTTTTTTTTTATATCAGATATTTGATGGCAGGTTGATTCATGTTGAAATTGCCAAACCTGGGAAAGAAAGTTTTGGAGGATACCCAAAGGCCTCTGGTCCTCCAAAGAAACAGCATTTGCAGGAACAAGATGAGGTTGCAGATTGCTGGTACTGATCCATTTTTTTTTCATAGCTTGAAATCACTCGAGTAGAAAAAAATGTAAATCAAGTGAAGTGGCAAAATGGAGCACTACTGCTTCTGTAGAATTGTTTCAAGAAAATTTTTAATATCGACTTTGGAATGGGTCTTAAATATAACTAGATAGT
Organism: Manihot esculenta; assembly: GCF_001659605.2. Taxonomy (NCBI): domain Eukaryota; kingdom Viridiplantae; phylum Streptophyta; class Magnoliopsida; order Malpighiales; family Euphorbiaceae; genus Manihot; species Manihot esculenta. The sequence goes on along the minus strand of NC_035176.2, from coordinate 13,132,253 downwards.
GAAAAATAATCAATATGATTGATTTGAAATTAAGATTTGCTTATTTTTGTTGTGATGGCAATTTTTTCTTGATTAGGTTTTATTTGTTGACTAAATGTGGACAAACACATATATATGCATCTATCATTGAATTTCTGATTGTCAAAAACATTTGATCCCACGACAAATTGTTCTCATATAATTGTTTGCGTTGATATTTGTTGTAATATCCTTGATTCTTGTATTTTATTTATTAATTTTTTGTACTCGATAAACGTTTGGTTGGATGAACTTCTCAATATATTCGTCACATGCGTCTTGATGCACTAACATTATTAATGTGTATTATTTTATTTTTTAATCATTTTCCGTGTCTATCTCTTTCTCTGATTTCCAGCTAGGTTCGTAAACGAATCAAATTGTTCGTGAGCTATTTGAGACTCGACTCGATAAAAATTTGATCGGACTCAGCTCATTTTCTAAACAAGTCGAGCTCGAGCTCACTTTTAAACGAGTTGAGTTTGAACTTAGCAGTATTTGGCTTGCTTAGGTTCGCAAGCTCGGCTCGTTTTAAAGTTTATGAACAGTCTCGTGAGCTGATTTGTGAGCAGGCTCGTGAACATATTCGTTCGCCAACACCAATCCCACATCGAAGGTTGAAGGGAATTGGAGGATTATGGCTTTTCTATAAAAAACTCTTCTACCTTTTTTTTCATTAGTTTTGAATTTGAGAGAACATACTCGTTCACCAACACCAATCCCACATCGAAGGTTGAAGGGAATTGGAGGATTATGGCTTTTCTATAAAAAAAACTAACTCTTCTATCTTTTTTTCATTAGTTTTGGATTTGAGAGATTTCAATTAAATAAAAAAAATTTAATTTAAAAGTTTTTTAATAACCTTATAATTTAAATTTTATTTTTAATTTAAATTTATTTATAATTTAAATGGATTTAAATTATATTGACCTTGTATATAATATAAATGAGCTCAAATTTGAACTTTTTGAGTTGGCTCGTTAATGTAATAAATGAGTTTATTACTAATCAAATTTGAATTTAATATTTATTTTATAAATCGAGTTTGAGTTTATAAATGAAGGTTGAGTTGAGCTTAAGTTCGAATTCGAGCTTTTAATTTATTTTTTAATCGAGTTTGAATTTATCAAAATTCGACTCGGTTCGATTCGATTACTGCTCTATTTTCAATGATAAATTCAACTCGGTTCGGTTCGATTATTGCTCTATTTTCAGCTTATGGAAAGTTTTTTTTTTTTTTATAAATTTATATAACTATATAGAGAGAGTTTCAAATGTGTAGTAGATCTAATCTAATCGCATTGAATACATTTGAACAATAATCAAATGATTTATTTCAAGTGTTTTGTTCCAAAACAAGAAAATTCATATTTGTAATTGAAGTTCTAAGGACGTCGAGGAAAGAAATTTGTTTAGGATTTAATACTTACACAACTGGACTTGCTTAGAAACCATATTTTACATTTTTTTTTTTTTTTTTGAAATAGAACCATATTTTAGATTTTATTAATTGATTGGCGTCGGATATTTATTTTTGTTAAATGCAGAGCAATAATTTTTAGAGCCGAGTAAAATGATTTCAATATATTGTAGTTTATGATTGAAGGAAACATTATATATTGGTTATAATGTAGTTTAATGTTTAATGTTTCCTGATATATATTTGTTTATGATTTCAAAGGAAACATTAAATATTAAATTGTAGTTTATGATTTTCTGAGATTTGTTTTCAATTTTGAAGACAAAAAATTGTATCAATCCTTATATATTGGTCTTTTTAGCTTGGTTATTGAATTAAATTAAATTAAATTTAAACCATCAACCTAAATCCAGTGGTTAATGCGACTTGTATGCTATCACAAACAAATTTCAGAAAATCCAATATCTATTAAAGAAAGCTTAAACGATCGTATTAAATATTATTCGGTTCAAATTAAAATAATTGATTGAATTGAAATAATTTAAAAATTCTACCTGATTTTATATTTTATTTTGTTTGGTTCGGTTTTAATTTTCAAAAAAATTTATTATTTTGATTTGATTCGATTTTGATGAAAAAAGTAGAAAAAATTTAACCAAACTGAATCGATTACTTACCAATACTGTATGGTCTTAATAATATAATCTGGTATGGTCTTAATAATATAAACAGATTAGATTCTAACTAAGATTGAAATCTTTAATTGAATAATAGACTTAAATAAGATGTAAAAATTAAAAAATTCATTTAAAGGTCTAACCAATCAAACCGAACCGAATCAAATAAGACCGATTTATTTAGATTGATTTTCCACCTATTTCGATTTAGATCGGTTTTTGTAAATACTTAAATTTTAATTTTCTGTTTATTCGATTCATTTTTTTTAAAAATCGAATCGACCGAATGCTCACATTTAATCACAACAATCAAACTTCATAGATTTTAAATTTTCAATTGAATATAGAATCAATGAAAACCTAAACATCTAAACAAGGTTGAGTACGGTTCTTAGGGTCTCGAACCAAATCAAACTAAAAAACGGTACTAAAAAGTATTAGAATCAAAAAAGAACCAACGTTACATGAATCGAACTGAATTTATTTAGTTATTTAGTTCTGATTCTGATTTCTTGTGAAGAACCGTACCGAAAAACTGATTATATATATATATATACATATTTAATAATTTTAATGAGATTATAATTTTATTATATAATTTTAATAATATATTTTATATCCTATATAGTTTCAATAATCTTAAAAATATATTATTAAATGTTTAGCATTATAGCATTCTGTTTAATTGAATTTAAATCTTAATTTTATTAATCGTTAAATAATGTATATAGTAGAAATTTATCAATAAATAAAGATATAAATAAAATAGTTATTCGAGGTTATTTTAAATGAATTTTTATTATATATGTATATACGCTCTCTCTTTGATTATTTTTATTATTTAATATTATCAAATTATTTTTATAAATTAAATTGTTTATATAATTTAAATGTAATTCTCTCTTATTAACTAAATTGTTGTTAACAATATTATAAAATAGTCATATATTTAAATTAATTATTAAAATTATTTAACAATATGATTTAAATAATTTAATTAATTAATTATAATTAATTATATTTAAATAGGTTATATATATATATATATATATATATATATATATATATATATATATATATATATATATATATATATATATATATATTTGTGCATATATATTTATTATTTCAACTATAAATATATTAATTATTTTATAATTTTTAATTATATTATATGAGTGAATGGGATATTAGCAATATAATATATCCTTATGTATTATTTACACATATATCTTTTCATTAAAGTTATATAATTAATAATTATATATAAAATAATATGGTATTCTTTTTATATATAATATATATTAATATTGATATAATAATAATTATTTAATTATTATTATTATTATTATTATTATTCATTTATTATTTTAAAATAAATGTAAGGACATTGTAATTTTATTTGAAAAATCAAGATTTAAATCGAAATCAAAATTAAAACTAAAGGTAAAAAAAATTAAAATAAAAATCAGAACCGAATTGAAACCATATTGAAATTGCTTAGAATGGTATCAGAACCATACCGAAATTTAGTTCCAAATATGATTTTTAAAAATCAAATAATCGAAGGTTTAGTTTCGATTCTAATTCTTAGGAAGAATCGTACCAGAACCGAAACCAAATAATTCTACATCTAAATATACTTAGATTTTTCTGAAACCTAAACTCCCAAAACATAAATAAACCTAAGCGCTAAACTTTCAATTGGTTCTTGAATGAATCAAATAAACGATAAATAAGAAGCCATGTCTAATCCGACTTCTCCTTGGCTGATTACTGATTACATGCTCATAAGCTCATTTCCATCCTTTGAAAATGTTGCTAATGAGGGATGGTTATACTTCCTTGGCATCTATCAGTCACCAATGACTAAAGCCCGTGAAGGATGATGTTATGAGAAGAAATTAAGAGAGGTGCATGGCTGTTATGGCGCAAGATTGTTGTAAAAGTTGGTATATTGTTTATGGCATGATGAGTTGTATTAGAGTTGATGAGATATTTGATATTAAGAAGACTTTCAGATTTGATGAATTGGTTTAAAAGGAATAATCTCCTATTTTTTAGCTGAAATTGAGTGACCTATTTATCTTGTATTAGGTGAGTGATTGTTAACTTTGTAAAAGGCTTTCCTTTGTCCATAAAAATAATGGTTTTGCTGTTGTAAAATAAAAAGGGAGGGAGTACTTTATGTAGAGTGTTATCGGAAAAAAATGAGAAAGAAAAAAGAAGAAAAAATTTCTTTAATTTGCTCTGTTTTTTATCAATAAAGTTTGAAATTTATTTTCTCTTCATATTTGCCTGTAACGATTCAGAAACCAGACTGCTATCGGCGCTAGGATTCAGGTCGACTTAAGATCGCCGGAGCCCGTAGCAAGCCTGCTATTAATCCTGTGTACCTGATAAAATCCCATACATGATCACACAAGACAACATAAAAATAACATTTCATGAACCATGGTTCAACCTGTGCATGTATTAAAACTGAAACATAAAACTCAATATTAGAGCCCTCATCAAATGCTCTAGTATGGTAAGTATCACATGCCTCAAGTTTGGTTCAAACATACTCATAATTAAAAATTTTTACATAATGATCATGTTAATAGGGATTACAAAGATAAAGAAAACTAGGGCCAAAAATAATTCTAATCCATTAAAATTTATATGTCCACACTATACTATTACAAAAACTATACCAGCTACTATGCCGACTTTCCGAACTATCTTTAATCCTGCAAACCTGGGGTTAGGGGAAAGGGATAAGCTACAAGATCCTAGTGAGCAGAATATAAAAACAGTTTAATAAACATATGCTCGCATGAAATGCGTCACAACACAAACAATACACATCAAGATGGACTTGTCACCAATAACCCTCAACATATTCCAATGTGCCTGGCCCTCGACGGAGCTCCTCAGAACTTTCGCTTAAACATAACATAACATATCCATAATGCCAGGGGCATAGAATGGACAAGCCCTGATCTTTCCGTATCCGTCATAACATATCATACTAGAGGGCTAGTGGGTCATCCAATATCCATCCATATCAATAGTAAATTATGCAATGCATCATATTCGTGAATTCTAATGCAAGCATCCTAATATATAATAACATGGCATTCATGATGCATGAACATGCTTAAAAATTTTGATTACTTTAAAACAATAGATTAGTTTAGTTCTACTCACCTTTGGCTGGCGCTTACCTAAAAAAGACGCAGCTAACTCACTGCAGGCCTCTACGGTCTCCCAGGTCCGATCCTACACAGATGGACTCTGATGAGGGACCAAACATAACTATTACATGACTTTAAACAACTCCCCAAAAACCCCCTAAAACATAACAAAACATGCATATAAAACAAGCAGAGAAAGGCTGGGCAGGGGACTTTCGGCGGCAGGTTCGGCGGCCGAAGGTCCCTCACAAATTCGAAAGTCAGGGACTTTCGGAGGCAAGTTCGGCAGCCTACACTCCATACAGATCCGAAAGTCATGGACTTTCGGGGGCAGGTTCGGCGGCCTAAACCCCTTCACAGATTTGAAAGTCCATGCTTTCAAGGGCAGGTTAGGCTGCTAAAAGGCTGTCTCCACAAGCAGGTTCGGCTGCCGAACTTGGGTTCTCCAGTAAGGTAGAACCCGATTCTGCCCTATGCACACAGCCACCAAAACACTCCAATCCTCACACCCAATAACTCAAACACATGCATACTCACTCACCAAGCATAAGGGGTATAAAAACTAGTCTAATCCCCAGCAAGCAATAATAAAAACAACACAAGAGCAAACATTCATTAATAACCCAACTCAAACCCTATAACTTTAGATCTAACCATTTCATGCATTATTAACCCTTAAACCTTTCTTAAAACTTGATTTAAAAGATAAAAAAAGCAAAGATCTAGGCTTACCTCTTGGAGATCTAAGGATAGTAGCAACCCAAACTTGGAGATGAGAGAAAAATTATCTCCGGAGGTCTCCAAGGTTTAAAAACTTGGATTTAAGCTCAAATCTTCAAAAACAAGAGGAAACTCATGAATTTCTGAAAGATTTGAAGGAAAAAAATAAAATCTTCAAAGGATGGCGATGACTCACCTCTGCCCGAAAATGGAGAGAAAGCTCTCTCATTTTCGGGCTGAAGGCCTCTTATAGGTGGCTGGATACACCACCTTCGGGGGCCAAAAGGGGAGGTCCCGCGGCAGCACCACCTTCGGCGGCCGAACTTGAAGGTTCGCGGCTGAACCTTAGGTTTTCCTTCAAAACTCTTTTCTTTCTTTTAATTCCAAAACCCAACAATTTTCAAATTCATTTTATAAAAACCTTATTTTACCCTTCCTAAAGAGATTCCAGCTTCGAGATTCCAGATTCCAACAACGATTCCGTAGAAAGATTAAAATTCCGACACAGGAGTCTAGCCGGGTATTACCTTCTTCCCCCCTTAAGAACATTCGTCCCCCAATGTTCAACAAGAAAACAAGCAAACATAAACATTAAGAACACACACATAAAACGTAAGACACTTACTTTAAAAGAGATAAGGGTATTGCTGGAGCATGGACTCTCGGGTCTCCCAAGTGCACTCTTCCATGTTGTGGTGATTCCAAAGGACTTTCACCATCACGATTTTCTTGTTCCTCAGCTTTCTGATTTGCATGTCTATGATCCGCACTGGCTGCTTAACATAGGTGAGATCTCCTAGGATCTCTACATCAGGTTCATTAAGAACCTTGCTCGGGTCTGACACGAACTTTTGTAACATGGAAACATGGAAAACCGGATAGATTCTCTCCATAGAAGCAGGAAAATCTAACTTGTAAGATACATTCCTAATCTTTTGTAAAATTTCAAAGGGTCTGATGTACCTTGGAGCTAGTTTACCTTTCTTCCCAAAATGAATCAACCCCTTCATAGGAGACACCTTAAGCAACACCATATCTCCCTCCTGGAAAACTACATGCTTCCTGTGGATATCTGCATAACTCTTTTGTCTGCTCACAGCTGTTCTAATCCTCTCTCTAATGATAGGCACTACCCTGCATGTGATCTCTACTAACTCTGGCCCTGCTAAGGCCCTTTCTCCTACTTTTTCCCAGCAAACGGGTGACCTGCACTTCCTCCCATATAGAGCTTCACAAGGAGCCATCCCAATGCTAGCATGATAATTGTTATTGTAGGCAAACTCCACCAATGGTAGATGTTGCCTCCAAGAACCGCCAAAGTCTAGCACACACATTCTTAACATATCTTCTATCGTTTGGATGGTCCTCTCTGATTGTCCGTCAGTCTGTGGGTGGAAGGCAGTGCTAAAGTCTAGCCTTGTGCCCATAGCATTTTGCAGACTCCGCCAAAACCTGGAGGTAAACTGGGGTCCCCTATCTGACACTATCAAAACTGAAGCCCTGACTCACGGTTGTCGAAGCCGGTCAAAAATAACCTTTCCGGCTATCAATAATATTACTACTGCAGATAGTGGTAAAGGATCGAATCTACAGAGAATTGAAAACTTATCTATTTTTCTCAACAAGACCAAGAGAATTAACTGAATGAGAAATTGAAAACAAGTAACTAAAATCGGAACAAAAGAAAAGTGCAATAAAAGTAAAATGGGGGGGTTTTGAGATTGATTTGATTAGCAAACTACTGAAAGCAATTAAATGAGAAAGTAATTAAATAAAAGAGAAATCTAATATGAGAAATGTCTAGTTGAAGAGATGGATCCACTTCGGTTGTTTGGATTGATCATTGAAACTTATGTTCTCTTGATTGATTCAATAGATTAGTTATGGAGATGGAAGACGCTTCTCACCACCATGTCTCTCCTTATGATTAAATCAATTAGGGAATGTCCTCTAATCAATTACTAATTAACAAATTGCTAAGGAACGTCCTTGGGCCTTAGGCATAAAAACAGTTGTCAATTGCATGGAGAAATAGAGAGATTCAATCCTAGCTACCCAAACGCATGGAGATGTTGCTAGATTATACAATTCCTTAGTTGTTACACCAAGTGTTCTTATGTTTGAATGATTCAAGCAATTACGGACTAAAAATTATCCAAACTAATAATCAATTACCTTGCAATCAAGAATCAAGTGGCCAATTCGATCAAAATAACAAAGTAATAATAGATTCAAGTACCAAATTGTATGAATATTGAACAAATCAAAGACAAATAGTTTATGTTCAGATCTCACAATCCATAAAACAACCTTAGTTTCAATCAATCTTCAACTAGAATAAAAGGTTTCAGCCACTCATGGCTGAAACAAAACAGAAAATAAGAGGAAAGAACAAGAAAAGAGGAACCGAATTGGTGGAGAGGAGAAGAGACTTGGTGCGCCTCCTTGCCTTGGCCGAATGGTGTTGAATGGAGAGTGTGCTGGTCGGCTGGCCTTTAGAAGAGTTTATATATGTCTTGAGGTGCTGTCTTAGAGTTTCAAGAAGCTGCCCACGTGAGTCTTGAGTGGCTGCCCATGCTGCCCAAGTGCTTCCATGCCGTCCATGCACACATGTGAAGAGGTTGGACGTGTGGCTTGTCTTCAATTGAAAGGAGTGGGTCTTTTGGTCTTTGCTTGCTGCCCAAGTGTCTTCAAGATGCTGCCCAAGGTGCCCAAAGTTTGCCTTCACACTCTCCTTGCCGCCCATGCACAAATAAGGAAGGTGGAGCCTCCTTTTGCAATTTGAATTTTGAATGTGCAAGGCATGAGGTGGCAAGCATGTGATCTTTGGATTTAGCTGCCTTAATAAGCTAGATTTTGAAATTCAAAATTTGAATATGAATCTTGAAGATTTGAATTTCAAAATACTTTCCTTATTTGACTCTTCATATATGACAACTTGAGACTTGGCTTCTTGAATAAGGAAAAGGCTACTTGGATATTTGAAATTTAAATTTCAAATTGCTTTGGCTGAATGTTCTTTCCTTCTTTGCCACTTTCCTTATTTAGAACTTTCCTTATTTAGCTTCACTTGATTTCAACTTGGCAGGCTTGCTCTCCTTTGCTCCATTTAAGGCAGGTTTTAAGGGTATTTTCTCCAAAATGTCTTTTTTCACCATTTTCTGCAAAATAATGTCAAGAGCACTAAATTGAGCAGAAATTATGTAAATAATCATTAATAATATCAAGATAAAATGGACTAAAATATGTTCTATCAAATACTCCCACACCTATCCTTTTGCTTGTCCTCAAGCAAATAAACATAGTCAAATAAGCCTTCTTTGCTACTTGATCCTTATTTCCACTTAAACTCTTACTCTAGACACCTATTTTGAATCATTGCAGTGAAGAATATATGCATGAAGATTACTCACCTTCTTTCCTTGTTTCCCTTTACTTACCATGGCTAGGATTTATTTTACTCAAGAGAGAGATCATACATGCACATATTATTTGTTCAGATAAGACTCTTTTTAGCTTTCAGATTGACTTGCCCTTACCTTGAAGTACTTTATTCAGTCTTTTGCACTTAGATCTTGCTTGAAAAAGTCACCAACCTTTTGACGTGAAGGTACATATTGGTGATACCCACCCCCAGTTACTCAATTGGTCAGCTGTCCAAGTGGCTACTAGCTCTGTTCATAGTCTTTCAACCATTGGAACAGTTTTGAATTTGTGCTCATGAGGTCTTTGCCTTTGCTGAATTTTCTTTCTCTCAATGATTTGGGCAAATCAACACCAATTACTAAAACAAGTCATGTTAAGTTCATTCACACAATTTTCAATTTATTCTCTCTAATGAGTGTCATCAATACATTTTTCACCATGGCAAGCTCAAAGATTCAATTCAAAAGGCAATTTTCAAACATGAATATAACTCACTGCAATTAATTCAACATAAGTTTAAAGAGTCATTACATCAATGGGGTCATGGAAAGAAAAGCTAATCCAACATAGTTCATCAGTTTGAGTAGAGCAAATAAAAAAGAAGAAGAAGGTTGTGGTTGTGTGTGTGTTATTGAAAGCATAAATGAAAACAAACTAAAGGGAAAACTAAAAGCAAAAAAATCGCATGAACTGAAACAAAATAAAGCAAAAATTGCAAATCTGAAAGGAAAATGAAAAAAATTTCGTAGACTGAGACCCATGTAAATTCACAGAACCGAAAGGAAAAGAAGAAGAAGAGGAGAAAAAGAAGAAGAAGAAGAAGAGAGATATGCACCCCCACACCTAAATCATGCATTGTCCTCAATGTATAAGAAACATAAAAGAATAAAGGAAACTGAGTACTCTCCTGGCTGTGGTGTGCATGGCATGATCACTTAGGCTGAATGAGTGACGAACAGATGTTCGTCTGGAAAGTCTTCCTTGACTGGACAAGGTGTAGGGCTAGATGGAAGCCGGCTAAGATTGTAACGACTCGAAAATCGGACCGCTACCGGCGCTAGGATCCAGATCGGCATAAGGCCGCCGGGACCCGTAGCAAGCCTGACATACATCCTGTAAACCTGATTAATCCCATACATGATCAACAACATACATAAAAATTTGAAATTTTCTTTTACCAAGCTCAACCTGTGCATGCCCATAAACATATACATAAACATAAACATAAACCTCACACTGGAGCTCTAACCAAATGCTCCAATGGGGTATCTCATCATACACAAGCTTGGAGGAACATAAACATCATAAAGCATAGATCATGTTTACAAAAGGGATTACTATACAAACTCGGTCAAGCACAATTTCTAAACCTCAATCTCAAAATCAACATTTACATGACATAACTATTCATAACTTTACATCATTTTACAATTTATCATGTCCACATTCTAACTATTACATACACATGACTTCATTCATCTCGACTTCTCTGCCTAGCCCGTACTTGCAAACCTGGGGGATTAGGGAGAGGGGTGAGCTACTAGAGCCCAGTGAGCAGAATAATAAAACATTTAAAATCTCATGCCATAATGGAATGCAACACATCACAGACGAATCACATCACGGATGGTATTGTCATCAATAGTCCTCTACATTCCAAAGTGCCGGGACGTAGAATGGGTCAACCGGTCTTTCTCTTAAACATATCATAACATAACATTTCCAAGGTGCCGGGACGTAGAATGGGTCAACCGGTCTTTCTCTTACATAGTGCCGGGACGTAGAATGGGTCAACCGGACTTCCATACCATGACATACCGTACCATATCGCATCATATCATATGAGGACTAAAGGATCATTCAATAACCAATCCACATCAACATCATAGAATGCAATGCAACATATTCGTGAATTCTAATGCAAACAACCTAGTATATCACATGGCATTCATGATGCATGAATATGCTCAAAACTTTATAATTTATTCGCTTTGAAATGTAAAGGTTTATTCTACTCACCTCAGCTAGCTCTGACAATGACTGAAGCAGCTGACTCACTGCTGGGGTCCTCGGTTCCTCGGGTCCGAACCTACACAGGTGGACTCAAATGAGGGACCAAACATACTAGAACATGACTCTAAAAACATCCCCCCAAAACCCCCTAAAACACCTCAAAACAATCATGCAAAACGTGCAAAGGAAGGCTGAACAGGGCACTTTCGGCGGCAGGTTCGGCGGCCGAAAGTCCCTCCAGAGCCGAAAGTCAGGCAGGTTCGGCGGCACCTTCGGCGGCCGAAAGTGCCCTCCAGAGACGAAAGTCTCTTTTCGGGGGCAAGCTTCGGCAGCCGAAAGGCTTGCCTCCCAGGTAGGTTCGACAACCGAAAGTCCTTCGGCTGCCGAACCTGGTTTCTGCCAAAAGGGCAGAAACTCGGCTCCTCATGCACATTTGCCTCCCAAAACCTTCAATCAAGCATACAACTCATCCAAAACATGCATAGATACATACATCAGCTCCTAGGGGCTTCAAACTATCCTAAACCCCATCTACAACACATCAAACATGCATATCCAACATACATTGTCCATAAAACATATAAAACCTAACAATGCTCAACTAACATAAACATACATTCCTACCCCATGAATCAACTTAAAACTTGTTTAAAAACATATAGTGAGCTCAAGATCGGCCCTTACCTCTTGAAGATCGAGAGGAGAACGACCCTAGCTCGGAGATGGGAGAGATTGAGTTTCTTGAACCTCAAAGCTCCAAAACTTGCTTTATACTCGAAAATCTTCAAAACAAAGTGAAAACTAGTGAAAATCTTGAAAGATTTGAAGGAAGAAACTCAAGATCGGTGAGGGACGGCGGAGAGCTCACCTTGGCCAACAATGGGGAGAAAAGCTCGCCCATTTCGGCAAAGGGACCCCTTTATAGGTGGCTGGCCAGGCCACATTCGGGAGCCGAACGTGCCTCCGCATGCATGCCATGTTCGGCGGCCGAACCTAAGGTTCGGCGGCCGAACCTGGACTTCCCTCACTTATGCTTTCGGGGGCCTAAAGCGCTCCCGAAGTGCATGCATGTTCGGCGGCCGAACTTGAGGTTCGGCAGCCGAACCTGAGTTTTCCTCCAAGGCTATTTTCATGCAAAAACTCGTTTTCCTTCTAACTTAAAAATATAAAATACATTAAAACATTTTATAAAAACATGATTTTACCCTTCTAGAGGTCTCCGACACCCGAGATTCCACCGAACGGTAGGAATTCCGATACCGGAGTCTAGCCGGGTATTACATTCTCCCCCCTTAAGAACATTCGTCCCCGAATGTTCCTCAACTAGCACATGCAAAGCATACAACATATCATACACATAAAACACATAAGAGACTAACCTGAGAAAAGATAAGGGTATTGCTGGAGCATGGACTCCCGTGTCTCCCAGGTGCACTCTTCCATATTGTGGTGGTTCCACAGGACTTTCACCATCGGGATTTCCTTGTTTCTCAGCTTCCTGATCTGGGTGTCTATGATCCGTACTGGCTGTTCAACATAAGTGAGATCTTATTGGATCTCCACATCAGGCTCACTAAGAACCTTGCCCGGATTTGACACAAACTTTCTCAACATGGAAACATGGAAAACCGGATGGATTCTCTCCATTGAAGCAAGTAAATCCAGCTTGTACGACACATTCTCAATCTTTTGCAAGATTTCAAAGGGTCTGATGTATCGTGGGGCTAGTTTACCTTTCTTCCCAAAGCGAACCACTCCTTTCATAGGAGACACCTTGAGCAATACCAGATCCCCCTCCTGAAACTCTACTTGCCTTCTGCGGATGTCTACATAACTCTTCTGTCTGCTTGCAGCAGTCTCTGTAATACTCGGCTAGACTCCGGTATCGGAATTCCTACCGTCCGGTGGAATCTCGGATGTCGGAAGCCTCTAGTAGGGTAGAAACATGTTTTCATAAAATGTTTCAATGTATTTCATGGTTTTAAGTAAAAAGGAAATGAGTTTTTGCATGAAAATAATCTTGGAGGAAGACCCAGGTTCGGCCGCCGAACCTCAAGTTCGGCCACTGAACCTCAAGTTCGGCCGCCGAACATGCTTGCACTTCGGGAGTGCTTTAGGCCCCCGAAAGCATAAGTGAGGGAAGCCCAGGTTCGACCGCTGAACCTTATGTTCGGCCACCGAACATGGCATGCATGCGGAGGCACGTTCGTCTCCCGAATGTGGCCTGGCCAGCCACCTATAAAGGGGTCCCTTAGCCGAAAACGGGCGAGTTTTTCTCCCCACTTTCGGCCAAGGTGAGCTCTCCGCCGTCCCTCACCGATCTTGAGTTTCTTCCTTCAAATCTTTCACGATTTTCACTAGTTTTCACTTTGTTTTGAAGATTTTCAAGTATAAAGCAAGTTTTGGAGCTTTGAGGTTCAAGAAACTCAAATCTCTCCCATCTCCGAGCTTGAGTCGTTTTCCTCTCGATCTTCAAGAGGTAAGGGCCGATCTTGAGCTCACTTTATGTTTTAAACAAGCTATAAGTTGTTTCATGAAGTAGAAATGCATGTTTAGGTTGTTTTGAGTTTATGGGTTTAATGTGTGTTTTTGAGCAATGTGGGTATGTTTGATGTGTTGTAGTTGGGGTTTAGGCTAGTTTGAGACCCCTATGAGCTTGTATGCTTGTTTGTGTATGTTTGGGAGTGTTGTAGAATAGGTTTATGCATGTTTGAAGGGTTTGGGAGGCGTTTGTGCATGTTGGAGCTGAGTTTCTGCCACTTTGGAGAAACTCAGGTTCGGCCGCCGAAGGAACTTTCGGCCGCCAAACCCGCTTGTGGAAGCAGCCTTCGGCTGCCGAAGCCTGCCCCCAAAAGAGGACTTTCGTCTCTAGAGGGAAGTTTCGGCCGCCGAAAGTGCTGCCGAACATGCATGAGTTTCGTCTCTATCTGGGAGTTTCGGCCGCCGAAGGTGCCACTGAACCTGCCTGACTTTCGGCTCTGGAGGGACTTTCGGCCGCCGAACCTGCCGCCGAAAGTGCCCTGTTCAGCCTTCCTTTGCATGTATTCCATGAATGTTTTGAGGTGTTTTTAGGGGGTTTTTGGGGAGTATTCCAGAGTCATGTTCATGTATGTTTGGTTCCTCATTTGAGTCCACCTGTGTAGGTTCGGACCCGAGGACCTCAGCAGTGAGTTCAGCTGTTTCCTTGTCTGTCAGAGCTAGCCAAAGGTGAGTGGAATAACTCTTATGCTTTAAAATAAATAAACTAGTTTTAGCATAATTCACGCATCATGAATGCCATGAGATATAATAGGGTGCTTGCATTAGAACTCACGAATATGTTGCATTGCATAATATGTTGATGATGCGGACGAGTGTTGAATGATCCTTTAGTCATCATATGTCACGATATGATGATGATACGGTACGGAAGACCAGTGAGGCCCATTCTACGCCCCTGGCACAGTTGGAATGTTATGCTATGTTATGTTATGTAAGGGAAAGACCAGTGAGGCCCATTCTATGCCCCTGGCACAGTTGGACCATGTAGAGGACTATTGGTGACAACTTCATCCTTGATGTGATATGATTGTGATGTGATGCATTCCATGTTACCATATGTTTTAAATGTTTGACTATTCTGCTCACTGGGCTTTATAACTCACCCCTCTCCCTTAACCCCCAGGTTTGCAGGTACAGGGTAGACCAGGAGGTCTGCAAGAGTAATGAAGTCTTGGTTATGTAATAGATAGAGTGGACATGAAAAATGTTGAGATATTATGTATAAGTACAGTATAGAAATGTAATGTAATGTAAAAATGTTCTTGGATGTTAGAGGTGTGCTTGACCATAGAGTATTGTTATCCCTTTTAATACATGATCTCAGATGTTTTATGATGTATATGTAAACCAACTCAACGCATGTTATGTCACCCATTGGGGCTTTGATGAGATCCCAAAGAGGGGTCAATGTTTATAGTTATGTTTATGTTCAGTGCATGCACAGGTTGAATTTGGTGTACGAGAGAACGTATGAAAGAAAAGTTTTAATTTTTATGTATGGGATTAAACAGGTTTACAGGTTTTATGTCAGGCTTGCTACGGGTTCCGGCGGCCTTAAGCCGACCTGGATCCTAGGGCCGGTAGCGGTCCGATTTTCGGGTCGTTACAGAATGGTATCAGAGCCCTAGGTTCATATGGTCGGACCTAGAGTGTCGGGCTCATAGAGGTTATAGAAGGTCAAGCATAATAGGAAAGATCATATCCACTAGGATAGGAAAAAGAGTCCTGTCTTGTATGATGATGTGAAATGCCATGATTATATACATGTGCATTAATGCTATGATATGTGATGTATGTGATGCGGGTTCATGTGTGCCCACATGAACCATATGATGCTAATGTTTTTGTGTGATGTGCACTGTTTTTCAGAAAACAGGATGAGTTCACAGATAGATTCTTGGAGCTGTTGCCATTTGCAGGACAAAATCTTGACTCAGACCAGAAGAAGTCAAGGAGGTATATCATGAAACTCCACTCCAGGTATTCCTCCTTGATCCAGTCAGCAGATAGAGAGAGCTTCCATGCCATAGTGGATATGGCCCGGAAGATGGAGGCCAGTGCCATCATTCAGGGGACAGTTAAGCAGTCAGTGGCACAGCCTTCTGGTTCTAAGACCCCAGGCTCTTCTTCTTTAAGTGCAGCAGCTTCAGGCAGCAAGAGGTGGAGCGGTACCACCAAGAAGCCAAAGAAGAACAAGTTCTGGAATAAGATCAAGTCAGGTATGGGATTAGGGAGTGGCTCAAGATCTGGTGCAGATAATGCAGTATGCAAGAAGTATGGGAGGCCGCACAAAGGAGTATGTCTGGTTGGGACGACAGCCTGCTTCAAATGTGGGCAAGAGGGACACATGGCTCGGGAGTGTCCTAGGGCAGCTTTTGGAGCACAGTCTCAGCAGACAGCTTCTGGTAGTGTGGCACAGCCAGCAGCTCCAGCCGCGACTCAGGCTAATGGCAGAGGCAGAGGAAGAGGGGCAGCCTCTTCTTCAGCGGGTTTCAGGGGTGAGGGTTTGTCAGCTCCAGCACGGATCTTCACCATGACTCAACAGGAGGCAAACACATCCAACACCGTGGTGTCAGGTAATCTCATCATTGGTTGTTTTGATGTGTATGCATTAATGGACCCTGGTGCATCTCATTCTTTCATTGCTCCGAGGGCCGTCGAGAGGTTGAGATTGATGGTCTCTGGGTTGGAGTGTCCCCTATGGGTCAGTGGACCTAAGTGTGACCCGTCAGTGGCAGAGTCAGTCTGCCAGTATAGTCCAGTTTTTGTGGAGGGAAGATGCCTGTCCACCGACCTTGTGGTTCTAAACTTGACAGATTTTGACATCATTCTAGGGATGGATTGGCTATCTACCCATGGTGCTACCTTGGACTGCAGAGACAAGGTAGTCAAGTTCAAATGTCAGGATGGGTCAGAGGTTGTCTTCAGAGGAGACAGGGGGAGTACACCTAGAGGTTTGATATCAGCCCTTCAGGCTCGTAGGCTGCTCAGGAGGGGTTGTCAGGGTTTTCTAGCTCATGTGAGAGAGCTGGATAGTCATGTCAGAGAGCCCGCCTCAGTGCCCGTGGTCAGTGAGTTTTTAGATGTGTTCCCAGACGAACTGCCAGGTTTGCCACCTGCTAGGGAGATAGAGTTCGAAATTGAATTGATGCCTAGAACTAGACCGATCTCTATCCCTCCCTACAGGATGGCACCAGCAGAATTGAAAGAGTTAAAAGATCAGTTGCAAGAGCTGGTAGATAGGGGTTTCATCCGACCGAGTACCTCACCTTGGGGTGCTCCAGTGCTATTTGTGAAAAAGAAGGATGGATCTCTCAGACTTTGTATCGACTACAGGCAGTTGAACAAGGTCACTACCAAGAATAAGTACCTGTTGCCAAGGATCGACGATCTATTTGACCAGCTAGCCGGAGCAGGTTGTTTCTCCAAAATAGATCTGAGATCGGGGTACCATCAGCTAAGGATAAGGGAAGAGGATGTGCCGAAGACAGCCTTCAGGACCAGATATGGGCATTATGAGTTCCTTGTTATGCCGTTCGGGTTAACCAACGCCCCTGCAGCATTCATGGATCTCATGAACAGAGTGTTTAGCCAATACCTGGATCACTTTGTTATTGTCTTCATAGATGATATCTTAGTGTATTCCAGGAATGCAGAGGAGCATGCCCATCATCTGAGGTTAGTTCTACAGACCTTGAGGGAACATGGCTTGTATGCCAAGTTCTCCAAGTGTGAGTTCTGGCTGAGGAGCATCTCTTTCTTAGGGCATGTGGTGTCAGAAAATGGAATAGAGGTGGACCCTCAGAAGGTAGAAGTTGTGGCTAACTGGCCTAGACCCACTTCAATGACAGAAATCAGAAGTTTCTTGGGTTTGGCAGGTTACTACAGGAGGTTCGTTCAGGACTTCTCAAAGATTGCAGCTCCTCTGACCAGATTGACCAGGAAGAATCAGAGGTTTGTGTGGACCGACCAATGCGAAGAGAGTTTTGAAGAGCTTAAGAAGAGGTTGACTTCTGCACCAGTGTTGGCTCTGCCATCTAGTAATGAAGACTTCTCAGTCTATTGTGATACGTCCCGGGTGGGACTGGGTTGTGTGCTAATGCAGAATGAAAGGGTGATTGCTTATGCTTCTAGGCAGCTGAAGACGCACGAGTTGAATTACCCTACACATGACCTTGAGATGGCAGCAGTAATATTTGCACTCAAGATGTGGAGGCACTACCTTTATGGGGTTAAATGTGAGATCTTTACAGATCATAAGAGCCTGCAGTACATCCTGAGTCAAAGAGATCTGAACTTGAGACAGAGAAGGTGGGTAGAGCTGCTGAGTGATTATGATTGCAAAATTCAGTACCATCCGAGTAAGGCGAATGTTGTGGCAGACGCCCTAAGCCGGAAGTCACTAGGCAGTCTATCCCATATCGCGGCAGAGAGGAGGCCAGTAGTGAGGGAATTCTTCGAGCTCATGAATGAAGGTCTACAGTTGGAGTTGTCTGGAACAGGTGCTTTAGTAGCCCAGATGAGAGTGGCACCCGTGTTTCTGGAGCAGGTGGCTCAGAAACAGCATGAGGACCCAGAGTTAGTGAAGATTGCCAGGACTGTTCAGTCAGGCAAGGATAGTGAGTTCAGATTCGACAACAAGGGGATCCTCCGCTATGGGAGCCGATTGTGTGTACCAGATGACATAGGGCTAAAAGGAGACATTATGAGAGAGGCTCATAATGCAAGATACTGCGTTCACCCTGGAGCCACCAAGATGTATCAAGATCTGAAGCACTACCTATTCCAGAGTGGAAATGGGAGAATATAGCTATGGACTTCGTGGTGGGGTTACCGGCAGTGTCCAACAGATTGGACTCCATATGGGTGATTGTGGACAGACTCACCAAATCTGCTCACTTCATCCCTGTCAGGAGTGGCTATTCTGTGCACAAGTTGGCGCAGGTGTATGTTGATGAGATCGTCAGACTGCATGGGGTTCCTGTTTCAATAGTGTCCGACAGAGGGCCCCAGTTCACCTCCAGGTTTTGGCGGAGTCTGCAGAATGCCATGGGTACCAGGTTGGATTTTAGCACTGCTTTCCATCCACAGACGGACGGACAATTAGAAAGGACCATCCAGACGATAGAAGATATGCTTAGGATGTGTGTGCTGGATTTTGGCGGTTCTTGGAGGCAGCATCTACCCTTGGTGGAGTTTGCCTACAATAACAGCCATCATGCTAGCATCGGGATGGCTCCATATGAAGCTTTGTATGGGAGGAAGTGCAGATCACCTGTTTGCTGGGAAGAGGTTGGAGAAAAGGCCTTGGCAGGGCCTGAGCTAGTAGAGATCACCAGCAGGGTGGTACCCATAATCAGAGAAAGGATCAAGACTGCTGCAAGCAGACAGAAGAGTTATGCAGATATCCGCAGAAGGCAAGTAGAGTTTCAGGAGGGGGATTTGGTAATGCTTAGGGTGTCTCCAATGAAGGGGGTGATTCGATTCGGGAAGAAAGGTAAGCTGGCTCCACGGTACATTGGACCCTTTAAAGTCTTGCAAAAGATTGGGAATGTATCGTACAAGCTGGACTTGCCTGCTTCAATGGAGAGAATCCATCCGGTTTTCCATGTTTCTATGTTGAGGAAATTTGTGTTAGATCTGGGCAAGGTTCTTAGTGAGCCTGATGTGGAGATCCAAGAGGATCTCATCTATGTTGAGCAGCCAGTGCGGATCCTAGACACCCAGATCAGAAAGCTAAGGAACAAGGAAATCCCGATAGTGAAAGTCCTTTGGAATCACCACAATATTGAGGAGTGTACCTGGGAGACATGGGAGTCCATGCTCCAGCAATATCCCCATCTTTTCTAAAGTAAGTTTATGTGATTTCTATGTATGTTATGTTGATTGCTATGCATGCGTTATTTGGTGAACATTCGGGGACGAATGTTCTTAAGGGGGGGAGAATGTAATACCCGGCTAGACTCCGGTATCGGAATTCCTACCGTCCGGTGGAATCTCAGATGTCGGAAGCCTCTAGTAGGGTAGAAACATGTTTTCATAAAATGTTTCAATATATTTCATGGTTTTAAGTAAAAAGGAAATGAGTTTTTGCATGAAAATAATCTTGGAGGAAGACCCAGGTTCGGCCGCCGAACCTCAAGTTCGGCCACCGAACATGCTTGCACTTCGGGAGTGCTTGAGGCCCCGAAAGCATAAGTGAGGGAAGCCCAGGTTCGGCCGCCGAACATGGCATGCATGCGGAGGCATGTTCGGCTCCCGAATGTGGCCTGGCCAGCCACCTATAAAGGGGTCCCTTAGCCTAAAACGGGCGAGTTTTTCTCCCCACTTTCGGCCAAGGTGAGCTCTCCGCCGTCCCTCACCGATCTTGAGTTTCTTCCTTCAAATCTTTCACGATTTTCACTAGTTTTCACTTTGTTTTGAAGATTTTCAAGTATAAAGCAAGTTTTGGAGTTTTGAGGTTCAAGAAACTCAAATCTCTCCCATCTCCGAGCTTGAGTCGTTTTCCTCTCGATCTTCAAGAGGTAAGGGCCGATCTTGAGCTCACTTTATGTTTTAAACAAGTTATAAGTTGTTTCATGAAGTAGAAATGCATGTTTAGGTTGTTTTGAGTTTATGGGTTTAATGTGTGTTTTTGAGCAATGTGGGTATGTTTGATGTGTTGTAATTGGGGTTTAGGCTAGTTTGAGACCCCTATGAGCTTGTATGCTTGTTTGTATATGTTTGGGAGTGTTGTAGAATAGGTTTATGCATGTTTGAAGGGTTTGGGAGGCGTTTGTGCATGTTGGAGCTGAGTTTCTGCCACTTTGGAGAAACTCAAGTTCGGCCGCCGAAGGAACTTTCGGCCGCCGAACCCGCTTGTGGAAGTAGCCTTTGGCTGCCGAAGCCTGCCCCCGAAAGAGGACTTTCGTCTCTGGAGCGTAGTTTCGGCCGCCGAAAGTGCCGCCGAACATGCATGAGTTTTGTCTCTGTCTGGAAGTTTCGGCCGCCGAAGGTGCCGCCGAACCTGCCTGACTTTCGGCTCTGGATGGATGTAACGACCTGAAAATCGGACCGCTATCGGCGCTAGGATCCAGATCGGCTTAAGGCCGCCGGGACCCGTAGCAAGCCTGACATGTAACCTGTGAACCTGTTTAATCCCATACATGATCAACAATCATACATAAAAATTAAAACTTTTCTTTCATTCATTCCTCATACACCAAACTCAACCTGTGCATGCACTAAAACATAATCATAAACTTGACCCCTCTGTGGGATCTCATCAATGCCCCAATGGGCGATATGCATGTGTTGAGTTGGCTAACATTTATATCATCAAATATCTAAGATCATGTATCAACAAGGGATTACAATGAACTATGGTCAAGCACAATTCTAAACCTCAATATCATTACACAACATAACTATTTAACTTTACATTGTTATACAATTTTTACCATGTCCACTATCTATCTATTACAACATAAGACTTCATTACTCTTGCTGACCTCCTGGACTACCCTGTACCTGCAAGCCTGGGGGTTAAGGGAGAGGGGTGAGCTACAAGAGCCCAGTGAGCAGAATAGTAAAACATTTAAAACATATGATAACATGGAATGCATCACAACACAGCTAATCACATCAAGGATGAATTTGTCACCAATAGTCCCCTATATGGACCAACTGTGCCAGGGGCGTAGAATGGGCCTCACTGGTCTTTCTCTTACATAGTGCCAGGGGCGTAGAATGGGCCTCACTGGTCTTCCGTACCGTATCATCATCATCATAGCATAGGGGGACTAGTGGATCATTCAACATCCATCCACATCATCAAACATAATATGCAATGAAACATATTCGTGAGTCTAATGCAACACCCTATTATCTCATGGCATTCATGATGCGTGAATCATGCTAAAACTGATTTATTTATTTAAAAGCATAAGAGTTATTCCACTCACCTCTGGCTGAAGCTCTACTGACTCTGAAGTGACTGACTCACAGCTGGGGTCCTCGGTTCCTCGGGTCCGAACCTACACAGGTGGACTCAAATGAGGGACCAAACATACATGAACATAACACTAAACTACTCCCTAAAAACCCCCTAAAATACCTCAAAATAATCATGCAAAAACATGCAAAGGAAGGCTGGACAGGGTAGGTTCGGCGGCACATTCGGCGGCCGAAAATCCCTCCAGAGCCGAAACCCAGGCAGGTTCGGCGGCACCTTCGGCGGCCGAAAGTCCCAGACAGAGACAAAAGTCTCTTTTCGGGGGCAACTTCGGCAGCCGAAAGGCTTGCCTCCCCAGCCATGTTCGGCGGCCGAAAGTGCCTTCAGCTGCCGAACCTGGTTTCTGCCAAAGGGCAGAAACTTGGCTCCTTTATGCACATTTGCCTCCCAACTCTTCCAACATGCATATAACTCATTCAAATCATGCAATTATACATACATTGGCTCCTAGGGGCTTCAAACTAACTTAAACCCCAACTACAACACACAACAACAACACAAATCCAACCTACATTGTTCAAAACATAACATTAACTCAAAAACCTAACTATGAACTAAACATGCATTCTACCCCATAGATCTTGCATAAAACTTACTTTAAACATAAAATGAGCTTAAGATCGGCTCTTACCTCTTGAAGATCGAGAGAGAGACGTCCTAAACTCGGAGGTGGGAGATTTTGAGTTCTTGAACCTCAAAGCTCCAAAACTTGCTTTAAACTCGAAAATCTTCAAAACAATGTAAAAGCTTGTGAAAATCTTGAAAGATTTAAAGGAAAGAACTCAAGGATGGTGAGGAACGGCGGAAAAGCTCACCTTGGCCGAAAATGGGGATAAGCTCGCCCGTTTTCGGCTAAGGGACCCTTTTATAGTGGCTGACCAGGCCACGTTCGGGGGCCGAAAGTGCCTCCGCATGCATGCCATGTTCGGCGGCCGAACTTGAGGTTCGGCGGCCGAACCTGGACTTTCCTCACTTATGCCTTCGGGGGCCTAAAGCACTCCCGAAGTGCATGCATGTTCGGCGGCCGAACCTGAGTTTCCTCCAAGGGTGTTTTCATTCAAAAACTCATTTCCTCTTTACTTAAAATCATTAAAAAACATTAAAACATTTCATGAAAACATGGTTTTACCCTTCTAGAGGTCTCCGACATCCGAAATTCCACCGGACGGTAGGAATTCCGATACCGGAGTCTAGCCGGGTATTACATTCTCCCCCCCTGAAGAACATTCGTCCCCGAATGTACCTCAACTAGCACATAGCATGGCATAAAACATAACATACATACATAGCACATAAACACATAGAGATCTAACCTTAAAAGAGATGAGGGTACTGCTGGAGCATAGACTCCCGTGTCTCCCAAGTGCATTCCTCCAAATTGTGGTGGTTCCACAGGACTTTCACCATCGGGATTTCCTTGTTCCTTAACTTTCTGATCTGGGTGTCTATGATCCGTACTGGCTGTTCCACATAGGTGAGATCCTCTTGGACCTCCATATCAGGCTCACTAAGAACCTTGCTCGGATCTGACACAAACTTCCTCAACATTGAAACATGGAAAACCGGATGGATTCTTTCCATTGAAGCAGGTAAATCCAGCTTGTATGACACATTCCCAATCTTTTGCAAGATTTCAAAGGGTCCGATGTATCGTGGGGCTAGTTTACCTTTCTTCCCAAAGCGAACCACACCTTTCATAGGAGACACCTTGAGCAATACCAGATCTCCCTCCTGAAACTCTAACTGCCTTCTGCGGACGTCTGCATAGCTCTTCTGTCTGCTGGCAGCAGTCTTGATTCTCTCTCTGATTATGGGTACCACCCTGCTGGTGATCTCTACTAGCTCAGGCCCTGCCAAGACCTTTTCTCCAACTTCCTCCCAGCAAACAGGTGACCTGCACTTTCTTCCGTACAAAGCTTCATATGGAGCCATCCCGATGCTAGCATGATGGCTGTTATTGTAGGAAAACTCCACCAAAGGTAGATGCTGCCTCCAAGAACCGCCAAAGTCCAGCACACACATTCTAAGCATATCCTCGATTGTCTGGATGGTCCTCTCCGACTGTCCGTCTGTCTGTGGATGGAAAGCAGTGCTAAAATCTAATCTGGTACCCATGGCATCCTGCAGATTCCGCCAAAACCTGGAGGTGAACTGGGGTCCCCTATCAGACACTATTGAAACAGGAACCCCATGCAGCCTGACAATCTCATCTACATACACCTGCGCCAACTTGTCCATAGAATAGCCACTCCTGACAGGGATGAAGTGAGCATATTTGGTGAGTCTGTCCACAATCACCCATATGGAGTCCAATCTGTTGGACGCTGCCGGTAACCCCACTACGAAATCCATAGCTATGTTCTCCCATTTCCATTCTGGAATAGGTAGCGGGTTAAGCATTCCAGCCGGCTTCTGATGTTCCAGCTTCACCCTCTGACACACTTCGCAGGCTGACACTAACTGTGCCACTTCTTTCTTCATTGCTGGCCATCAATAAACTTTCTTCATATCTTGGTACATCTTGGTGGCTCCGGGGTGAACGCTGTATCTTGCATTATGAGCTTTCCTCATAATGTCTCCTTTTAGCCCTATGTCATCTGGTACACATAATCGACTCCCATAGTGGAGGATCCCCTTACTGTCAAATCTGAACTCGCTGTCTTTGCCTGACTGAACAGTCTTGGCAATCTTCACTAACTCTGGGTCCTCATGCTGTTTCTGAGCCACTTGCTCTAGAAACACAGGTGTCACTTTCATCTGAGCAACCAAGGCAACTGTACCAGACAACTCCAACTGTAAACCTTCATCAATGAGCTTGTAAAACTCCTTCACCACTGGTCTCCTCTCAGCCGTGATGTGGGATAGACTGCCTAGTGACTTCCGGCTTAGGGCGTCTGCCACGACATTCGCCTTACCCGGATGATACTGAATCTTGCAATCATAGTCACTCAGCAGATCTACCCATCTCCTCTGTCTCAAGTTCAAATCTCTTTGACTCAGGATGTACTGCAGGCTCTTATGATCTGTAAAGATCTCACATTTTACCCCATAGAGGTAGTGCCTCCACATCTTGAGTGCAAAGATTACTGCTGCCATCTCAAGGTCATGTGTGGGGTAATTCAACTCCTGCTTCTTCAGCTGCCTAGAAGCATAAGCAATCACCCTCTCATTCTGCATCAGTACACAACCCAGTCCCACACGGGACGCATCACAAAAGACTGTAAAGTCCTCATCACTAGATGGCAGAGCTAACACTGGCGCCGAAGTCAACCTCTTTTTAAGCTCTTCAAAACTCTCTTCGCACTGGTCGGTCCATACAAACTTCTGATTCTTCCTGGTTAGTTTGGTCAGAGGAGCTGCTATTTTCGAGAAGTCCTGAACGAATCTCCTGTAGTAACCTGCCAAACCCAAGAAACTCCTGATCTCCGTCACTGAAGTGGGTCTAGGCCAGTTAACCACAGTTTCTGTCTTCTTGGGGTCCACCTCAATCCCATTCTCTGACACTACGTGCCCCAAGAACGAAATGCTCCTCAGCCAGAACTCACATTTAGAGAACTTGGCATACAAGCCATGTTCCCTCAAGGTCTGTAGAACCAACCTCAGATGATGGGCATGCTCCTCTGCATTCCTGGAATACACCAAGATATCATCTATGAAGACAATAACAAAGTGATCCAGGTATTGGCTAAACACTCTGTTCATGAGGTCCATGAATGCTGCAGGGGCGTTGGTTAACCCAAACGGCATTACAAGGAACTCAAAATGCCCATATCTGGTCCTGAAAGCTGTCTTTGGCACATCCTCATCTCTGATCCTCAGCTGATGGTACTCAGATCTCAGATCTATTTTGGAGAAACAACCCGCTCCTGCTAGCTGGTCGAATAGATCGTCGATCCTTGGCAAAGGGTACTTGTTCTTGGTAGTGACTTTGTTCAACTGCATGTAGTCGATACAAAGTCTAAGGGATCCATCCTTCTTTCTGACAAACAAGACTGGAGCACCCCAGGGTGAGGTACTCGGTCGGATGAAGCCCTTGTCTACCAGCTCTTGTAACTGCTCTTTCAATTCCTTCAACTCGGCTGGAGCCATCCTGTAGGGAGGGATAGAGATCGGTTGGGTTCCAGGCATCAATTCTATCTCGAACTCTATCTCCCTAACAGGTGGTAAACCTGGCAGCTCGTCTGGGAAAACGTCTAGAAACTCTCTGACCACTGGCACCGAGGCGGGCTCTCTAACCTGACTGCTAAGCTCTCTCACGTGAGCCAAATACCCCTGACATCCCTTCCTAAGCAACCTACGAGCCTGAAGAGCTGATATCAGACCTCTAGGTGTACCCCTCCTGTCTCCCCTGAAGACAACCTCAGACCCATCCTGACCTCTGAACCTGACTACCTTGTCCCTGCAGTCCAAGGTAGCACCATGGGTAGATAACCAGTCCATCCCTAGAATGACGTCAAAATCTATCAAATCTAGAACCACAAGGTCGGTGGAAAGGCATCTTCCATCAACAAACACAGGACTACACTGGCAGACTAACTCTGCCACTGATGGATCACACTTGGGTCCACTGACCCAGAGAGGACACTCTAACTCAGAGATCATCAACCCCAACCTCTGAACGGCTCTCGGAGCAATAAAAGAATGAGATGCACCAGGGTCCATCAAGGCATACACATCTAAACAACCAATGACTAAGTTACCTGCCACCACGGTGTTAGATGCATCTGCCTCCTGCTGAGTCATTGTGAAGATCCGTGCTGGAGTTGATGGACCTTCACCTTTGAAACCCGCTGAAGAAGAGGCTGCCCCTCTCCCTCTGCCTCTGCCACTGGTCTGCGTCATGGCTGGAGCTGTTGGCTGAGCCAGACTACCCGAAGCTGTCTGCTGAGACTGTGCTCCAAAAGCTGCCCTAGGACACTCCCGAGCCATGTGTCCCTCTTGCTCGCATCTAAAGCAAGCTGCTGTCCCAGCCGGACAAACTCCCCTGTGTAGCCTACCACACTTTGCACAAACTGCATTATCCGCGCCAGAGCTTGAGCCGCTCCTTAATCCCAGACTGGACTTAACCTTGTTCCAAAACTTGTTCTTCTTCTGCTTCTTGGTGGTACTGCTCCACCTCTTACTGCCTGAAGCTGCTGCACTAAAAGAAGAAGAGCCTGGGGTCTTAGAACCAGAAGGCTGTGCCACTGACTGTTTAACTGTTCCCTGAACGATGGCACTGGCCTCCATTTTCCGGGCCATATCCACTATGGCATGGAAGCTCTCCCTATCTGCTGACTGGATCAAGGAGGAATATCTGGAGTGGAGTTTCATGATATACCTCCTTGACTTTTTCTGATCCGTGTCAAGGTTTTGCCCTGCAAATGGCAATAGCTCCAAGAATCTGTCTGTGAACTCTTCTACACTCATCTCCTCGGTTTGCCTCAACTGTTCAAACTCAATCATCTTTAGCTCCCTCGAGCTATCGGGGAAAGCCCATCCCGCAAACTCGTTTGCAAACTCCTCCCAAGACATGCTGTCCACCCTCGGGTTCACGTAATTCTTAAACCACTCGCGGGCCTTCTTGCATTTGAGTGTGAACCCGACCATCTGAATGGCTCTACTATCATCTGCCCCAATCTCATCTGTGATCACTTTCACCCTCTCAAGGTACACAAACGGGTCATCTCCTTTTTCATACTGAGGAGCACCCAACTTCATGTAGTCGGTCATCTTGACCTTGCTCCCACTAGCTGAGCTAGGTCTAGAAGGTTGAGCAACTGGGGCTGCTGGTTCTGTAGGTGGTGGAGGTGGTGCAACATTTTCTGAGGTAGGATTTGGATAGTAAGGTGGGGGTGGATACATTGGGTATTGTGAATATGGTGGGTAGTAAGGTGGGTATGGCATCTGTGTGGGATAAGGGCTGAAGCTAGGGTAATCCGATGTACCTCCCATCGAATACCCGGGATGTTGTGAGAAGTGTGGGTAGTGGGGTGGCTGAACAAATCTCGAGGCCTGAGTGCCTCCTTGGGACTCTCCCATACCTTCCTCTGACATACTAACTCCCAGACTGCCATCCCTCCTCTGCTCTACATCCATATCATCCCCCATGTCCTCTGACGCTTCTCCCTGAACTGTTCCCCTCACTGACCTGCTTCTACCCAGATCCAGAGACCTTCTAGGGTCTCTCACTGCTCTTTCCTTGCTAGATCTACTAGACATTGCCCTAGGCAATGCTGGAGGACGGGCGCTCGTGCCCTCATCCTTAGGTGGCACTCCAGTCAATCTTGCTGATCGACGAGTTCCTCTCATCCTGTTTTCTGAAAAACAGTGCACATCACATAAACATTAGCATCATATGGTTCATGTGGGCACACATGAACCCGCATCACATACATCACATATCATTAATGCACATGCATATAATCATAGCATTTCACATTATCATGCAAGACAGGACTCCACATCCTATCCTAGTGGACATGATCTTCCTATTGTGCTTGACCTTCTATAACCTCTATGAGCCTCACACTCTAGGTCCGACCATATGAACCTAGGGCTCTGATACCATTCTGTAACGACCCGAAAATCGTAGTTTCGGCCGCCGAAAGTGCCGCCGAACATGCATGAGTTTTGTCTCTGTCTGGAAGTTTCGGCCGCCGAAGGTGCCGCCGAACCTGCCTGACTTTCGGCTCTGGATGGATGTAACGACCTGAAAATCGGACCGCTATCGGCGCTAGGATCCAGATCGGCTTAAGGCCGCCGGGACCCGTAGCAAGCCTGACATGTAACCTGTGAACCTGTTTAATCCCATACATGATCAACAATCATACATAAAAATTAAAACTTTTCTTTCATTCATTCCTCATACACCAAACTCAACCTGTGCATGCACTAAAACATAATCATAAACTTGACCCCTCTGTGGGATCTCATCAATGCCCCAATGGGCGATATGCATGTATTGAGTTGGCTAACATTTATATCATCAAATATCTAAGATCATGTATCAACAAGGGATTACAATGAACTATGGTCAAGCACAATTCTAAACCTCAATATCATTACACAACATAACTATTTAACTTTACATTGTTATACAATTTTTACCATGTCCACTATCTATCTATTACAACATAAGACTTCATTACTCTTGCTGACCTCCTGGACTACCCTGTACCTGCAAGCCTGGGGGTTAAGGGAGAGGGGTGAGCTACAAGAGCCCAGTGAGCAGAATAGTAAAACATTTAACACATATGATAACATGGAATGCATCGCAACACAGCTAATCACATCAAGGATGAATTTGTCACCAATAGTCCCCTATATGGACCAACTGTGCCAGGGGCATAGAATGGGCCTCATTGGTCTTTCTCTTACATAACATAACATAACATGGTCCAACTGTGCCAGGGGCGTAGAATGGGCCTCACTGGTCTTTCTCTTACATAGTGCTAGGGGCGTAGAATGGGCCTCACTGGTCTTCCGTACCGTATCATCATCATCATAGCATAGGGGGACTAGTGGATCATTCAACATCCATCCACATCATCAAACATAATATGCAATGCAACATATTCGTGAGTCTAATGCAACACCCTATTATCTCATGGCATTCATGATGCGTGAATCATGCTAAAACTGATTTATTTATTTAAAAGCATAAGAGTTATTCCACTCACCTCTGGCTGAAGCTCTACTGACTCTGAAGTGACTGACTCACAGCTGGGGTCCTCGGTTCCTCGGGTCCGAACCTACACAGGTGGACTCAAATGAGGGACCAAACATACATGAACATAACTCTAAACTACTCCCCAAAAACCCCCTAAAATACCTCAAAATAATCATGCAAAAACATGCAAAGGAAGGCTGGACAGGGCAGGTTCGGCGGCACATTCGGCAGCCGAAAGTCCCTCCAGAGCCGAAACCCAATGTAAAGACCCGAAAATCGGACTGCTACCGGCGCTAGGATCCGGGTCGACTTAAGGCCGCCGGGACCCGTAGCAAGCCTGACATAAAACCTGTAAACCTGTATAATCCCATACATGATCAACAACATGCATAAAAATTAAAACGTTTCTTTCCATTGAACATCAACCAAACTCAACCTGTGCATAACATTAACATGACATTGATCCCTCTGTGGGATCTCATCAGCGTCCCCAAGGGGTGACATAACATATGCTGAGTTGGTTACATAAACATCATAAAAATCACTAAGATCATGTATTAAAAGGGATACAACAATCTATGGTCAAGCACAATTCTAATATCCATATACATCATCTCTGTACATATCTATACTGACTAAGACATTACATTACAATTTGATCATGTCCATTGCTAACTATTACATAAGCATGACTTCTTTACCCTATCCGGACTCCCGCATTATACTGTACCTGCAAGCCTGGGGGTAAAGGGAGAGGGGTGAGCTAAAAGCCCAGTGAGCTGAACTATAAAACGTATTAACACTATGCTTTAATGAAATGCATCATAACACAGACAATTCACATAAGGGTTGGGTGAACTTGTCACCAATTAGTCCAAGTTAACTCTGTGCCAGGCCTGTAGAATGGGGTCCTGGTCTTTCCTGTCAGAACATACTTTACTTACCATTTCCTCAGGGCCTCCTCTGAGCTCCTGATCTTCGAGTCCCGTAACCGTGCTAGACCATAGGATGGGATCTTGGTCTTTCCTTACTCTGTGCCAGGCCTGTAGAATGGGGCCTGGTCTTTCTTACTCTGTGCCAGGCCTGTAGCATGGGGCCTGGTCTTCCTGTC
The DNA here is from genome assembly GCF_001659605.2 of Manihot esculenta. NCBI lineage: Eukaryota > Viridiplantae > Streptophyta > Magnoliopsida > Malpighiales > Euphorbiaceae > Manihot > Manihot esculenta. The sequence continues at coordinate 13,101,504 of NC_035176.2, read as the reverse complement.
ATGGACTAATTGGGTCATCCGACATTCACCCACATCAACAACAATTTATGCAATGCGGCATATTCGTGAAAACTAATGCAATCATCCTATTGCATAATCATGATGCATGATACATGATAAAACATTTAATTTAAAAGATTAAGTTTAGTTCCACTCACTTCTGGCTGACTCTGACAACACCGAAGCAGCTGAACTCACTGCTGGGGTCCTCGGTTCCTCGGGTCCGAACCTACACAGGTGGACTCAAATGAGGGACCAAACATACTTGAACATAACTTATAAACTACTCCCAAAAACCCCCTAAAACATCATGAAAACATCATAGAAGAACATGCATGAAATGGTTGGACAGGGCACTTTCGGCGGCAGGTTCGGCGGCCGAAAGTCCCTCCAGAGCCGAAAGTCAGGCAGGTTCGGCGGCACCTTCGGCGGCCGAAACTCCCAGACAGAGACGAAAGTCTTCTTTCGGGGGCAAGCTTCGGCAGCCGAATGCTGCCTTCACAAGGGGGTTCGGCGGCCGAAACTCCCTTCGGCGGCCGAACCTGGTTTCTGCCAGAAGGGCAGAAACTTGGTTCACATGAACCCCTTGCCTCCCAAAACCTCAAATCATGCATAAGTCTCAACCAAAACATGCATACAAGTTCCTAGGGGTCTCAAACAGTCATATACCCCAACTACAACACTTCAAATACACCCAATCAACACACATTGTTCAAAACATCAAGATTAACCCATAACTCAACATATAACCTAACATGCATTTCTACCCATAGATCTTGCATAAAACTTATTTAAAACACATAAGGAGCTTAAGATCGGCTCTTACCTCTTGAAGATCGAGAGGGAGACGACCTAAACTTGGAGATCCACGAAAATGAGCTCCTGAGTTCCCAAAGCTCCAAAACTTGGTTTAAATGCTCAAACTTGCAAATGTGAAGTTAAAACTCAAGAAAAATGGAAGATATTTGGAGGAAGAGCACAAGAGTTGCAAAGGGAAGGTCGGAAGCTTGCTGTGGCCGAAAATGGGAGAAAACTCACCCATTTCGGCTAAGTGCCCCTTTTATAGGTGGCTGGCCAGGCCACGTTCGGGGGCCGAATGCGCTCCCGCATCCATGCAATGTTCGGCGGCCGAACTTGACTTTCGGCGGCCGAAACTGGACTTCCCTAACTCATGCTTTCGGGGGCCTAACGTGCCTCCAAAACGCATGCATGTTCGGCGGCCGAACTTGACTTTCGGCGGCCGAACCTGGGTTTTCCTCCAAGGACTTTTCATGCAAAAAAACTCATTTAATTTAATACTTAAAATCATAAAACACATTAAAACATTTCATAAAACATGGTTCTACCCTTCTAGAGGTCTCCGACATCCGAGATTCCACCGGACGGTAGGAATTCCGATACTGGAGTCTAGCAGGGTTTACACCCAAGCAGGTTCGGCGGCACCTTCGGTGGCCGAAAGTCCCAGACAGAGACGAAAGTCTCTTTTCGAGGGCAACTTCGGCAGCCGAAAGGCTTGCCTCCCCATCCATGTTTGGCGGCCGAAAGTGCCTTCGGCTGCCGAACCTAGTTTCTGCCAAAGGGCAGAAACTTGGCTCCTTTATGCACATTTGCCTCCCAACTCTTCCAACATGCATATAACTCATTCAAATCATGCAATTATACATACATTGGCTCCTAGGGGCTTCAAACTAACTTAAACCCCAACTACAACACACAACAACAACACAAATCCAACCTACATTGTTCAAAACATAACATTCACTCAAAAACCTAACTATGAACTAAACATGCATTCTACCCCATAGATCTTGCATAAAACTTACTTTAAACATAAAATGAGCTTAAGATCGGCTCTTACCTCTTGAAGATCGGCTCTTACCTCTTGAAGATCGAGAGAGAGACGTCCTAAACTCGGAGGTGGGAGATTTTGAGTTCTTGAACCTCAAATCTCCAAAACTTGCTTTAAAACTCGAAAATCTTCAAAACAATGTAAAAGCTTGTGAAAATCTTGAACGATTTAAGGGAAAGAACTCAAGGATGGTGAGGAACGGCGGAAAAGCTCACCTTGGTCGAAAATGGGGAAAAGCTCGCCCGTTTTCGGCTAAGGGACCCTTTTATAGTGGCTGGCCAGGCCACGTTCGGGGGCCGAAAGTGCCTCCGCATGCATGCCATGTTCGGCGGCCGAACTTGAGGTTCGGCGGCCGAACCTGGACTTTCCTCACTTATGCCTTCGGGGGCCTAAAGCACTCCCGATGTGCATGCATGTTCGGCGGCTGAACTTTGAGTTTCGGCGGCCGAACCTGAGTTTCCTCCAAGGGTGTTTTCATTCAAAAACTCATTTTCTCTTTACTTAAAATCATTAAAACACATTAAAACATTTCATGAAAACATGGTTTTACCCTTCTAGAGGTCTCCGACATCCGAAATTCCATCGGACGGTAGGAATTCCGATACCGGAGTCTAGCCGGGTATTACAAGGGACTTTCGGCCGCCGAACCTGCCGCCGAAAATGCCCTGTTCAGCCTTCCTTTGCATGTATTCCATGAATGTTTTGATGTGTTTTTAGGGGGGTTTTTGGGGAGTATTCCAGAGTCATGTTCATGTATGTTTGGTTCCTCATTTGAGTCCACCTGTGTAGGTTCGGACCCGAGGACCCGAGGACCTCAGCAGTGAGTTCAGCTGTTTTCGTGTCTGTCAGAGCTAGCCAGAGGTGAGTGGAATAACTCTTATGCTTTAAAATAAATAAACCAGTTTTAGCATGATTCACGCATCATGAATGCCATGAGATATAATAGGGTGCTTGCATTAGAACTCACGAATATGTTGCTTTGCATAATATGTTGATGATACGGATGAGTGTTGAATGATCCTTTAGTCCTCATATGTCACGATATGATGATGATACGGTACGGAAGACCAGTGAGGCCCATTCTACGCGCCTGGCACCATGTAAGAGAAAGACCAGTGAGGCCCATTCTACGCCCCTGGCACAGTTGGAATGTTATGTTATGTTATGTTATGTAAGGGAAAGACCAGTGAGGCCCATTCTACGCCCCTGGCACAATTGGACCATGTAGAGGACTATTGGTGACAACTTCATCCTTGATGTGATATGATTGTGATGTGATGCATTCCATGTTACCATATGTTTTAAATGTTTGACTATTCTGCTCACTGGGCTTTATAGCTCACCCCTCTCCCTTAACCCCCAAGTTTGCAGGGACAGGGTAGACCAGGAGGTCAGCAAGAGTAATGAAGTCTTGGTTATGTAATAGATAGAGTGGACATGAAAAATGTTGAGATATTATGTATAAGTACAGTATAGAAATGTAATGTAATGTAAAAATGTTCTTGGATGTTAGAGGTGTGCTTGACCATAGAGTATTGTTTGACCATAGAGTATTGTTATCCCTTTTAATACATGATCTCAGATGTTTTATGATGTATATGTAAACCAACTCAATGCATGTTATGTCACCCATTGGGGCTTTGATGAGATCCCAAAGAGGGGTCAATGTTTATAGTTATATTTATGTTCAGTGCATGCACAGGTTGAGTTTGGTGTACGAGAGAACGTATGAAAGAAAAGTTTTAATTTTTATGTATGGGATTAAACAGGTTTACAGGTTTTATGTCAGGCTTGCTACGGGTTCCGGCGGCCTTAAGCCGACCTGGATCCTAGCACCGGTAGCGGTCCGATTTCTGGGTCGTTACAGTCTTGATCCTTTCTCTGATTATGGGTACCACCCTGCTGGTGATCTCTACTAGCTCAGGCCCTGCCAAGGCCTTTTCTCCAACCTCTTCCCAGCAAACAGGTGATCTGCACTTCCTCCCATACAAAACTTCATATGGAACCATCCCGATGCTAGCATGATGGCTGTTATTGTAGGCAAACTCCACCAAAGGTAGATGCTGCCTCCAAGAACCGCCAAAGTCCAGCACACACATTCTGAGCATATACTTTATTGTCTGGATGGTCCTTTCTGATTGTCTGTCCGTCTGTGGATGGAAAGCAGTGCTAAAATCCAACCTGGTACCCATGGCATTCTGCAGACTTCGACAAAACCTGGAGGTGAACTGGGGTCCTCTATCGGACACTATTAAAACAGGAACCCCATGCAGCCTGACGATCTCATCAACATACACCTGCGCCAACTTGTCCACAGAATAGCCACTCCTGACAGGGATGAAGTGAGCAGATTTGGTGAGTCTGTCCACAATCACCCATATGGAGTCCAATCTGTTGGACGCCGCCGGTAACCCCACTACGAAGTCCATAGCTATATTCTCCCATTTCCACTCTGGAATAGGTAGCGGGTTAAGCATTCTAGCCGGCTTCTGATGTTCCGGCTTCTGATGTTCCAGCTTCACCCTCTGACACACTTCGCAGGCTGACACAAACTGTGCCACTTCTCTCTTCATAGCTGGCCACCAATAAACTTTCTTCAGATCTTGATACATCTTGGTGGTTCCGGGGTGAACGCTGTATCTTGCATTATGAGCCTCTCTCATAATGTCTCCTTTTAGCCCTATGTCGTCTGGTACACACAATCGGCTCCCATAGCGGAGGATCCCCTTGTTGTCGAATCTGAACTCACTATCTTTGCCTGACTGAACAGCCCTGGCAATCTTCACTAATTCTGGGTCCTCATGCTGTTTCTGGGCCACCTGCTCCAGAAACACGGGTGCCACTCTCATCTGAGCAATCAATGCACCTGTACCAGACAATTCCAACTGTAGACCTTCATCCATGAGCTTGTAAAACTCCTTCACCATGGGTCTCCTCTCCGCCGTGACGTGGGATAGACTGCCTAGTGATTTCCGGCTTAGGGCGTCTGCCACGACATTCGCCTTACCCGGATGGTACTAAATCTTGCAATCATAATCACTCAGCAACACTACACATCTTCTCTGTCTCAAGTTCAGATCTCTTTGACTCAGGATGTACTGCAGGCTCTTATGATCTGTGAAGATCTCACATTTAACCCCATAGATGTAACGACCCGAAAATTGGACCGCTACCGGCGCTAGGATCCAGATCGGCTTAAGGCCGCCGGGACCCGTAGCAAGCCTGACATATAACCTGTAAATTTGTATAATCCCATACATGATCAACAACATACATAAAAATTAAAACTTTTCTTTCCATACTCATCAACCAAACTCAACCTGTGCATAAACATAAACATAACTTTGATCCCTCTGTGGGATCTCATCTGTGCCCCCAATGGGTGACATAACATCTGTTGAGTTGGTTTACATAAACATCATCAAAATCTCTAAGATCATGTATTAAAGGGATAGCACAATCTATGGTCAAGCACACTTCTAATATCCATATACATCATCTCATTACATGACTATACTGATTAAGACTTTACATTACAATTTGATCATGTCCATTGCTAGCTATTACATAAACATGACTTCTTTACTCTACCCGGACTCCTGCTATATCCTGTACCTGCAAGCCTGGGGGTAAAGGGAGAGGGGTAAGCTAAAAGCCCAGTGAGCGGAGCTATTAAAACACATTAATACTATGCTCTATGAAATGCATCATAACACAAACAATTCACATAAGGGTTGGGTGAACTTGTCACCAATTAGTCCAAGCTAACATTGTGCCAGGCCGTAGCATGGGGTCCTGGTCTTCCTGTCATACATACATTACTTACCATTATCCCAGGGCCTCCTCTGGGCTCCTGGTCTTCGAGTCCAACAATCGTGCCAGGCCGTAGAATGGGGTCCTGGTCTTTCATTACTATCGTGCCAAGCCGTAGAATGGGGTCCTGGTCTTCCTGTCATGGACAAATTGGGTCATCCAACATTCACCCACATCAACAACAATCGATGCAATGCGGCATATTCGTGAATACTAATGCAATCATCCTATTGCATAATCATGATGCATGAACATGATAAAACATTAATTTAAAAGATTAAGTTTAGTTCCACTCACCTCTGGCAGACTCTGACAACACCGAAGCAGCTGGACTCACTGCTGGGTTCCTCGGTTCCTCGGGTCCGAACCTACACAGGTGGACTCAAATGAGGGACCAAACATACTTGAACATAACTCTAAAATACTCCCCAAAAAACCCCCTAAAACATCATGAAAATATCACATAAAAACATGCAAGAAATGGCTGAACAGGGCACTTTCGGCGGCAGGTTCGGCGGCCGAAAGTCCCTCCAGAGCCGAAAGTCAGGCAGGTTCGGCGGCACCTTCGGCGGCCGAATCTCCCAGACAGAGACGAAAGTCCTCTTTCGGGGGCAAGCTTCGGCAGCCGAATGCTGCCTCCATAGGAGGGTTCGGCGGCCGAAAGTCCCTTCGGCTGCCGAACCTGGTTTCTTCCAAAAGGGCAGAAACTTGGCTCACATGAGCCTCTTGCCTCCCAAAACCTCAAATCATGCATATAGCTCAACTAGGACATGCATACAAGTTCCTAGGGGTCTCAAACAATCATATACCCCAACTACAACACTTCAAACACACACAATCAACACACATTGTTCAAAACATCAATATTAACCCATAACTCAACATATATCCTAACATGCATTTCTACCCAAAGAACTCATAAAATCTTACTTAAAACACATAAGGAGCTTAAGATCGGCTCTTACCTCTTGAAGATCGAGAGGGAGACGACCTAAACTTGGAGATCCACGAAAATGAGCTCCTGAGTTCCTAAAGCTCCAAAACTTGTTTCAAAAGTTCAAAACCTTCAATGCAAGCTTAAAACTCAAGAAAAATGGTGGGGATTTGAAGGAAAAACACTAGATTTGGAAGAGGGAGGTCGGAAGCTAGCTGTGGCCGAAAATGGGAGAAAGCTCGCCCATTTCGGCCAAGTGACCCTTTTATAGGTGGCTGGCCAGGCCACGTTCGGGGGCCGAAAGTGCTTCCGCATGCATGCCATGTTCGGCGACCGAACTTGAGTTTCGGCGGCCGAACCTGGACTTCCCTCACTCATGCTTTCGGGGGCCTAACGTGCCTCCAAAACGCATGCATGTTCGGCGGCCGAACATGACTTTCGGCGGCCGAACCTGGGTTTTCCTCCAAGGACTTTTCATGCGAAAACTCATTTAATTTCATACTTAAAACATTAAAATTCATGAAAACATTTTATAAAACATGTTTTTACCCTTCTAGAGGTTCCCGACATCCGAAATTCCACCGGACGGTAGGAATTCCGATACCGGAGTCTAGCCGGGTATTACATTCTCCCTCCCTTAAGAACATTCGTCCCCGAATGTTCCTCAACCAGCACATGCATGGCAAACAACATAACATACTTACAAAAACACATAAAGATCTAACCTTAAAAGAGATGGGGATATTGCTGGAGCATGGACTCCCGTGTCTCCCAAGTACATTCTTCCAAATTGTGGTGGTTCCAAAGGACTTTCACCATCGGGATTTCCTTGTTTCTCAACTTCCTGATCTGGGTGTCTATGATCCGTATTGGCTGTTCAACATAAGTGAGATCTTCTTGGATCCCCACATCAGGCTCACTAAGAACCTTGCCCGGATCTGACACGAACTTTCTCAACATAGAAACATGGAAAACCGGATGGATTCTCTCCATTGAAGTAGGTAAATCCAGCTTGTACGATACATTCCCAATCTTTTGCAAGACTTCAAAGGGTCCGATGTACCGCGGAGCCAGCTTACCCTTCTTTCTGAACCGAACCACTCCTTTCATTGGAGACACCTTGAGCAATACCAGATCCCCCTCCTGGAACTCTACTTGCCTTCTGCGGATGTCTGCATAACTCTTCTGTCTGCTTGCAGCAGTCTTGATTCTCTCCCTGATTATGGGTACCACCCTGCTGGTAATCTCTACTAGCTCAGGCCCTGCCAAGGCCTTTTCTCCAACTTCCTCCCAGCAAACAGGTGACCTGCACTTCCTTCCATACAAAGCTTCATATGGAGCCATCCCGATGCTAGCATGATGGCTGTTATTGTAGGCAAACTCCACCAAAGGTAGATGCTGCCTCCAAGAACCGCCAAAGTCCAGCACACACATTCTAAGCATATCCTCGATAGTCTGGATGGTCCTCTCCGACTGTCCGTCCGTCTGTGGATGGAAAGCAGTGTAAAATCTAATCTGGTACCCATGGCGTTCTGCAAACTCCGCCAAAACCTGGAGGTGAACTGGGGCCCTCTATCTGACACTATAGAAACAGGAACCCCATGCAGTCTGACTATCTCATCAACGTACACCTGCGCCAACTTGTCCACAGAATAGCCACTCCTGACAGGGATGAAGTGGGCAGATTTGGTGAGTCTATCCACAATCACCCATATGGAGTCCAATCTGTTGGACGTCGCCGGTAACCCCACTACGAAGTCCATAGCTATATTCTCCCATTTCCACTCTGGAATAGGTAGCGGGTTAAGCATTCCAGCCGGCTTCTGATGTTCCAGCTTCACCCTCTGACATACTTCGCAGGCTGACACAAACTGTGCCACTTCTCTCTTCATAGCTGGCCACCAATAAACCTTCTTCAGATCTTGATACATCTTGGTGGCTCCGGGGTGAATGCTGTATCTTGCATTATGAGCCTCTCTCATAATGTCTCCTTTTAGCCCTATGTCATCTGGTACACAAAGTCGACTCCCATAGCGGAGGATCCCCTTATTGTCGAATCTGAACTCACTGTCCTTGCCTGACTGAACAGTCCTAGCTATCTTCACTAACTCTGGGTCCTCATGCTGTTTCTGAGCCACCTGCTCCAGAAACACGGGTGTCACTTTCATCTGAGCGACCAAGGCACCTGTACCAGACAACTCCAACTGTAGACCTTCATCAATGAGCTTGTAAAACTCCTTCACCACTGGTCTCCTCTCTGCCGTGATGTGGGATAGACTGCCTAGTGACTTCCGGCTTAGGGCGTCTGCCACAACATTCGCCTTACCCGGATGATACTGAATCTTGCAATCATAGTCACTCAGCAACTCTACCCATCTCCTCTGTCTCAAATTCAAGTCTCTTTGACTCAGGATGTACTGCAGGCTTTTATGATCTGTGAAGATCTCACATTTTACCCCATAGATTTAATGCCTCCACATCTTGAGTGCAAAAATTACTGCTGCCATCTCAAGGTCATGTGTGGGGTAATTCAACTCATGCTTCTTTAGCTGCCTCGAAGCATAAGCAATCACCCTCTCATTCTGCATAAGCACACAACCCAGTCCCACACGGGACGCATCACAAAAGACTGTAAAGTCCTCATCACTAGATGGCAGAGCTAAAACTGGTGCTGAAGTCAACCTCTTCTTAAGCTCTTCAAAACTCTCCTCGCACTGGTCGGTCCACAGAAACTTCTTATTCTTCCTGGTTAGTCTGGTCAGAGGAGCTGCAATTTTTGAGAAGTCCTGAACGAACCTCCTGTAGTAACCTGCCAAACCCAAGAAACTCCTGATCTCTGTTACTGAAGTGGGTCTAGGCCAGTTAGCCACAGCTTCTACCTTCTTGGGGTCTACCTCTATCCCATTCTCTGACACTACATACCCCAAGAATGAAATGCTCCTCAGCCAAAACTCGCACTTGGAGAACTTGGCATACAAGCCATGTTCCCTCAAGGTCTGTAGAACCAACCTCAGATGATGGGCATGCTCCTCTGCATTCCTGGAATACACCAAGATATCATCTATGAAGACAATAACGAAGTGATCCAGGTACTGGCTAAACACTCTGTTCATGAGGTCCATGAATGCTGCAGGGGCGTTAGTTAACCCGAACGGCATCACAAGGAACTCAAAATGCCCATATCTGGTCTTGAAAGTTGTCTTTGGTACATCCTCTTCCCTGATCCTCAACTGATGATACCCGGACCTTAGATCTATTTTGGAGAAACAACCCGCTCCTGCTAGCTGGTCGAATAGATCGTCGATCCTTGGCAATGGGTACTTGTTCTTGGTAGTGACTTTGTTCAACTGCCTGTAGTCGATACAAAGCCTAAGGGATCCATCCTTCTTTCTCACAAACAAAACCGGAGCACCCCAGGGTGAGGTACTCGGTCGGATGAAGCCTTTGTCTACCAGCTCCTGCAACTGCTCCTTCAACTCTTTCAATTCTGCTGGCGCCATCCTGTAGGGAGGGATAGAGATCGGTCGGGTTCCAGGCATCAGTTCTATCTCGAACTCTATCTCCCTAGCAGGTGGTAAACCTGGCAGCTCGTCTGGGAACACATCTAAGAACTCTCTAACCACTGGCACCGAGGCGGGCTCTCTGACCTGACTGCTAAGCTCTTTCACATGAACCAAATACCCCTGACATCCCCTCCTGAGCAACCTACGAGCCTGAAGAGCTGATATCAGACCTCTAGGTGTACTCCTCCTGTCTCCTCTGAAGACAACCTCAGACCCATCCTGACCTCTAAACCTGACTACCTTGTCCCTGCAGTCCAAGGTAGCACCATGGGTAGATAACCAGTCCATCCCTAGAATGACGTCAAAATCTGTCAAATCTAGAACCACTAGGTCGGCGGACAAGCATCTCCCCTCAACAAACACAAGACTACACTGGCAGACTGACTCTGCCATAGATGGATCACACTTGGGTCCACTGACCCAGAGAGGACACTCTAACCCGGAAGTCATCAGACCTAACCTCCCCACGGCTCTCGGAGCAATAAAAGAATGAGACGCACCAGGGTCCATCAAGGCATACACATCTGAACAACCAATAATTAAGTTACCTGCCACCACGGTGTTAGATGCATCTGCCTCCTGCTGTGTCATTGTGAAGATCCGTGCTGGAGCTGATGGACCTTCACCTCTGAAACCCGCTAAAGAAGAGGCTGCCCCTCTTCCTCTGCCTCTGCCACTGGCCTGAGTCATGGTTGGAGCTGCTGGCTGCGCTACATTGCCTGAAGCTGTCTGCTGGGACTGAGCCATCGGGACTGCTTTTGGACAATCTCGAGCCATATGCCCCTCCTGACCACATCTGAAACAGGCGTTCGTCCCAAACCAACATACTCCCCTGTGTGGCTTACCACACCTTGCACAAACTGGAATATCCGCACCAGAGCTTGAGCCACTTCCAAATCCCAGACTAGACTTAACTTTGTTCCAGAACTTGTTCTTCTTACCCTTGGATTTACCCCATCTCTTACTGCTTGAAGCTGCTGCACTCAGGGTAGAGGGATCTAATCTTCCCCCACCCGGAGTTTTAGAACCGGAAGACTGTGCCACTGACTGCTTAACTGTCCCCTGAACGATGGCACTGGCCTCCATTTTCCTGGCCATATCTACTATGGCATGGAAGCTCTCCCTGTCCACTGACTGAATCAAGGAGGAATACCTGGAATGGAGTTTCATGACATACCTCCTTGACCTCTTTGAATCTGTATCCAGACTCTGCCCAGCAAAAGGCAACAGCTCCAAAAATCTGTCGGTGTATTCTTCTATGCTCATTTCCTCCGTCTGCCTCAACTGTTCAAACTCTATCATCTTCAGCTCCCTTGAACTATCGGGAAAAGCCCATCCTGCAAACTCGTTTGCAAACTCTTCCCAAGTCATGCTGTCCACTCTCGGGTTCACATAATTCTTGAACCACTCCCGTGCCTTCTTGCACTTAAGCGTGAACCCGGCCATCTGAATGGCTCTACTGTCATCAGCCCCAATCTCATCTGTGATTACTTTAACCCTTTCAAGATACACAAATGGGTCATCCCCTTTTTCATACTGAGGAGCAAACAATTTCATGTAGTCAGTCATCTTAACCTTGCTCCCACTGGCTGAGCTAGGTCTAGGTGGCTGAACAACTGGGGCTGCTGGTTCTGTAGGTGGTGGGGGTGGTGCAACATTTTCTAAAGTAGGGTTTGCTGGATTTGGATAGTACGGTGGAGGTGGATACATTGGGTACTGTGAGTATGGTGGGTAGTATGGTGGGTAGGGCATCTGTGTGGGATAAGGGGTGAAACTAGGGTAATCCGATGTACCTCCCATCGATACCCGGGATGTTGTGAGAAATGTGGGTAGTGGGGTGGCTGAACAAATCCCGAGCCCTGAGTGCCTCCTTGGGACTCTCCCATACCTTCCTCTGACATGCTAACTCCCAGACTGCCATCCCTTCTCTGTTCTACATCCATATCATCCCCCATGCCCTCAGACATTCCTCCCTGAACTGTTCCTCTGACTGATCTGCTTCTACCCAGATCCAAAGACCTTCTAGGGTCTCTTGCTGCTCTTTCTCGGTTAGACCTACTAGACATTGCCCTAGGCAATGCTGGAGGACGGGCGCTCATGCCTTCATCCTCAGGTGGTACTCCAGTCAATCTTGCTAATCCACGAGTTCCTCTCATCCTGTTTTCTGAAAAACAGTACACATAGCACAAACATTAGCATCATATGGTTCATGTGGGCACACATGAACCCGCATCACATACATCACATATCATAACATATCATTGATGCACATGCATATTATCATGGCATTTCACATCATCATGCAAGACAGGACTCCCCATCCTATCCTAGTGGACATGATCTTTCCTATTGTGCTTGACCTTCTCTAACATCTATGAGCCCGACACTCTAGGTCCGACCATATGAACCTGGGGCTCTGATACCATTCTGTAACGACCCGAAAATCGGACCGCTACCGGCGCTAGGATCCAGATCGGCTTAAGGCCGCCGGGACCCGTAGCAAGCCTGACATATAGCCTGTAAACCTGTATAATCCCATACATGATCAACAACATACATAAAAATTAAAACTTTTCTTTCCATACTCATCAACCAAACTCAACCTGTGCATAAACATAAACATAACTTTGATCCCTCTGTGGGATCTCATCTGTGCCCCCAATGGGTGACATAACATCTGTTGAGTTGGTTTACATAAACATCATCAAAATCTCTAAGATCATGTATTAAAGGGATAGCACAATCTATGGTCAAGCACACTTCTAATGTCCATATACATCATCTCATTACATGACTATACTGATTAAGACTTTACATTACAATTTGATCATGTCCATTGCTAGCTATTAGATAAACATGACTTCTTTACTCTACCCGGACTCCTGATATATCCTGTACCTGCAAGCCTGGGGGTAAAGGGAGAGGGGTGAGCTAAAAGCCCAGTGAGCGGAGCTATTAAAACACATTAATACTATGCTCTATGAAATGCATCATAACACAAACAATTCACATAAGGGTTGGGTGAACTTGTCACCAATTAGTCCAAGCTAACATTGTGCCAGGACGTAGCATGGGGTCCTGGTCTTCCTGTCATACATACATTACTTACCATTATCCCAGGGCCTCCTCTGGGCTCCTGGTCTTCGAGTCCAACAATCGTGCCAGGCCGTAGAATGGGGTCCTGGTCTTCATTACTATCGTGCCAGGCCGTAGAATGGGGTCCTGGTCTTCCTGTCATGGACTAATTGGGTCATCCAACATTCACCCACATCAACAACAATCGATGCAATGCGGCATATTCATGAATACTAATGCAATCATCCTATTGCATAATCATGATGCATGAACATGATAAAACATTAATTTAAAAGATTAAGTTTAGTTCCACTCACCTCTGGCAGACTCTGACAACACCGAAGCAGCTGGACTCACTGCTGGGGTCCTCGGTTCCTCAGGTCCGAACCAACACAGGTGGACTCAAATGAGGGACCAAACATACTTGAACATAACTCTAAAATACTCCCCAAAAACCCCCTAAAACATCATGAAAACATCACATAAAAACATGCAAGAAATGGCTGAACAGGGCACTTTCGGCGGCAGGTTCGGCGGCCGAAAGTCCCTCCAGAGCCGCAAATCAGGCAGGTTCGGCGGCACCTTCGGCGGCCGAATCTCCCAGACAGAGACGAAAGTCCTCTTTCGGGGGCAAGCTTCGGCAGCCGAATGCTGTCTCCACAGGAGGGTTCGGCGGCCGAAAGTCCCTTCGGCTGCCGAACCTGGTTTCTTCCCAAAGGGCAGAAACTTGGCTCACATGAGCCTCTTGCCTCCCAAAACCTCAAATCATGCATATAGCTCAACTAGGACATGCATACAAGTTCCTAGGGGTCTCAAACAATCATATACCCCAACTACAACACTTCAAACACACACAATCAACACACATTGTTCAAAACATCAATATTAACCCATAACTCAACATATATCCTAACATGCATTTCTACCCAAAGAACTCATAAAATCTTACTTAAAACACATAAGGAGCTTAAGATCGGCTCTTACCTCTTGAAGATCGAGAGGGAGACGACCTAAACTTGGAGATCCACGAAAATGAGCTCCTGAGTTCCCAAAGCTCCAAAACTTGTTTCAAAAGTTCAAAACCTTCAATGCAAGCTTAAAACTCAAGAAAAATGGTGGGGATTTGAAGGAAAAACACTAGATTTGGAAGAGGGAGGTCGGAAGCTAGCTGTGGCCGAAAATGGGAGAAAGCTCGCCCATTTCGGCCAAGTGACCCTTTTATAGGTGGCTGGCCAGGCCACGTTCGGGGGCCGAAAGTGCTTCCGTATGCATGCCATGTTCGGCGGCCGAACTTGAGTTTTGGCGGCCGAACCTGGACTTCCCTCACTCATGCTTTTGGGGGCCTAACGTGCCTCCAAAACGCATGCATGTTCGGCGGCCGAACTTGACTTTCGGCGGCCGAACCTGGGTTTTCCTCCAAGGACTTTTCATGCAAAAACTCATTTAATTTCATACTTAAAACATTAAAATTCATGAAAACATTTTATAAAACATGTTTTTACCCTTCTAGAGGTTCCCGACATCCGAAATTCCACCGGACGGTAGGAATTCCGATACCGGAGTCTAGCCGGGTATTACAATAGAGGTAGTGCCTCCACATCTTTAGTGCAAAGATTACTGCTGCCACCTCCAGGTCATGTGTGGGGTAATTCAACTCATGCTTCTTCAGCTGTCTAGAAGCATAAGCAATCACCCTTTCATTCTGCATTAACACACAACCCAATCCCACTCGGGATGCATCACAGAAAACTGTGAAATCCTCATTGCTAGCTGGCAAAGCTAACACTGGTGCTGACGTTAACCACTTCTTAAGCTCTTCAAAACTCTCTTCGCACTGGTCAGTCCACACAAACTTCTGATTCTTCCTGGTTAGTCTGGTCAGAGGAGCTGCAATTTTTGAGAAGTCCTGAACGAACCTCCTGTAGTAACCTGCCAAACCCAAGAAACTCCTGATCTCTGTCACTGAAGTGGGTCTAGGCCAGTTAGCCATAGCTTCTACCTTCTTGGGGTCCACCTCTATTCCAACATGCCCCAAGAATGAGATGTTCCTCAACCAGAACTCACACTTGGAGAAGTTGGCGTACAAGCCGTGTTCCCACAAGGTCTGCAGAACCAACCTCAGATGATGGGCATGTTCCTCTGCATTCCTGGAATACAGTAAGATATCATCTATGAAGACGATAACAAAGTGATCCAGGTACTGGCTAAACACTCTGTTCATGAGATCCATGAATGCTGCAGGGGCATTGGTTAACCCGAACGGCATCACAAGGAACTCAAAATGCCCATATCTGGTCCTGAAAGCTGTCTTTGGCACATCCTCCTCTCTGATCCTCAGCTGATGATACCCGGACCTCAGATCTATTTTGGAGAAGCAAACCGCTCCTGCTAGCTGGTCGAATAGACCATCGATCCTTGGCAAAGGGTACCTATTCTTGGTAGTGACTTTGTTCAACTGCCTGTAGTCGATACAAAGTCTGAGGGATCCATCCTTCTTTCTCACAAACAGCACTGGAGCACCCCAAGGTGAGGTACTCGGTCGGATGAAGCCCTTGTCTACCAACTCTTGCAACTGCTCTTTCAATTCCTTCAACTCAGCTGGAGCCATCCTGTAGGGAGGGATAGAGATCGGTCTGGTTCCAGGCATCAATTCTATCTCGAACTCTATCTCCATGAGGTGGATTAAAAGTATCCCACATCGGAAAAAGGTAAGGAGGGGGAAGCCTTATAAGGGCAAGCCCCAAGAGACCCCAGTGGACGCGTTTTGGGAAGACAGGGTAGTAAATCCCTTGACCCAGAAACAAAACCGTGAGGGGAAGGACGCTGGGCGTGAACCCAAAGCGGACAATATTCACTGGTGTGGGCCCAGAGGATGTTACAATTGGTATCAGAGCCTGGGCCTCATGAGTACAGTGTGCTGAGTGAGGACGCTCAGGCCTTATGGGGGAAAGGAACCCCATGAGGTGGATTAAAAGTATCCCACATCGGAAAGAGGTAAGGAGGGGGGAAGCCTTATAAGGGCAAGCCCCAAGAGACCCCAGTGGACGCATTTTGGGAAGACAGGGTAGTAAATCCCTTGACCCAGAAACAAAACCGTGAGGGGAAGGACGCTGGGCGTGAACCCAAAGCGGACAATATTCACTGGTGTGGGCCTATGGGCTGTTACAATTGGTATCAGAGCCTGGACCTCATGAGTACGGTGTGCTGAGCGAGGACGCTCAGGCCTTATGGGGGGAAGGAACCCCATGAGGTGGATTAAAAGTATCCCACATCGGAAAGAGGTAAGGAAGGGGGAAGCCTTATAGGGCAAGCCCCAAGAGACCCCAATGGACGCGTTTTGGGAAGACAGGGTAGTAAATCCCTTGGCCCAGAAACAAAACTGTGAGGGGAAGGACGCTGGGCGTGAACCCAAAGCGGACAATATTCACTGGTGTGGGCCCAGAGGATGTTACAGAGATGGTCGGCTACAAGATTTTCTTTCCCTTTCTTGTCTCTTATCTCCAGATCAAATTCTTGTAACAACAGAATCCACCGAATGAGTCTCAGTTTCGCTTCCTTTTTCTTGATCAGATATCGCAAAGCTGCATGGTCAGAATAGACAATGACTTTGGTTCCCAAGAGATACGGTCTGAATTTCTCTAAAGCAAATACAACAGCTAAGAGCTCCTTTTCTGTTGTTGTGTAGCATCCAATGTGCGGGAGGCATAGTGAATGACGTGGGGTGAGTTTTCCACACGTTGCCCCAAGACTGCTCCCATTGCATAGTTGCTTGCATCACACATGATTTCAAAAGGCAAGTTCCAATCAGGTTCTTGAATAATTGGGGCAGTCACAAGCAATTTCTTTATCTGATCAAATGATGTTTTGCAACCTGCATCAAAGTCAAATGTCACATCTTGTTGGAGCAATTTACATAAGGGTTGTGTGATTTTGGAGAAATCTTTTATGAATCTCCTGTAGAATCCTGTATGACCAAGGAAAGAACGGACTTCTTTAACATTTGTAGAATAAGGCAGATTTTTAATTGTGTCTACCTTAGCCTTGTCTACTTCAATTCCTTTAGCTGAAACAACATGTCCTAAAACCATACCTTGATTAACCATAAAATGACATTTTTCATAATTAAGCACAAGGTTAAATTCAAGGCATCTCTGTAGGATCTTTTTCAAGTTGGCAAGGCATTCTTCAAAGGAGTTACCATGCACTGTGAAGTCATCCATGAACACTTCAATTGTCTTACCCATATAGTCAGAGAATATGCTCATCATGCATCGCTGAAAGGTGGCAGGTGCATTGCACAGTCCAAATGGCATTCTTCTAAAGGCAAAAGTGCCAAAAGGACAAGTGAAGGTGGTCTTCTCTTGGTCCTCTGGAGCAACTGGAATCTGATAAAAACCTGAATAACCATCAAGACAATTGTAATGGGACTTACCTGTAAGCCTTTCTAGCATCTGATCAATGAAAGGTAATGGGAAGTGGTCTTTTCTTGTGGCAACATTTAGCTTCCTGTAGTCCATGCACACTCTCCATCCATTCTGAACTCTTGTGGGAACAAGTTCTCCTTCAGCATTTGGGACAATGGTGATCCCAGTCTTTTTTGGAACTACATGCATAGGACTTACCCATTTGCTATCAGAGATAGGATAGATAATACCTGCGTCTAGGAGCTTGACTATCTCCTTTTTCACCACTTCCATCATAGGAGGATTCAGTCTTCTTTGAGCATCTCTAACTGGCTTGCATTCATCCTCCATGTGAATTCTATGCATGCATGTGGTGGGGGATATACCTTTGATGTCATCTATGGTCCACCCTATGGCTCCCTTATGCTTCTGCAGTACTTTCAAGAGGCTTGCTTCTTCATGTTGGCTTAATTCATTGGACACTATTACTGGGAGTGTCTTGTCATCTCCCACGTACATGTATTTCAGATGGCCTGGAAGAGGCTTCAAATCTGATTCTGAAACTTTTTGATCTGCAGTCTGTGATTTGGGAGAGCAAGGAGGTGTCTGTGGTGACTGTCTGGCAGAACTGGATTCAGGAACCTCCTTCTGCGCAAGACTTGACTAAAAGGGAGGTGGAAAGCTGAAAGGATGCGCCTGAGAGGCTTTCACGCGCCTCTTTCTACGCAAGAATGGTCTGCACACCATTCTAAAGTGGTGCAACTGGTTTCTGTACTTCCTGTGGTTGTCTGCAGTTCACCTACTGGATGCTGCAGGCTGTTTCCTTAAGTTTTGGCTCTTTCTGGCTCTCTACCTATACCTGATCAGTATCTCTGCAGAAATCACTGTTAAGAATATCATCTTGATTTTTATCAAAAATTTCCTGGCTCAAACAGTCAATAATATCAAGACCGTAAACAGGGGACATATCATGTGGATATTTTATAGCATCATAGACATTGAATTTAATGACTTCCCCTTCAAACTCCATAGTCAAAGTACCATCATGCACATCAATCTTAGTCCTAGCAGTACTCAAAAAAGGACATCCAAGAAGGATGTCAGAACTAGTATTGCAACTATCTTCCTTAGTATCAATCACATAAAAATCTGCAGGAAAGACAAGTTCATCTACTTGAACTAACACATCTTCTAGAACACCTATGGGATATACCACAGATCTATCAGCTAATTGTATCACTACTCTTGTGTCTTTCAGTGCACATGCATTCAAAGATTTATAGATGGAAGAGGCATAACATTTATGGATGCACCAAGATCACAGCTGTCCAGTGACTTTCACCGGGATCTGCCTGATATCTGCTCGTTGTGCTCAAGGCATATGAGACGTCTGGTCTAGTACATAACATGGCATAGATGATAGATCCAATAGCAGAAGCATAAGGGATCTTATTCATCCGTTCTCGTTCATCAGATGTCATAGGACATTGACTCTTGCTGAGATGAATACCATGAGACATGGGCAAGAATCCTCTTTTGGAATCTTGCATGCTGAACCTTTTCAGCACCTTGTCAATATAAGTACTTTAACTCAGACCGATTATCCTCTTGGATCTATCCCTATAGATCTTAACACCAAGGATATATGCAGCCTTATCTAAGTCCTTCATTGAAAAAGAATTCCCTAACCAAGTCTTAACCTTTTGCAAGGTAGGGATATCATTTCCAATGAGTAATATGTCATCCACATATAGGACTAGAAACACAACTGCACTCCCACTAACCATCTTGTAAACACAAGGTTCATCTTCATTCTTGATGAATCCAAAGTCCCTGACTGTTTCATCAAAACGAAGATTCCAGCTCTGAGAAGCTTGCTTCAATCCATAAATAGATCTTTGAAGCTTGCAAATCTTTCTAGAATTCTCAGGGATTACAAAACCCTCAGGTTGTGTCATGTACACATCTTCAAGCAAGTTTCCATTAAGGAAAGTTGTTTTTACATCCATTTGCCATATCTCGTAATCATAGTACGCAGCAATGGCAATGAGAATTCTAACCGACTTAAGCATTGCAACTGGCGAAAAGGTCTCATCATAGTCTATACCATGAATTTGCTTGAGACCTTTTGCAATAAGCCTTGCTTTGTAGGTATGCACATTTCCATCCATGTCGGTTTTCTTCTTGAAAACCCATTTGCAACCAATGGTCTTAACACCCTCAGGGGGATCAATTAAAGACCAAACTCGATCGTCGTACATGGATTGCATTTCAGATTTCATGGCACAAAGCCATTTCTCGGAATCTGGACCTGACACAGCCTCTTGATAGGTAGTAGGCTCATCTTGATCAATGAGCAAAAGATCACGACTATCAGTCATGAGAAATTCATATCTCTCAGGTTGATGATGTGTCCTATCAGATTTGCATGGGACTTGTGTCACCCTTTCAGTTTCCACAACTATTTGTGGTTCTGGAAACGGTTCTATTGGCGGTTCAATGCTCTCTTGTGGTGCTTGAGTTTCCTCAAGTCGCACTATACTCCTACTGAATCTCTGAGAGATAAATTCCTTTTCAAAAAAGGTACCATTTCGAGCAACAAACACTTTGTTCTCTGAGGGAATATAGAAATAGTATCCTTTTGTAATGACCCGAAAATCGGACCGCTACCGGCGCTAGGATCCAGATCGGCTTAAGGCCGCCGGGACCCGTAGCAAGCCTGACATATAACCTGTAAACCTGTTTAATCCCATACATGATCAACAATCATACATAAAAATTAAAACTTTTCTTTTCCTCATACACCAAACTCAACCTGTGCATGCACTATACATAGCATAAACATAAACTTGACCCCTCCGTGGGATCCCATCAATGCCCCAATGGGCGATATATCATAAGTTGAGTTGGTTAAACATAAACATCAATAGACATTAAAATCATGTATCAACAAGAGATTACAACAGACTATGGTCAAGCACACTTCTAAACCTCAATATCATCATTACATAACATAGCTAATCATAACATTACATCATTACAAATTTTTTCATGTCCACTTTCTATCTATTACGAAACCAGGACTTCATTACTCTTGCTGACCTCCTGGACTACCCTGTACCTGCAAGCCTGGGGGTTAAGGGAGAAGGGTGAGCTACAAAGCCCAGTGAGCAGAATAATAAAACAATTTAAAACATATGATAACATGGAATGCATCACAACACAACTAATCACATCAAGGATGAATTTGTCATCGATAGTCCCCTACATGGACCAACTGTGCCAGGGGCGTAGAATGGGCCTCACTGGTCTTTCTCTTACATAACATAACATAACATGGTCCAACTGTGCCAGGGGCGTAGAATGGGCCTCACTGGTCTTTCTCTTACATAGTGCCAGGGGCGTAGAATGGGCCTCACTGGTCTTCCGTACCGTATCATCATCATCATAGCATAGGGGGACTAATGGATCATTCAACATCCATCCGCATCATCAAACATAGTATGCAATGCAACATATTCGTGAGTCTAATGCAACACCCTGTTATCTCATGGCATTCATGATGCGTGAATCATGCTAAAACTGATTTATTTATTTAAAAGCATAAGAGTTATTCCACTCACCTCTGGCTGAAGCTCTACTGACTCTGAAGTGACTGACTCACTGCTGGGGTCCTCGGTTCCTCGGGTCCGAACCTACACAGGTGGACTCAAATGAGGGACCAAACATACATGAACATAACTCTAAAACATCCCCCAAAAACCCCCTAAAATACCTCAAAACAATCATGCAAAAACATGCAAAGGAAGGCTGGACAGGGCAGGTTCGGCGGCACCTTCGGCGGCCGAAAGTCCCTCCAGAGCCGAAAGTCAGGCACTTTCGGCGGCACCTTCGGCGGCCGAAAGTCCCAGACAGAGACGAAAGTCTCTTTTCTGGGGCAAGCTTCGGCAGCCGAATGCTGCCTCCACAAGGGGGTTCGGCGGCCGAAAGTTCCTTCGGCTGCCGAACCTGGTTTCTCCCAAATGGGCAGAAACTTGGTTCAAATGAACCTCTTGCCTCCCAAAACCTAAAATCATGCATAAACTTGTTCTAAAACATGCATACATATCATACATCACACCTAGGGGTCTCAAACTATCAAATACCCCAACTACAACACTTCAAACATGCCACATTGCTCAAAAACATAACATTTGCTCAAAAACTCATACAACCTTAAACATGCCATTCTACCCCATAAAACAACTTAAAACTTACTTAAAACATACAATGAGCTTAAGATCGGCTCTTACCTCTTGATGATCGAGAGAGAGAGGCGACCTAAACTCGGAGATCCAAGCAAATGAGCTCCTGAGTTCCCAAAGCTCCAAAACTTGTCTTAAATGCTCAAAACTTGCAATGTGAGGTGAAAACTCAAGAAAAATGGAGGAGATTTGGAGAAAGAACACAAGATCTGGGGAGAGGGAGGTCGGAGGCTAGCTGTGGCCGAAAATGGGAGAAAGCTCGCCCATTTCGGCCAAGTGACCCTTTTATAGGTGGCTGGCCAGGCCACGTTCGGGGGCCGAAAGTGCCTCCGCATGCATGCCATGTTCGGCGGCCGAACTTGAGTTTCGGCGGCCGAACCTGGACTTCCCTCACTCATGCTTTCGGGGGCCTAACGTGCCTCCAAAACGCATGCATGTTCGGCGGCCGAACCTGGGTTTTCCTCCAAGGACTTTTCATGCAAAAACCCATTTAATTTTTTATACTTAAAACATTGAAATTCATGAAAACATTTTATAAAAACATGTTTTTACCCTTCTAGAGGTTCCCGACATCCGAAATTCCACCGGACGGTAGGAATTCCGATACCGGAGTCTAGCCGGGTATTACATTCTCCCCCCCTTAAGAACATTCGTCCCCGAATGTTCCTCAACTAGCACATGCATAGCAAACAACATAACATACATACATAAACACATAAAGATCTAACCTTAAAAGAGATGGGGATATTACTGGAGCATGGACTCCCGTGTCTCCCAAGTACATTCTTCCAAATTGTGGTGGTTCCAAAGGACTTTCACCATCGGGATTTCCTTGTTTCTCAGCTTTCTGATCTGGGTGTCTATGATCCGCACTAGCTGCTCAACATAGGTGAGATCTTCTTGGATCTCCACATCAGGCTCACTAAGAACCTTGCCCGGATCTGACACGAACTTCCTCAACATAGAGACATGGAAAACCGGATGGATTCTCTCCATTGAAGCAAGTAAATCTAGCTTGTATGACACATTCCCAATCTTCTGCA
Source organism: Manihot esculenta (assembly GCF_001659605.2). Lineage (NCBI taxonomy): Eukaryota > Viridiplantae > Streptophyta > Magnoliopsida > Malpighiales > Euphorbiaceae > Manihot > Manihot esculenta. Next base: position 13,078,580 of record NC_035176.2, on the reverse strand, counting down.
AGATTTCAAAGGGTCCGATGTATCGTGGGGCTAGTTTACCCTTCTTCCCAAAGCGAACCACTCCCTTCATTGGAGACACCCTGAGCAATACCAGATCCCCCTCCTGAAACTCTACTTGTCTTCTGCGGATGTCTACATAACTCTTCTGTCTGCTTGCGGCTGTCTTGATTCTTTCTCTGATTATGGGTACCACCCTGCTGGTGATCTATACTAGCTTAGGCCCTGCCAAGGCCTTTTCTCCAACTTCTTCCCAGCAAACAGGTGACCTGCACTTCCTCCCATATAAAGCTTCATATGGAGCCATCCCGATGCTAGCATGATGGCTGTTATTGTAGGCAAACTCCACCAAAGGTAGATGCTGCCTCCAAGAACCGCCAAAGTCCAGCACACACATTCTAAGCATATCCTCGATAGTCTGGATGGTCCTTTCGAACTGTCCGTCCGTCTGGGAGTGGAAGGCAGTGCTGAAATCCAATCTAGTACCCATGGCATTCTGCAGACTCCGCCAAAACCTGGAGGTGAACTGGGGCCCTCTATCCAACACTATCGAAACAGGAACCCCATGCAGCCTGACGATCTCATCCACATATACCTGCGCCAACTTGTCCACAGAGTAGCCATGTAACGACCCGGAAATCCGACCCGTTACCGGCGCTAGGATCCAGATCGGCTTAAGGCCGCCGGGACCCGTAGCAAGCCAAACATACCTCCTGTAACCTGTAATATCCCATACATGATCAACATACATAAAGCTGTAAACTTTTTTCTTTCTTTTTCCAAGCTTAACCTGAACATGTGTACATCAATAACATAACCACCACTGGAGTCCTCATCAAATGCTCTAATGGGGTATTTCATCATTCGATAAGCTTGGACTATCAAATACATCATAAAAACATTTCTATAGATCATGTGCCAAGGGGATAACCATAAACATAGGGTCAAGCACATACTAATCCTCAATCATCATCATCCTTACATATCATAACTATACATTACTCATTCATTACATTACATGGTCATAATTACTCATTACATCATGTTCATGTCCACTACTATCTATTACAACATACAAGGCTTGACTTCACTCTAGCCGACTTCTTGATCTATCCTGTACCTGCAACTTTGGGGATAAAGGGAGTGGGGTGAGCTACTAGAGCCCAGTGAGCAGAAACTAAAAACATTTGTTTTAATTCCTCCATTTTTAGGTATATTATTATTCATTTTATTATTATTATTATCATTTAACTTTTTCTTTCTTTTCTTATTCATGCTTTCATGTATGCGCCATAACACAAACATTTCACAACAAGGATGAACTTGTCACCATTTAGCCCCTATCTTTCTTACTTATACATGCCGGGGGCGTAGAGCCGTAGCAGGCACACCCGGACTTTCATAATCAGTCATAGTGCCAGGGGCGTAGAGCCGTAGCAGGCACACCTGGACTCACATAGGCTATCATGACATATAAGGGCTAATGGATCATTCAACATTCATCCACATCAACAACAAAGTATGCAATGCAACATATTCGTGAATTCTAATGCATACAACCTAATATTACATGGCATAATGATGCATGGGCAATGCTTTATGATTCATTCATTTATTCCTTTACTTTAAAGCTTAAGGGGTTGTTCCACTCACCTGGTGACTGAAGCTTTAACAACGAACTCTGAACGACTATCTCACTATCGGGGGTCTCGGTTCCTCGGGTCCGAACCTACACAGGTGGACTCAAATGAGGCACCAAACATACATGAACATGACTCCAAAATACTCCCCAAAGACCCCCTAAAACATCCTGAAAACATCACATGAAAACATGCAAGAAATGGCTGAACAGGGCACTTTCGGCGGCAGGTTCGGCGGCCGAAAGTCCCTCTGCAGCCGAAAGTCATGCAGGTTCGGCGGCACTTTCGGCGGCCGAACCTCCCAGACAGAGACGAAACTTGAGTTTCGGGGGCAGGCTTCGGCAGCCGAAACTGCCTCCACAAGGGGGTTCGGCGGCCGAAAGTCACTTCGGCGGCCGAACCTGAGTTTCTGCCGAAGGGCAGAAACTTGGTTCCCTTGTGTCCACAGCCTCCAAAACACCTCAAAACATGCATAAACTTGTTTCTACACATGCATACACATCATACATCACACCTAGGGGTCTCAAACTACAATATACCCCAACTACAACACTTCAAACATCACATTTCCAACATACATTGTTCCTCAAGGTATACATTATACCCATATACATACATAAGACCTAAACATGCATTCTACCCCATCAACTTGCATAAAACTTTCATAAAACATAAAAGAAGCATAGATCGAAGCTTACCTCTTGAAGATCTAGAGGAAGAACGACCCTAGCTCGGAAAATGGAGGGATTTAGCTCCAAGACTTCCAAGCTCCAAACTTGCTTAAAAACACTCAAAAACTTTTGTGGAACCTTAAAACTCAAAGAAAATGGTGGGGATTGAAGGAAAAACACAAGATTTGGGAAAGGGAGGTCGGAAGCTCGCTGAGGTCGAAAATGGGAGAAAACTCTCCCATTTAGGCTAAGTGCCCCTTTTATAGGTGGCTGGCCAGGCCACGTTCGGGGGCCGAAAGTGCCTCCGCATGCATGCAAGGTTCGGCGGCCGAACTTGGAGTTCGGCGGCCGAACCTGCATTTCCCTAACTCAAAACTTTCGGGCGCCTAAAGTCCCTCCGAAAGCATGCATGTTCGGCGGCCGAACTTGACTTTCGGCGGCCGAACCTGGGTTTTCCTCCAAAGAATTTTCATGCAAAAACTCATTAAATTTTCATACTTAAAAACATGAAATACATGAAAACATTTCAGAAAAACATCATTTTACCCTTCTAGGGGCCTCCGACATCCGAGATCCCACCGGACGGTAGGGATTCCGATACCGGAGTCTAGCCGGGTATTACATTCTCCCCCCCTTAAGAACATTCGTCCCCGAATGTTCCTCAACTAACATACAAAGCATGGCATCATTCATAACATACAACATATCATACATGCAACACATATAACAACTAACACTCACCTCAAAACAGATGGGGGTACTGCTGGAGCATAGACTCCCGTGTCTCCCAGGTGCATTCTTCAATATTGTGGTGGTTCCAAAGGACTTTCACCATCGGAATTTCCTTGTTCCTCAACTTTCTGATCTGAGTGTCTAGGATCCGCACTGGCTGTTCTACATAGGTGAGATCCTCATGGATCTCCATATCAGGTTCACTAAGAACCTTACTCGGATCTGACACGTACTTCCGTAACAGAGAAACATGGAAAACCGGATGGATTCTCTCCATCGAAGCAGGCAAGTCTAGCTTGTACGACACATTACCGACCCTCTGAAGCACCTCGAAAGGACCGATGTACCGTGGAGCTAACTTACCCTTCTTCCCGAACCGAACCACTCCTTTCATAGGAGACACCTTGAGCAAAACCAAATCCCCCTCCTGAAACTCTAGCTGTCTTCTGCGGATATCTGCATAACTCTTCTGCCGACTAGCAGCAGTCTTGATCCTCTCTCTGATTATGGGTACTACCCTGCTGGTAAGCTCTACTAACTCCGGACCCGCAAGAGTCCTCTCTCCTACTTCCTCCCAGCAGATAGGTGATCTGCACTTTCTCCCATACAAAGCTTCATATGGAGCCATCCCTATGCTAGCATGATAGCTGTTATTGTAGGCAAACTCCACCAAAGGTAGATGCTGCCTCCAAGAACCGCCAAAATCTAGCACACACATTCTGAGCATATCCTCTATTGTCTGGATGGTCCTCTCTGACTGTCCGTCTGTCTGTGGGTGGAAGGCAGTACTGAAGTCTAATCTGGTACCCATAGCGTTCTGCAGACTCCGCCAAAACCTGGAGGTGAACTGGGGCCCTCTATCTGACACTATAGATACCGGGACCCCATGCAGTCTGACAATCTCATCTACGTACACCTGCGCCAACTTGTCCACAGAGTAACCACTCCTGACAGGGATGAAGTGAGCAGATTTGGTGAGTCTGTCCACAATCACCCATATGGAGTCTAATCTGTTGGACGTCGCCGGTAACCCCACTACGAAGTCCATAGCTATGTTCTCCCATTTCCATTCTGGAATAGGTAGCGGGTTAAGCATTCCAGCCGGCTTCTGATGCTCTAGTTTCACCCTCTGACATACATCGCAGGCTGACACGAACAGTGCCACGTCCTTCTTCATAGCTGGCCACCAATACACTCTCTTCAGATCCTGATACATCTTGGTGGCTCCAGGGTGAACACTATACCTGGTATTATGGGCTTCCCCCATAATATCTCCCTTCAGACCAATGTCATCTGGCACACATAATCTGTTCCCGTAGCGGAGGATCCCCTTATCATCAAACTTGAACTCATTACTCTGGCCTGACTGAACTGTTCTGGCTATCCTGACCAACCCTGGGTCCTCATGCTGTTTCTGAGCTACCTGCTCCAGAAACACGGGTGTCACTCTCATCTGAGCCACTAAGGCACCTGTGCCAGACAACTCCAACTGTAATCCCTCACTCATAAGTCTGTGGAACTCCTTCACCACCGGCCTCCTCTCTGCTGAAATGTGGGATAGACTGCCGAGTGATTTCCGGCTTAGGGCATCTGCCACAACATTCGCCTTACCCGGATGGTACTGAATCTTGCAATCATAGTCACTCAACAGCTCTACCCATCTCCTCTGCCTCATGTTCAGTTCTCTCTGACTCAGGATGTACTGCAGGCTCTTATGATCTGTGAAGATCTCACACTTTACCCCATAAAGGTAATGCCTCCACATCTTGAGTGCAAAGATCACTGCTGCCATCTCTAGGTCATGTGTGGGGTAATTCAGCTCATGCTTCTTCAGCTGCCTAGAAGCATAAGCGATCACCCTCTCATTTTGCATTAGCACACAACCCAGTCCCACACGGGACGCATCACAATATACTGAGAAGTCATCATCACTTTTTGGCAGAGCTAACACCGGTGCTGAAGTCAACCTCCTCTTAAGCTCCTCAAAGCTTTCCTCACACTGATCGGTCCATATGAACTTCTGATTCTTCTTTGTCAATTTGGTCATAGGAGCAGCAATCTTTGAGAAGTCCTGAACGAACCTCCTGTAGTAACCTGCTAAACCCAGAAAACTCTTGATCTCGGTCACTGTGGTGGGTCTAGGCCAGTTAGCTACAGCCTCTACCTTCTTGGGGTCTACTTCAATACCCTGTTCTGACACAATGTGCCCCAAGAATGATATGCTCCTAAGCCAAAACTCACACTTGGAGAACTTGGCATACAAGCCATGCTCTCTCAAGGTCTGCAAAACTGTCCTCAGGTGATGGGCATGCTCCTCTGCATTTCTGGAATACACTAAGATATCATCTATGAAGACAATAACGAAGTGATCCAGATACTGACTGAATACTCTGTTCATGAGGTCCATGAATGCTGCAGGGGCGTTGGTCAGCCCAAACGGCATTACAAGGAACTCATAGTGCCCATACCTGGTCCTGAAAGCTGTCTTCGGTACATCTTCATTCCTTATCCTCAACTGATGGTACCCTGATCTCAGATCTATTTTGGAGAAACAACTTGCTCCTGCTAGCTGGTCGAATAGATCGTCGATCCTCGGCAAAGGGTACTTGTTCTTGGTAGTGACTTTGTTCAACTGTCTGTAGTCGATACAAAGTCTGAGGGATCCATCCTTCTTCCTCACAAACAAAACCGGAGCACCCCAAGGTGAAGTACTCGGTCGGATGAAACCCTTGTCTACCAGCTCTTGCAACTGTTCTTTCAGTTCTTTCAATTCAGCTGGTGCCATCCTGTAGGGAGGGATAGAGATCGGTCTGGTACCAGGCATTAACTCAATCTCGAACTCTATCTCCCTAGCAGGTGGTAACCCTGGCAGCTCGTCTGGGAAAACATCTAAGAACTCACTCACCACAGGCACTGAGGCGGGCTCTCTGACATGACTATCTAACTCTCTCACATGAGCTAGAAACCCCTGACATCCCCTCCTGAGCAACCTACGAGCCTGAAGAGCTGAGATCAGACCTCTAGGTGTACCCCTCTTGTCTCCTCTGAAGACGACCTCTGACCCATCCTGATCTCTGAATCTGACTACCTTGTCTCTACAGTCCAAGGTAGCACCATGGGTCGATAACCAATCCATCCCTAGAATGACGTCAAAATCTGTCAAATCTAGAACCACGAGGTCGGCGGAAAGGCATCTTCCCTCTATGAAAACTGGACTACACTGGCAGACTGCCTCTGCCACTGACGGGTCACACTTGGGTCCACTGACCCATAGGGGACACTCTAACCCAGAGACCATCAATCCTACCCTCTCCACGACTCTCGGAGCAACAAAAGAATGAGATGCACCCGGGTCCATTAAGGCATACACATCAGAACAACCAACGATGAGATTACCTGCCACCACGGTGTTGGATGTGCTGGCCTCCTGCTGAGTCATAGTGAAGATCCGTGCCGGAGCTGATGGACCTTCACCTCTGTATCCTGCTGATGAAGAGGCTGACCCTCTCTCCCTGCCTCTGCCACTGGCCTGTGTTGCGGTTGGAGCTACTGGCTGCACCACACTGCCGGAGGCTGTCTGCTGAGACGGGGCTGCAAAGGCTGCTCTAGGACAGTCTCGAGCCAAATGACCCGCCTGTCCGCATCTGAAACATGTGTTTGTCCCTGCCAGACATACTCCTTTGTGTGGTCTCCCACATCTCATACATGCTGTAACCTCTGCGCCAGAGCTTGAGCCACTGCCTAAACCCAGACCTGACTTGATCTTGTTCCAGAACTTATTCTTCTTAGATTTTCTGTTGCCTCTGTCCCACTTCTTATTGCCTGCAACTGCTGTATTCAGAGAAGAAGAGTCTAACCTTTCCCCACCTGGGGTCTTGGAACCAGAAGACTGTGCCACTGACTGTTTTACCTTCCCCTCAACGATAGCACTAGCCTCCATTCTCCTAGCCATATCCACTATGGCATGGAAACTCTCCCTCTCTGCTGACTGTACCAAAGAGGAATACCTGGAGTGCAGTCTCATAATATATCTACTTGACTTCTTTTGATCTGTGTCCAAATTCTGCCCAGCATATGGCAACAACTCCAGGAACCTGTCTGTATACTCCTCCACACTCATCTGATCAGTCTGCCTCAACTGCTCGAATTCTATCATCTTCTGCTCTCTAGAGCTCTCAGGGAAAGCCCATCCTGCAAACTCATTTGCGAACTCCTCCCAGGACATACTGTCCGCTCTCGGGTTCACATAGTTCTTAAACCAACTACGTGCCTTCTTGCACTCCAGTGTGAACCCAGCCATCTGAATGGCTCTACTGTCATCAGCCCCTATCTCATCTGTAATAGTCTTGACCCTGCTCAGATACTCAAATGGGTCATCACCTGCTCTGTACTGAGGAGCACCCAACTTCATGTAATCGGTCATCTTGACCTTGCTCCCTCCAGATGAGGTAGGTTTGGGTACTTGTGTTTCCGGGACAGTAGGTACTGGTGGTGGTGGAGGTGCAACATCCCCTGGGGTAGGGTTTGCTGTACTGGTATAGGGAGGTGGAGGTGGGTACATGGGGTACTGAGAGTATGGTGGGTAGTAAGGTGGGTATGGCATATGTGGAGGATAAGGGCTAAAACTGGGGTTATCCGATGTACCTCCCATCGAATACCCTGGATGGTGTGAATAGGGTGGGTAGTGATGTGGCTGGACATAACTCGAGGCCTGAGTGCCTCCTTCTGATTCTCCCATGCCCTCCTCCGGCATGCTCACACCAAGATTGCCATCCCTCCTCTGATCTACTTCCATATCCTCAGACATTCCTCCCTGCACTGTTCCTCTTACTGATCCGCTTCTACCCAGATCCAAAGACCTTCTAGGGTCTCTAGCTACTCTGTCTCTGTTGGACCTACTGGACATTGCCCTAGGCAAAGCTGAAGGACGGGCATCAGCGCCCTCGTCCTGAGGTGGCACTCCAGTCAATCGTGCAGATCGACGAGTTCCTCTCATTCTATCCTCTGAAAAACAACACATAGCATAAGCAATCATTAGCATCATATGGTTCATGTGGAAACACATGAACCCTCATCACATACATAGCATCACATCATAGCATTTATGCACATGCATATCATCATGGCATATCATATCATCATATAGACAGGACTCTACATCCTATCCTAGTGGACATGATTTTCCTAGTGTGCTTGACCTTCTAGAACATCTATGAGCCCGACACTCTAGGTCCGACCATATGAACCTAGGGCTCTGATACCACTCTGTAACGACCCGGAAATCCGACCCGTTACCGGCGCTAGGATCCAGATCGGCTTAAGGCCGCCGGGACCCGTAGCAAGCCAAACATACCTCCTGTAACCTGTAATATCCCATACATGATCAACATACATAAAGCTGTAAACTTTTTTCTTTCTTTTTCCAAGCTTAACCTGAACATGTGTACATCAATAACATAACCACCACTGGAGTCCTCATCAAATGCTCTAATGGGGTATTTCATCATTCGATAAGCTTGGACTATCAAATACATCATAAAAACATTTCTATAGATCATGTGCCAAGGGGATAACCATAAACATAGGGTCAAGCACATACTAATCCTCAATCATCATCATCCTTACATATCATAACTATACATTACTCATTCATTACATTACATGGTCATAATTACTCATTACATCATGTTCATGTCCACTACTATCTATTACAACATACAAGGCTTGACTTCACTCTAGCCGACTTCTTGATCTATCCTGTACCTGCAACTTTGGGGATAAAGGGAGTGGGGTGAGCTACTAGAGCCCAGTGAGCAGAAACTAAAAACATTTGTTTTAATTCCTCCATTTTTAGGTATATTATTATTCATTTTATTATTATTATTATCATTTAACTTTTTCTTTCTTTTCTTATTCATGCTTTCATGTATGCGCCATAACACAAACATTTCACAACAAGGATGAACTTGTCACCATTTAGCCCCTATCTTTCTTACTTATACATGCCGGGGGCGTAGAGCCGTAGCAGGCACACCCGGACTTTCATAATCAGTCATAGTGCCAGGGGCGTAGAGCCGTAGCAGGCACACCTGGACTCACATAGGCTATCATGACATATAAGGGCTAATGGATCATTCAACATTCATCCACATCAACAACAAAGTATGCAATGCAACATATTCGTGAATTCTAATGCATACAACCTAATATTACATGGCATAATGATGCATGGGCAATGCTTTATGATTCATTCATTTATTCCTTTACTTTAAAGCTTAAGGGGTTGTTCCACTCACCTGGTGACTGAAGCTTTAACAACGAACTCTGAACGACTATCTCACTATCGGGGGTCTCGGTTCCTCGGGTCCGAACCTACACAGGTGGACTCAAATGAGGCACCAAACATACATGAACATGACTCCAAAATACTCCCCAAAGACCCCCTAAAACATCCTGAAAACATCACATGAAAACATGCAAGAAATGGCTGAACAGGGCACTTTCGGCGGCAGGTTCGGCGGCCGAAAGTCCCTCTGCAGCCGAAAGTCATGCAGGTTCGGCGGCACTTTCGGCGGCCGAACCTCCCAGACAGAGACGAAACTTGAGTTTCGGGGGCAGGCTTCGGCAGCCGAAACTGCCTCCACAAGGGGGTTCGGCGGCCGAAAGTCACTTCGGCGGCCGAACCTGAGTTTCTGCCGAAGGGCAGAAACTTGGTTCCCTTGTGTCCACAGCCTCCAAAACACCTCAAAACATGCATAAACTTGTTTCTACACATGCATACACATCATACATCACACCTAGGGGTCTCAAACTACAATATACCCCAACTACAACACTTCAAACATCACATTTCCAACATACATTGTTCCTCAAGGTATACATTATACCCATATACATACATAAGACCTAAACATGCATTCTACCCCATCAACTTGCATAAAACTTTCATAAAACATAAAAGAAGCATAGATCGAAGCTTACCTCTTGAAGATCTAGAGGAAGAACGACCCTAGCTCGGAAAATGGAGGGATTTAGCTCCAAGACTTCCAAGCTCCAAACTTGCTTAAAAACACTCAAAAACTTTTGTGGAACCTTAAAACTCAAAGAAAATGGTGGGGATTGAAGGAAAAACACAAGATTTGGGAAAGGGAGGTCGGAAGCTCGCTGAGGTCGAAAATGGGAGAAAACTCTCCCATTTAGGCTAAGTGCCCCTTTTATAGGTGGCTGGCCAGGCCACGTTCGGGGGCCGAAAGTGCCTCCGCATGCATGCAAGGTTCGGCGGCCGAACTTGGAGTTCGGCGGCCGAACCTGCATTTCCCTAACTCAAAACTTTCGGGCGCCTAAAGTCCCTCCGAAAGCATGCATGTTCGGCGGCCGAACTTGACTTTCGGCGGCCGAACCTGGGTTTTCCTCCAAAGAATTTTCATGCAAAAACTCATTAAATTTTCATACTTAAAAACATGAAATACATGAAAACATTTCAGAAAAACATCATTTTACCCTTCTAGGGGCCTCCGACATCCGAGATCCCACCGGACGGTAGGGATTCCGATACCGGAGTCTAGCCGGGTATTACAAGCCACTCCTGACAGGGATGAAGTGAGCAGATTTGGTGAGTCTGTCCACAATCACCCATATGGAGTCCAATCTGTTGGACGCTGCCGGTAACCCCACTACGAAGTCCATAGCTATATTCTCCCATTTCCACTCTGGAATAGGTAGCGGGTTAAGCATTCCAGCCGGCTTCTGATGTTCCAACTTCACCCTCTGACACACTTCGCAGGCTGACACGAACTGTGCCACTTCTTTCTTCATGGCTGGCCACCAATACACTTTCTTCATATCTTGGTACATCTTGGTGGCTCCGGGGTGAACGCTGTATCTTGCATTATGAGCTTCCCTCATAATGTCTCCTTTTAGCCCTATGTCATCTGGTACACATAATCGACTCCCATAGCGAAGGATCCCCTTACTGTCAAATCTGAACTCACTGTCTTTGCCTGACTGAACAGTCCTGGCAATCTTCACTAACTCTGGGTCCTCATGCTGTTTCTGGGCCACTTGCTCCAGAAACACAGGTGTCACTTTCATCTGGGCCACTAAAGCACCTGTACCAGACAACTCCAACTGTAGACCTTCCTCAATGAGCTTGTAAAACTCCTTCACCACTGGTCTCCTCTCTGCCGTGATGTGGGATAGACTGCCTAGTGACTTCTGGCTTAGGGCGTCTGCCACAACATTCGCCTTTCCCGGATGATACTGAATCTTGCAATCATAGTCACTCAGCAGCTCTACCCATCTCCTCTGTCTCAAATTCAAATCTCTTTGACTCAGGATGTACTGCAGGCTCTTATGATCTGTAAAGATCTCACATTTTACTCTATAGAGGTAGTGCCTCCACATCTTGAGTGCAAAGATTACTGCTGCCATCTCAAGGTCATGCGTGGGGTAATTCAACTCATGCTTCTTCAGCTGTCTAGAAGCATAAGCAATCACCCTCTCATTCTGCATCAGTACACAATCCAGTCCCACACGGGACGCATCACAAAAGACTGTAAAGTCCTCCTCACTAGATGGCAGAGCTAAAATTGGTGCTGAAGTCAACCTCTTCTTAAGCTCTTCAAAACTCTCTTCGCATTGGTCGGTCCACAAAAACTTCTGATTCTTCCTGGTTAGTTCTGTCAGAGGAGCTGCAATCTTCGAGAAGTCCTGAACGAACCTCCTGTAGTAACCTGCCAAATCCAAGAAACTCCTGATCTCCGTCACTGAAATGGGTCTAGGCCAGTTAGCCACAGTTTCTGTCTTCTTGGGGTCCACTTCTATTCCATTTTCTGACACTACATGCCCCAAGAATGAAATGCTCCTCAGCCAGAACTCACACTTGGAGAACTTGGCATACAAGCCATGTTCCCTCAAGGTCTGCAGAATCAACCTCAGATGATGGGCATGCTCCTCTGCATTCCTGGAATACACTAAGATATCATCTATGAAGACAATAACAAAGTGGTCCAGGTATTGGCTAAACACTCTGTTCATGAGGTCCATGAATGTTGCAGGGGCGTTGGTTAACCCAAACGGCATTACAAGGAACTCAAAATGCCCATATCTGGTCCTGAAAGCTGTCTTTGGCACATCCTCCTCCCTTATCCTTAGCTGATGGTACCCCGATCTCAGATCTATTTTGGAGAAACAACCCGCTCCCGCTAGCTGGTCGAATAGATCATCGATCCTTGGCAATGGGTACTTATTCTTGGTAGTGACTTTGTTCAACTGCCTGTAGTCGATACAAAGTCTAAGGGATCCATCCTTCTTTCTGACAAACAAGACTGGAGCACCCCAAGGTGAGGTACTCGATCGGATGAAGCCCTTGTCTACCAGCTCTTGCAACTGTTCTTTCAATTCTTTCAACTCGGCTGGAGCCATCCTGTAGGGAGGGATAGAGATCGGTCGGGTTCCAGGCATCAATTCTATCTCGAACTCTATCTCCCTAGCAGGTGGTAAACCTGGCAGCTCGTCTGGGAAGACGTCTAGAAACTTTCTAACCACTGGCACCGAGGCGGGCTCTCTAATCTGACTGTTAAGCTCTCTCACATGAGCTAAATACCCCTGACATCCCTTCCTAAGCAACCTACGAGCCTGAAGAGCTGATATCAGACCTCTAGGTGTACCCCTCCTGTCTCCCCTGAAGACAACCTCTGATCCATCCTGACCTCTGAACCTGACTACCTTGTCCCTGCAGTCCAAGGTAGCACCATGGGTAGATAACCAGTCCATCCCTAGAATGACGTCAAAATCTGTCAAATCTAGAACCACCATGTCGGCGGACAAGCATCTTCCCTCAACAAAGACTGGACTGCACTGGTAGACTGACTCTGCCACTGATGGATCACACTTGGGTCCACTGACCCTGAGAGGACACTCTAACTCAGAGATCATCAACCCCAACCTCTGTACGGCTCTCGGAGCAATAAAAGAATGAGATGCACCAGGGTCCATCAAGGCATACACATCTGAACAACCAATGACTAAATTACCTGCCACCACGGTGTTAGATGCATCTGCCTCCTGTTGAGTCATCGTTAAGATCCGTGCTGGAGCTGATGGACCTTCACCTCTGAAACCCGCTGAAGAAGAGGCTGCCCCTCTCCCTCTGCCTCTGCCACTGGCCTGAGTCATGGCTGGAGCTGCTGGTTGAGCCACACTACCTGAAGCTGTCTGCTGAGACTGTACTCCAAAAGCTGCCCTAGGACACTCCCGAGCCATGTGTCCCTCTTGCCCGCATCTGAAACAGGCTGCTGTCCCAGCCCGACAAACTCCCCTGTGTAGCCTACCACACTTTGCACAAACTGCATTATCCGCGCCAGAGCTTGAGCCACTCCCTAGTCCCAGACTAGACTTGACCTTGTTCCAAAACTTGTTCTTCTTGGGCTTCTTGGTGGTACTGCTCCACCTCTTGCTGCCTGAAGCTGCTGCACTAAAAGAAGAAGAGCCTGGGGTCTTAGAACCGGAAGGCTGTGCCACTGATTGTTTAACTGTTCCCTGAACGATGGCACTGGCCTCCATTTTCCGGGCCATATCCACTATGGCATGGAAGCTCTCCCTATCTGCTGACTGGATCAAGGAGGAGTGTCTGGAGTGGAGTTTCATGATATACCTTCTTGACTTCTTTTGATCCGTGTCAAGGTTTTGCCCTGCAAATGGCAACAGCTCCAAGAATCTGTCTGTGAACTCTTCTACACTCATTTCATCCGTCTGCCTCAACTGCTCAAACTCTATCATCTTTAGCTCCCTCGAGCTATCGGGGAAAGCCCATCCCGCAAACTCGTTTGCAAACTCTTCCCAAGACATGTTGTCCACTCTCGGGTTCACATAATTCTTAAACCACTCACGGGCCTTCTTGCATTTGAGTGTGAACCCAGCCATCTGAATGGCTCTACTGTCATCTGCCCCAATCTCATCTGTGATCACTTTCACTCTCTCAAGGTACACAAACGGGTCATCTCCTTTTTCATACTGAGGAGCACCCAACTTCATGTAGTCGGTCATCTTGACCTTGCTCCCACTGGCTGAGCTAGGTCTAGAAGGTTGAGTAACTGGGGCTGCTGGTTCTGTAGGTGGTGGAGGTGGTGCAACATTTTCTGTGGTAGGGTTTTCTGGATTTGGATAGTAAGGTGGGGGTGGATACATTGGGTACTGTGAGTATGGTGGGTAGTAAGGTGGGTATGGCATCTGTGTGGGATAAGGGCTGAAGCTATGGTAATTCGATGTGCCGCTCATCGAATACCCGGGGTGTTGTGAGAAATGTGGGTAGTGGGGTGGCTGAACAAATCCCGAGGCCTGAGTGCCTCCTTGGGATTCTCCCATTCCCTCTTCTGACAAGCTGACTCCCAAACTGCCATCCTTTCTCTGCTCTACATCCATATCATCCCCCATGTCCTCTGACAATCCTCCCTGAACTGTTCCTCTGACTGATCTGCTTCTACCCAGATCCAAAGACCTTCTAGGGTCTCTTGCTACTCTTTCTCGGTTAGACCTACTAGACATTGCCCTAGGCAATGCTGGAGGACGGGCGCTCATGCCCTCATCCTCAGGTGGCACTCCAGTCAATCTTGCTGATCGACGAGTTCCTCTCATTCGGTTTTCTGAAAGGCAGCACATAACAAGCAAACATTAGCATCATATGGTTCATGTGGGCACACATGAACCCTCATTACATACATCACATAGCATAGCATGTCATTAATGCACATGCATAAAGTCATGGCATTTCACATCATCAAACAAGACAGGACTCCACATCCTATCCTAGTGGACATGATCTTCCTATTGTGCTTGACCTTCTATAACATCTATGAGCCCAACACTCTAGGTCCGACCATATGAACCTAGGGCTCTGATACCATTCTGTAACGACCCAAAAATCAGACCGCTACCGGCGCTAGGATCCAGATCGGCTTAAGGCCGCCGGGACCCGTAGCAAGCCTGACATATAACCTGTAAACCTGTTTAATCCCATACATGATCAACAATCATACATAAAAATTAAAACTTTTCTTTTCCTCATACACCAAACTCAACCTGTGTGTAACGACCCGAAAATCGGACCGTTACCGGAGCTAGGATCCGGGTCGACTTAAGGCCGCCGGGACCCGTAGCAAGCCTAACATAATACCTGTAAACCTGTATCATCCCATACATGATTAACAATAAGCATAAAAATTAAGACTTTCCTTGCATACTCATCAACCAAACTCAACCTGTACATAAACATGAATATAACATTGATCCCTCTGCGGGATCTCATCAGTGCCCTCAAGGGGTAACATAACCTGTGTTGAGCTGGTTTACATAAACACCACAAGAATCTCTAAGATCATGCATAAAAGGGATACAACAATCTATGGTCAAGCACATACTAACATCCATAAAACTCATTACATAACTATACTGTACTTTTACATTACAATTTTGATCATGTCCATTTCTATCTATTACATAAGCATGACTTCTTCACTCTATCCGAACTCCCGCACTATATCCTGTACCTGTAAGCCTGGGGGAAAAGGGAGAGGGGTGAGCTAAAAGCCCAGTGAGTAGAGCTAGTAAAAACACATTAACACTATGCTCAAATGAAATGCATCATAGCACAGACAATTCACGTAAGGGTTGGGTGAACTTGTCACCAATTAGTCCAAGCTAACATAGTGCCAGGCCGTAGCATGGGGTCCTGGTCTTCCTGTCATACATACATTACTTACCATTTTCCCAGGGCCTCCTCTAGGCTCCTGGTCTTCGAGTCCACAATCGTGCTAGGCCGTAGAATGGGGTCCTGGTCTTTCATTTCCGTGCCAGGCCGTAGAATGGGGTCCTGGTCTTCCTGTCATGGACTAACTGGGTCATCCAACATTCACCCACATCAACAATAATCAATGCAATGCGGCATATTCGTGAACACTAATGCAATCATCCTATTACATAATCATGATGCATGAAACATGATAAAACATTTAATTTAAAAGATTGAGTTTAGTTCCACTCACCTCTGGCTGACTCTGACAACACCGAAGCAGCTGAACTCACTGCTGGGGTCCTCGGTTTCTCGGGTCCGAACCTACACAGGTGGACTCAAATGAGGGACCAAACATACCTGAACATAACTCTAAAAATATTCCCCAAAAACCCCCTAAAACATCATGAAAACATCACAGAAAATATGCATGAAATGGCTGAACAGGGCACTTTCGGCGGCACCTTCGGCGGCCGAAAGTCCTGGACAGAGACGAAACTCAGGTAGGTTCGGCGGCACCTTCGGCGGCCGAAAGTGCCAGACAGAGACGAAAGTCTCTTTTCGGGGGCAACTTCGGCAGCCGAAAGGCTTGCCTCCCCAGCCATGTTCGGCGGCCGAAAGTACCTTCGGCTGCCGAACCTGGTTTCTGCCAAAGGGCAGAAACTTGGTTCCCTTTGCACATTTCGCCTCCAAACCTTCCAAACATGCATATTTTTCAACCAAAGCATGCATACAAGTTCCTAGGGGCCTCAAACATACATATACCCCATCTACAACACTTCAAACATACTCACACAACACACATTGTTCAAAACATCAATATATACCCATAACTCAACATATACTCTAGCATGCATTTCTACCCTTAGATCTTGCATAAAACTTATTTAAAACCCATAAGGAGCTTAAGATCGGCTCTTACCTCTTGAAGATCGAGAGGAAGACGACCTAAACTTGGAGATCCACGGAAATGAGCTCCTGAGTTCCCAAAGCTCCAAAACTTGTTTCAAAAGCTTAAATCTTCAAAACCAAGTGAAAACAAGTGAGAATATTGAAAGATTTAGAGGAAGAACATTGAAAATGGGTGAGGGACGGCGGAAAGCTCACCTTGGCCGAAAATGGGGAAAAAGCTCGCCCGTTTTCGGCTAAGGGACCCTTTTATAGTGGCTGGCCAGACCACGTTCGGGGGCCGAATGTGCCTCCGTATCCATGCAAATGTTCGGCGGCCGAACATGAGGTTCGGCGGCCGAACCTTGACTTCCCTCACTCACGCTTTCGGGGGCCTAACGTGCCTCCAAAACGCATGCATGTTCGGCGGCCGAACTTGACTTTCGGCGGCCGAACCTGGGTTCTCCTCCAAAGACTTTTCTTGTAAAAACTCATTTAATTTCATACTTAAAATCATAAAACACCTTAAAACATTTTTATAAAACATGATTCTACCCTTCTAGAGGTCTCCGACATCCGAGATTCCACCGGACGGTAGGAATTCCGATACCGGAGTCTAGCCGGGTATTACATTCTCCCCCCCTTAAGAACATTCGTCCCCGAATGTTCCTCAACTAGTACATGCATACCAAACAACATAACGTACACATAATCACATAGAACACATAGATACTAACCTCTAAAAGAGATGAGGATATTGCCGGAGCATGGACTCCCGTGTCTCCCAAGTGCATTCTTCTATATTGTGGTGGTTCCACAGGACTTTCACCATCGGGATTTCCTTGTTCCTTAGCTTTCTGATCTGGGTGTCTAAGATCCGTATTGGCTGCTCAACATAGGTGAGATCCTCTTGGATCTCCACATCAGGCTCACTAAGAACCTTGCCCGGATCTGACACGAATTTTCTCAACATAGAAACATGGAAAACCGGATGGATTCTCTCCATCGAAGCAGGTAAATCCAGCTTGTACGACACATTCCCAATCTTCTGCAAGATTTCGAAGGGTCCGATGTATCGTGGGGCTAGTTTACCTTTCTTCCCAAAGCGAACCACTCCTTTCATTGGAGACACCTTAAGCAATACCAGATCCCCCTCCTGAAACTCTACTAATCTTCTGCGAATGTCTGCATAACTCTTCTGTCTGCTTGCAGCTGTCTTGATTCTTTCTCTGATCATGGGCACCACCCTGCTGGTGATCTCTACTAGCTCGGGTCCTGCTAAGGACCTCTCTCCTACCTCTTCCCAGCAAACAGGTGATCTGCACTTCCTTCCATATAAAGCTTCATATGGGGCCATCCCGATGCTAGCATGATGGCTGTTATTGTAGGCAAACTCCACCAAAGGTAGATGCTGCCTCCAAGAACCGCCAAAGTCCAGCACACACATTCTGAGCATATCCTCTATGGTCTGGATGGTCCTTTCTGACTGTCCATCAGTCTGGGGGTGGAAGGCAGTACTGAAATCCAACCTAGTACCCATGGCGTTCTGCAGACTCCGCCAAAACCTGGAGGTGAACTGGGGCCCTCTATCTGACACTATAGAAACAGGAACCCCATGCAGTCTGACTATCTCATCAACATATACCTGCGCCAACTTGTCCACAGAATAGCCACTCCTGACAGGGATGAAGTGAGCAGATTTGGTGAGTCTGTCCACAATCACCCATATGGAGTCCAATCTGTTGGACGTCGCCGGTAACCCCACTACGAAGTCCATAGCTATGTTCTCCCATTTCCACTCTGGAATAGGTAGCGGGTTAAGCATTCCAGCCGGCTTCTGATGTTCCAGCTTCACCCTCTGACAAACTTCGCAGGCTGACACAAACTGTGCCACTTCTCTCTTCATAGCTGGCCACCAATAAACCTTCTTTAGATCCTGATACATCTTGGTGGCTCCGGGGTGAATGCTGTATCTTGCATTATGAGCCTCTCTCATAATGTCTCCTTTTAGCCCAATGTCATCTGGTACACACAATCGACTCCCATAGCGGAGGATCCCCCTATTGTCAAATCTGAACTCACTGTCCTTGCCTGACTGAACAGTCTTGGCAATCTTCACTAACTCTGGGTCCTCATGCTGTTTCTGAGCCACCTGCTCCAGAAACACGGGTGTCACTTTCATCTGAGCAACCAAGGCACCTGTACCAGACAACTCCAACTGTAGACCTTCCTCAATGAGCTTGTAAAACTCCTTCACCACCGGTCTCCTCTCTGCCGTGATGTGGGATAGGCTGCCTAGTGACTTCCGGCTTAGGGCGTCTGCCACGACATTCGCCTTACCCGGATGATACTGAATCTTGCAATCATAGTCACTCAGCAACTCTACCCATCTCCTCTGTCTCAAATTCAAATCTCTTTGACTCAGGATGTACTGCAGGCTTTTATGATCTGTGAAGATCTCACATTTTACCCCATAGAGGTAGTGCCTCCACATCTTGAGTGCAAAGATTACTGCTGCCATCTCAAGGTCATGTGTGGGGTAATTCAACTCATGCTTCTTTAGCTGCCTAGAAGCATAAGCAATCACCCGTTCGTTCTGCATAAGCACACAACCCAGTCCCACACGGGACGCGTCACAAAAGACTGTAAAGTCCTCTCCACTAGATGGCAGAGCTAAAACTGGTGCTGAAGTCAATCTCTTCTTGAGCTCTTCAAAACTCTCCTCGCACTGGTCGGTCCACAGAAATTTCTGATTCTTCCTGGTTAGTCTGGTTAGAGGAGCTGCTATCTTTGAGAAGTCCTGAACGAACCTCCTGTAGTAACCTGCCAAACCCAAGAAACTCCTGATTTCTGTTACTGAAGTGGGTCTAGGCCAGTTAGCCACAGTCTCTGTCTTCTTGGGGTCTACCTCAATCCCATTCTCTGACACTACATGCCCCAAGAATGAAATACTCCTCAGCCAGAACTCACATTTAGAGAACTTGGCATACAAGCCATGTTCCCTCAAGGTCTGCAAAACCAACCGCAGATGATGGGCATGCTCCTCTGCATTCCTGGAATACACTAAGATGTCATCTATGAAGACAATAACGAAGTGATCCAGGTACTGGCTAAACACTCTGTTCATGAGATCCATGAATGCTGCAGGGGCGTTAGTTAACCCGAACGGCATCACAAGGAACTCAAAATGCCCATATCTGGTCCTGAAAGCTGTCTTTGGTACGTCCTCTTCCCTGATCCTCAACTGATGGTACCCCGATCTCAGATCTATTTTGGAGAAACAACCCGCTCCTGCTAGCTGGTCGAATAGATCGTCGATCCTTGGCAATGGGTACTTGTTCTTGGTAGTGACTTTGTTCAACTGCCTGTAGTCGACCAAAGTCTAAGAGATCCATCCTTCTTTTTCACAAACAGAACTGGAGCACCCCAAGGTGAGGTACTCGGTCGGATGAAGCCCTTGTCTACCAGCTCCTGCAACTGCTCCTTCAACTCTTTTAATTCTGCTGGCGCCATCCTGTAGGGAGGGATAGAGATCGGTCGAGTTCCAGGCATCAGTTCTATTTCGAACTCTATCTCCCTAGCAGGTGGTAAACCTGGCAGCTCGTCTGGGAACACATCTAAGAACTCTCTAACCACTGGCACCGAGGCGGGCTCTCTGACCTGACTATTTAGCTCTCTCACATGAGCCAAATACCCCTGACATCCCTTCCTAAGCAACCTACGAGCCTGAAGAGCCGAGATCATACCTCTAGGTGTACCCCTCCTGTCTCCTCTGAAGACAACCTCTGATCCATCCTGACCTCTGAACCTGACTACCTTGTCCCTGCAGTCCAAGGTAGCACCATGGGTAGATAACCAGTCCATCCCTAGAATGACGTCAAAATCTGTCAAATCTAGAACCACAAGGTCGGCGGACATGCATCTCCCCTCAACAAAAACTGGACTACACTGACAGACTGACTCTGTCACTGATGGATCACACTTGGGTCCACTGACCCAGAGAGGACACTCTAACCCAGAGATCATCAATCCCAACCTCGCTACGGCCCTCGGAGCAATAAATGAATGAGATGCACCAGGGTCCATCAATGCATATACATCCGAACATCCAATGACGAGATTACCTGCCACCACGGTGTTGGATGCGTCTGCCTCCTGCTGTGTCATTGTGAAGATCCGTGCTGGGGCTGATGGACCTTCACCTCTGAAACCCGCTGAAGAAGAGGCTGCTCCTCTCCCTCTGCCTCTGCCACTGGCCTGAGTCATGGCTGGAGCTGCTGGCTGTGCTACACTGCCTGAAGCTGTCTGCTGGGACTGAGCCATCGGGGCCGCTCTTGGACAATTTCGAGCCATATGCCCTTCCTGACCACATCTAAAACAAGTGTTCGTCCCAAACCGACATACTCCCCTGTGTGGTTTACCACACCTTGCACAAACTGCATTGTCCGCACCAGAGCTTGAGCCACTCCCAAATCCCAGACTGGACTTGACTTTACTCCAGAACTTGTTCTTCTTACCCTTGGGTTTACCCCATCTTTTGCTGCCTGAAGCTGCTGCACTCAAGGTAGAGGGATCTAACCTTCCCCCACCCGGAGTTTTAGAACCCGAAGCTTGTGCCACTGTCTGCTTAACTGTCCCCTGAACGATGGCACTAGCCTCCATTCTCCTAGCCATGTCTACTATGGCGTGAAAACTCTCTCTATCTGCTGACTGTACCAAGGAGGAATACCTGGGATGGAGCTTCATGATATACCTCCTCGACTTCTTCTGGTCTGTGCTAAGGTCTTGCCCTGCAAATGGCAGCAACTCCATAAATCTGTCAGTATATTCGTCTACACTCATGTCATCAGTTTGCCTCAACTGTTCGAATTCTATCATCTTCAATTCCCTTGAACTATCAGGGAAAGCCCATCCTGCAAACTCGTTTGCAAACTCTTCCCAAGTCATGCTGTCCACTCTAGGGTTCACATAATTCTTGAACCACTCCCGTGCCTTCTTGCACTTAAGCGTGAACCCGGCCATCTGAATGGCTCTACTGTCATCCGCCCCTATCTCATCTGTAATTGCCTTGACCCGCTCCAAATACACGAACGGATCATCACCGGTTTCAAACTGGGGAGCACCCAGCTTCATATAGTCTGTCATCTTAACCTTGCTCCCACTGGCTGAGCTAGGTCTAGGTGGCTGAACAACTGGGGCTGCTGGTTCTGCAGGTGGTGGAGATGGTGCAACATTTTCTGAGGTAGGGTTTGCTGGATTTGGATAATAGGGTGGAGGTGGATACATTGGGTACTGAGAGTACGGTGGGTAGTATGGTGGGTATGGCATCTGTGTGGGATAAGGGGTGAAACTAGGGTAATCCGATGTACCTCCCATCGAATACCCTGGATGGTGTGAATAGGGTGGGTAGTGATGTGGCTGAACATAACTCGAGGCCTGAGCGCCTCCTTCTGATTCTCCCATGCCCTCTTCTGGCATGCTCACACCGAGACTGCCATCCCTCCTCTGATCTACTTCCATATCCTCAGACGCTCCTCCCTGCACTGTTCCTCTTACTGATCTGCTTCTACCCAGATCCAAAGACCTTCTAGGGTCTCTTGCTACTCTGTCCCTGTTGGACCTACTAGACATTGCCCTAGGCAATGCTGGAGGACGGGCGCTCATGCCCTCATCCTCAGGTGGTACTCCAGTCAATCTTGCTGATCGACGAGTTCCTCTCATCCTGTTTTCTGAAAAACGGTGCACAACACAAGCAACATTAGCATCATATGGTTCATGTGGGCACACATGAACCCTCATCACATACATCACATATCATAGCATATCATTAATGCACATGCATAAAATCATGGCATTTCACATCATCATGCAAGACAGGACTCCACATCCTATCCTAGTGGACATGATCTTTTCCTATTGTGCTTGACCTTCTATAACCTCTATGAGCCCGACACTCTAGGTCCGACCATATGAACCTAGGGCTCTGATACCATTCTGTAACGACCCGAAAATCGGACCGTTACCGGCGCTAGGATCCGGGTCGACTTAAGGCCGCCGGGACCCGTAGCAAGCCTAACATAATACCTGTAAACCTGTATCATCCCATACATGATTAACAATAAGCATAAAAATTAAGACTTTCCTTGCATACTCATCAACCAAACTCAACCTGTACATAAACATGAATATAACATTGATCCCTCTGCGGGATCTCATCAGTGCCCTCAAGGGGTAACATAACCTGTGTTGAGCTGGTTTACATAAACACCACAAGAATCTCTAAGATCATGCATAAAAGGGATACAACAATCTATGGTCAAGCACATACTAACATCCATAAAACTCATTACATAACTATACTGTACTTTTACATTACAATTTTGATCATGTCCATTTCTATCTATTACATAAGCATGACTTCTTCACTCTATCCGAACTCCCGCACTATATCCTGTACCTGTAAGCCTGGGGGAAAAGGGAGAGGGGTGAGCTAAAAGCCCAGTGAGTAGAGCTAGTAAAAACACATTAACACTATGCTCAAATGAAATGCATCATAGCACAGACAATTCACGTAAGGGTTGGGTGAACTTGTCACCAATTAGTCCAAGCTAACATAGTGCCAGGCCGTAGCATGGGGTCCTGGTCTTCCTGTCATACATACATTACTTACCATTTTCCCAGGGCCTCCTCTAGGCTCCTGGTCTTCGAGTCCACAATCGTGCCAGGCCGTAGAATGGGGTCCTGGTCTTTCATTTCCGTGCCAGGCCGTAGAATGGGGTCCTGGTCTTCCTGTCATGGACTAACTGGGTCATCCAACATTCACCCACATCAACAATAATCAATGCAATGCGGCATATTCGTGAACACTAATGCAATCATCCTATTACATAATCATGATGCATGAAACATGATAAAACATTTAATTTAAAAGATTGAGTTTAGTTCCACTCACCTCTGGCTGACTCTGACAACACCGAAGCAGCTGAACTCACTGCTGGGGTCCTCGGTTCCTCGGGTCCGAACCTACACAGGTGGACTCAAATGAGGGACCAAACATACCTGAACATAACTCTAAAAATATTCCCCAAAAACCCCCTAAAACATCATGAAAACATCACAGAAAATATGCATGAAATGGCTGAACAGGGCACTTTCGGCGGCACCTTCGGCGGCCGAAAGTCCTGGACAGAGACGAAACTCAGGTAGGTTCGGCGGCACCTTCGGCGGCCGAAAGTGCCAGACAGAGACGAAAGTCTCTTTTCGGGGGCAACTTCGGCAGCCGAAAGGCTTGCCTCCCCAGCCATGTTCGGCGGCCGAAAGTACCTTCGGCTGCCGAACCTGGTTTCTGCCAAAGGGCAGAAACTTGGTTCCCTTTGCACATTTCGCCTCCAAACCTTCCAAACATGCATATTTTTCAACCAAAGCATGCATACAAGTTCCTAGGGGCCTCAAACATACATATACCCCATCTACAACACTTCAAACATACTCACACAACACACATTGTTCAAAACATCAATATATACCCATAACTCAACATATACTCTAGCATGCATTTCTACCCTTAGATCTTGCATAAAACTTATTTAAAACCCATAAGGAGCTTAAGATCGGCTCTTACCTCTTGAAGATCGAGAGGAAGACGACCTAAACTTGGAGATCCACGGAAATGAGCTCCTGAGTTCCCAAAGCTCCAAAACTTGTTTCAAAAGCTTAAATCTTCAAAACCAAGTGAAAACAAGTGAGAATATTGAAAGATTTAGAGGAAGAACATTGAAAATGGGTGAGGGACGGCGGAAAGCTCACCTTGGCCGAAAATGGGGAAAAAGCTCGCCCGTTTTCGGCTAAGGGACCCTTTTATAGTGGCTGGCCAGACCACGTTCGGGGGCCGAATGTGCCTCCGTATCCATGCAAATGTTCGGCGGCCGAACATGAGGTTCGGCGGCCGAACCTTGACTTCCCTCACTCACGCTTTCGGGGGCCTAACGTGCCTCCAAAACGCATGCATGTTCGGCGGCCGAACTTGACTTTCGGCGGCCGAACCTGGGTTCTCCTCCAAAGACTTTTCTTGTAAAAACTCATTTAATTTCATACTTAAAATCATAAAACACCTTAAAACATTTTTATAAAACATGATTCTACCCTTCTAGAGGTCTCCGACATCCGAGATTCCACCGGACGGTAGGAATTCCGATACCGGAGTCTAGCCGGGTATTACACTGTGCATGCACTATACATAGCATAAACATAAACTTGACCCCTCTGTGGGATCCCATCAATGCCCCAATGGGCGATATATCATAAGTTGAGTTGGTTAAACATAAACATCAATAGACATTAAAATCATGTATCAACAAGGGATTACAACAGACTATGGTCAAGCACACTTCTAAACCTCAATATCATCATTACATAACATAGCTAATCATAACATTACATCATTAGAAATTTTGTCATGTCCACTTTCTATCTATTACGAAACCAGGACTTCATTACTCTTGCTGACCTCCTGGACTACCCTGTACCTGCAAGCCTGGGGGTTAAGGGAGAGGGGTGAGCTACAAAGCCCAGTGAGCAGAATAATAAAACAATTTAAAACATATGATAACATGGAATGCATCACAACACAACTAATCACATCAAGGATGAATTTGTCATCGATAGTCCCCTACATGGACCAACTGTGCCAGGGGCGTAGAATGGGCCTCACTGGTCTTTCTCTTACATAATATAACATAACATGGTCCAACTGTGCCAGGGGCGTAGAATGGGCCTCACTGGTCTTTCTCTTACATAGTGCCAGGGGCGTAGAATGGGCCTCACTGGTCTTCCGTACCGTATCATCATCATCATAGCATAGGGGGACTAATGGATCATTCAACATCCATCCGCATCATCAAACATAGTATGCAATGCAACATATTCGTGAGTCTAATGCAACACCCTGTTATCTCATGGCATTCATGATGCGTGAATCATGCTAAAACTGATTTATTTATTTAAAAGCATAAGAGTTATTCCACTCACCTCTGGCTGAAGCTCTACTGACTCTGAAGTGACTGACTCACTGCTGGGGTCCTCGGTTCCTCGGGTCCGAACCTACACAGGTGGACTCAAATGAGGGACCAAACATATATGAACATAACTCTAAAACATCCCCCAAAAACCCCCTAAAATACCTCAAAACAATCATGCAAAAACATGCAAAGGAAGGCTGGACAGGGCAGGTTCGGCGGCACCTTCGGCGGCCGAAAGTCCCTCCAGAGCCGAAAGTCAGGCACTTTCGGTGGCACCTTCGGCAGCCGAAAGTCCCAGACAGAGACGAAAGTCTCTTTTCGGGGGCAAGCTTCGGCAGCCGAATGCTGCCTCCACAAGGGGGTTCGGCGGCCGAAAGTTCCTTCGGCTGCCGAACCTGGTTTCTCCCAAATGGGCAGAAACTTGGATTCAAATGAACCTCTTGCCTCCCAAAACCTCAAATCATGCATAAACTTGTTCTAAAACATGCATACATATCATACATCACACCTAGGGGTCTCAAACTATCAAATACCCCAACTACAACACTTCAAACATGCCACATTGCTCAAAAACATAACATTTGCTCAAAAACTCATACAACCCTAAACATGCCATTCTACCCCATAAAACAACTTAAAACTTACTTAAAACATACAATGAGCTTAAGATCGGCTCTTACCTCTTGATGATCGAGAGAGAGAGGCGACCTAAACTCGGAGATCCAAGCAAATGAGCTCCTGAGTTCCCAAAGCTCCAAAACTTGTCTTAAATGCTCAAAACTTGCAATGTGAGGTGAAAACTCAAGAAAAATGGAGGAGAATTGGAGAAAGAACACAAGATCTGGGGAGAGGGAGGTCGGAGGCTAGCTGTGGCCGAAAATGGGAGAAAGCTCGCCCATTTCGGCCAAGTGACCCTTTTATAGGTGGCTGGCCAGGCCACGTTCGGGGGCCGAAAGTGCCTCCGCATGCATGCCATGTTCGGCGGCCGAACTTGAGTTTCGGCGGCCGAACCTGGACTTCCCTCACTCATGCTTTCGGGGGCCTAACGTGCCTCCAAAACGCATGCATGTTCGGCGGCCGAACTTGACTTTCGGCGGCCGAACCTGGGTTTTCCTCCAAGGACTTTTCATGCAAAAACCCATTTAATTTTTTATACTTAAAACATTGAAATTCATGAAAACATTTTATAAAAACATGTTTTTACCCTTCTAGAGGTTCCCGACATCCGAAATTCCACCGGACGGTAGGAATTCCAATACCGGAGTCTAGCCGGGTACTACACCTTTGATTTCCTTAGGATACCCCACAAAATTGCACTTGACAGACTTTGGAGCTAGCTTATCTGAAATTGGGCGTTTCACATAAGCCTCACAACCCCAAATCTTAAGAGAAGACAAACTGGGCATTTTGCCAGTCCATAACTCATATGGTGTCTTTTCCACCATTTTCGATGGTACTCGGTTTAAAATGAATGCAGTTGTTTCCAAGGCATAACCACAAAATGATAAAGGGAGATTTATTTGACTCATCATAGATTGAACCATATCTAATAAAGTTCGATTTCTCCTTTCAGAAACACCATTCCATTGTGGAGTTCCTGGTGGAGTTAATTGTGAAATAATCCATAATTTCTAAGATGTTCATCAAACTCTTGGCTCAAATATTCACCACCTCGATCAGATTGAAGCATTTTAATAGTTCTACCAAGTTGATTTTGTACTTCATTTTGAAAGGTTCCAAACATTTCAAAAGATTCATGCTTATGTTTCATTAGGTAGACATAGCCATACCTACTGAAATCATCAGTGAATGTAATGAAGTACTGATAACCTCTCTTGGCACTAATTCTTAGTGGGCCACATACAACTATATGTATTAAGCCCAATAAGTCTGAAGCCCTTTGACCTTGTCCAGTAAAAGGGTCCTTTGTCATCTTACCAAGCAAACAAGATTCACAATTTTCAAATGATTCAAAATCAAATGAATCTAATAAACCATCTTTATGGAGCTTAGATATGTAATTCTCATTTATATGGCTAAGACGACAGTGCCATAAATATATTGGATTTAACTCATTTGGCTTAGTTTTCTTAGAAGTTATGTTATAGATATTGTTGTCTCTAGAATCATCTAGATTAAGGACATAAAGACCATCATATTAATTTGCAATACAATAGAGCAAACCATCTTTATTAATGGAGCATTTCTTATTCTTAATAAGAAATGAAAAACCTTCATCGTCCAAAACAGAAACTGAAATAATATTCCTACTCAAAGTAGGAACATAAAAGCAATTGTTCAAAACTAACAAAAGCCCATTAGGCAACACAAGTTCATAAGTCCCTACAGCTAAGCCAGCAACTCTTGCTCCATTGCCTACACGTAGGTCCACATCGCCCTTTTTCAGTTTTCTACTCCTTTTGAGACCCTGCATATTTGTACAAATGTGAGAACCACATCCGGTATCCAATACCCATGAAGTAGAAATAGATAAATTATTATCTATAACATAAATACCTGAAGTCATAGTCTCACTACTCTTCTTCTTCTTACACTCATCTAAATAGAGTTTGCAATTTCTCTTCCAATGCCCTGGTTCCTTGCAATGGAAGCAGATTCCTTCCTTAGGAACTATTTCCTTAGGAACTTTTGCCTTGGATTGCCATTTAGGCTTGCCTCATTCCTTAGGTCTATTACCACCTTTAGACTTGGGCTTCCCCTTATTTTTCATGGACTTACCCTTATTAACATTCAAAATTTGGGTAGGCCTTTTCTTGACATTTACCTCAGCTGTCTTTAGCATTCCATGCAGCTCAGGAATGGATTTCTCCATATTGTTCATGTTATAGTTCATGACAAACTGAGAAAAACTGCTGGGTAAAGAATGTAGGATCAAATCCGTAGAGAGTTCTAAACTCAGAGGATAGCCAAGCCTAGCAAGGTGATCAATGTAGCCTTTCATCTTCAAAACATGAGTACTAACTGATTCACCTTCAGCCATTTTGCAATCATGCAATGCAATGGTGGTTTCATACCTATCCTGCCTAGCTTGCTGTTAGAAAGCTAGTTTGAGATGGACACTCATCTCATAAGCCTCAAGGTGCTCCAGATCCTTCTGAAGTTCTGGGCACATAGTTGCCAACATAAGACATCCAATATCATTAGAATCACCCATATGCTTCTTATGCTTGTTCTTAATAGCATTAGTAGCATCAGCAGGAGGTGGTTCTGGGATAGCTTCATCAAGCACATAGGACTTTTTCTCTTGCTTGAGAACAATTCTCAAGTTTCTAAACCAGTCAACAAAATTAGTCCCATTTTCTTTCAATTTATCCTTCTCAAGGATGGATCGCAGTGATAAGGTGGAATTGTTATTAGCAGCCATAATTATCTACAAAATATGCAAATATAATTAATTTAGTAAATTAATATTGAGGTGATAATAATCTCCCATTAAAATATAACCCTCAAAAATAATAATATTTTAGTGGGCTAAGATCTATATTTCACCTAATTCTAAGTCAGCTTTGGCATGACACTTAGAATTAAGTTGTTTAGGTAGGTAACTCCTTACCAATTACATCTAATGTAACTCTTAGATTATGAGGTGTTGATATCATATGTCAAATGCATATTATACCCCATCTAATGCCTTAGGCCCAAAACCGTTTTGATAGCTTAATTAAGCTCAACCAAAATTAAATAAATGAGTAACTATTACTCATCCTATCTTACTAGGATATCCTAAGCACTTTGCTTTGGCAAAACCTGCATTTTAGTGATCTTAGTCTTGATAGGTATTTAATATATGGGTGGCATTAAAACTTAAAATTTTAGAGTGAGGGTTCAACTTTTAACTATTAATTATTTTGTCTTGCATATATATATTATAGCATCCTATATGCATACATATATATATAGACAATAATGCATAGTATCTCATACTAATATATGATAAAATAATAAAATATAATCATTTAAATTTGATTTAAAGATTAAAAGAAAATAATAATTTAGAATTTATTTTCTTATTAAAATTTTTTTTATTTTTTTTATTTTCAGGGGTAGAATCGTAATTTAGGTATCATCTTCTTCCTTAGGAAGAAGCCCTAATTGCTGCCCAAGGATCCAGCAGCCCGTCGGATGCTCCAGCCACCATCATGATGGTCTCTGCACACTCGTTGGCCAGACCAGCCATTGGAGGTACGTGCAACACTTGCACCCCCACCGGTGTCCCATCCGCCACATGTGCGCGATAATTGAGAGGGAGGTAACCAATCCGTACAACACTCCCTTCTCTTCAGCAACAACGAGCTAAGCCAACTCCCACCCACAGCAGCCATACGATCGCCGCCATAGCAATGCGCAATCTCTCCGACGATGAGCTCAGCAGCCACAAAAGTGGCTCCTACGCATGGCAAGTGTGCGATGCTAGTGACAGGTGTGTGACACCATTGTCGGGCGTGACATGGGTCAAGGGATTGGCAGCCACAGATGCTGCGATGATGCCCCAATTTATGGGTTCACGATGACTATTCATCGTGAATCCAGTTGCAGATTCCAAATCTCAAATTCCTTTTTTTTATTTTTTATTAATTTAATTTTTCTAACAAAAATTACCTAAATGATCCGATCATTCATCCATAAAATATTCCATAATTATCATGCCGATCAAAAAGCATATATCGCATATATCATATCAATCATGGCATAATTAATTTAAACGAAAAGCACATGTTGGCTCTGATACCACTGTTGCGAAATCCTGAGATTATTGCAACCCAAATTGCGCAGCGGAAAAATAAAATCTTGAATTTCCTTTCCCAGAATCCGAGTGCTTTATTTATTTCATAAGAATGGATATGAGACTAACCGGTTAATCTCATCAAGAATATACAATGTTGAACTGATAGTGCTGCATTTTCAAACGAACACCCTCAATCGTATCCACACGAACGTCTTCTATCCTTCTAGAGTGCTAGCTCTCTCAAGGATGGATAGATTATGTGCTCCACAATCTGCAACTGTTATACTGAATTTTCTAAAAAGTTTCATCACTCCTAAATTCGTAGAAGGAGTATTTATATGTTTCAGTCTTTTGTTTTCCCACAACTCTTTTCCCAAAAGAGTTGTGTTCAAAACCCACTATCACAATCTCGCAGATACTCAAATATCTTATGTGATAGAGTCCTTTATTTGTAATAGTTACAGATAGACCGCAGATCTTTTAAATATTATTATCTTATAATAATAAATAATTAATAATAATAACACTTTATTATTATTAATTATATTAATGGGCTTTGGGCTTTTAGCCCATTAATATGTCATAGCACATCAATAACGTTCTTTTGTGTGTAACCCAATAGGCTCACATTAATTGGCAATAGGCCCAGTCCCACAAGACCCATAAGTCATAAGTGGCCTATAGCAAGACATTATGACTACCCAATTAATATGAGGATCAATAGTCTGATAAAGCCTAATAAATAGAACATGTATTAATCCCTTTGTCACACGATATCTAGTTTGAACATAAGTCATGGTCAATGTCAAAGTTATAATGTTCAAACTTATGATTTCTCGATCTCTAAGTAGACTGATAAATTCAAATGATATTGATCACACTATCAATTCATTTGAGCACGACCATGCATTTCTCAGTCTCACTTATCGAGGGGCCCAGAAGAGATCTCTCTCTCTCAGAGAGAGGGACAAATCCTATCTTGATTGTTCATTATCCTCTACATAATTTCTATTATGCTCAATCATAACCTCTATGATTGTCCAATTAAAGATAATGTTTGGTTATGTCAAAACATAATGGTCCTTATGTTGGAAACTATGACAATCTCAAGTTAAAGGATTAAGACATAACTACTTTGAGATTCACTTATGACAATAACCCATGTAGTGATCTCAACGCGGATCCATCCAATACTTTGTTCTCTAACAAGTATCTATGATTATTGAATTATATCAACATATACATAATCATCTATGATTATCAATTAATAATCATACTAGCTATATTTTATTATTATCAACATAATAATAAGTAACCAAGGATGATAATCATTATTATGTAATATGCAAACAAATAATAACGATAAAAACCTCTTTTATTAATAACCAAAACGACATACAAAAAGGCCCAAGATAATGGCCTAGGGCATATACACTAACAGCCTTTTGGCCACCTAACCTGCCCCCGAAAGCATGACTTTCGGATCTGTGATGGGGTTTCGGCCATCGAACCCACCCCCGAAAGTGCCTGATTTTCAGATCTGTAGAGGACCTTCGGCCACCGAACCTGCCGCCGAAAGTCCCCTGCCCAGCCTTCCTTTGCTGGTTTTATGTGCATATTTTGTTATGTTTTTGGGGAGTTGTTTAGAATCTTGTGATAGCTATGTTTGGTCCCTCATTTGAGTCCATCTGTGTAGGATCGGACCAGGGAGACAGTAGAGGCCTTCAGTGAGCTAGCTGCGTCATTGTTAGGCGAGCGTCAGCCAAAGGTGAGTAGGACTGAACATCTTTTTAAAGTAACTAAACTTTTAAGCATGTTCATGCATCACGAATGCCATGTTTATGTATATTAGGATGCTTGCATTAGAATTCACGAATATGATGCATTGCATAATTTACTTTGGATGTGGATAGATATTGGATGACCCACTAGCCCTCGAGATGTTATGATATGATATGATACGGAAAGACCAGGGTTTGCCCATTCTACGCCCCTGGCATTATGGATATGTTATGTTTTGTTTAAGCGAAAGTCCTGAGGAGTTCCATTGAGGGCCGGACACATTGGAATATGTAGAGGGTTACTGGTGACAAGTCCATCTTGATGTGAATTATTTGTGTTGTGACGCATTTCATACGAGCATATGTTTATTAAATTATTTTTATGTTCTGCTCACTAGGCTCTTGTAGCTTATCCCTTTCCCCTAACTCCAGGTTTGCGAGATGAAAGATAGCATCGGGAAGTCGACTTAGTGGCTGGTATAGTCTATGTAATAGAATAGTGTGGACATGTAAATTTTAATGGATTAGAATTGTGCTTGGCCCTAGTTTTCTTTACCTTTGTAATCCCTGTTAATATGATCATTATATAAAAGTTTTAAATTATGAGTTATGTTTGAACCAAGCTTGAGGCATGTGATGTTAACCATACTAGAGCATTTTATAAGGGCTCTAGTATGGGTTTTATGTTTTCAATATGATGTATGTACAGGTTGAGCTTGGTTTCATGGAATGTTTAAGTTTTTGTGATGATGTATGATCATGTATGGGATTTTATCAGGTACCCAGGATGTATAGTAGGCTTGCTACGGGTTCCGGTAACCTTAAGTAGATCTGAATCCTAGCGCCGATAGCGGTCCGGGTTTCGGATCGTTACAGATACTTTATTTTTAGACTTAAGAACTAAATTTGAACAACAATGGAATTGGCTAAAGTAAGGTCGAGTGACTACTCCATAAATACTACTTAACTATTTGTGTGATTGAGTGAGAATAACTTGAGCTCTCCTATTTATATCAAAGATTTTATTGGGATTGTTGTTTGTAATGTGACTCCTGGGATTGCTACTTATATGCATATTGGTATACTATTGTGCTTCAATCCAAAAGTGAGACAGAAATAGTAGAGTTGATGATCTAATTGTTTGAATGCTTGAAGGCAAATATGGTTTAAGTGTGGAGGTATTTGATTGAACATGTTCTTAACATTGATTTGAGTAGTTTTCTAATTAATTTTGTATTTTTGAACATCAATCTTACCCTGCTAGAGAATTCCGACATCCTGGATTCCACCGGACGATAGGAATTCCGATGCCGGACTCTAGCCGGGTATTACATTGGGTATATTTCACAAAGAAGCAAAAGATAAGTAGATTTGATAAAAAGTTATTAAAAAGCGCTTAAATTGACTTGACCAATGATTTAGGCAAACACATCGGATGATCATACTTCATAGAAGCCAAAAATTGCCTAGACCTGCAAATCAATAGTCTGCACAGAACCTGACAATAAGCAGAAAAAATTCAAATTTCAAAATAAGAAAACTAGGTCTCCTCATTAAAAGCTGCGGAACCCACTGGAATGAATTCTCCCCTTGGAAGAAATATATTAAAGAAATGATTTATAATTCAAAGAAGAATTCCTATTCCGAAAAGGATTTTATTAGGTTTAAGCATCTATATAAGCCTATCTTTGTAGACAGCCTCATATCCCCCATCGACCATTCATCTTCGATTCTTTTTTCTCTTTTATATTTTTTCAAAGCCATGAGTGGCTAAACTCTTTATTTCTAATTGAAGTTAGGGTAAAATTTCAGTTTATATATGAATTGTGAGATCTGGATACAATTGTTTATCTTTTATTCTTCCAATATTTATGTAAATTCAGTTCCTCATATTATTATTACTTTGTTATTTGATCAATAGAGCCCATTGTTCATAATTTCAAAATAATATATTGTTAGTTTGAATGCTTGAAGTCCGTAATGGCTTAGATTATTCAACAACAAGTAACAATTAGTGTAACCCACTAAGAAATTACATGATCTAAGTTAATCTCATCGATTTAGTTTTTTGGTTAGAATTAGGTCTCTCTAATTCTTAAGACAGTTGATAAATAAAATTTCAAAGGCGTTCTTTGTGCGTTTTATTGGCTATGGTTAATTAGCAAACGTTTCATAATTAATTTAAATCTAAAGAGAGATTGATTGTGTGAAACGTCTTCCATAACTATAACTAATTTATTGAAATGAATAAAGGTATTTTTGTTTCGATGATCAATTTCCAAATTGAAATGGATCCTACACTTCAACTAGAATTTATTAACATTGATTTATTTTTCTTTTAATTATCACTTTCTTTAATTATTTTTAATCTTTATTTTAACTCCGCATCAAAACCTTCTATTTTATTTTTATTATTTATTTTCCTAGTCATTGTTTAAAAATTTTTAGTGTTAATTCTGTGTGGATTTGATCCTATTCTCCCTATATGCAATTCATATTTGTTGATTTTTAATAGGGTATTTTTTGTGGTTTCAACACCCATCACTAATCCATATTCAATTAATATGATTAATTGATAATAGAATAATTAAATTAATTTGATTAATTTAATTAATTTAAAGTTAATTAATTTGATTAATTTAAATTTAATTAATTTGATTAATTTAGTTAATTAAATTTAACAATAGGCATGCGTCACACACATGTGAAAATTATTTTAAAAACCATAAAATTAATATATGGACTAAACTCTCATTTCATTTCATGTAGGCTTGAGTAATTTGATAGTTAAATATCATATTGAGTCCAAGACCAAATGTTAGATCAAGTCTAATAACTCATTAATGATGATTAATTAGTTAATTAAATTAATATAAATTAATTTAATTATTTATAATTATGAGATTGATTAATTTAATTAATTATGATTAAATGATTAATTAATTAATTAATTAATAGAGATTGATTTGATTAATTAAATTAAAGAAATATATATATATCATATATATATATGATATATATAAAAAATTCACTCTAGTCTCAAATTATTTTATATATAATTCAGGAGTTATTTGAGAAGAGTTTTGGAGTTAGGAATTTAAATCCATAGCAACTATATGTCAACCATCTCTATTTAAAAGGAGAGAGGTGAGGGAAGAGAGGCATAGACTCATTCTCCTCTTCATGAAAATTGAGAGCTCCCTCTCATCTTCTTCGACTTTTTTATCTTTGCAGTTGAGAGAAAAATATTTTATCTCCATTGTTGTGAGAGTTAATTGTTAACTCTCATATTCATCTCATCTATCCGGTGAGAAAAATATCAGTCTTCTATTTTCGGCATTTAAGAAAAATTTAGAGATGAAAGATTTCGGTTATGGATGGTGGATTTTGTTGAGATTGGCTCATGTCGACAGGATCAGAGGGTTTATATTTGAAGGCCTGAATTCCACCAAGCGAAGGTTAGATCTGCGCTACAAAAGGTAAAATCCTAAATCTCCTTTAGGATGTTTAATCTCTAATTTTCTCCATATAACTAATGAATTATTTTTCTTAGACACAATTGTTGTGTGATAATATTTATACGCATGCTTGAATCGATTAAATAAAAATTAGAATATTAAGTATGAAATTATAATAATTAAAAAAAAATTTAAAATTTTATGATTTTATTCAAATCTATTTTTACTTTTTCATTGTAGATATTAGATAAGATTATAGAAAGTTTTCGATTGATATTAGAGTCACTAATATGTGTAAAAAAACATGTTTACTTTTCATTGGAATTGAAATTTAGACTTCAACGCAAATTTTTAGAATTTGCAAGGATTACAAAAAAATAATAGAAAAGTAGTCCCATATTCACAAACATGCAAAGGGTTGTGTGAAAGCATCCCGCATTAAGTCAAAGCATGCCCTGATGCGAAATGGTGATCTCATGGACTGACTGCATATTGGGGCACGCAGGACAACCTGACACTCAGGCTATCAGACTTGCTCAGTTACACGACCAAGCCATGTAACACGCGCTAATTGCACAGTCATGGTCAAACACGGGTTGGACCCATGTTTTGATCAGAAACACAGGTCCAACCCATGTTTTTTAGTGTAAAAGTTGCACTTGATTCCAAAATTATCCACATTTTATAATTAAAGTATTTAGTTATTTTTCTTTAACATTATTCAATTTGAAATATGATTTCAAAATTAATAAAATTTATCGATAAGCGATGTGATACTTATAGATAAATTATTATTTTTATACATCATGTTTTTAAATTAAATTGTTGAATTCTATTTTAATTGCATGATGGATAATCATGGACTTTAGAAGACCAATATGTCTGGATTTATATTTATGCTTTGGTTATTATTTAATTAATTTCTTATTATTTAATTCAAAAGACATGTAAATTATTATTTTAATGGTTTGTATTTTTAAGAGTCTATGAAATTATTTTTCTTTGTTTTTTCTCACCCTGCTATGCCAAGGATATCAATATAAAATATCGACGGAGATTAAAATATAAAAAGTGGAAAGCTAAACTCGTTGATAGAGATTAGTGGAGCATCATAGAAAACTCAAGATGTAACGACCCGGAATCCTGACCGCTATCAGCGCTAGGATCCAGATCGGCATAAGGCCGCCGGGACCCGTAGCAAGTCTAACATACCACCTGTACACTTGTTTAATCCCATACATGATCAACACATACATAAAATTTTGAACTTTTCTTTTCATTCTCCAAACTCAACCTGTGCATGCACTATTCATAAACATAATCATAAACATTAACCCCTCCTTGGAGTCCTCATCAATGCTCCAATGGAGTGACATAACATGTATTAAGTATGGTTTACATAACATCATAAAATATTTCATTAAAAGATCATGTAACCAAAAAGGGATTAACAACATACTAGGGTCAAGCACAATTCTATCCTCGATAACATCATTACATTACATAACTTATTAATACTATTCATTACATGACTATACTAAACATTACATTTCAACATTTATCATGTCCACCACTAGCTATTACATGACCATAACATTACTCTAGCTGACCTCCTGGTCTATCCCGTACCTGCAATCCTGGGGAAATAAGGGAGTGGGGTGAGCTACTAAAGGCCAGTGAGCAGAATAATAAAACATTATATTAAAAGTTCATGCTTTCATGAAATGCAACACATCACAAACAAATCACATCAATGATGAATTTGTCATCAATAGCCCTCTACATTTCCATTAGTGCCAGAACGTAGAATGGGTCCTGGTCTTTCTCTTACATAACATAACATAACATTCCAAGATGCCAGGGACGTAGAGTGGGTCTTCCTGGACTTTCTCTTACATAGTGCCAGGGACGTAGAATGGGTCTTCCTGGACTTCCATACCGTATCATCATCATATCATGACATAACATACGAGGGCTAATGGATCACTCAACATTCATCCACATCAACAACATAATATGCAATGCAACATATTCGTGATTACTAATGCAAACACCCTAACATATCACATGGTATCCATGATGCGTGAATCATGCTGAAATATTCATTATTTACTTTAAAACAGAAAGAATTATTCCACTCACCTCTGGCTATCTCTGACCAGACACTGGAGCAGCTGACTAACTGCTGGGATCCTCGGTTCCTCGGATCCGAACCTACACAGGTGGACTCAAATGAGGGACCAGACATACAAGAACATGACTCTAAAATACTCTCCAAAATCCCCCTAAAACACCTCAAAACAATCACAGAAAACATGCAAAGGAGGGCTGCACAGGGCACTTTCGGCGGCAGGTTCGACGGCCGAAAGGCCCTCCAGAGCCGAAAGTCATGCACCTTCGGCGGCACTTTCGGCGGCCGAAGGTTTCCTCCAGAGACGAAACTCATGCATATTCGGCGGCACCTTCGGCGGCCGAATCTTCCCTCCAGAGCCGAAAGTCCACTTTCGGGGGCAGGGTTCGGCAGCCAAAGGTTGGCCTCCACAGGCAGGTTCGGCGGCCGAAAGAGCCTTCGGCTGCCGAACCTGAGTTCTTCCCAAGGGCAGAACTCAGCCTCTTTCATGCATAAAAACCTCCCAATCCATTCACACATGCATTTACTTATTCTACAACAAGCAAACTCAAGCCAACAAGCATATAAGGGTCTCAAACTATCCTAAACCCCAAATATAACACATCAAACATGCATAAACAACTCACATTGTCCATAAACACAATATAAACCAAAAACGCAACATAAACCTAATCATGCATTTCTACCCCATAGAAACTTCATAAAACTTGCTTAAAACATGAAATGAACTATGGATCTACTCTTACCTCTTGAAGAACGAGAGGAGAGACGATCCTAGCTTGGAGATGGGGGAGATCTTAACTCTTTGGTCTCCAAGCTCCAAAACTTGCTCTTTTGCTCAAATATCTTCAAATCAACATAAAGCTTGTTAAAACATGAAAGATCGGAGGAAAAACATCAAAGATCAACCATGGGAGAGCAGGAACTCACCGTGGCTAAAAATGGGGAGAAAACTCGCCCGTTTCGGCCATGGAGCACTTTTATAAGGGCTGCCAGACCACCTTTCGGCAGCCTAAAGTGCCTCCAAAACTCATGCAAGTTCGGCGGCCGAACATGAGGTTCGGCGGCCGAACCTTTGAAACTTTCGGAAGCCTAACTTGCCCCCCTAAACTATCCAATGTTCGGCGGCCGAACTTGAGGTTCGGCGGCCGAACCTGGAAATGCCTCCTTGGTCTTTTTCATTCAAAACTCAATTTCCTTTCTTGCTTAAAATCATAAAATACATTAAAATATTTTATGAAAACATGATTTTACCCTTCTAGAGGTTTTTGACATCCGAGATTCCACAGGACGGTAGGAATTCCGATACCGGAGTCTAGCCGGGTATTACACAAGATTTATAATATACAAATAGTTTAGGTCTTATAAACATTGTGCTAGATGGATGCGAACTTAAGAATGACCTTTTTACACCAATCCTTATGTAACGACCCGAAAATCCGACCCGTTACCGGCGCTAGGATCCAGATCGGCTTAAGGCCGCCGGGACCCGTAGCAAGCCTACATACCTCCTGAAAACCTGTGGAATCCCATACATAACAACATATACATGATCTGTAAAAATTTTTCTTTTCTCTTATCCAAGCAAAACCTGTGCATGCACAAAATCATACATAAACCCCACACTGGAGTCCTCATCAAATACTCCAATGGGGTATCATCATCATACATATCAGCTTGGATAATCATGGTCATTAACATCATTACTCATTAAACACTCTATACATAATGGGGATTCACACACCTCTAGGTCAAGCACTACTATAATCCTCAATACATCATCAAATCATTCATTACATTACATGGTCATAAATACTCATTACATCATGTTCATGTCCACTACTATCTATTACAACATCCATGACTTAACTTCACTCTAGCCGACTTCCTGATCTATCCTGTACCTGCAACTCTGGGGATAAAGGGAGTGGGGTGAGCTACTAGAGCCCAGTGAGCAGAATAATAAAACATCAATTTAAATCATGCTCTCATGTATGCGCCATAACACAAACATTTCACAACAAGGATGAACTTGTCACCATTTAGCCCCTATCTTTATTACTTATACATGCCGGGGGCGTAGAGCCGTAGCAGGCACACCCGGACCTCCATAATCTGTCCTAGTGCCAGGGGCGTAGAGCCGTAGCAGGCACACCTGGACTCACATAGGCTATCATGATATACAAGGGCTAATGGATCATTCAACATTCATCCACATCAACAGCAAAGTATGCAATGCAACATATTCGTGAATTCTAATGCAAACAACCTAACATATCTCATGGCATTCATGATGCGTGAATCATGCTAAAACATTTCATTAATTTGCTTTAAAAACTTAAAGTTTATTCCACTCACCTCTAGCTAGCTCTGAAAAGACTCTGAAGCAGCTGGCTCACTGCTGGGGGTCTCGGTTCCTCGGGTCCGAACCTACACAGGTGGACTCAAATGAGGGACCAAACATACATGAATATGACTCTAAAATACTCCCCAAAAACCCCCTAAAACATCCTGAAAACATCACATGAAAACATGCAAGAAATGGCTGAACAGGGCACTTTCGGCGGCAGGTTCGGCGGCCGAAAGTCCCTCTGCAGCCGAAAGTCATGCAGGTTCGGCGGCACTTTCGGCGGCCGAACCTCCCAGACAGAGACGAAACTTGAGTTTCGGGGGCAGGCTTCGGCAGCCGAAACTGCCTCCACAAGGGGGTTCGGCGGCCGAAAGTCACTTCGGCGGCCGAACCTGAGTTTCTGCCGAAGGGCAGAAACTTGGCTCCCTCGTGTCCACAGCCTCCAAAACGCCTCAAAACATGCATAAACTTGTTTCTACACATGCATACACATCATACTTCACACCTAGGGGTCTCAACTATAATATACCCCAACTACAACACTTAAAACAACACATTTCCAACATACATTGTTCAAATCAGAACATAAACCCATAAACCTAACAACAAGCCTAAACATGCCTTCTACCCCATCAACTTGCATAAAACTTTCATAAAACATAAAAGAAGCATAGATCGAAGCTTACCTCTTGAAGATCGAGAGGAAGAACGACCCTAGCTCGGAAAATGGAGGGATTTAGCTCCAAGACTTCCAAGCTCCAAACTTGCTTAAAAACACTCAAAAACTTTTGTGGAACCTTAAAACTCAAAGAAAATGGTGGGGATTGAAGGAAAAACACAAGATTTGGGAGAGGGAGGTCGGAAGCTTGCTGTGGCTGAAAATGAGAGAAAACTCTCCCATTTCGGCTAAGTGCCCCTTTTATAGATGGCTGGCCAGGCCACGTTCGGGGGCCGAAAGTGCCTCCGTATGCATGCAAGGTTCGGCGGCCGAACTTGGAGTTCGGCGGCCGAACCTGCATTTCCCTCACTCAAAATTTTCGGGCGCCTAAAGTCCCTCCGAAAGCATGCATGTTCGGCGGCCGAACCTCGGAGTTCGGCGGCCGAACCTGGGTTTTCCTCCAAAGATTTTTCATGCAAAGACTCATTTAATTTCTTACTTAAAAACATGAAATACATGAAAACATTTCATAAAATCATAGTTTTTACCCTTCTAGAGGTTTCCGACATCCGAGGTCCCACCGGACGGTAGGGATTCCGATACCGGAGTCTAGCCGGGTATTACACCTTATGTCTCGGATTAGGTGTCCCTTAGCATAATTCATAATCACACCTTTTATTTTTATTAGTCGAATATATAAATGTTTATAAATATGTGATATGCATATTCATATGCATGAATGAATGTATAGGATTGCTATGTATAGTTTGAACTGGCTAATGTGCAAAGTGGGACTTAATAGTAATTAGACCAACTAAGAAAATATGATTGAATCTATGGCTCTCCATTGAGATAATTGACTAAGGAGCTTAGGGATTTATGTTGTTGGCTATGCTTATATGGGGGTGACATAACTGACTTAGTGTCCTCTTGAGACAATTGTTAACCATATGATATTGTGGGTGTGTAAGGGGCTTAGTAGGTAATATTGGATGTACTTCAGTTCATTAAGTAACTTGATACATTTGCTAGCTTAGTGAGCTTGATTCAATTGATGCAAGATAGGAAAGCAATGGATATACCTGAAGTCTTGACCATTGGGAGCTAAGGTCTTTTATTGGGTCTCGCATAAGATGGGATGAACAAGGTGTTGCTCGCTCATTAGTATCATGGTGTAATACCCGGCTAGATGCCAGCATCGGCATTCTGATTTTCCGGCGGATTCTCCGTTGGAATCTGGAATTTGAGGATGTCAGAGGCCTCTAGAGGGTTCAAAGAGGTTTTGTCAAAATGTTTGAAGTGTTTCTATGGTTTTGAATGAAAGGATTTGGGTTTTGGAAAGGAAAAGACCAAAAGGGACAAAGTACAAGTTCGACCGCCGAAGGGCAAGTTCGGCCGCCGAACATCGCATGGTTTCGCCCGCCGAAGGAGAAGTTCGGCTACCGAACGTTGCATGGTTTTGCATGCAGGTTAGGCCACCGAAGGAGAGGTGGTCAGCCACCTATAAAAGGGTCCTCAGTCGGTGAAAGGGATAAGTTTGGCTTTCTTTTCACTAACAGAGGTGAGACCATGTCTCCTATGAGTACTCTTCATGTTTTCTCTAAATCATGCAAGGTTTTGATGAGTTTTCATGTTGTTTTGAAGCTTTTGAGCTAAAAACCCAAGTTTGGAAGTGTGGAGAGTTTGAAGAAGAGTTGCTCCATATCCCCACATTAGGATCGGTCATCTTCTTGGTTGCAAGAGGTAAGTGAAGATCCTGAACTTCTTTGCATGATTTCTGAGGGTTTTATGGAAGTTTATGGGTAGATATGCATGTTTAGGGTTTTTGGTGCTTTATTGGTGACAACATGTATATGTGTTGTTTTATGTTGTTTGTTGGGGTTTTACGGTAGTTGTGGACCCCTTTGTGCATATACTAGAGTATATGTATGTTGAAGAGTTAAGCTGTAATACCCGGCTAGACTCTGGTATCGGAACTCCTACCGTCCGGTGGAATCTTCGATGTCAGAAACCTCTAGAAGGGTAAAATCATGTTTTCATAAAATATTTTAATGTATTTCACGGTTTTAAGTAAAAGGGAAATTGAGTTTTAAATGGAAAAGACCAAGGAGACATTTCTAGGTTCAGCCGCCGAACCTCTAATTCGGCCGCCGAACATTTGATGGTTTAGGGGGGCAAGTTAGGCTTTCGAAAATCTCAAAGGTTCGGCCGCCGAACTTGCATGAGATGTGGGGGCACGTTCGGCTGCCGAAAGGTGGTCTGCCAGCCCTATATAAGAGCTCCATGGCCGAAACGGGCGAGTTTTCTCCCCATTTTCGGCCACGGTGAGTTCTTGCTCTCCTATGGTTGTTTTCAACGTTTTTCCTTCCGATCTTTCATGTTTTAACAAGCTTTATGTTGATTTGAAGAGATTTGAGCAAAAAGAGCAAGTTTTGGAAACTTGGAGACCAAAGAGCGAATTTCTCCCCATCTCCGAGTTGGATCGTCTCTCCTCTCATTCTTCAAGAGGTAAGAGTAGATCCATAGTTCCTTTAATGTTTTAAGTAAGTTTTATGAAGTTTCATGGGGTAGAAATGCATGTTAGGTTATTTTTGAGTTCATGGGTTTATGTTGAGTTATTGTGCAATGTGGATTGTTTAATGTATGTTTGATGTGTTGTAGATGGGGTTTAGGATAGTTTAAAGCCCCTAGGAGCTTGTATGCTTGAGTATGCATGTTGTAGAATAGGAAAATGCATGATTGAATGAGTTGAGAGGCGTTTATGCATGAGGAAGGCTGAGTTTCTGCCCTTGGGAAGAACTCAGGTTCAGTAGCCGAAGGTTCTTTCGGCCGCCGAACTTGCCTGTGGTAGCATGAATCGGCTGCCGAACCCTGCCCCCGAAAGATGACTTTCAGCTCTGGAAGGGACTTTCGGCCGCCGAAGGTGCCGCCGAACATGCATGAGTTTCGTCTCTGGAGGGAACCTTCGGCCGCCGAAAGTGCAGCTGAAGGTGCATGAGTTTCGGCTCTGGAGGGCTTTTCGGCCGCCGAACCTGCCGCCGAAAGTTCCCTGTTCAGCCCTCCTTTGCATGATTTCTATGATTGTTTTAAGGTGTTTTAGGGGGTTTTTGGGGAGTATTGTAGAGTCTTGATCATAGATGTTTGGTCCCCTCATTTGAGTCCACCTGTGTAGGTTCGGACCCGAGGAACCAAGGACCCCAGCAGTGAGTTTAGCTGCTTCAGAGTCAGTAGAGCTTCAGCCAGAGGTGAGTGGGATAAACTCT
Source organism: Manihot esculenta (assembly GCF_001659605.2). NCBI lineage: Eukaryota > Viridiplantae > Streptophyta > Magnoliopsida > Malpighiales > Euphorbiaceae > Manihot > Manihot esculenta. The sequence goes on along the minus strand of NC_035176.2, from coordinate 13,034,460 downwards.
TTATGTTTTAAAGTAAATAAATTAATTCTTAGCCTGATTCACGCATCATGAATGCCATGAGATATATTAGGTTGTTTGCTTTAGAATTCACGAATATGTTGCATTGCATAATATGTTGATGATGTGGATGAATGTTGAATGATCCTTTAGCCCTCCCATGATATGATATGGTATGATATGATACGGTACGGAAGACCAGTGAGGCCCATTCTACGCTCCTGGCACTATGTGAGAGAAAGACCAGCGAGGCCCATTCTACGCCCCTGGCACAGTTGGAATGCTATGTTATGATATGTTATGTAAGAGAAAGACCAGTGAGGCCCATTCTACGCCCCTGGCACAGTTGGACCACTTAGAGGGCTATGGGTGACAAATTCATCCTTGATGTGATTAGTTGTGATGTGATGCATTCCATGATATCAAATGTTTAAATAAAATGTTTCATCATTCTGCTCACTGGGCTCTAGTAGCTCACCCCTCTCCCTTAACCCTCAGGATTGTAGGTACAGGGTAGACCAGGAGGTCAGCAAGAGTAATGAAGTTATGGTCACGTAATAGCTAGCTGTGGACATGTATATATTGTAATGTAAAAGTATAGTATAGAAATGATATGTAATGATGTCTATTGAGGTTATAGTTGTGCTTGACCCTAGTTGTGTTAATCCCCTTTGTTTACATGATCTTTTAAGTGTAATGACTTTAATGAATGACTATGGTTAACCAAACTCAATGTATGTTATGTCGCCCCATTGGAGCATTGATAAGGACTCCAAAGAGGGGTTAATGTTTATGACTATGTTATGTATAGTGCATGCACAGGTTGAGTTTGGTGAATGAATGAAAGAATGATTGAATGTAAGGAAAAATTCAAAAAATTTATGTATGTTATTGATCATGTATAGGATTAAACAGGTTCACAGGATGAATGTTTGGCTTGCTACGGGTCCCGGCGGCCTTAAGCCGATCTGGATCCTAGCGCCGGTAGCGGTCCGATTTTCGGGTCGTTACAGATTGGTATCAGAGCCCTAGGTTCATATGGTCGGACCTAGAGTGTCGGGCTCATAGATGTTATAGAAGGTCAAGCACAATAGGAAGATCATGTCCACTAGGATAGGATGTAGAGTCCTGTCTTGAATGGTGATGTGAAATGCCATGATTATATGCATATGCATTAATGATATGCTATGTATGTGATGTATGTGATGCGGGTTCATGTGTTTGCACATGAACCATTTGATGCTAATGTTTATGTGATGTGTGCTGTTTTTCAGAAAACAGGATGAGAGGAACTCGTCGATCAGCATGATGGACTGGAGTACCACCCCAGGACGAGGGCACTGATGCCCGTCCTCCTGCATTGCCTAGGGCAATGTCAAGTAGGTCCAGCAGAGATAGAGCAGTAAGAGACCCTAGAAGGTCTTTGGATCTGGGTAGAAGCAGATCAGTGAGGGGAACAGTGCAAGGGGATATGTCAGAGGATGTGGGGGATCAGATGGATGTGGATCAGAGGAGGGATGGCAGTCTCGGAGTAAGTATGTCGGAAGAGGGAATGGGAGAGTCCCAAGGAGGCACTCAGGTCTCGGGATTTGTTCAGCCACCCTACTACCCACCCTTTTCACATAATCTCGGGTATTCGATGGGAGGTACATCGGATTACCCCAGTTTTAACCCTTATCCCTCTCAGATGCCATACCCATCTTTCTACCCCCCGTACCCACAGTACCCCATGTACCCACCTCCATCTTTCTATCCAGGTACAGTAAACCCTACCCCAGGGGATGCTGCACCTCCTCCACCACCAGCAGCACCTACTGTCCCAGAAACCCAAATGCCTAAACCTAGCTCATCTGGAGGGAGCAAGGTCAAGATGACAGACTACATGAAGTTGGGTGCTCCCCAGTTTGAAACCGGTGATGACCCGTTTGTGTACCTTGAGAGGGTCAAGACAATTACAGATGAGATAGGAGCTGATGACAGTAGAGCCATTCAGATGGTTGGGTTCACACTAAAATGAAAGAAGGCCCGAGAGTGGTTTAAGAACTATGTGAACCCGAGATTGGACAGCCTATCATGGGAGGAGTTTGCAAATGAGTTTGCAGGATGGGCTTTCCCTGACAGTTCCAAGGAGCTGAAAATGATTGAATTTGAGCAGTTGAGGCAGACAGATGAGATGAGCGTGGATGAGTATACAGACAGATTCTTGGAGCTGTTGCCGTTTGCTGGGCAGAATCTGGACACAGATCAGAGGAAGTCAAGGAGGTATATCATTAGGCTCCATTCCAGGTATTCCTCCTTGATTTAGTCAGCAGAGAGGGAGAGTTTCCATGCCATAGTAGATATGGCTCGGAGGATGGAGGCTAGTGCTATCATCGAAGGGAAAGTCAAGCAATCAGTGGCACAGCCTTCTGGTTCCAAGACCCCAGGTGGGGGAAGGATAGACCCTTCTTCTCTGAGTTCAGGTAGTAAGAGGTGGAGCAATACCACCAAGGAGCCAAAGAAGAACAAGTTCTGGAATAAGATCAAGTCAGGTATGGGATTAGGGAGTGGCTCAAGCTCTGGTGCAGATAATGCAGTATGCAAGAAGTGTGGGAGGCCGCACAAAGGAGTATGTCTGGTTGGGACGACAGCCTGCTTCAGATGTGGGCAGGAGGGACACATGGCTCGGGAGTGTCCTAGAGCAGCTTTTATGGCACAGTCTCAGCAGACAGCTTCAGGTAGTGTGGCTCAGCCAGTAGCTCCAGCCGTGACTCAGGCTAGTGGCAGAGGTCGAGGGAGAGGGGCAGCCTCTTCTTCAGCGGGTTTCAGGGGTGAGGGCCTGTCAGCTCCAGCACGGATCTTCACCATGACTCAGCAGGAGGCAAACACATCCAACACCGTGGTGTCAGGTAATCTCATCATTGGTTGTTCTGATGTGTATGCATTAATGGACCCTGGTGCATCGCATTCTTTCATTGCTCCGAGGGCCGTCGAGAGGTTGGGATTGATGGTCTCTGGGTTAGAGTGTCCCCTATGGGTCAGTGGACCCAAGTGTGACTCGTCAGTGGCAGAGTCAGTCTGCCAGTATAGTCCAGTTTTTGTTGAGGGGAGATGCCTTTCTGCCGACCTTGTGGTTCTAGACTTGACAGATTTTGACGTCATTCTAGGGATGGATTGGCTATCTACCCATGGTGCTACCTTGGACTGTAGAGACAAGGTAGTCAGGTTCAGATGTCAGGATGGGTCTGAGGTTGTCTTCAGAGGAGACAGGGGGAGTACACCTAGAGGTTTGATATCAGCCCTTCAGGCTCGTAGGCTACTTAGGAGGGGTTGTCAGGGTTTTCTAGCTCATGTGAGAGAGCTGGATAGTCATGTCAGAGAGCCCGCCTCAGTGCCCGTGGTCAGTGAGTTTTTAGATGTGTTCCCAGACGAGCTACCAGGTTTACCACCTGCTAGGGAGATAGAGTTTGAAATTGAATTGATGCCTGGAACTAGACCAATCTCTATCCCTCCCTACAGGATGGCACCAGCAGAATTGAAAGAGTTAAAAGAGCAGTTGCAAGAGCTGGTAGATAGGGGTTTCATCCGATCGAGTACCTCACCTTGGGGTGCTCCAGTGCTATTTGTGAAAAAGAAGGATGGATCCCTTAGACTTTGTATCGACTACAGGCAGTTGAACAAGGTCACTACCAAGAATAAGTACCCGTTGCCGAGGATCGACGATCTATTCGACCAGCTAGCCGGAGCAGGTTGTTTCTCCAAGATAGATCTGAGATCGGGGTACCATCAGCTAAGGATAAGAGAAGAGGATGTACCGAAGACAGCCTTCAGGACCAGATATGGGCATTATGAGTTCCTTGTGATGCCGTTCGGGTTAACCAATGCCCCTGCAGCATTCATGGATCTCATGAACAGAGTGTTTAGTCAATACCTGGATCACTTTGTTATTGTCTTCATAGATGATATCTTAGTGTATTCCAGGAATGCAGAGGAGCATGCCCATCATCTGAGGTTGGTTTTGCAGACCTTGAGAGAACATGGCTTGTATGCCAAGTTCACCAAGTGTGAGTTCTGGCTGAGGAGCATCTCTTTCTTGGGGCATGTGGTGTCAGAAAATGGAATTGAGGTAGACCCCAAGAAAGTGGAAGCTGTAGCTAACTGGCCTAGACCCACTACGGTGATAGAGATCAAGAGTTTCTTGGGTTTGGCAGGTTACTACAGGAGGTTCGTTCAGGACTTCTCTAAGATTGCAGCTCCCATGACCAGACTGACTAAGAAGAACCAGAGGTTTGTGTGGACCGACCAGTATGAAGAGAGCTTTGAGGAGCTCAAGAAGAGGTTGACTTCAGCACCAGTGTTAGCTCTGCCATCTAGTAATGAAGACTTCTCAGTCTATTGTGATGCGTCCCGTGTGGGACTGGGTTGTGTACTAATGCAGAATGAAAGGGTGATTGCTTATGCTTCTAGGCAGCTAAAGAAGCATGAGTTGAATTACCCTACACATGACCTAGAGATGGCAGCGGTGATCTTTGCACTCAAGATGTGGAGGCACGACCTTTATGGGGTTAAATGTGAGATCTTCACCGATCATAAGAGCCTGCAGTACATCTTGAGTCAGAGGGATCTGAATCTGAGGCAAAGGAGATGGGTAGAACTGCTCAGTGACTATGATTGCAAGATCCAGTACCATCCGGGTAAGGCGAATGTTGTGGCAGACACCTTAAGCCGGAAATCACTTGGCAGTTTGTCCTATATTTCGGCAGAGAGGAGGCCAGTAGTAAGGGAGTTCTTCGAGCTCATGAATGAAGGTCTACAGTTGGAGTTGTCTGGTACAGGTGCTTTAGTTGCCCAAATGAGAGTGGCACCCGTGTTTCTGGAGCAGGTGGCTCAGAAACAGCATGAGGACCCAGAGTTAGTGAAGATTGCCAAGACTGTTCAGTCAGGCAAGGATAGTGAGTTCAGATTCGACAGCAAGGGGATCCTCCGCTATGGAAACAGATTGTGTGTACCAGATGACGTAGGGCTGAAAGGAGACATTATGAGAGAGGCTCATAATGCCAGATACAGTGTTCACCCTGGAGCCACCAAGATGTATCAAGATCTGAAGAAGGTTTATTGGTGGCCAGCTATGAAGAGAGAAGTGGCACAGTTTGTGTCAGCCTGCAAAGTGTGTCAGAGGGTGAAGCTGGAACATCAGAAGCCGGCTGGAATGCTTAACCCCCTACCTATTCCAGAGTGGAAATGGGAGAACATAGCTATGGATTTCGTGGTGGGGCTACCGGCGGCATCCAACAGATTGGACTCCATATGGGTGATTGTGGACAAACTCACCAAATCTGCTCACTTCATCCCTGTCAGGAGTGGCTATTCTGTGGACAAGTTAGCGCAGGTGTATGTTGATGAGATCGTCAGGTTGCATGGGGTTCCTGTTTCAATAGTGTCGGATAGAAGGCCCCAGTTCACCTCCAGGTTTTGGCAGAGTCTGCAGAACGCTATGGGTACCAGGTTGGATTTTAGCACTGCTTTCCATCCACAGACGGACGGACAATCAAAGAGGACCATCCAGACAATAGAGGATATGCTCAGAATGTGTGTGCTGGATTTTGGCGGTTCTTGGAGGCAGCATCTACCTTTGGTGGAGTTTGCCTACAATAACAGCCATCATGCCAGCATAGGGATGGCCCCATATGAAGCTTTGTATGGAAGGAAGTGCAGCTCACCTGTTTGCTGGGAAGAAGTTGGGGAAAAGGCCTTGGCAGGGCCTGAGCTAGTAGAGATCACCAGCAGAGTGGTGCCCATAATCAGAGAAAGGATCAAGACTGCTGCAAGCAGGCAAAAGAGTTATGCAGACATCCGCAGAAGGCAAGTAGAGTTTCAGGAGGGGGATTTGGTATTGCTCAAGGTGTCTCCAATGAAAGGGGTGATTCGGTTTGGGAAGAAAGGTAAGCTAGCTCCACGGTACATCGGACCCTTTGAGATCTTGCAGAAGATTGGGAATGTATCGTACAAGCTGGACTTGCCTGCTTCAATGGAAAGAATCCATCCGGTTTTCCATGTTTCTATGTTGAGAAAGTTCGTGTTAGATCCGGGCAAGGTTCTTAGTGAGCCTAATATGGAGATCCAAGAGGATCTCACCTATGTTGAGTAGCCAGTACGGATCCTAGACACCCAGATCAGAAAGCTAAGGAACAAGGAAATCCCGATGGTGAAAGTCCTTTGGAATCACCACAACATCGAAGAGTGTACCTGGGAGACACGGGAGTCTATGCTCCGGCAATATCCTCATCTCTTCTAAGGTGAGTTTTAATGTGCTTTATAGGAATGTGTATGTTTTATGCCATGATATGTTTGTTTAGTGAACATTCGGGGATGAATGTTCTTAAGGGGGGAAGAATGTAATACCCGGCTAGACTCCGGTATCGGAACTCCTATCGTCCGGTGGAATCTCGGATGTCGGAAACCTCTAAAAGGGTAAAATCATGTTTTCATAAAATGTTTTAATGTATTTCACCGTTTTAAGTAAAAGGGAAATTGAGTTTTAAATGGAAAAGACCAAGGAGACATTTCCAAGTTCGGCCGCCGAACATTTGATGGTTTAGGGGGGCAAGTTAGGCTTCCGAAAATCTCAAAGGTTTGGCCGCCGAACCTCATGTTCGGCCGCCGAACTTGCATGAGATGTGGGGGCACGTTCGGCTGCCGAAAGGTGGTCTGCCAGCCCTATATAAGAGCTCCATGGCCGAAACGGGCGAGTTTTCTCCCCATTTTCAGCCACGGTGAGTTCTTGCTCTCCTATGGTTGTTTTCAACGTTTTTCCTTCCGATCGTTCATGTTTTAACAAGCTTTATGTTGATTTGAAGAGATTTGAGCAAAAAGAGCAAGTTTTGGAAATTTGGATACCAAAGAGCGAATTTCTCCCCATCTCCGAGTTGGATCATTTCTCCTCTCGTTCTTCAAGAGGTAAGAGTAGATCCATAGTTCCTTTAATGTTTTAAGTAAGTTTTATGAAGTTTCATGGGGTAGAAATGCATGTTAGGTTATTTTTGAGTTCATGGGTTTATATTAAGTTATTGTGCAATGTGGATTGTTTAATGTATGTTTGATGTGTTGTAGATGGGGTTTAGGATAATTTGAAGCCCCTAGGAGCTTGCATGCTTGAGTATGCATGTTGTAGAATAGGAAAATGCATGATTGAATGAGTTGGGAGGCGTTTATGTATGAGGAAGGCTGAGTTTCTGCCCTTGGGAAGAACTAAGGTTCGATAGCCGAAGGTTCTCTCGGCCGCTGAACCTGCCTGTGGTAGCATGAATCGGCTGCCGAACCCTGCCCCTGAAAGATGACTTTCGGCTCTGGAAGGGACTTTCGGCCGCCGAAGGTGCCGCTGAACATGCATGAGTTTCGTCTCTGGAGGGAACCTTAGGCCGCCGAAAGTGCCGCCGAAGGTGCATGAGTTTCGGCTCTGGAGGGCCTTTCGGCCGCCGAACCTGCCACCGAAAGTGCCCTGTTCAGCCCTCCTTTGCATGATTTCTATGATTGTTTTAAGGTGTTTTAGGGGGTTTTTGGGGAGTATTGTAGAGTCTTGATCATAGATGTTTGGTCCCCTCATTTGAGTCCACCGAGGAACCAAGGACCCCAGCAGTGAGTTTAGCTGCTTCAGAGTCAGTAGAGCTTCAGCCAGAGGTGAGTGGAATAAACTCTTTATGTTTTAAAGTAAATAAATTAATTCTTAGCATGATTCACGCATCATGAATGCCATGAGATATATTAGGTTGTTTGCATTAGAATTCACGAATATGTTGCATTGCATAATATGTTGATGATGTGGATGAATGTTGAATGATCCTTTAGCCCTCCCATGATATGATATGGTATGATATGATACGGTACGGAAGACTAGTGAGGCCCATTCTACGCCCCTGACACTATGTGAGAGAAAGACCAGCGAGGCCCATTCTACGCCCCTGGCACAGTTGGAATGCTATGTTATGATATGTTATGTAAGAGAAAGACCAGTAAGGCCCATTCTACGCCCCTGGCACAGTTAGACCACTTAGAGGGCTATGGGTGACAAATTCATCATTGATATGATTAGTTGTGATGTGATGCATTCCATGATATCAAATGTTTAAATAAAATGTTTCATCATTCTGCTCACTGGGCTCTAGTAGCTCACCCCTCTCCCTTAACCCCCAGGATTGCAGGTATAGGGTAGACCAGGAGGTCAGCAAGAGTAATGAAGTTATGGTCACGTAATAGCTAGCTGTGGACATGTATATATTGTAATGTAAAAGTATAGTATAGAAATGATATGTAATGATGTCTATTGAGGTTATAGTTGTGCTTGACCCTAGTTGTGTTAATCCCCTTTATTTACATGATCTTTTAAGTGTAATGACTTTAATGAATGACTATGGTTAACCAAACTCAATGTATGTTATGTCGCCCCATTGGGGCATTGATGAGGACTCCAAAGAGGGGTTAATGTTTATGACTATGTTATGTATAGTGCATGCACAGGTTGAGTTTGGTGAATGAATGAAAGAATGAATGAATGTAAGGAAAAATTCAAAAAAATTTATGTATGTTGTTGATCATGTATGGGATTAAACAGGTTCACAGGATGAATGTTTGGCTTGCTACGAGTCCCGGCGGCCTTAAGCCGATCTGGATCCTAGCGCCGGTAGCGGTCCGATTTTCGGGTCGTTACATAAGCTTTGCATGTTTGGGTATGGTTTGGAGGTTTGAGAGGCTTGGTTGTGTGCGAGGCTGAGTTCTGGATGAACTCAGGTTCGGCAGCCGAAGGAAGGTTCGGCCGCCGAACATGCTGAGGAGGTGGCTTCGGCTGCCTAAGCTTGCTTAAGCTTGGCCCTGAAAGTTTGGACTTTCGGCTCTGGAGGGGACTTTCGGCCGCCGAAAGTACCCGAGTTTCGTCTCTGGAGAGGGGGTTTGGCCGCCGAAGGTGCCCTGTTCAGCTTTTCTTTGCTTGTTTTTATGCATGCTTGAGGAGGTTTTGGGGAGTTGTTTATGAGTTGTTTCGAGTTTGTTTGGCACCTCATTCGAGTCCACCTGTGTAGGATCGGACCCGAGGGATCGAGGAGGCCGTCAGTGTTAGCTGGTGCAGAGTCAGTCCAGCGTCTGCCAGAAGTGAGTGGAACTAAAGTAATTCTTTGTAATTGAGAAATTAAATGCTTTTAGCATGTTCCATGCACCATGACTATGCAATAGGTTGATTGCATTAGAAATCACGAATATGTTGCATTGCATTCTATCATTGTGTTGTGTGGGTGAAAGTGGATGATCCGGTAGTCTCTGAGTAAGACCAGGACCCCATTCTACGGCCTGGCACGGTAGAAAGACCAGGACCCCATTCTACGGCCTGGCACGGTAATGGTAAGTATCAGATGTTGTATACAGGAAGACTAGGACCCCATTCTACGGCCTGGCACGAGGATAGGATGTCGAGATTATTGGGGACATGATCACCCGAGTTGATATGATTTACTTGTGATGTGATGCATTCCATGAGATCATATTAAATCACTTATTTTATTGTTCTACTCATTGGGCTATCGTAGCTCATCCCACTCCCTTAACCCCAGTTTTGCAAGGTCAGAGGAAGCTGTGGGAAGTCAGAGTCAGCAAGAGTAAAGAGTAAAGTGGTGGCGGGATGTATGTATGTAATAGAGTAGTGGACATGATGTAAAGTAAAGGAGTAGTTTGTAATGTCATGTATAGCTATGTACTGTCATGTAATGGATAGAGTTGTGCTTTACCCTAGTGTCTTTGCCCTAGTATGGTGTATGCTTAATCCCTTTTTGCATGGATCCTGTTTTGCATTTCTTGATGAGAAATGTGTTGAACCAGGCTTCATGTATGGCATATTTGATGAGCCGCCAGTTGGTTGTGTTTTGGGAAGAAAGGGTATCAAATCCCTTGACCCAACCGTGAGGGAAGAAAGGGTTTCAATCCCTTGACCCATAGCGGTCAGTAGTCACTGGTATCGGCCCTGAGGGCTGTTTCAGAGTTGTATATCTGAGTAGCAGTAGTTAAGCCTGGTAGTTTTACAGGATTGTTGATTATGTTTGATCATATATGGGATTTATCAGGTACACAGAGAGTATAGTCGGCTTGCTACGGGTCCCGACGGCCTTAAGCCGATCTGGATCCTAGTGCCGGTGATGGTTCGGGCCGTTACAGAGAGGTACCAGTTTCCGGGCTGTTACACATGGGTCCAATATCGGGTGTACCTGAGGTTTCATGATAGCTTATGAGAATTCAATCACCCACTTGGATTTCCATTTTATATCCCTAAAGTATAGGATCCAAAGAGAAAATAATGCGAAACCTGTATGATTAAAAGACCATAATCATTTTTTTTATAAGATTATAAATCAATATTACACTCATAGAGCTTGCTTTCTCCATTAATTCTGATAAGAGACATAAAACAACCATTCACAATTATTCATAATGATAAACTAAAAGTCATATAAGCTCACTGGATATTAATTTCTAAATTGGCTATAAGTTTAAAAAGAGTATTTGAAACTTAAACACATAAGATGTGTTTAGGACTATGTACTTCCTAATTCCTTAGTTGAAGGAAACACAAAAGGAAGAATTAAGATTTATAAAATGTTATGAAAATAATTAGCATAAATATACATTACATTCTTGTCCAAGGTGTATACATTTTGCATGGAGAGTTTATAAATATATAGAAAACTTTAAAGGTTATCTTAATTTTCAATACAAGTATTGTATTGAGAACCAAACTAAATTATTAGACATGTTATGTAGTAACGACTTATTCATATTAAGATTATAGGAAATCGATACTGAATCATAATTTTGTTGATGGCTCTACTATCCACACACATTCTCTAAGTTCTATCTTTCTTTGGAACTAATAAGGCAGGGACTCTGTAAAGGCTAATGCTCTTCTGAATATGCCCCTTCTTCAATAACTCTGCAACCTGTTCTTAGAGGATTTCACTCTCCTTTGAACTCATCTTGTAATGAGGCAAATTCGGTAATTTTGATCCAGGAATGAGATCAATCCGATGTTGAATATCCTGCAAAGGTAGAAGCTTTGAAGGTTCCTCCCCTACCCTAAGAAACTCCTTTAACAGCTCTTTGACGGGTGGTGATAAAGATGGTGCATCCTCCACTGCACCTTTTGCTCTCACCAATAAAGCCAGTATGCCTCTAGATTTCTCAACTGCACCTGATAGCCTTTGCACCCCCATAGAAACAGCAACAACAGTTTTCCCTTCTACTTTAGAATATTTTGCAGAATCAGAAGCCAAAATTGTAATCTTCTTTCGATTCCGTGTAAACATGTATGAATTCTCCTTCCCCTTATGCAATACATTAACATCAAACTGCCATGGTCGACCTAACAAACTTTCACAGCAATCCATATCCATAACATCACAATTAACAGATTCAATGTAAGATTTACCGATCAAAATAGGTACGCTGCAGATTCTATTGACTTCAATTGTCGGACCTTCCTTAATCCACCCAGCTTTGTATGACGAAGGGTGAGACTGTGTAGGCAATTGCAACTTCTCCACCAATTCCTTAGCTATCAGATTCTCACAACTGCAACTATTAATAATTAGCCTGCAAATCACTTCTCCCACTCGACACTTCGCCTAGAAAATATTTCTCCTTTGTGTCTCATCCTCCTATTTCATTGAGCATAGAATTTTTTTCACCACATAGGTAACATCTCCATCTTCAAAACCAACAAGAGATCCATCGTCGTCATCTACTTCCCCTTCAGATTCAACTACCTGCTCAACCACAGAAACCTGATGGTAGTCATTATTAACTTCTCTCCGTTCTAGACAATTATTCGATCGATGACCAGGTTCCCTACAGTGATAACATATATCTCCCGTTGGTTTCTGATAAGGATTAGTTTTGCCTCCTTTGTCTGTTGTAGTGGCGACTAGTTTTTCCTTACTGTCTCTCCTTTCTTCCATAGTAATATGAGGATTGCTATAATTTACAACCCTAGAAGGCTCTCTGCTGTAATTGCCTCTATACTGCTAAATTTCTATCGAACCAGAATTTCTATAATTAAAATTTCAATTAGATTAATGTCGAAGCTGCCAACCAACACGTTCTTCCGCTCTTTTTGCCATCTCAATGGCATCTGCCAAAGTGAAAATCGCAGATACTCCCATCATACAGTAGATTTCGTGATTTAGGCCCCTCTGATAATGAGCAACCTGTTGGGCTTCGTTCTCATAGTTTTTACACCTTGCTTGCAACCTCGAAAACTGCTCTGTATATTCATCTACCCTTTAACTCTTTTGAATACAGTCATGCCGGTTATACAAAACCTGAGCGTGATCACTAGGTAAAAATCATTGTTCAATCATCTGCTTCATCAACAGCCAATTTCGTATAAGTTCTAGCCTCCTGCAATAGCGTTCGTTTTGACTAGAATTTCACCATGTTATTGCACCACCTTTTAATTTATAAGCCACAATCGGAACCTTTTCGATCCTCTTCCACGTTCATAACTTTAAAGAACCGATCAACCTCCGCTAACCAATCAAGGATAGATTCTACATCTAATGAACCAGAAAAGTTTTGAAGGTCTATTTTTATCTTGTAACCTTTGTTGGGGATTGGCGACCACTGGATTGGCGACCAGAAGATTTGCAATCACAGGATTTGAAACCGACTATGGGCGTTTGGCTGTGGCGGGTTGATTGTTAACCTATTGTAAGGCTAGCTGTCCGATTATCTTCCTCAATTCTAGCAAGGATGCCTTAATTGTAGCGAGTCGCACCTCTTGGTTGTCGGCCATGGATAAACTTTGCTCTGATACTAATCTGAAATAGCACTAATTAGACTCCGTCAGGAGTTTAAACCAATAACGTTTGGCTAAGACAAAATTTAGAAAACGAAAGTCTAAAAACCAAAATCTCTTTTTGAATTCTTGAAAATTAAAAAGTGACTCAAACGGTCAAGAAAAAATCTATTTATAATAACAAAAATCCTAATATGAAAATTATGAAAAAAATCCAAAAAAATAATAAAATGCAAAATTGACCTCTTAAACGATGGAATTTCGTCTTGGACTTTGTGACAGACCTGTGGCCTTAGTAACATTTTTGAAAGTCATGTCTCGAAATTCCCTTTCCGAAAAACTATCGTGAGCCTCCAACGAATATCGGCAGTAGAAGTTAGGTCTAGTTCAAATCTACCATAAAACTTAAGACTAATTGCTCCGCATCAAAACCTATAGGCGTAAATCCTTCAAATCTCAAAATCATGTTAGCATTTTGAAATTTTAAAGTACAAAGTAGGCCCTCACGCTCATCAAACTACGTGAAACTTGATTATTTCTCTTAAAGGAAAATATGTAGAAGCCTGGAAAAAAATTTTTTTTTTTTATGCATTAGGGTACAAATAGAAATAATAACAAGTTGGATATTTTTGGATACTCGATCCAACTAAACTCTAATAGAACGAATTTAACTAGTTATAATCGGGTTGGTATGGGGTTGGGTTTGAAAAATAGTATTTATTATGGATTCAGATCGAGTTTGAGTTTTATTTATAAGGTACCTACCACTCGAATTCATTTATGTAAATAATTAATTTAATATAAAAAATATATTTTACAACAATATTTATAAATTTTTATTTAAACATTAAAATTTAAAACTTTTTAGAAATATTAAATTTTTTAAATTAAAATTATTAATGGAAAATATTTTTTTATATAAATTATTAATTAAAATATTAAGACTAAATGGATTCGAATTTTATTCGATTACTAATAATAGGATTTATAATAGGTTTAAATAATTTAGATTAATTTTTAATCAGGTTCGGAATGTGTTTGGATATTGCTAATATAAATCAGATTCGGATTTTGATAATTTAATTGTCGCGGATATTCTACCATTTTATATCCCTAGGTACAAAGTACACATTAAAGCTTCTGCAATAAACTCAAAATAGGCAGTCTAGTATTCTTTGACTTACGTAATGGGTTAATTCTCCCTTACAAGAGATATGTAGATAGCTCAGAAAAATCTGGATGCAAACCTCAAAAATACAATCAGCATAAGTCTTGACTTGGCTGCAACAAACTGACCAAGTCATAGAAGATGATGAATTCAAATTTTATATTATATAGGCACTTTGAAGAATTCTAGATATCATTCGGCCTTTATTTTAATAGGGGTAAACTATAAATCCTTATTCTTATATCTTGTGTATATGCACATCTGAAATAGTGAGGGACTAATAATGAAAATCACACCATGATACTAATATTTAAATTAATTTTAGAACTTCAAAGATGTGTTTTATGCCATGAAAATAAAAATAAAAATTAAAAATAAAAATAAATAAATAAAAAATAAGAAATTAAAAAAAATAATAAAAATGAAGGTAAAGGCAAAATGATATTTTTCTCTTCCTTTTCTAGGTGTTTCTACAGGTCTAAGGATCAATTGGATCTTAAATAGGAAGGAGTGGCTGAATGGACCAATTCAATAGCCCATTTGCTAACTTAAATAGAAGGGGCATTTTTGCATTTCTTGGCCTTACGAGGGACTTTTTTGGATGATGGTTAATAGCTTAATTGAATTAAAATCCAGCCAATTAATTCAAATTAATCAAGGTGGCCACCCAACACAATTTCAAAGGGACTAGGACTCTTTCCATGCAAACTCTAATCCTACACTCACCATTATATATTAATTTCTTTCTAAACCCCAGAGCACTCAATAGCACACTACAAACTCTCCATAACCAGCTGGCCATTCACCATATTCAGCTTTAAAAATTCTTTTCCTTCATCTAAGAAGGAAAATTAAGAACTTCGTCTTTCGTTTCAAGGTATCGCTACTACTCCTCCCTAGCTTTTCTTCTTCTTTTGCTTTCTTTTTCATTAAAGGTAATTCTATTTTTTTTTTATAATTAATTTATTTCTAATATGAAAAATATTTTTTTTACTTATTTTTGAATTAATTTTGATATATTTTAAACACTTGCATCATTCTTAATGAGATTCTTGAGTGCAAAATATATTGTATGCATGTTTAGAGGAATAGTTGCTACTCTTTGAATTTCTCATTTAGATTACTATTGATTTTGATTCTCGAAATATTTTTATTGAATTTTTAACGAAATTCAGTATGAATTTCATATATTATTTGTTTTTTCTTGAATTTTTTTAATTAGATATGAATTTTTAAAATTTGATGAAATAATCAGGTATTTATGGATAATTTCAAACAATGTTGCGACTTTAATAACAGATAACTCCATCTTTTAATCACTAAATTAATTGATTCTTGAGTCTAAACGGATTTTGAGAAGTGAAATGAATTTTATATTCTTTTGTGTATTTTATATTTTGGCCTCTAACAGTGACATATCACGTACAAAATCGATACTCAGAATCTATCAGGTTCTGAGACAACCATATTACAATGGCTATATCTTATAAATGAAACATCTTTTTTTTTTTTCATTTTAAATCTATATAATTTCATATTGTTATGTGCACATTTGCTATATTTTTTATATTTTTACATTTTAATGCTAGAATTGTCATGGTCAGATATAATTTCTCTGTTGGTTCTGAGATAGTTTTCTACTGATACTAAAATAGTTTTTTCAAATATGACGGTCATTTGACAAGATAAAAGAATCTAACTGTAATACCCGGCTAGATTCAGACATCGGAATTCCTACCATCCGGGGGAGTTCGAGGATGTCAGAGGTCTCTGGAAGGGTAAGAGAAAGTTTTCTAAAATATGTGCAAGTGTTTTAAAGGTTTAGCGTAGAAAAGGATTGAGTTTTGAAGAGATATGGCCAAGGAGGCATTTTGCCATGTTCGGCCCCCTAAGGTTAAGTTCGGCCGCCTAAAGTGCCCAATGTTCGGCCCCCGAAGGTTATGTTCGGCCCCCGAAAGTTGCATAGTTTTGCATGCGATTCGGCAGCCGAACCTGAGGCGGTTGCTCATCTATAAGTGCACCGAGTGGCAGAAAAAGGAGGAGGTTTCTTCTCTCCTTCTGATCTAGGTGAGGTCTTGATCTCCTTAAAGTATTTTCATGGTTTTTCTTCAAATCTTTCACGGTTTGAATGAGTTTTACCCTTGTTTTGAAGAGTTGTGAGCTTTAAACAAGGTTTTGGAGTTTGAAGCTTTTGAAGCTTGGTTTCTCCATATCTTTGAGTTTGGATCATCTCAGCCTTTGTTCTTCAAGAGGTAAGTGTTGATCCATGGTTCTTATGATGTTTTTATGAGTTTTGTAAAGGGAAAAGGGAGCTAGGCATGAGTTTGCATGAGATGTGCATCATAGGGTTTATGAATCCTTTATGTTTGATGTGTGTCTTGTGAGCTTGTTTGTTGGAGTTTAAAGTTATTTGAAGCTCCCTTAGGCTTGTTGAAGTGTTTATGCATGTTTTAGAAGGGTTAAATGCATGTGTTGAGGTCTGAACAGGTGATGGAGGGACTGGCAGGCGTCCTTGTGCACGAAACTGAGTTCTGGCTAAACTCAGGTTCGGCCCCCGAAAGTCCAAGTTAGGCCGCCGAACATGCCTGACTTTCGTCTCTGGAGGAGACATTCGGCCGCCGAAGGTGCTGCCGAAGGTGCCCTGTCCAGCCTTCCTTTGCTTGTTTTGCATGCATGTTTTGTGATGTTTTAGAGGGTTTTTGGAGAGATGTTCATAGTTATGTTAGAGTATGTTTGGTACCTCATTTACGTCCATCTGTGTAGGATTGGACCGAGGAACCGAGGAGGCTCCAGAGTTAGAGTTGGCCCAGAGTTAGCCAGCATTGGCTAGAGGTGAGTGGAACTAAACTGAATATTTTATTTTGAGAAATGACACGATTCTAGCATGATCCATGCATCATAAAATGCCATGTTATGTAATAGGTTGTATTGCATTAGAATCCACGAATTTGATGCATTGCATAAGTTGTTGTTGTGGTGTGGATGAACGTTGGATGATCCTTAGCCCTTGACATGAGATAAGATACTACGACAGAGATATGGCATGAGATAGCCATTCCAGGTCGCTCCTGGATAGTCCAGGTCGCTCCTGGTACTCAGTTACAGATAGACATACAGCATAAGAGAAGACTGGGTGATGGCTCCGCCTCCCTAGCATTATTGGATTTGTTGTGATATGATACAGTACAGAGAAGACTGGGTGATGGTTCTACCTCCCTAGCACAGTTGGGCATAGAAGTCTAGGTGATGGCTCTGCCTCCCTAGCAAGTAGGGTATTTGTTTATAGTAGGGGGCTATAGGTGACAAGTTCATCCGTTTGATGATTTGTTTGTGATGTGACGCATTTCATGATAACATGTACTTAATGAACTGTTTTACTGTTCCTCCTCACTGGGCTCTAGAGCTCATCCCACTCCCTTAACCCCAGTTTTGCAGGTTCTGAGATAGCTATGGGAAGTCAAAGTCAGCAAGAGTACAGAGGAAAGTTGTGCTTGAATGTATGCTGTAATAGTGTAGTGGACATGATGTAATTAAAAGAGTAGTTGTAATGTAATGTAATGTATAGATATGTACTGTCGTATACTGGATAGACTTGTGCTTTTCCTAGTATCATTGCTATAGTGTGATGGATGATTAATCCCTTGTACATGAATCCTGTTTTACGTTTCTTGATGAGAAATGTGTGAGTTAGGCTTAATGTATGGCTTTGATGTGATACCAGTGGATTGTGTTACAGAGTAAAAGGGTTTCAATCCCTTGATCCACAGCAGATAGTAGTCCCTCGTATAGGCCCTGAGGGCCATTTCAGATTGATATATCTGAGTAGCAGTAGTTAAGCCTACAGAGTTTGACAGGATTGTTGAGTATCTTTGTATCATGTATGGGATTTATCAGATACTCTCTGAGTAAAAGGGTTTCAATCCCTTGATCCACAGCAGATAGTAGTCCCTGGTATAGGCCCTGAGGGCCATTTCAGATTGATATATCTGAGTAGCAGTAGTTAAGCCTACAGAGTTTGACAGGATTGTTGAGTATCTTTGTATCATGTATGGGATTTATCAGGTACACAGAGAGTATAGTCGGCTTGCTACGGGTCTCGGCGGCCTTAAGCCGATCTGGATCCTAGTGCCAGTGATGGTTCGGGCCGTTACAGAGGGGTACCGGTTTCCGGGTCGTTACAGATTGGTATCAGAGCATAGGGCCTCAAGAGTACGGTGTGTTGGGATATCCCACATCGGAAAGAGGTATTGTCTTGTATAGGAAGGAAAGCACAATAAGTTAAAATCATGTCCACTAGGATAGGATGTGGAGTCCTGTTTTGCATGCTGATGTGAAATGCCATGATAAGTTGCATGTGCAGTATTGATATGTTTGATATGTGTTAAGGATTCATGTGTTTTCATATGGATCATTTGATGATATTTTTGTGTGATGTTGTGCTTTTCAGAGGCAGGATGAGAGGAACTCGTCGATCTGCTAGATTGACAGGAGCTCCGCCGGAGGATGAGGACATAGATGCTCATCTCCCCGTTCTGCAAAGGGCAACATCAGATAGTATAAACAGAGAAGGTACATCAAGGGACCCTAGAAGGTCTGATGATGAGAGTAGAAGGGGAGTTGTCCAGAGTGGTATGTCAGGGTTTATGAGAGAAATAGAGGAGAATGAGCAGAGTAGAGATGGTAGCTTTGGCAGGAGTGGGTTGGGAGGAGATATGGGTGAGTCCCAAGGAGGCACTCAGGCCTCGAGATTTGTTCCACCTCAGTATCCACCCTACCAGTGGGGGGCAGAGTACCCGATGAGAGGTACATCAGAGTTTCCTAGATATAACCCATATCCCACCTTTATGCCTTATCCTTCCTTTTATCCGCCATATCCACCGCCACATCCACAGTATACCATGTTTCCACCCTTCTTTGGTTATCTAAGTTTAGCAAACCCTACCTCAGGGAATGTTGCACCTCCTCCACCACCAGGAGAACCAGTAGCCCCAATTGTCCAAACACCCAAGCCTAGTTCACCTGGGGAAAGTATGGTGCAGATGACAGCTTATTTGAGGTTGGAGGTTCCCAAATTTGAGACTGGTGATGACCCTGTTGAGTATCTTAGAATGGTTAAGCTGATAACCGATGAGTTGGGAGCTAATGAGAGTAGAGCCATACAGATGGCAGGGGTTACATTGAAATGTGAGAAGGCAAGGGAATGGTTCACCCAGTATGTGGATCCGAGGGTAGAAAACTTATCCTGGGAACAGTTTGCTATAGAGTTTGCAGGATGGGCTTGTTCAGATAGCTCAAGGGAGCATAAAGAGAGTGACTGTGAGCAGCCAGGGCAGACAGAAAACATGAGTATAGAAAATGACCCAGAGACTAGTGATCGTTTTCCTTTGGGTGAAGCTGCTGCAAAGAATAAAAAGAAAGTGAGAGGCCTGAAAGGGTCAAAGAAAAGAGAGTTCTGGAATAGGGTAAAGTTTGGCATAGGTTGTCGCGAGGGTTCGAGTTCTGGTTGGGATAGTTCTAGATGTGTGAAGTGCGGTAGGAGGCACAAAGGCATATGTCGGGCTGGGACAACAGCATGTTTCAGGTGCGGACAGGAGGGGCACATGGCACGAGAGTGTCCCATTACGGTCATGTCAGCACAGTTCCCACAGACATCCGCAGACAATATAATTCCACCAGAAGCTCCAGCCTCGGTGCAGGGCAGAGGTAGAGAAAGAGGGGTAGTCCCTTCTTCAGGAGGTTCCTTCAGTGGAAGTTCGTTAGTTCCGGCTCGGAGTTTCACCCAGGATCAGCCAGAGACAGACACACGGAACACAGTGGTGCCAGGTAAACTCACTTTTGAGTGTTCTAATGTGTATAGAATATCAGTTGATGTGAAAATAGTAAAGTGTAGTAGAGTTAGATGTTCAGAGATAAAGGTTCAGAGACGAGTGTTTTGTTAAAGGTGAGCCAGGAAAAAGCTCGAGAGCTATAGCCGTGGCTTTGAAATCCAGGTAGAGAGAGAGTGATCTCTCATCTCTGAGTGTAGACCTCAAGTAAAGAAATAAGGCAGAGAATAGCGTAAGAAAGTGCAGAGTAAGAAAAAGAATAAAAGTAAGTAAGAGAAAAGTAAGCAAAGAAAAGAGTAAATGAGATAAGATAGAGCAGAGAAAGAACAGAATAGAATAAAGGTAAAGTACGAAAGTGTAGAAGGAGATTTCAGTTTAGTCTGGGATTAGATGGCGATGAGCTCTGGTTCAGATAGTTCTGAATGCGTGAGGCGTGGAGGTTACACAAAAGTAGTCTGATGGTATGGGACTACGGCATGTATAGATGCGAGCAGAAAGGACTCATATTTTGTGAGCGTCCTACTGCGGTCCAGATTGGCACAGTCCCAGCAGATGACTTCGAGTAGTGTAACTCAGCCTGTTGCTCTAGCCATGTTTCAGGACAGGGGTTGAGGCAAGAGAAGAGAGTTCTCCTTTTCTTTGGTCGGTTCCCGAAGGAAGATTCGTTAGCTTTAGCTTGGATCTTCATCCTGACTCAGTAGGAGGCTAACACATCGAACACGGTGACGTCAGATATGTTCACTTGAGGGTGTTCAGATGTGTAGGTTATCGTGGATCCTGATGTTGCTTTCCCTGTTATCTTGAGAGCCATAAATAGAGGAGGGGTTGATAACTTCTGGCTTAGAGTGTTCTCTTTGGGTCAGAGGGCCCAAGAGTGTGATCCATCTATGGCAGAGTCAGTCTGTCGGTTCAGTTCAGAGTTTGTGGAGAGTAGTAGATGCCGTCCAGCTGACCTTATGGTTCTAGGGGTGACTAATGATGTCAACCTAGGGCGGATTGGCTAGCTACTCGAGGTACTACCTACGTCTGCAAAGACAAGGTAGGACAGGTCAGAGTTCAGAGGCTCGGATGGGTCAGAGTTAGTCCTTAGAGGGGGACAGGTTAGCATACCCAGCAGTTTGATATCAACCCTGCAGGCTCGTGAATTCGTTAGGGAAGTTAGTCAGGAGTTTTCTTGCTCTTGTTGAGCGCATAGCCAGGTCAGGGAACCAGCCTCAGTATTCATAGACAGGAAAAGAGAAAGAGTGTTATATGTTATCCCAGTAGAGTTTGAAAGTTAAGTGAGAATGGAGACTAGATTCATCTTCATCTCTTCTTTTGAAATGGTACCTGTAGCATGTAAGAGTTAGAAAAGCAGTTGCAAGATTGAAAGAGATAGTAAAGCAGTTGTGAACTTGGTAGATAAGGATTCTATCCGACTTAGTACCACACACCCTGGAGTGTTCCAGTATCGTTGTGAGAAACGAAGGATGAAACCTTGAGATTTTGTCACAACTGTGACTAGTTGCACAAAATCACTACCAAGGACAGGTGTTCCCATGCAGAATGGAGGATCTATAGGACCAGCTAGTAGCAGCTGGTTGTTTTCCATAATAGATCTAAGAGTTGGGAACTATATGGTCAAAGTCAGTTAGAGAAAAGGCAATTTAGCAGTTGCGTAGAGGTGAGATCTTTATGATAGTGAAGAGTCTAAACCAGAGGTAAGGGGTAAAACTGCTCAGCGACTCTGAGTATACAAGACAGTATGTCCTAGATGAGGCAGATGAGATGTTAGCTGCCCTCAGTCAGAAGTTGCTTTTCAAGTTATCCTACAGAAACAGATAGCTAGAGAGCTAGAGAGCTAGAGCGCTAGAGATAGTCCAGTGTAGTTAAAAAAAGGGATCAAAAGAGAAGAAGCCAGTATAGTAAAGAAGAAGAAAAGTGGGCAAGGATCAGAGTGCGCAGCAAAATCGTAGAATAGTTTAGAGAAACAGAGAAGCATGCCCGTTATCTACGAAATGTTGTAGATTTTCAGAGAACATGGCATAGAGGTCAAGTTCTGTAAGCTGAGTGCAATTTCAGGGCATGTCTGTTTCATTGTGATGTGTCACAATATAACATCGAAAGTAAGTAGAGAGAGAGAACGTGATAGCCAAGTCATCTAGCATTTCCGTAGAGTTATTAAGCCGAGAAGCATCAAAGAGAAAGGAAGATCCGTAGTCAGAAGTACAGGTTAGTATAACCAGAGGAGTGCGAATAAGCTGAGAAAAGGCAAAGAAAAGAAAAGTTAGTAGTCATATGAAAGAGTCAGGTCGTTTGTGTACAAGCAAGAGTGGTAAACACTCAGTGTAGACACAGCTTAAGCAGTGAAGGGTCAGCAAAGTCAGACAGTATAGCCAACCCGGGAGTTTTACTCCAGGGGTATCTGTGTCTCGTCGAAGAGACCGATGGTAGGCTTTCTTCTTGTTTCCCTGTATGTTTATTGTTGTTGTTTTAACATTCGAGGACGAATGTTTTTAAAGGAGGGAAGAATGTAATACCCGGCTAGATTCAGACATCGGAATTCCTACCATCCGGGGGAGTTCGAGGATGTCAGAGGTCTCTGGAAGGGTAAGAGAAAGTTTTCTAAAATATGTGCAAGTGTTTTAAAGGTTTAGCGTAGAAAAGGATTGAGTTTTGAAGAGATATGGCCAAGGAGGCATTTTGCCATGTTCGGCCCCCTAAGGTTAAGTTCGGCCGCCTAAAGTGCCCAATGTTCGGCCCCCGAAGGTTATGTTCGGCCCCCGAAAGTTGCATAGTTTTGCATGCGATTCGGCAGCCGAACCTGAGGCGGTTGCTCATCTATAAGTGCACCGAGTGGCAGAAAAAGGAGGAGGTTTCTTCTCTCCTTCTGATCTAGGTGAGGTCTTGATCTCCTTAAAGTATTTTCATGGTTTTTCTTCAAATCTTTCACGGTTTGAATGAGTTTAAAATAACAAAGCAACAATGACTTTAAGCACAAAATTGCATAAATATTGATTAATAAAAGAAGAACATATAGGTTTTGGAGTTTGAAGCTTTTGAAGCTTGGTTTCTCCATATCTTTGAGTTTGGATCATCTCAGCCTTTGTTCTTCAAGAGGTAAGTGTTGATCCATGGTTCTTATGATGTTTTTATGAGTTTTGTAAAGGGAAAAGGGAGCTAGGCATGAGTTTGCATGAGATGTGCATCATAGGGTTTATGAATCCTTTATGTTTGATGTGTGTCTTGTGAGCTTGTTTGTTGGAGTTTAAAGTTATTTGAAGCTCCCTTAGGCTTGTTGAAGTGTTTATGCATGTTTTAGAAGGGTTAAATGCATGTGTTGAGGTCTGAACAGGTGATGGAGGGACTGGCAGGCGTCCTTGTGCACGAAACTGAGTTCTGGCTAAACTCAGGTTCGGCCCCCGAAAGTCCAAGTTAGGCCGCCGAACATGCCTGACTTTCGTCTCTGGAGGAGACATTCGGCCGCCGAAGGTGCTGCCGAAGGTGCCCTGTCCAGCCTTCCTTTGCTTGTTTTGCATGCATGTTTTGTGATGTTTTAGAGGGTTTTTGGAGAGATGTTCATAGTTATGTTAGAGTATGTTTGGTACCTCATTTACGTCCATCTGTGTAGGATTGGACCGAGGAACCGAGGAGGCTCCAGAGTTAGAGTTGGCCCAGAGTTAGCCAGCATTGGCTAGAGGTGAGTGGAACTAAACTGAATATTTTATTTTGAGAAATGACACGATTCTAGCATGATCCATGCATCATAAAATGCCATGTTATGTAATAGGTTGTATTGCATTAGAATCCACGAATTTGATGCATTGCATAAGTTGTTGTTGTGGTGTGGATGAACGTTGGATGATCCTTAGCCCTTGACATGAGATAAGATACTACGACAGAGATATGGCATGAGATAGCCATTCCAGGTCGCTCCTGGATAGTCCAGGTCGCTCCTGGTACTCAGTTACAGATAGACATACAGCATAAGAGAAGACTGGGTGATGGCTCCGCCTCCCTAGCATTATTGGATTTGTTGTGATATGATACAGTACAGAGAAGACTGGGTGATGGTTCTACCTCCCTAGCACAGTTGGGCATAGAAGTCTAGGTGATGGCTCTGCCTCCCTAGCAAGTAGGGTATTTGTTTATAGTAGGGGGCTATAGGTGACAAGTTCATCCGTTTGATGATTTGTTTGTGATGTGACGCATTTCATGATAACATGTACTTAATGAACTGTTTTACTGTTCCTCCTCACTGGGCTCTAGAGCTCATCCCACTCCCTTAACCCCAGTTTTGCAGGTTCTGAGATAGCTATGGGAAGTCAAAGTCAGCAAGAGTACAGAGGAAAGTTGTGCTTGAATGTATGCTGTAATAGTGTAGTGGACATGATGTAATTAAAAGAGTAGTTGTAATGTAATGTAATGTATAGATATGTACTGTCGTATACTGGATAGACTTGTGCTTTTCCTAGTATCATTGCTATAGTGTGATGGATGATTAATCCCTTGTACATGAATCCTGTTTTACGTTTCTTGATGAGAAATGTGTGAGTTAGGCTTAATGTATGGCTTTGATGTGATACCAGTGGATTGTGTTACAGAGTAAAAGGGTTTCAATCCCTTGATCCACAGCAGATAGTAGTCCCTGGTATAGGCCCTGAGGGCCATTTCAGATTGATATATCTGAGTAGCAGTAGTTAAGCCTACAGAGTTTGACAGGATTGTTGAGTATCTTTGTATCATGTATGGGATTTATCAGGTACACAGAGAGTATAGTCGGCTTGCTACGGGTCTCGGCGGCCTTAAGCCGATCTGGATCCTAGTGCCAGTGATGGTTCGGGCCGTTACAGAGGGG
This sequence comes from Manihot esculenta, assembly GCF_001659605.2. Taxonomy (NCBI): domain Eukaryota; kingdom Viridiplantae; phylum Streptophyta; class Magnoliopsida; order Malpighiales; family Euphorbiaceae; genus Manihot; species Manihot esculenta. The sequence continues at coordinate 13,009,825 of NC_035176.2, read as the reverse complement.
TACCGGTTTCCGGGTCGTTACACTAACAACTAATTTATTGGATTAAGAACCAAAATAGCACCTAAGGCGGATCAGAAAGTCATAGAATTTAATGCTTTAAAGCACCACTAAGACAGAGGTGCTAAAAAACTAAAAAGATACACGAGACTACATCACAAGGTAGATGCGACACAAAAGAATAAAGAGCAGTTGTCGAACATTGCCCAAAAAAAGATACATGGTGATGAACAAAAATAAAGAGCAGTTGTCGAACATTGCCCAAAAAAAGATACGCGGTGATGAACAATAATATGAATAATATCGGTAAACAGTATCCATAAATGGTATCCAAGACTCAAAGAACCGGAGGTTCCTATACCATATAAACTTTGAATTTTTTTATATATATTGTAATAGTATAAATTTATATGGAAGAGTCTTAACTAAAAAGGGAAAGTGAATTTCTAGATTAAGACTAAAATCAAGCTATTAAACCTGAAATCAAGTGTATAATCAAACACATATCTATATGTATTTAGTTTCCATAACGGCCTCTACCATAGAGGCGGTGGATCTTTGCAGTCTAGATCTGATGAAGAGGTAAAAGTGGCCATTTTCTCAATTGAAAGTGACAAAGTGTTGGAGGGGGTAATTAAATGTTAGTGCAAATTAAAAAACTAGTTCTAGTGCATTTGTAAGGTGTCATACTTCAAATTTTCATGAAAAGACATAAGCATGCAAACCATAGTTTCAAAAAAAAAATATTGCAACTTTACCCATTAGCTAAAATTTGGTGTAGAAGAAGAAGAAGCCAACATATATTTTAAGGTAACGAAATCACCTCTTGAAGTGCAGCTTTCTTTATGGAATATTATAAGAGCTTCACGTGCAGTTCCTCTGGTTTTAGTCCATAGGAACAACCACTTTCAAGACTCAATTTTGCAGCTAGTTATCTTCTCTTTGAGCTCTCCAAAGGCCGACCATATGGAGGAAGAAAAATGCCAACTCTTCAACCTTGGTGTGTAGGATGAGCAAGCTTTAGATTAAGCTATAGTTGACAGCTTAATACAATGACAAGTGATAAGATTAATTAAAATAATCTTCCATTAATGGTAAACTTATGTCCACGGGCCAAGTTGAATGAGACTAGCACAGTAAGAGAACTTTTAGGCTTCCCCCCGTTAAAGACCAAAGTCCAATCCTTTATGGAACAAATCTAAGTTCGTATGGCCTCTTAAATTAAAGTCCACGTGAAGCCCATATGCCACGTGATCCAAATTATTCTTTTAGTCCAAAAAGCTTTTAAAGTCCAAAAAGCTTTTAAAGGCCAAATTGCTTATCCTATAACTTAGTTTCAAGTTATGATAGAGACTTTGCAATTTAATTGTAAACTAATTTATTAATTTAATTAATTAATTAAGCACTTAATAAATTAATCAAGTTAATTATTTTTAGCAGAAATTGCCATATGTAACTTTATAGGTTCAGTATTAATTGACAATGGAATAGGAATGTTCTTTCTTATTTAACTTAAAGCGATATTTCCTTACCACTTTAAATTCCATAAAAGCATGTTAATGCCTAGTATTATATGCCATGACTGTCTAATTGATAAAGAATATTAATTCCATTTACTTTCCAAAATCTTAACCTTATATAGCATAAACAAAAGTCTCTTAGCTATTAAGTACCAGTTCCAACTAGGGTCATATTTAATATTAAATCCTAATACCTAGAATCATATAACAACACTAATTTTGATTCTTTAGCAATCAAGACTTATAATAGAAATATCCTTACTATTTAAATCTAATTATCTTTGTCAGAAACTTTATTCATCAAAGATAATTAGAATAGGATAGGATTATTTCCTATTTACTCAAGATAATGAATCCCTTCTTGAATAAACAACCATCTCATTTTACAGCTAATCTAAGCCAACACATACCAATATACGAATATATTGTACGAGTGGTATTAAACTTAGACTATTTATACATGAGATAACATGGTTATCTCATGTCTAGAAACTATATGCATGAGTATGGACTAAGAACCGAAAATTGACAAGAATAAACTCCATGTGTCTATTATCTAAGTATTATATGTTTGACCTACTTATCTCATAAGTGCCAACTTCATCTATCTAGACATCACAAGTCATATAGCATGAGACTCACTATTATGCTTTTATCAATATCATATACTGATCCACAGGGATATAAAGAGGTGACAAATTTTCTAAATGGTTTAGTTCTAGTGCAGCATCCACTATTATGATATATTTATAGCCTGTGTACTAGTAATAACCATTAGTCATATTATCAACCCTTAAAATAGTGTTACTAACATAAGCTAATAGATTAACAATACATTAAAAGAACTCTGAATTCAATAAAATGTCTTATTGAAGAATTTGAGAGTTCTATTGTTGTAGAAAGTTTTCTTTACAAGCTATGTGCACTCTAATTTATACATAAAGAATTAAAGCTAATAAGGGAATTATAAGGAATAAAATCTCTACAATTATGCCTATAATTTATCCTAAAATATGGCATGAGATTAGTCCTTAATCTTTGTAATTATATCCTAAAGATCTTCTCATTAGTCAACATTCCCCCTTAAGTTGGTGCATAGATATCACAAAAATCCAATTTACAAACTAGATTGTGGTAGGTCTTATTATTAAGCACTTTAGTGAACACATCAGCTAGCTACTTGTCAGAAGTCGCATGGACTAAATTCAAGGCACCATCTATTATTATTATTTTTTAATGAAGTGCCAATCAATCTCTATGTGCTTTATTAGATTATGTTGAACCGAGTATTGAGTAATATTGATGGTGATTTTGTTATAACAGTATAGGAGTGATTTGCCATGTTTTAACAATTTCAATTCCTCTAATAATCTTTGCAACTACAAAAGTTCGCATTCTCCTTGAGCCATTGCTCTATACTCGGTTTCAGCACTTGACCGAGCAACAATACTTTGCTTCTTGCTTCTTGCTTCTTCAAATAACAAGATTTTCTCCCATTAGTGTGCAGTAATCAGAGGCTGATCTCCTATCACCAGGTGATCTAGCCCAATCTGCATTTGTAAAGGCTTCTACTTGAAGGTGACTATATTTGAAGAAAAGGAGACCTTTCCCAGGGGCAGACTTCAGGTATCGCAGAATGCAGAAAATAGCTTGCATATGTGAGTTGTGAGGATCATGCATAAACTGACTTACTAAGCTGATTGCATATACAATGTCTAGTCGAGTGTATGAGAGATAAACTAATCTCCCCACCAATCTCTAGTACCCACCGATATCCACAGACTCACCAATCCCTACTTGTAGCTTGTGATTGCTCTCGATAGGAGACTTTGCTAGTTTGTTGCCTAACATACAATCTCTTCAAGGAGATCCAGAATATACTTCCTCTGAAAAATAAAGATTTCCTTTTTTGATCTGAAAACCTTAATTTCCAGGAAATACTAAAGTTTTCTTAGATTTTTTTATCTCAAATTCCTGAGCGAAAAGCTTCTTCAACCGAGCCATTTTTTCTCTATCATCTCTTATCAAAACTATGTCATCAATATATATTATAAGAAGAATGATTTTACCCTCATGATGTTTGATAAATAATATCAAATTGTTGAAGTCCCAATCCAGATTAGCAGCACAAGATAATAAGACTCTGATTGAGTTCATTTTAGCAATAGCAGCAAATGTTTACTATTAATCTACTCCATAAGTCCGAGTGAATCCCTTAGCAATCAATATGACCTTGAATCTTTCAATTGAGCCATCAGTTTTGTGTTTTATAGTGAATATCCATTTGTAACTAACTGTATTTTTTTCAAGTGGAAGAGACACCAAATTCCAAGTCTCATTTTTGGCCAAGGCTTGTAGTTCTTCAACCATTGCTCCTTTCCACTTAGAATCTTTGAGAGCTTCCTTCCAATTCTATGGGATAGACATAGAGAAAATAGACAAAGTAAAAACTCTATAGGATGGAAACAATGAATCATAAGAGAGAAAGTTAGAAATAGAGTGTTTTGTACACAACCTAACTCCTTTTCTTAGAGCAATGGTCTATTTAGATCATCAATGGGCTCAAGGATTAGATATAACTCACCAGATGGAGAAGAGAAAGATTCTTGATACTGAGTAGGCTTCACAATGACTTTTTCTGCTTCTATGTTGTCTCTTATTGAGTATCTATTTCAATCTAGTTTATCTAAACATCCAATCATCTCTCCCTGATCAATAATAGCCTCCCCCTATATAGTAGTCTCCTCTTGAGTAAAGTGCTCTAAAGTTATAAGACTAGGAATTATCTCTTCTCTCTCATTATCTTCCCTCTTAAGAGGTGATGGGGTAGTATTGAAGTAAGGTTCAGTCTCTCTAAATGTAACATTCATACTGACAAAGTATTTTCTAGATGGAGGGTGGTAACACTTGTAACCCTTCTATATGGACAAGTAATCAACAAACACACATTTAAAAGCCCTTGGATCTAGCTTTCCGCCTGTCCTAGCATGAATAAAATACGTGAACCCAAACACCTTCAATGGAACAATATAAGTATTTTTTCCTTATAACACCTCTAAAGGGCTTTTAAATGCTAGAGTTTTGAGAGGCATTCTATTAATGAGATAGGCTGCGACTAAGATTGCATCACCCTAATAGGTTTTTGAAAAATTCATGATAAAAAAGGAGAGACCTGGCTACTTCTAAGAGATGCCTATTTGTTCTTTCAGTAACACCATTTTGCACACTAGTGTAAGGACAATTAGTTCAATGTAATATCCATTAGATTCAAATAAGCAGAAAAACAACTCTCATGTACTATATGCCATTATCCGTTCTCAAAACTTTTATCTTATCATTAAATTGAGTATAAACTATCTTGTGAAAAAATTGAAAGCAAGAAAACATATCACTTTTTGTCTTTATCAAATAAACCCAAGTCACTCAGGCGCAACAATCAATAAAAGTAACAAACCAGTGACTACTAGATAAGGAATGTGTAGGTCCCCAAATATCATAATGGATAGTCGTACAAGAGATTATATTCCTATTATTAATCACAAGATAATAGTTTCTTATATGCTTAGTATACTGACAAGCATCACAAAATAAAGAACCAAACCGTGTCTTAGAGAATAAGCCAAGATAAAGTTTTTCTAAAACATAAAAGATGGATGTCCTAACCATCTATTCCATTATATGATTTTGTGTTTGACATCCTTATTGTCACCAAAAAGAGCTTGGGATGAACCAAAAATTGGATTCCCTTCCAATATATATCAACCATCATACAGTCTATTATTGCCAATTCTCTTCTCAATTTAAAGGTCTTGAATAATACGATGGTCAAGAAAAAATTTAATTTTACAGTTAAGTCCTTTGGTGAGTGCACTAACAGATAAAAGATTAAAAGAGAAACAAGGAAAATGAAGAATAGAGGATAGCTTGATATTTGAAGTACAAATAATAGAACCGATTGCAGAGATAGGAGTGAAATAACAATTTACTATTCTGACAGTATTCTTTTATAGACATGGGAGATAATTAAAAAAGCCTGTAAAAGAGCCCATCATGTGTCTATTTGCACTAGAACTAATACTCCATAGAGCAGTATCAAGAGACAAAACAAAAGAATTAGAAGTCTTTACATTACTCACATTAGTCATATTCTTGTCTACCATTTCAAGGAGCCAAAAACCTCCTTTTTTTGTAAAGGAAAAGGGAATAAATTGCTACTAATGGAGAGAAATTTATTGTTCACGGGCAAAAAAAATACGGGTCAAGGCTGATCAGAGGCGCGATGTGATGGGGAGATTGCCCAAAAGGAGCACTGTCGGAAAAGAGCGTCAAAGAGTGATCCATGAGCTGGTGCATAGAGAAGGGTGTTGAACCTTGTGGTGGCACATGAGCTCATGCGTGTGGTCGGAATAGCACCGCATCATTGGGAATAGGTCGAAAATCTAATGGATTCTCGCCTGGTATGGGTGGTGTCGATCAACTCCCTCTCTAATGTCACGTAGAAACTTGATCTATAAAAATCCTAACTTTGTGAACAGTACCGGGAATACTTATACCAAATAATGTTGGCAAATCTCTTATACGATGAAGAATTTGAGAGTTTTATTGCTGTAAAAAGTTATCTTTACAAGTTATGTGCACTCTAATTTATACATAAAAAAGAAATTATAAGGAATCAAATCTCTATAATTATGTCCTATAATTTAGCCTAAAATATGGCATGAGATCAGCCCTTGATCTTTGCAATTATATCCTATAGATCTTCTCATTAGTCAACAGTTATTTTATTACCATATAGAAATAAGATTTGCAAATTACAAACTTGAGATATGGCTCTAGGATACATTATTCTAACCCAAAGCTCCTGGTATTAATGACTACAACAATTTTTTTTCAAGAAATCTTGCAACATAGTTGGAAAGGATGTGATTGAGGCTGTGAAAGAATTCTTTGAGCAAGGGAAGATGTCAAAGCCAGTTAATGCAACCACACTTACAATTATTCCCTAGGTACCTAAACCTACTGGCCTCATAAACTTTATGCTTATAGCATGTTACACTATCTTGTATAAAGCAATAACTAAAGTCATTACTAGGAGAATGGGGAGAGGCGTTAAATAGAATTACTAATCATGCACTGTCTGCATTTATCCCTGGAAAAAGGATTCTTGATAATACAGTATTAGCACATGAATTAGTTAGGAATTATCATAGGGGGATGAGAGATCTAGTTGTGCAATGAAGATAGATTTAAGGAAGGCGTATGATACTATGCAATAGGATTTTATAAAGAAGATGGTGTTAGGTCTGCAATTTCCTTAGAAGTTTGTGGACTGGGTTATGAAATGTGTAAGATCACCTTGGTTATCAAATCGTGGTTAATGGCTACGTGGAGGGGTTTTTCCCTAGGAAAAGAAGGCTCAGATAGGCGGGCCTCATGTCCCCTTTATTATTTGTCTTAGCAATGGAAGACTTGTCAAGATATTTGAGTACTAGCCTGCCTAACAGTTTTTAGTTCCATAAGGATCTAAAGATAAATCACTTGTGATTTGCTGATGATTTATTTATGTTCTGCAATGGAGATATTAAATCTATTATGAGTCTTAGTGAGGCATTAAAGCATTTCAAAGCAGTCTCTCGGTTATAAGTGAATGAAACAAAAAAAAGTTTTATTTACCAGGCTACAGTTGAGGCAACTACTAAAGACTAGATTTTGCAATTAAATTTTAGAGAGAGCAGCTTACCTGTCACCTATCTTGGACTGCCTCTTGTCGCTACCAACTTAAAGAATGAAATTGTCAAAGATTAGTAGGGAGAATTACTTTCAGAATTGAATCATGGGCTACTAAACATCTTTCAGATGCAGGTAGACTTCAATTGGTAAATTATGTATTAAGAAGCATTCATGTGTATTGGTGTTGTGTCTTTATATTACCAAAAACAGTAATCAAGGATATTGACAAGAAGTATAGAAACTTTCTGTGGAATGGGACTTCTGAAGTAGCTAGAAAGGGAGTGGTGGCATAGGAGAAAGTCTACAAACCAAAAGTTGAGGGGTTTTAGGTGTAAAAGACCTTTTTGGCTTGGAACAAACTGCAGTGGGCAGGCACATTTGGGAATTGATAAGCTCCAAAGCATCCTTGTGGGCAACTTAGGTTGTGAAAAAAAATGAAAAGAGTGAGCTTTTGGGAATCACCAAACCAATTGATGCTAGTTGTGCACAGAGTAGTTTAGTTAAGATGAGAACGGCTTTCAAAGGGTATTTTTCCTGTAAAATGGTAAGAGGAGAATTTTCCTTTTGGCATGGCCTATGGATAGCGCGAATGAGTTTAGTTGATAGGTATCCTACATTGTGTACCCAAGCATACCAATGTCAGACTTATGGAGGAATGGCTCTTAGAGAATCCCGATCCTATTGAAAATGTGATGGACTTTTTCTAGAATGATATCAGGGATATAAGATTCTGGAAGACCAAGAAGACTCAGTAACATGGAAGTTATCTCTTGCTGGAAGATAAACTGTAGCAAGTGCATGGCAGTCTTTGAGAATGAAAGGAAGCATGATCAGTAGTTGGAAGTTGGTCTAGGGAAATTGAGTAGTCCCAAGGCATAACTTTGTGACATGGTTAGCGATCCATGGTAAATTAGCTATTAAAGCTGGACCAGCGAGGTGGGGATTAGCTCCTGACCTATTGTATTGCTTCTGTCAAAAACATGAGAAGACTATAGACCATCTCTGCTTTCAATGCCCTTTTTCTGATGAGGTATGAAGGTTCATTTTACATAGATATGGAGTGTACAGGCATCAACTAGGATGGAGAATATAAGTCAGATGGTTCTCTAAAAGAATTGCTAGGAAAAACCTACTGTCAAATGTGAAAAAAGTGGCTTTAAATGTTGTTCTATATTTCTTGTGGGTAGAAAGAAACATATTGATCTTCAGGCAGGTTCCTCATGAGAATAGGGGGTTGTTCTATTAGTGGGGGGCTGTCAATCAGGTAGAGTCTTTAGCATTTGGTGGTTATTTGAATCTTCTCACTTTTGGGCCTTAGAGACCCTTAATGCTACAATGGTTAATTTTAATTTTAGCATATAAGTCTTGGGCTCTCTATATAAACATTGGCTTTCAATGAAATTCTATTAATTTAAAAAAAAAAATAAAAATTCAATTATAAATTATAGGAATGAGCCTTTCCAACTGTGTATGGGTATTGGACAGCTCCTAGGAATACTCCCAATCCTCTGTACTCTCCTTGAAAGTCATGTTTTATGTCTCTTCTCTTCCCAAAATACAAACACACATATAGAGGAATATAAAATATATGAAAATCAAAATATTATTACTATTTTAATCAACATTTTTTGGAACATCTAAAAAAAACTCCAAATATTCCTTAACATTCGCAAATACGTTTATGTCTTTTCTAATACCCAAAAATTTCATGTCCTTGCCACTGAATTACTCAGCTATATATATATGAGTCATATATATATGATAATTTTTTAACATATATTAAGAAGATTTTTTTATATTTTGTCGAATTTATATACACTAAATTAATAAAGATTAATATGCTATAAAATTAAATAAGTTCATTGATTTTATATAACACCTAATGTTCTAAAATTAAGAGAATGGAATTATAAGGGTGTCTAAACTTTTTATGAGGAAACACATATTTCTTTTTTATTCTTTTTTTTTTATTCTCTAGTGATACATAACTGCTATCTATAGTGTCACATGTCCCTATCGCATAAATTCATATGTACGGATATATCAGCGTATTTATTTCTGTCAAACAATCATTTAATTTTTCTTCGGTGTGCATGTTGATAGGGCTGCGAGGTAACTGGATCTGCTCTCTTACTTCCTGTTCCGTCACCGAATTAGGCTTTTCTCTAATGAATCCAAGCTCAGAATTAGTCCAGCTTGCTTTGGTTACGGGTTGGATGGCGTGATGATGGATCGGTTTGCTCAATGGAGTCTATTAGGGTTTGAGTCTATTTTTTTCTCTAGGATTCTGCTTAGCTCGAGTGATAAAAGTCCAGAGGTCATTTAATAATTATAATAATTTTAAATAATACGATATTTGTATATTAATTTGGTACATTCTCAAAAATTTTGTTATATTACAAATTAGTGTGAAATAAAAAAATAAAAAAAATTGAAAGTTTCTACATTCAGAACAAATAATTAAATTAAATCAGATGTGAGCTTGGTATAATTATATGGAGGGCGAACGCACGGTATTATTCGGGCAATTGGCTCCCTTGCTTTTAATTTACAGTATTGTACTACACTTTATAGTTTAGGCAACATAAGTGGATTCTCAGCCTCTTTAATATTATCCCAAAAAAACCTCTTTAATTTTTTAGAAAAAATTAGATATAGTGTAATTTGACTTTTTGCTCTACAATAGTAATACAAATAATTGTATTAATAATTATAATAATGGTGATAATAAATTTATGGAATTTGAGATAGTGTTATGCTAAAAATATTTTTAAAAAATTACATAAAATAATAGTAATTATTGTAAACTCTGAATATTTATTTAGAAGGCTTTATAATTTTAAAAGAATAAAACAAGATAATAATTACCGTTGCATAAAAAAATTGATGATGTGGTTGGAAGATGATTGTACAATAATTGGTTTACTTACAAGATATATGATAAAAAATGTGAAGTGATTGACATTTACGGTAGGCGCTCCAATATTCAAATTAATAAAAAAAGAAAGAAAAGAGTGAATATAATATTTAAAACTCAGTATTAGTATGAGAGAATAGTATACGTTTATTTTTATAGTCCTTTTTTATTTATACCGTAAGAAGGTAAGAATAAATATAATATTTTCTTATAATCTGACAATAATTTAACTGACTTATTGATAAGAGATCTTTAGCGGCTAATTGATCAAGAATACTGTAATCGATATAAGAGAAATACGTTGGACTGTAATTGTTAATGATACCTTTCTTGTAGACTTTTATCCTAAAGTTGAGAGATGAATCTATGGACCTGAGTTTCACTAAAGCGTTTAGGTATTCGTTTTTTACCGATAAAACCGCATATAAATTTTATAAGATTTTTACCATATAATTTTATTATAATTATAATAGCAGTTAATTGCCTATTTTAAACGAATCTCATAACATCATTATTATATTTTTATCTTTTAATTAATAGTCTTTACTTGAAACTTAGAGTATAAAGTATTTTTATAGTTTGGGAAATTAGTATTTGCGCTAGACTTGCAATTTTTGTTAATTGGATAAATAGAATTCAGATATATTGTTAAAGAACATGATTATAACAGCTGCTTTTTTCTTTTATTTTTTTTTAAATTTCTGCTCATAATTAGGAAAACAAACGAATATTTATTTTAGTAGTAATTTTATTGTTATTATTTAGTTTTTACGGTTATTATGTTGATCTTCTTAATGAATATTGACTTTTTTTTTAATTTAATTTCTTTATAAATTTTTATTAATGAATAATAATCCTATGACAACTTAAATCTGAACCCAGTCTTTTAATCTGAGTTCTCCCTTGATTATATGCTCCACAATATTCATTCTTGATAAAGGACAGGGGTAAGAAGCGGTGATGGTCCATTTCACAAAAAAAAAAAAAAAGCGGTGATGGTGGTGAAGAGGTGGTGGCCGGTGGCGGTGGCGCTCAGTTTTTTTATTTTTTTTGTCTTGACTGTGTTTTTTTGTCTGTTGTAAACTTGAAATTCACAGGTACCGTACTATATCAAAAATAACCACAGCAATGGTTCATGCGTGACCACCTGCACTTTGTCTTTTATAAGTGCTCCTTGTGTATATCCTTTCTCCAACTCTAATTCCTTTTATTATTTTATAATATTGTTCAAGTTTCAAGATTATCCAACTTGCTTGGCTTCTTCAGAGAAAAATAAAGCTTGGCTCAAATTTTTAGTTTAATTAAACTAAATATTTGGATGATTTTGGAAAGATTTGATATAAGGACATTGAAAAATAAAAAAAGTCATTACATCAGATACGAGAAAAGACAAGAAATTGAAAGGGGAAGCAATAAATTATGCGAATAACACATGTGTGCAAGTTCCATTACATCATACAAAACTAGTGGAGCAACGAGCCTAGCTAGTTTCCAAGATAGTCTCTCCATACAACCACTTAAAGGTCAGTAATGGAAGTGCAACATGAAAATTTAGGATCATAATTAAGAAAATAAAGAAGCATAATGCTAAGTTTAATCGAAACCGAACCCAAGCGAGCCGACCCTAATGCCGATAAACAAATTAAACTTTGATATATATATAATATATTATTAATAAGGAAACTCAGATTTTTTTTTTTTAATGTGAATTTTTCTGAACATTATTCAAGAAAGAGGAGCCCTATGCGGGGCGCCCTTTCTTCTGCTGCTCAATGAGAGTACAAACCCTGGGAGGAAGCCACTTCCTTTCTTCTTCCTTTTCACAACCTCAGACTCCTTGGAAATTCCAGAACTGCCCATGGTGTCATTGGAGCATGATGAGCCCTTGAATTGATCTTGGTCCTCTAGAATGAAGTTAGGGGTAATGTGACTATCATCATCAATGACCTCAGAGCTGTCCATTCTCAATCCTTCTAATTGTGAAAATGCAAACTCAGATTCATCAATTCTGTATAGAATAGCAGAGAGATCCTCCCCTTGTTCCACCAAGTGATCAACCTGTGTTTTCATGTCAAGTCATCATATGGAAAAAATCAACCTGGGTTTTCATTGAAAGATTTGATAACCCGCAAATAAAGTTTACACCTTACACTTCTAATGGAGACATGGATCTAAATCGCAATCGCAAATAAAGGGTACATGTCTGTAATGAACCTAACCTAATAATTGGCCATGCTAATGTTTTAAAACTAATTTGTGAAGTTCATAAAAGTTATACATTCGAATAAAAATAAGATTCACAACTAAATAACACGAGTAAATGCAGCAAATAAAGACATTACTTCAAATAAAACTCCCCTAATTGATCGTCTTAGCACAAGAAGTGAAGGATTTGTGCAAAAGATGGAAAATTTTAGATTGAAAGTTGAGAGAAATGGCCTACCACCCACTGGATGGGTTGGCAAGGCATATTTGGAAATCCCCGGTGACCAGGAATGCTCGATTCCCTTCCCCCTCTCCCTCTCCTTAATACCAAACGACAAAAGAAAAAGTTGAGAGAAATGTGAGAGAACCTAAACTCCCCAAAACCCTTGAACAAAAAGAAAATGTCATGAGCAGCCCCTAAAAACTAGAACAAAAAGGAAGGCGACATTAGTAATGGACCATTACCGTTAAGTAACCAGTGTAACTACAGTTGCACCTGCTTTTTTTCCTATAAATAATGGGCATACAGTGCCTAAAAGCCTGTAAAAATTGCCCTTGTTTTAAAACCATGATTGAGATGACCAACACAGAAACACTGAAAATGAAAACAAAGAAAAAGAATGTGTTTTTTTTTTTTTTTTTTGGGAGGGGGAGGCTAATTGGGTCTGACCATGGTTAAAACTTGTGATCTTGCAGTTCGAGAGATGAGTCCATGCCCTTAAGCAAAGCTCAAAGGTAGGAATCCAATAATTGAAACACTCAGGGACACAGTCAGAGAGAGAAAGAGAGAGTGCTTATAAAATTCCAAAAACAAATCAGAGAAAGAGAGAGAAAGAGAGAGCTGTTAATGTCACAATGAACTAGGAACTTTATGAAAATTCAAATGAATAAAGAAAATACTCAAAAGAGAATGTATTTGCTAGAACTGCAATAAAAAAATGACAATTACAGGTCAAGGACCAAAACCAATTAAAACAACTATTCAAAGGAGTTGAAATGGACCTTGCATGAAAGAGAACAGAAGTGGAATGGCTCTTGAAGAATCCTGTCACAAGTGAAGCATACATTGGCAGAGCCCTTACAAGACCTTGACTGAGGCCTCTGATTCAAGAATATCACTTTAGCACTGTTTATAGTATAGGGCTGCCAAAAATAATGAGATAATTATCATAACAATGCTCATCACTTGCTTAATCATCTTCAACAAAACTATTAGCTACAAGTACCTGAATATAAGAACACTCAATAAGCTTCTCAAGATCCTCCAGTCTAACAACATCATGATAAACGTATCTTCTCACCTTCACATGAAATCAGAAACATCAATCAGGACAATCCAAAAGTTCCTAACAAGAAATTACCCACTAACCGCAAATTGCTTAAGCCTCTGGAATTGAATTTTACCATACAAGGTTGAAGAATAACAAGATCTAATGAAGCTCAGGACAAAGCAACTTCCTGGCATATGTACACGTGAATTACAGCATGTATAGGGTAGATGTCTGCAATTACTTCATGAAAGTGATGTTAAGAAAGTTCACCACTTCCAGGTTGAAATATTAGGTGAAAAGGTTAGGCAACCAACCTCTCATGATAGGAAGAAAAAAATAAATGAACTGACGGGAGAATAAATTATGAAATTGAAATTTTTTGAAAATAATGAATTATAAAATAAGTAGTAAGAAAAATATGGTCAAACTTTCACTTTCTTTGAAAGCAACAGGTGAGAACCTTTGCAGGGTAAATGGATAGAAAATAAATCTTCCATATAAGGGAAACAGACCAAATCCAAAAGGTGGGAATCAGGGGAGACATGATAATCCGTTTATAGAATATCATATATATTTAAAATAAATAGAAACTTTTATTTTTTTTAAAAAAATCTTGAATTCAAAATTCTTAATGGAAACAATCATGTAAAAGGAAAGGCAAAATAAACTCTCCCCAATAGAAAAATAATTTGTTTAGATGAAAATGACGAAACATGTCTTCTAAATGTGTATATGACATAAAAATTTTTAAAAGAAAAAAGATGAGAGGAAACAAAAAGGAAATTATGAGAGCTTAGAAGAAAGAATTTCATAAATTGTGGAAAGAATCGTCAGTATTTTTCAAGAAGCAATAATTATGTTAAAGAAATTCAGCAGAAGTATTCTAGATTTTCAGCTCAACGGCTTCAAAGATTTTTCTCCATAGAGAGTCTCTGAAGGCCTTGTGCTAAGAGGGAAACAACTGAAGAATTATAAATGATCAAGATTAAGATCATAAAGAAGCAGAAGCAAATCAACAGTAACTACGACAGGAAATATAAAAGATATGTAAGCATGACTGAAAATCAGGAAATTTAAGGGAAAAACCGTTGCTAATTATATCCAGAAGCAGCAAAAACTTTCGTGGAATTCTTCAGAAAGCAGTTTTGAATCAAAACCAAGGAACTGTAGACAATAGAGATTCCACAGTAAATTTTAGTTTATAAAAGAAAATTCCCTAACACCCAAAAGAAAAGGAAGGAAAAGAAAATTGTATAAACCCACCGTAGAACTAATGATTGTGAACTACTTTAAAGAATTTTCAAAGACCCACAAGAGAATTAAGAAAGACAAGCAATTACAAGACAGTGTGAAAGAAAATCTGAAGAATAAGGGGTTAAAGAAAAAGACTTGTACTGTTTAAAACTGTATATGAATTATATGGGTATTATTGATTGTGTTAGGAAAGAGTCGAGAAAAGAAGGCAACAAGAAACAAAAATTGCAGGAGAAAAGAAGAGAAAATAAAGGATATCATGGGTTGTAAAATTCAAAGAAATTAGAAATACCCAGTGAAGAATTAAAGACGAGAAACTCAAAAAGACATCAAAAAGAAGGAAAAAAACTTGAAAAAGTTAAGAAAAAGATCAAGAAAAATCAAAACCCAGAGAAAACTATATCCAATTTGAGTTTACATGCACAGGTAGGTGTGTTATAAACCTGGAGAAGAGGGTGAGAGCGATGAGAAGGGAGGCAGTGAGGACAGATACTAAGGCAACAGAGCAAGCAAAAGATGTTCTTCTCATTCTTCCTTCGATTCTCATGGACCCCACAACCACCAAAGAATGTCTCCGCCATCAATCCCTCTAGCCATGCAGGCTTAACGGTATTATTACTCATCATCAACTCAGCACCACCATCACCACCAGCTGCTCCTCCACCATTTCCACCACCTCTTGATGATGTGCTGTACCTATTCTCTCTGACCATTTCTACTTGGTCTCTTGTCTTTCTTGGAACTTGTAATTGTATATATGAGAGTATTGGCTAAAAAACTAGTGTCTAAAAATTAAGAGAGAGAAAAAGAGAGAGAGAGATGCTTGAAATGCTCAAATGAAAAACACAAAACCCTACTGCTATGAACATAAAAGGTTCTTCCTCCTAGTATGCCAATGTGTATGTAGCATACCTTACTCTATTTAAATTCAGGAGGTTCCAAAATTACTTGTCGTTTTTATAAGGAGAGAGATAGAGAGAGTATATGTGTCTTTCTGATAGAAAATGAAGAAAACCCAGAAAAGATAAAAACTTGAGAGAGAGAGAAAGAGTGTGTGTGCCTGTAATTTGTCTCAAAAGGATGCCAAATACTTAAAGATCAGTGCTTAATAAGTTCCTTGATTTATTAAATTTATTTTGCTACGAGAAAAAAAATAAATTTCATAAAAAATTATATGCTTTATTTTATAAATTTATATAAAGTGTTATTTATTTTCATAAAAAAATATGTTATGAAAAATATTAATAAAAAAGAATTTTTATTATTAATATTAATTAAAATAATCTTTATTTTATTATCTACAAAGTTTTGCTATTATTTTTATATTTTATAGCGTTTATTTTTTTTATTGCTTGAAATAACCATTCTTTTTTTTATTTACTAATTTTTCATAAAAAAATATAAGATAAATTTAGAATCATTAATAATTTTTTCATTAATATTTGGTGATATGATTGATTATAAAAAAATGAATTTACTTTATAAAAATTTAAAATAAAATATTAAATTTTCATGCAGATTAATAAATTTTAATAAAATAATATGCACTTTATTTTTAAGATCGTATAAGTCATCATTATTTATATATATATATAATCAATTGTGGTAATTAATTAAATATTATATTTATTATTTTAAACTAATTAACTGAATAAATAATTAAAAGTATTTAAAACATAATTATTATATATTAAATAATTTTACTAAAAATTAATTATAATAGATCACATATAAATTTTACCAATATTAATAATTAATATTTACTGATTATAAATATGATAATTATATAAAATAAAATTTTTCCTCTAAAATAAATTAACTATCAAATATCGTTAACTCTTTCTACAAAATTACAGTGTTTTTTTTTTTTTTAAAAAAAAAAAGATAGAGCCCTTATTTTATTAATCTAGGTCATAAAAGTTCCAATTTATCAGCATCCAGTAAAAATTTAATAGTAACAAGAGACCATTGATGAATTTTCAAATTAAAATCATCACCAATGGTTAAACTAGTCAAACGATCCTTATTTTTTTTTTAAAAAAAAAATGGAGATAGAAGGAGTAGAATATAAAATTTTTAAAATTTATTTAAATATATTTATTTTTAAATTAAGTCTATAAATACATATACAATTTAATCTTAGATGATTTATTTACAAGCTCAAATTTTATATTTTAAAATGGGAGTTAGATTCTTTTTTTATTTGAATTGAAACTCAAATTAAAAATTTACAATCATAGAGATAATTGTATTATTATTTTAATTTAAATTTTAAGTTTTATATTATGAAATAAGTATTTAATTATTAAATTTGAAAGCTATTAATTTTTATCTCAATTATAGTAAAAAAATTTAGTATTATAATATACTTCTCAAAATTTTTATACAGCTTCATAAGTTGAATTACTCAACTTTTTTGTGAAAACTCAAATTTTGAGCTTAATGACGATAAGAAGTAATGGACTTTGCTATTATTTTCTGAATATGTGCATGTGTATAAGAATTGTTTGCTTATAATTACTAGGAGAAAATTAGGGAAAAAAAAAAAAAAAAAGGCAAATACACAGTCCCATTGAAAGGTAGGGCCTCTTAAAAAAAATGTGTGAAAATAGAAAAATAAATAAAAGAGAGAGAGAGAGAGAGGAGGTGACGTGTATGATGGAGACATTGGAGAGTGGTGTAAATGGCGGGAAGACAGCCACCAATCTGTACGTTGTCTTCGGCTTGAGCGCCCCATTAACTTTTTCCCAACATGGGCACCCAATAACAACCTCCTTTTACCCATTGGCTCCCATAATTTTCCCTAGGGATAATTATATTAAACATTATTCTAGTATGGTCTGTTTCAATATTAAATTTGAGGAAAAAAAATATTTTTCTTTTTTTAATTTCAAAGTTGAAAAGTCTTTTTTTTTATTTTTATAATATATCAGGAAGCCAGGGATACGAGTGAAAGAATTGGGAGAAGAATTCATGATGCACTCGACTGTATGTCTTTATAAGTGATAGGGATGTGAGAGTTGGGAGAAGAACTTATGATCTGAATGCACTTCACGATATACTTTACTATCTGACTAAAATCAAGTATTTTAATTCAAATAGCTTTAATTTATGTAATTCATATTATTATTAATAAATAAAATTTGACATTCCTCTTATTTAGAGCGATAATTTTAGACTTTATTTATAAATTTAATTCAATAGTAAAATATTAAAATTAAATTTATGTCCAAAATTATATAGAATAATTTATAATATGTTAATAAGTATCGTGATGTATAGAATAAAAATTATATTTGAGTTTAAGGATTATAGTTCATAAATCTCAACAAATTTCATTATCACGGTTACTAATATGTCTTACGGTCAATTTATTGGTTATAATTAGATATTATTATTCGTGTATTTTAAGCATTTAAATATAATATTATAAAAATAATTATTCATCTTTAGTATTATTTTAATTGAATCTCGAGTAAAGATAAAATTTATTAAACTATATTACTTTTCAAAGGAAATTACAGTGTAATTATAATTATGAAATTTCTATTATATTTAAATAACGTCTTCAAATGTTTCTAATCGATATTCTTATCATGATTGAACAATTCTTAGAGCTGTTGATATTAGTATATATTATGTTTTTTCCTTTTGGAGGAAGCAACTGGTATGAGACATGTAAAATACTTATAATTAATATGTATGTGCTTATTTTATGAATAAGTGTACTGAACTAACCCGCTTGAGAAATTCATATGAAAAATAACCTGTGTGTATGAATTATTCAAGTGGTGGTTGTGTAGTTAATCCTTCAACTTGAAATCAATAAATAATTTTATATATGAATTTTTATGTTTTGATTCATTTTACACGTTCTTGGTTTATGAGTAATAAATGGGGATGAATTGGATGTATTAGAAACGGTATAAAGGTATTTATGAGATTGAGTTAGGATTGATAGATGTATTAGTAACATGAAATCGTTGTGCAAGGTAGAATGAAATTAGCAAATGTAATTTGGAATTTCATTCAATAGGTCAATGGTTACCAAATGAGAACTAATATGATTTAAGATTACAGACATGTTATATACATCAAATATTTAATTGGGACATTTGTGATAAAAGATATTAATTATATTGACAAACTATATATTGAAAGGTTAAATCAAACTATTTTTGATATTTCAAATATTTGGATAGTCTTAACAATATTGCTAAACAATGTTTTTGATTTTCAAATTAATTAATTAGTTAATTATATTTGTTGCTAATATATTTAGAATCTAAAAGGTCACACAAAAGAATTTAATGAGAAAATAAAATGAAAAGTTAAATCAATTAGGACGTAATTGTATATAAATTGACATTTGGGATAAAACTGCAATTTGAAAGAATTATAATTTTAATTTAATTAATTAAGTAAGGACTTAATTAAAATTATTTACGATTTATATAACTTATTTATTAAAGTTCTGGACTATAATTATAATTTATTTATTTAATTTGTTAAATAAATACTATTATACTTAAATTCTAGGATTTTAGTATAAAAAGACATATTATAAAACTGTAAATGATTCTTATGAGAAACCCGTTTGAGAGCTTTCAGAATTTGTAAGAAAGGTAAAGAACTAGCATTTAAAACCTCTTATCTTCTCAATCCCTTAGAACTATTATAAAGTTTTTTTATTACTATTCTGTGTGGATATCGTTAGAGATTGGACACTTGAATGGTTTTGATTTGCAATAACTCAACCAAAGCGATTGATCTCGTATTTTGCTGAAAAAAATAAAAGGTATTTATTTTCTCTTTAATTATTATTACTTTTTTCGTTTAAACGTGATTCATATTGGAGAAAAATTTTATTTTTCTATTCCTTCCGTTGCATCAAATCCGATTAAAACCCAACCATCACTACATAAAAAAAGGATGAACCCCAATATTAGAGAAGGCAAAATTAAAAAGCGCCTCCTGTATAAGAAAATTTCTTTATTTTGTTGTTCAATGGAGGCAATAATATAAAAGAAAATGCCTATATTCGAAGTCAATCCATACATAAAAGCATCCACAACATCATATTCTAAGCTGATTCAATAGTGAAGAAGTTTTAATTGATTATGTCTCAAGTCCTTAGGAAAATTTCAAATTTTACGTACAATCACTCATTCAGTGACCACAACTCTTATCTTTCATTTGACATAAATGATTTTATAAGAAAAAAATTAAATAAATTCTTACAAAATCATTCATGATGAAAATTTTTCAAGTTAAAAAGTTTTGAATTATTTTATTTTAAATAAGAATTTTATAAAAAAAAATTAATTAAATTAAATTCTTACAAAATTATTGATTCAAAACGAAGGATTAACGTTTTCTTCTAAAATCCTATTCCCCTTATGATTTTGTATTTGTTGTAGTAGAATCCATTGACTTGGTTTTAATTTAATTTTTGACAGCTAATCTGTTATTTTATAGCTTTTAAGAAAAATAAAATTTATTCAATATATGAACTTAAATACATGAATCTTTATTCATCTTCGAGTATAATATTTTAGGATTATTATTTATATCACTAGTCTATAATATAATCATATACATTTAACATAAACCATATTAAGAATTTCATAAAGGATCTTATTTGTAAAACTAATATGTGTCATACACTCATGAGTTTCTACATACTAAATACTAAAACCCTTCTTTACTTTCTTTATATACGTGTGGTCTTTTTAGGCTTTAGAACAGAAACCCTCCATATTTAGCCTAAAATTATATTTTTTCTTATAAAGTCTTGTTTTTTTTATGGATTGAACTAATCCACATGAGCGACTCATTTCAGTTTCCAACAGTTTTATTAATTCCTTTTTTTTTAATTATTTATTTCCAATGGTTGAAATCAATTTAGGGTTCTAATGTTGAATGAACTCTTATTCCGCATCAACAAATGATATTTCTATTTGCTTGGATCTTACTGTTCGAATTTAAGTTAGTTTTTAATCTTCTATGCAATATTATTATTTATGGAAGCAATTTTTATTGATGAGATTATTGACCGTAATACGTTCTATTTTTTATGTTGAATTTTTATCGGTGGAAACACAATTCTTTGCTTTATGAAGGTTTTTTCAAAAACCTAAATTACTATTATATAAACATAATTCATTACTTGTTAACATCCTTTTCTTTGATTGCTTGGATTTTAATTTTAAGACAAAAAAAAATTAAAAATTTACAAAAACTCCCGTTTATATCCAGAATTAACACCACAATCACCAAAAGTGAACCATGAGCTGTCATCACAAGATAGGTTCATGTGGCAATGGTCTGGTGAGCCAAAGACACGGTCCATCCCGAAGTAAGAAAGATCTGAACACCTTAACACTCGAGTCATCACTAAAAGACTTGCCCCTCCCTCAACAAAGCAAGTATCGGCACGAAGTTACCGTTATCAAACACAGCCTGACATATCTCTATTACACCTATGATCGCAGAATTTCCACCTAAATAGCTGGCGATATCCCGTATCAAGCAGACGGCCGTATTACTGTCGACTTATCAGAGAAATACCATACTCATCCTAATCTCCTACAGAATAAAGGAAAAAGAACCACAGAGACAAAGGTATACTATTTTCAAAAACTAGAACTTTAAGCATTTCATTACACTTTCTCTCTTTTAATTACTAATTTGAGTGTCGAAGTGGGTGCCCACGTTGTCTCCTTTGCAGGTTCAGGCTAAATGTAATCCAGACCCTTTCCGGCCACGTCATCAGTTTAATCTCAGCTATATCATTTGGTTCTGTTGCCTGGAAATTGTAAGGAAACCTAGAGATTACTGCAACCTAATATTACGCAGCGGAAAAAGATCTATGTTTCCCCTTCAGGATTCGAGTGCTTCATTTATTTTGAAGGAAGAATAAAGAGACTAACCTTTTAAACTTGATGAAAAGAAACTGTTCTAGACTGATGGTGCTCCTTCTAAAATAAACACCCTCAATGGTATCCATACGAACGTTTCTGTCTGGAGTGCTAGCTCTCTAAATGGATGGATTAGCTATGTGTCTCAATCTGTAATCCTGAAAAACGATTATGTAAAAAACCTTGATTCCACAATTTAAAGAAAATCTTTTATTCGTTTTTCTCAATCTTTTTGTTTTTTCACACTTCTTTTCATCATAGAGTTGTGTTCATAACCAACTATCACAATATTGTAGATACTAATACATCAATGACGTTATTTTATGTGTGACCCAATAAGCTCATATTAATTGGCAATGGGCCCAGTCCCACAAGACCCATAAATCATAAGCAGCCTCTAACAAGGCATTATGACTACCCAATTAATATGAGGATCGATAGTCCGATAAAGCCTAATAAATAGAACATGTATTAATCTCTTTGTCATACGATATATAGTTTGAACATAAGTCATGGTCAATATCAAACTTATAATGGTTCAAACTTATGATTTCTCGATCTCTAAGTAGACTGATAAAACCAAATGATATTGATCACACTATCAATTCATTTGAGTACAACCATGCATTTCTCAGTCTCACTTATCGAGGAGCCCAGAAGATATCTCTCTCAAAAAGAGGGGCAAATTCTATCTTGATTGTTCAATATCTTCTACATAATTTATATCATGCTCAATCATAACCTTTATGATTGTCCGATTAAAGACAATGTTTGGTTATGTCAAAACATAACAATCCTTATGTTGGAAACTATGACAATCTCAAGTTAAAGGATTAAAACATAACTATCTTGAGATTCACTTATGACAAAAACCCATGTAATGATCTCAATGTGGGTCCATCCAATACTTTGTTCTCTAAAAAGTATCTATGATTATTGATTTATATCAACATACACATAATCATCTCATAATTATCAATCAATAATCATACTAGTCATATTTTATTATTATCAGCATAATAATAAGTAACCAAGGATGTTAATCATTATTATGTAACATGCAAACAAATAATAATGATAATAAAACCTCTTTTATTAATAAATAAAATGGCATACAAAAAGGTCCAAGATAATGGCCTACGGTAAATACACTAACAAAATCTCCATTGAACTCTATCTAATCGTTGGATTGAAGCCAATCTTTTGTTCCTTTCTCTTTTAAAAAGAAAAAGGGAAAGAAAAGGATGATCTCTCTCTTCTCTAATCTCTCGAAATGGCTGAAATAGTATATATCATTATGGGAGGACCTGATAAGGGCAATGGGAAAAGTAAGCGTGAGGCAGGGAATGTTCTATTTGTCCATCAAGAGCAATGGGCCAAACAGAAGGTAAGGTTTGATCCTAATGATAAGGCGGTAGGGTTCTTTCAAAATGATCCCTTGGTCGTTAAGATCTTGATAAATCGATACGAGGTAAAGCGAGTGCTTGTGGATACAGGTAGTTCTATTAATCTTCTCATCTTAGATGTTTTTCACAAGTTGGACTTAGATAAAAATAACCTTGCTAGAGTTTTCTATCCTTTAGTAGGATTAGGAGACAAGACTGTGGCAATATTAGGACCTATCAACCTCCCCTTGATGTTGAGTGATGAGAGATATAGGCGAGAGTTATACGCAGAGTTTATGGTGGTAGTTATCCCATCTGCGTACAATATGATACTCGACTGTCCAATCTTAAATTGTCACAGTATCGTTATTAATATGGGTGCTATGTATCTTAAGATTTTAGCTCCAAGTAGCATAGCAGTGGTCCAAGGCCATCCGAGGTTAGCCAAAGAAGGTTACAAACCCCCAATAGAAAGTCTCGAGAAAGTAACCATGCCCATTGACTTGTTGAAGAAACTAGAATCTCATGTAAAACCTGTTAGTATATTTGCCCTAGGCCATTATCTTGGACCTTTTTGTATGTCGTTTAGTTATTAATAAAAGAGGTTTTTATCATTTTTATTTGTTTGCATGTTACATAATAATGATTATCATCCCTGGTTACTTATTATTATGTTGATAATAATAAAATATAACTAGTATGATTATTGATTGATAATCATGAGATGATTATGTATATATTGATATAATTTAATAATCATAGATACTTGTTAGAGAACAAAGTATTGGATGGACCCGCATTGAGATCACTACATGGGTTATTGTCATAAGTGAATCTCAAAGTAGTTATGTCTTAATCCTTTGACTTGAGATTGTCATAGTTTTCAACATAAGGACTATTATGTTTTGACATAACCAAACCTTGTCTTTAATCGGACAGTCATAAAGGTTATGATTGAGTATAATAGAAATTATGTAGAGCATATTGAACAATCAAGATAGGATTTGTCCCTCTCTTTGAGAGAGATATCTTCTGGGCCCCTCGATAAGTGAGACTGAGAAATGCATGGCCATGCTCAAATGAATTGATAGTGTGATCAATATCATTTGAATTTATCAGTCTACTTAGAGATCAAGAAATCATAAGTTTGAACATTATAAGTTTGACATTGACCATGACTTATGTTCAAACTAGATATCGTGTGACAAATGGATTAATACATGTTCTATTTATTAGGCTTTATCGGACTATTGATCCTCATATTAGTTGGGTAGTCATAATGTCTTGCTAGAGGCCACTTATGACTTATGGGCCTTGTGGGACTGGGCCTATTGCCAATTAATGTGAGCCTATTGGGTCACACACAAAAGAACGTTGTTGATGTGCTATGACATATTAATGGGCTAAAAGCCCAAAGCCCATTAATATAATTAATAATAATAAAGTGTTATTATTATTAATATTAATTAATAATAATAAAGTGTTATTATTATTAATTATTTATTATTATGAGATAATAATATTTAAAAGATCTGCAGTCTATCTGTAACTATTACAGATAAAGGACTCTATCACATAAGATATTTGAGTATCTGTGAGATTGTGATAGTGGGTTATGAACACAGCTCCTTTTAGGAAAAGGAGTTGTGGGAAAAATAAAAGACTAAAACATATAAATACTCCTTCTATGAATTGTGGAAGGATGATGTTAATTTTTGTGAAAAATTTAGTCTAACTATTGCAGATTGTAGAGCACATAATCTATCCATCTTTGAGAGAGCTAGCACTCTAGAAGGATAGAAGACGTTCGTGTGGATACCATAGAGGGTATTCGTTTGAAAAAGCAGCACCATCAGTCCAGCATTGTATCTTCTTGACGAGATTAACATGTTAGTCTCATATCCTTCTTATGAAATAAACGAAGCACTCGGATTATGGGAAAAGAAAATAAGAGAAATTTTATTTTTCCGCTGCGCCTTTGGGTTGCAATAATCTCTGGATTTTCCAACAAAACCAAAAGCGGCAGATTCGGTATAGGAGGTCTAGATAGGAAAGGAGCGGAAGGTATGATTCGTCACAACATTAACCGGTAAAACAAAAATCCTTCTAGTAGAATTGTTGAAAAGTCAGGTGTCAACTTTTGCTTGGTCCATAAAAGATATATCAGGTGTAGATTTGACTCTTATTACTCACAAGCTATCTATCGACAAGAACGTCAAACTAGTCCAACAGAAGAAAAGAAAGTTCACACTAAAGAGACAACAGGTGAGCAAAGAGGATGTAGACAAACTTTTGAGCGCAAGATTGATAAAAGAAGTATAGTATCCCATTGTTAGTGTATTTGCCCTAGGCCATTATCTTGGACCTTTTCTATGTCATTTTGGTTATTAATAAAAAGAGGTTTCATTATCATTAATATTTGTTTGCATATTACATAATAATGATTAACATCCTTGGTTACTTATTATTATGTTGATAATAATAAAATATAACTAGTATAATTATTGATTGATAATCATGAGATGATTATGTATATGTTGATATAATTCAATAATCATAGATACTTGTTAGAGAACAAAGTATTGGATGGACCCACATTGAGATCATTACATGGGTTATTGTCATAAGTGAATCTCAAAGTAGTTATGTCTTAATCCTTTGACTTGAGATTGTCATAGTTTCCAACATAAGGACTGTTATGTTTTGACATAACCAAACATTGTCTTTAATCGGACGATCATAAAGGTTATGATTGAGCATGATAGAAATTATATAGAGGATATTGAACAATCAAGATAGAATTTGTCCCTCTCTTTGAGAGATATATCTTCTGGGGCCCTTGATAAGTGAGACAGAGAAATGCATGGCCATGCTCAAATAAATTGATAGTGTGATCAATATCATTTAATTTTATCAGTCTACTTAGAGATCGAGTAATAACAAGTTTGAACATTATAAGTTTGACATTGACCATGACTTATATTCAAACTAGATATCGTGTGACAAAGGGATTAATACATGTTCTATTTATTAGGCTTTATCAGACTATCGATCCTCATATTAGTTGGGTAGTCATAATGTCTTGCTAGAGGCCGCTTATGATTTATGGGTCTGGTGGGACTGGGCTTATTGCCAATTAATGTGAGCCTATTGAGTCACACACAAAAGAACGTTGTTGATGTGCTATATTAATGGGCTAAAAGCCCATTAGTATAGTTAATAATAATAAAGATATTATTATTATTAATATTAATTATTATTATAAGATAATAATATTTAAAAGATCTGCAGTCTATCTGTAACTGTTACAGATAAAAGATTTTCAGTTTTTCTTATCAAAATAAACTGTCACGTAAAATATTTGAGTATTTGTGAGATTGTGATAGTGGGTGATAAATACAACTCTTTTGCGAAAAGAATTGTAGAAAAATAAAAAGACTTAAAACGTAAAAAACTCCTGCTGCGAATTGTGGGGGTAACGATTTTTTTTTTGGAGAAATCGTTTTGAGCTGCAGATTGAAAAAGCACATAGCTTATCCATCTTTAAGAGAGCTAGCACTCTAGAAGGGTAAAAGATGTTCGTGTGGATACCATTGAGGATGTTCGTTTCAAAAGCATCACCTTGAGTCCGGGATTGTATCTTCTTGTCGAGTCTAACAGGTTAGTCTCTTATCTTTCCTTTTGAAATAAACGAAGCACTCGGATCATGTGAAGGAACCTAGAGATTTTTATTTTTTCGCTGCGTGTTTTGGGTTGCAGTAATCTCTGGGTTTCCTAACACCCATATGGATGGCTAATACAATTTTTGTAAAGAAAGCTAATAGGAAGTGGAGAATGTGTGTGGACTTCATCGACCTGAATAAAGCATATCCGAAAGATCATTACCCTTTGTCATCCATCGACAGATTGGTAGACTCAACCTCAGGCCACGCGATGGTCTCTTTTCTCAATGCCAACTAGGGATATCACCAAATCATGATGGATACCAAGAACGCAGAAAAGACCGCGTTCATAACAGATGAGGGAGTTTTTTGCTACAAGGTAATGCATTTTGGGTTGAAAAATGCAAGAGCTATATACCAAAAGTTAGTGTTGGGAATCTTTAAGGACATGGTGGGGTCTACCATTAAAGTGTACGTCGAAGATATGGTAGTTAAAAGCCGATCATTGGAAGAACATCCGGAGGATATCTAGAGAGTCTTTGATGTCCTGGACAAGACAGGAATGAAGTTGAACTCAGAAAAGTGCACCTTCGGGATAAACGCTGGGAAATTCCTAGGATATATCATCTCGAAAAGAGGCATAGAGGCAAACCCAAAAAAGATTAGTGCTATTCAAAATATGGAAGCACCCAAGACCATTAACGAGATACAAAAGCTAAATGGGCGAATTACCACCCTGGGCCAATTCATATCCTGTTCAGCAAGAAGGTGCCTTCCATTCTTCAAGACCTTAAAAGGAAAAGGTAAGTTTGAGTGGGAAAAAGAGTGCAAAGAGGCCTCTGAAAGTTTAAAAACCTTTTTATCCTCTCCCCCATTACTAAGTCTCCCTATCAAAGGCAAAGTTTTATTCCTATATTTGTCTGTGACAAAGAAAATAGTTTGCTTTTTATTCGTTCGTGAGAGCAATGGGGAACAAAACCCAGTATACTATGCCAGCCAAGTTCAAAAAGGGACGAAGTTAAATTATCCTCCTCTTGAAAAACTGGCATTTGCAGTACTCATGTCAGCAACAAAGTTGTGGCTGTACTTTGAGTCACACACCATAGAAGTTAGAACCAACTATCCTTTGTGAAAGATTTTGCATAGATCAGAGCTGTCAGGACGGTTGTCCACCTGAACGATAATATTATCAGCCTATGATATCAGCTATGTTCCCAGAAAGGCCATGAAAGCCCAGGTCTTGGCCGATTTCGTGGCAGAGATGACCCTACCATCGGAACTCCCAAAGGCATCTAGAGAAACCATAAAAGAATGGAAAGTTTGGGCAGATGGAGCTTGCAGAGCTGGGAGCGTAGGAATCAAGATCCTTCTGCAATCCCAAACTAGCATAAAGCTTCGATATGCGGCGGAGTTCGCCTTCAAAGGCACCAACAACATGGCAGAGTACGAGGCCATAATAATGGTCCTAAGAATCATCAAGGAGCTAGGTATCAAAAAAATATTTTATTTTTAGTAACTCACAGTTGGTTGTCAATCAGTGGGACAATTCAAGGTCTGACAATTGAATCTCGTCAAATACAAGGAAAATGTCTGGACCATAATGAAGGAAATCCAATGAGGGCAAGGCAACTGCAAACTTCACCAAGTAGACAGAGGTAACAATGAAGAGGTGGATCTATTAGCCAAGATGGCAGCGGTAGGTGAACAATAATTAACCCAACCTTTCCAGTTCGAGGAGTTGCACACTCTAATGACAGAAATGGAAGAATCTTTTCCTATAGAAGAAGGAGAGTCATGGATGATGCCTGTATACAAATTCTTGACACAAGATGACCTTTCAGCTAACAAGTTATTAGCCAAACAGGTAATAAGAAGTCTTCTAAATACACACTAATTGATGGTTGATTATACAGGAGATCCTCCACACAACCATAGTTGTGATGTGTGACAGAAGAGGAAGGTCATGAAATCCTAAAAGACACACATGAAGGTGATTGCGGGAGTCATGAAGGAACTTGAACAATTGCCTCGAAAGCATTCAGATAAAGATACTACTGGCCAATGATAATACAGGATGAGAAGCAACTTGTCCAGAAGTGTCAAAGATGCCAGATACACGCAAACATCCCGAGGACACTAGGAGAAATGCAAGGGGCCATTGCAAGTCCCTAGCCTTTCTTTCAGTGGGAGATAGACATCCTTGGCCCTTTCTCTAAGGTATTCGGGTCAAAAAAGTTTGTTATCATGACAGTAGACCACTTTAGTAAATGGACAAAAGCTGAGACAATACAGTCCATCATTACCCAACGAGAAATATCTTTTATTAGCAAAAATATATTTACCCGATTTAGAATACCCAAAATAATGATCACTGATAATGGAACTCAGTTTGCAAGCATAAGGTTTAAAGACTTTTGCAAGAAATGGGAGATTGATTTGAGGTTTATCTCAACCTACCACTCCCAATCCAATGGTATGACGGAAGTCACAAACAGAACTATATTACAGGGGCTGAAGAAAAGGTTCGCTTAAGCCAAAGGTAATTGGCTTGAGGAACTATCTCACATAATGTGTGCATACAAGACTACTCCTAGAACAACTACTGGAGAAATCCCCTTTTCCTTGGTATATGGAGTTGAAGCAGTCATCCCCATGGAAATACAAGTAAGCAGCTTTAGAACAAGACATCTAAAAATCTTGGGACACCCCGAGAAAATGCAATTCAATTTGGACTAAGCCGAGTTCTTATGGGAAAAGGCCGCAATAAGAATGGCAGCTTACAAGAATAAAATGTCAATGATATTCAACAGCAAAGTCAGGCCGAGAGCCTTCAATGTGGGAGACTTGGTCCTTAAAAGAACAAACATAACAGGGGACAATGTCGGACTCAATAAGCTAGGAGAAAATTGTAAAGGACCATTTAAGGTCTCAAAGGTTATTCGCTCAGAGTTCTATAAGTTGGCTAAGCTGAGTGGTCAAGTTATTCCCTATGCATGGAATATTTGTGACTTAAGAAAAGTTTATCATTAATGAGTTGACGAGGTTATTTCTATATGATGAGAATTTTTGCACCAAGGCAGTTTTCGCCAGGCTAGGTCACAAGGCGATTTTCACTAGACCACTCGAGCGTTGGTCCCATTAATCAAAGGCCACAATGTAGTTTTTGCTATCGCCAGACCATTCAAGTGTTAGTCCCATTAATCAAGGCCATAAGGCAATTTTTGCCAGGCCAAGTCACAAGGCAGTTTTCGCTAGATCACTCAGGCGTCAATCCCATTAATCAAAGACCACAAGGCAATTTTTGCCAAGCCAAGTCACAAGACGGTTGTCGCTAAACCACTAGGGCGCCAGTCCCACTAATCAAATCCACAAGGCGGTTTTCATCAGACCATTCGGGCGTCAGTACCATTAATCAAAGGCCGCAAGGCAATTTTCGCTAAGCCAGGTCACAAGGCAGTTTTTGCTAAGCCAGTTCACATGGCAGTTTTTACCAGACCATCCGAGCATTGGTCCCATTAATCAAGGCCACAAGATAGTTTTCACTAGGCCAGGTCACAAGACAGTTTTTACCATACCACTTGGGCGTTGGACCCATTAATTAAGGCCACAAAGCAGTTTTCACCAGGCTAGGTCACAGGGCAATTTTTGCTTCACTCGGGCATTGGTTCGATTAATCAAGGCCATAAGGTAGTTTCCGCCAGGCCAGGTCATAAGGCAATTGACTATCGGTTGTCGAGGCCAGTCAAAAATAACCTTTTCAGTTATCAACAATATTACTACTGCAGATAGTGGTAAAGGATCGAATCCATAGGGAATTGAAAACTTACCTATTCTTCTTATCAAGACCAAGGAAATTAACTGAAACCAAATAGACTGAAAGCAAGATAAACAGAAAGCAAAATAAAAATAAAGTGCAAGTAAAGTAAAAAAGGGAGGGGGTTTGAGATTGATTCAGTTAATCTAATGATGAAAGCAATAAAACAAGGCAAATAATAAAAATAAAGGGAAATCAATAATAAGAAGGCTCTAGTTGAAGAATTGGATCCACTTTAGTTGTTGGGATTGATCATTGAAACTTATGTTCTTTTGATAGATCCAATAGATTATTTATGGAGATGGAAAACGCTTCTCACCACCATATCTCTCCTTAATCATAAACCAATTAGGGAATGTCCTCTAATTAATTACTAATCAACAAGTTGCCAAGGAGCGTTTTTGGGCCTTAGGCATCAAAACAACTGTCAATTGCATTAAGAGATAGAGAGATCCAATCATAGCTACCCAAGCGCATGAGATGTTGCTAGATCATACAATTTCCTTAGTTTTTACACCAAGTGTTCTTATGTTTGAATAATCCAAGCAATTACGAACTTAAAACTATTCAAACTAATAATATATTACCTTGCAATCAAGAATCAAGTGGCCAAATTGATCAAAATAACAAAGCAATAATGGAATCAAGCATGAAATTGTATGAATATTGAATAAACCAAAGACAAACAATGTATGTTCAGATCTCACAATCTATAAAACAACTTAAGTTTCAACCAATCTTCAACTAGAATAAAAGGTTTCAGCCACTCATAGCTGAAACAAAAACCAAAAATAAAAAAAGGAAGAAGAAGATGAAGAGAAGAAGTGCTTGGAGGCTTGGGGAGCGCCGGCCTTATGTGGTCCGAAGAGAAGAAGTGCAAGAAGAGATTCGGCCGGCTGCTTTAGGAGAGTTTATATAGGATTAGATGCTGCCCTAGGTCTTACTTGCTGCCCAAGTTGTGTCTGAAAAGGAAGGAGGCGTGCAGCAAGGCTTTCAGAAGGAAGGATGCACGCGGCAAGGCTTTCAAAAGGAAGGAGGCACGCGGCCAGGGTGTGCAGAAGGAAAGAGGTGCCGTCCAAAATTTCCTTTTTAGGTGGAGCCTTCTTTTGAATTTCAAATTTTGAATATTGAATGCATGAGAGGCAAGTGCATCTTCTTGAGATCTCGCTTCCTGAATAGGAAGAACTGACTGCTGAGGTGTCTGCACATCTTTAAACAAGGAAAGAAAGATCTGCAATTTGAATTTCAAGTAATCTACTGACTGCGCTTTCCTTATCTGTTTTTGCTTCTGCACTTTCCTTATTTGAAAACTTTCCTTATTTGGCACTTTCCATATTTGGCACTTTTTGGCAGTTTTAAGAGCATTTTCACCAAATTGTCTCTTTACACCTATTTTCTGCAAAATAAGATCAAAACCACAAAATTAGGCAGAAATGGTGTAAATTATCATCAATAATGTCATGATAAATTGGTCTAAATTATGCTCTATCAGATACTGCCACACCGAGCCTTTTGCTTGTCCTCAAACAAATAAACTTAGTCAAACAAGCTCTCTTTGCTACTTGATCCTTATTTCCACTTAAGCTCTTACTTTAAACCCCTATTTTGAATCATTGCAGTGAAGAATATATGCATCAAGGTTACTAACCTTCTTTCCTTATTTCCCTTTACTTACCATGGCTAGGATTTATTTTCCTCAAGAGAGAGATTACACATGCATATATTATTTGTTCAATTAAGACTATTTCTAGCTTTCAGAGTGATTTGCCCTTACCTTGAAGTATTTATTCAGCTTTTTGCACTTTAATTTTGCTTGAAAAAGTCACCAACCTTTTGACGTGAAGGTACATATTGGTGATACCTACCCCCAGTTACTTAGTTGGTCACCTGTCCAAGTGGCTACTAGCTCTGTTCATAGTCTTTCAACCATTGGAACAGTTTTCAATTTGTGCTTATGAAGTCTAGGCTTTTACCGAATTCCTTTAATCAATGCATTGGGCAAATCAACACCAATTGCTAAAACAAGTCATGTTAAGTTCATTCACACACCTTTCAATTCATTCTCTCTAATAATTGTCATCAATATATTTTTCACCATGGCAAGCTCAAAGATTCAATTCAAAAGGCAATTCCCAAACATGAATACAACTCTCTGCAATTGATTCAACTTAAGTTTAAAGAGTAATCACATCAATGGGATCATGGAAAGAAAGCTCATCCAACATAGTCTATGAGTTCAAGTAAAGCAAACCAAGGGAAAAAGAAAAACTATGGCTAAATGTGTGTGTTATTGAAAGCAAAAATGAAAAAATGAAAAAAAAAAATTCAAGCTGTGGCTAGCTATTCTCACGTAAAACTGAAAGAGGAGAAACTAAAAGAAGAAAATGCAAGACTGAAAGACTGAAAGGAAAATCGCAAAACTGAAAGACTGAAAGGAAAAATTCGCAAAACAACTGAAAGGAAAATTGATTCAGAGATATGCACCCCCACTCTTAATTCATGCATTGTCCTTAATGTATAGGAAGAATTAAAAATGCAAAAGAAACTGAGTACTTCCCTAGGGTGGTATGCATGGTGCGATCCACTTTTCAGACTGAGTGAGATGGTGTAGTGGAATTTCTTCCACTACTTGCATTGCAAATCCTTCATAGAAAGGTTTCAGGCGATGGCCATTTACCTTGAAGATTTTTCCTATCTCTATATTGCGAATGTTTACAGCTCCATAGGGATAGGCATGCTCCATAATGAATGGTCCAATCCACCTAGATCGTAGCTTTCCTAGAAATAATTTCAAATGAGAATCAAAGAGTAAGACTTTATCACTAACCTCAAATTGTTTCTTTGAAATCTGATTGTCATGGGAGGCTTTGGTTTTCGCTTTGTAGTTCCAAGAAGTCTCATATGCATCTCGTCTTATCTCCTCTAGCTCTTGCAGTTGCAACTTGCGATGGTGTTCAGCTTCCTTAAGGTCCATGTTGCAATTCTTTATAGCCCAATATGCCTTGTGTTCAAGTTCAACTAGAAGATGACAGGCTTTTCCATAGACCAATCTGTAAGGAGACATACCTATGGGAGTCTTGTAGGCTGTTCTGTATGCCCATAAGGCATCTTCCAAACGTGCACTCCAATCCTTTCGGTTGGGGGACACTGTCTTTTCTAGGATGGCCTTGATTTCTCTGTTGGACACTTCAGCTTGCCCATTTGTCTGAGGGTGGTAGACTATGGATGTTCTATGAATTACATTGTGCTTTCTGAGAAGGTTCTCCACTACCTTATTGCAAAAATGAGTCCCTCTATCACTGATGATTGCCTTGGGTACTCCATGTCTGACAAAGATTTTGGTCTTCACAAAGTCTATTACTACTTTTGCATCATCAGTCTTGGTTGCTCTAGCTTCCACCCATTTGGACACATAATCTACTGCAAGGATGATGTAAGTGTATCCAAAGGATGGTGGGAATGGCCCTATGAAGTCTATGCCCCACACATCAAATACCTCACAGACCATGATGGGATTCTATGGCATTTGATTTCTGTCGCTCAGATTTCCAGTCTGTTGGCACCTAGCACATGATCTGCAAAATAAAAAGGCATCTCGAAAAATAGTGGGCCAAAATAGGCCACTTTTAAGTATTTTATGATCTGTCTTTCTTGGACCAAAGTGTCCACCACAATTGTATGAATGGCAAAATGTAAGTACTGAGGCTATCTCTTGATCTGGAATGCATCTCCTTATCATTTGATCAGAACAATGTTTTCACAAATATGGTTCGTCCCAAACATAGTATTTTGCATCTTTCTTTATTTTATCTCTTGTGTGTTTGGGCATGTCAGAGGGTAAGTTACCTGTGGCTAAGTAGTTCACCATATCAGCATACCATGGCTCATCAGTTTGGGCATGGAAGATCTGTTCATAGAGGCCATTATCAATTTCTTCAGATTCAAAAAGGTGCTGCAAGGGAGATTCTTGCTGCGCTTGGACTGTCTGCGGATTGAGCTGAGGAGGCGCGGCTGGTTCATGGACTTACTACGATTGGCTTTGCGCTCCCAACTGAAGTGGCGCGCTCGGTGCCTCGGCTTCATGCGACTGGATCTGCGATCCAAGCTGAAGAGTGGCTTTTAGTTCCTGTTCTTCTTGCGTTTGGGTGCAATTCAACTGTTGGATGCTGCAGATTGTTTCTTTCAGTTCTGGTTCTTTCTGATTCTCATTCTTGCAAAAGTCATGGTCTAGTGCATCATCTTGATTCATATCAAAAATTTCCTAGCTCAAACAATCAATGATATCTAAACCATAAACAGGGGACACATCATGGGGATATTTCATGGCATCATAAACATTAAATTTAATCACTTCCCCTTCAAATTCCATGGTGAGAGTGCCATCATGCACAACCATAGAAGGGACGTCCAAGTAGGATGTCTGAAGAAGTGTTAAAATTGTCTTCCATTGTATCAATAACATAAAAGTCTGCTGGAAAGACAAGTTCATCTACTTGTACTAGAACATCTTCTAGAACTCCTTTTGGATATACCATAGATCTGCCAGCCAATTGAATCACAATTTTAGTGTCTTTCAGTGCACCTGCATTCAAAGAATTGTAAATAGCAAGAGGCATAACATTAATGGATGCACCTAGATCACATATGGCTTTCTTTATCCCAACATTTTCAATTTTGCAAGAAATAGCAACCATTCCTTTTTTCTTTGCATTTAGTTGGAAGTTTTCTTTTTATCACAGTAGTAACAACCTCACCTACACTTACTTTTTCTCTCTCAGCAAGTTTTCTTCTGTTGGTACATAGTTCTTTCAGAAATTTTGCGCACCTGGGAATCTGTTTCACAGGCATCTAGCAGATGTATGTTGATTTCCACTTTTCTGAAGGTCTCAAGGATCTCCTTTTCTTCTTTTTCTTTTTGTGTCCTTTCAAATCTTTTTGGAAAAGGAGGTGGAATTTGGAAACTTACCTGTTGATCAACCTTGTGCGTTGGAGAGGTTTCAGATGGGGGTCGTCCATTTGGCTTGGAGAGGTGGTGCGCAGGTTGTTCAGCTGAAACACCTGTTCTTGCATAGATGACTCTTCTTCATCAGTCTTGGCCTCTTGGAGTTCCTTTCCACTTCTTAAAGTGATGGCACTTACATTCTGTCTGGGATTAGTTTCAGTTTGAGAAGGGAGCTTACCTTGGGATTCAATCTTGCTCATGGATGTGGCCATCTGTCCCATTTGTTGTTGGAGAGTCTGTGCAGAGTTTGCCAGTGTCTCCATCATCTTTTCAAGGTGCTGGATGGAATTTGGAGGTGCTGGTTGGGCTTGATTTCTTTGATAGTTCTGATAGTTCTGGTTGTTGTTAGCCTTTCCATAGCTGAAATTGGAGTGGTCTCTCCAACCTGAATTGTAGGTGTTAGAATATGGATCATGTCTTACCTGACTGTTGTATCCTCCAATGGCATTCACATGCTGGCTATCTTCTTGAAGAGTAGGACATTGATCAGTTGGGTGTCCTACATATGCATAAATCCCACATGGCCTATGTGGCTGGGATGCTTGAGCCTGTTGAGCTTGTCCTTTGGCAAAATTTTTCATAAAAGAGGTCAGTTTAGAAAGCTGAGAAGAAATAGTGGATGTACTTACCTCATTGACTCCTCTCTGAAGTTGCTTTTCTTCTCCATATTGCCTAGATGAGGCTGCAAGGGTGGAGATCAACTCTCTCATCTCCCTAGGCATTTTGTCTGCAATGGAACCTCCACAGGCTACATCAATGAATATTCTTTCTGATGATAGCAAACCTCCATAGAAGAATTCTATGAGTGCCTTATCTGAAATATCATGTTGAGGACAACCTGTACACAATCTTTTAAACCTTTCCCAATAATCATACAAATCCTCGAATGGTTTCTGTCTAATGCTACTGATTTCTCTTCTTATGCCAATGGCTTTAGAAGTTGAGAAGTATTTGTTCAAAAAGGTTATTACCATATCATCCCAAGAAGTGATAGATCCAGTTGGTAAATAAAATAACCAATCCTTAGCATAATCATCAAGTGAAAAAGGAAAAGCTCTCAACTTAACATGATCTTCAGAAATACCTGGAGGTCTCATAGATGAACAGACAATGTTGAACTCTTTCAAGTGCTTGCGTGGATTTTCATTTTCTAAACCTCTAAATTTAGGAAGGAGATGAATCAAACATGTTTTGAGTTCAAAGGGAACTGTCAGAGGTGGATAGGTGATGCAAAGAGGCGCTTGATCACCTATAGGTGCTGCCAACTCTCTCATGGTTCTTTCTCTTGGCATTGGGGCCCTCATGGCTGGATTTTCTTGTATTATTTCATCATGGACAGCATGTCCAGCATGGGCAGCAGGTTATGCCACGTTTTCAGCCATCTCTAGAGTTAGATGGTGCGGTTCAGTGGTTTCAGAAGGTTGTTGTGCAGGGGACTCCTTCAGGTGCGATTTTGGCTTTAGCTGTCTCCTAAAGCCGTAATGCTTGTTTACCTAGTCTCCTGATGGTGCGCTCAATTTTTAGATCGGAAGGCAGCGTCTCCTTGTATCCAGATCTGGTCATGAAAGAAAAACAAACAAGTTAAATCAACTCCCCGGCAACAGCGCCAATTTTTGACTGTCGGTTGTCGAGGCCGGTCAAAAATAACCTTTTCAGTTATCAACAATATTACTACTGCAGATAGTGGTAAAGGATCAAATCCATAGGGAATTGAAAACTTACCTATTCTTCTTATCAAGAGCAAGGAAATTAACTGAAAGCAAGATAAATGGAAAGCAAAATAAAAATAAAGTGCAAGTAAAGTAAAAAAGGGAGGGGGTTTGAGATTGATTTAATTAATCTAATGATGAAAGCAATAAAACAAGGCGAATAATAAAAATAAAGGGAAATCAATAATAAGAAGGCTCTATTTGAAGAATTGGATCCACTTCAGTTGTTGGGATTGATTATTGAAACTTATATTCTTTTGATAGATTCAATATATTAGTTATGGAGATGGAAAACACTTCTCACCACCATGTCTCTCCTTAATCATAAACCAATTAGGGAACGTCCTCTAATTAATTACTAATCAATAAGTTTCCAAGGAACGTTCTTGGGCCTTAGGCATCAAAACAACTGTCAATTGCATTAAGAGATAGAGAGATCCAATCCTAGCTACCCAAACGCATGAGATGTTGCTAGATCAGACAATTTTCTTAGTTTTTACACCAAGTGTTCTTATGTTTGAACAATCCAAGCAATTACGGACTTAAAACTATTCAAACTAACAATATTACCTTGCAATCAAGAATCAAGTGGCCACATTGATCAAAATAACAAAGCAATAATGGAATCAAGCATGAAATTGTATGAATATTGAATAAACCAAAGACAAACAATGTATGTTTAGATCTCACAATCCATAAAACAACTTAAGTTTCAACCAATCTTCAACTAGAATAAAAGGTTTCAACCACTCATGGCTGAAACAAAAACCAAAAATAAAGAAAGGAAGAAGAAAATGAAGAGAAGAAGTGCTTGGAGGCTTGGGGAGCGCCGGCCTTGTGTGGTCCGAAGAGAAGAAGTGCAAGAAGAGATTCGGTCGGCTGGTTTAGGAGAGTTTATATAGGATTAGTGCTGCCCTAGGTCTTACTTGCTACCTAAGAGGCTGCTTGCTGCCTAAGTTATGTCTGAAAAGGAAGGAGGCATGCGGCAAGGCTTTCAGAAGGAATGATGCGCGCGGCAAGGCTTTTAGAAGGAAGGAGGCGCGCAGCTAGGGTGTGCAGAAGGGAAGAGCTGCAATCCAAACTTTCCTTTTTAGGTGGAGCCTTCTTTTGAATTTCAAATTTTGAATACTGAATGCATGAGAGGCAAGTGCATCTTCTTGATATCTCGCTTCCTGAATAGGAAGAAGTGACTGCTGAGGTGTCTACACATTTTTAAACAAGGAAAGAAAGATCTGCAATTTGAATTTCAAGTAATCTGCTGACTGCGCTTTCCTTATCTGTTGTTACTTCTGCACTTTTCTTATTTGAAAACTTTTCTTATTTGGCACTTTTTGGCAGTTTTAAGAGCATTTTCACTAGATTGTCTCTTTATACCTATTTTCTACAAAATAAGATCAAAACCACAAAATTAGGCAGAAATGGTGTAAATTATCATCAATAAAGTCATGATAAATTGGTCTAAATTATGCTCTATCAGTAATTTTTACCAGACCACTTGGGCATTGATCTCATTAATTAAGGCCATAAGGTAGTTTGAACCAAGCTAGGTCCCAAGGCAATGACCACCAGACCGCTTGGGCCTTGGTCCTAGAAAAAAGGTCACCCACACTAAGCGAACTAAGAAAAGGGTATACTGATTAGAAAGCCATTAAAGAATAAGGTAGACCTTCCAAACAAAAATAAATAACAATTAAAGACCATATACGCATGGTTTCATACGGAGCAGAGGCGAGTATCTACCAGCCCGCATTTTTTTTAGGAAATCCAGAGATTACTGCAATCCAAAAACTACGCAGCAGAAAATAAAAATCTCTATTTCCCCTTTCAGGATCCAAGTGATTCATTTATTTTGAAAGGAAAGATAAGAGACTAACCTTTTTCAGCTTGATGAGAAGAGACAGTTCTTGACTGATGGTGCTGCTTTTGAAATGAACACCCTCAATGGTATCCATATAAACATTTTCGTCTGGAGTACTAGCTCTCTTAACGGATGGATAAGCTATGTGCTCCCCAATCTGCAGCCTAGAAAAATGATCACTCCAAAAAAATCTTGCTCCCGCGATTCAAATAACGTCTTTTATTCGTTTTTCCACACTTCTTTTCACAAAAGAGTTGTGTTCATAACCAACTATCATAATTTCGCAGATACTCAAATATCTATGTGGAAAACGAAAATATCCTTTATCTGTAACAGTTACAGATAGACAAATATTATTATCTTATAATAATAAATAATTAATATTAATAATAATAACATTTTTATTATTATTAATTATACTAATGGGCTTTCAGCCTATTAAATTGACATAGCACATCAACGATGTTTTTTTGTGTGTGATCCAATAGACTCATATTAATTGGCAATAAGTCCAGTCCCACAAGGCCCATAAATCATAAGCGGCCTATAGCACGATATTATGACTATCTAATTAATATGAGCATTGATAGTCCGATAAAGCCTAATAAACAGAACATATATTAATCCCTTTGTCACACGATATCTAGTTTAAATATAAGTCATGGTCAATACCAAACTTATAATGTTCAAACTTATGATTTCTCGATCTCTAAGTAGACTGATAAAACCAACTGATATTGATCACACTATTAATTCATTTGAGCTTGGCCATGCATTTTTCAGTCTCACTTATCGAGGGGCCCAGAAGATATCTCTCTCAAAGAGAGGGACAAATTCTATCTTGATTGTTCAATATCCTCTACATAATTTCTATTATACTCAATCATAATATTTATGATTATCTGATTAAAGACAATGTTTGGTTATGTCAAAACATAACAGTTCTTATGTTGGAAACTATGACAATCTCAAGTCAAATGATTAAAAGATAACTATCTTGAGATTCACTTATGACAATAACCCATATAAAATAAGCTATGTGGTAAAACTAAACTATAGAAAGAAAGACAATAGGCAACAAAATTGAATGAAAATCAAACATATATATTTTTTTTATTTATTTTGTAACATCTTCCTTGAGTCGATACTTAGTTTGTTATGTGAATACTCATAGGTGTGATGTTGGTACTTGGTTACTCAACAGATCAAACTGCTCAAAGTTCTTTGTATACTCTTATTTTGAGCTACTGTTTGACGTAAGACGTAGAAGTACATAGAGGGCTCATGCCTACTCCTAGTTACTAAGCAACTCAAAACATTAGAGTAGAAAGTTACTTTTTTTTAGGTATCCAACTTCTATTTAAAAGGTGGATTTTTTTTTTGTAGGTCATAAAGGGAAAGGAAAATAGGCTAAATGATAAAGTTTCAAAATGGTGAATAAAAAATAACTCAAAAAGGGTGGCTAAGGTCTAATGGTCAAAACAAAAAATGCCTATATCATTTCTCCTTGGTGTGAGTATTGATTATTTTTAATTCAGGAAATCTGTCTTAAGACTAGTGAGGCCATGTATATGTCAAGCTTATAGATGCATATTAAATGGTACATGATAAACACTATATAATCTATTTATGAATACATATCTAAAAGCAATAAACGAACTAAGTTAAATAAAAATGAACAACTATAATGATTTAGAAAAAGAAAAAAAATTCTAACGCAATCATTAAGCTTAATTAGATGCACAAAGTTTATTATACTGCAGAAAAAGAAAAAAAAATTATGCATAAGATAAAAAAAATAAGAAAACAATATGCAAAACTATACCCCAAACTTATTTTGACATTGTCGTCAGTGTCATCAAGATAAAACAAATAAACACATAAATAATGAAGGTAAAGTAATAAACAAAATTTACTATTCTGATATTAATGTTGCTAGTCCCTGGCAATAGCGCCAAAAACTTGACAAGCTATGTGATATCTACAAGTGTACGGAATCGTCTCAAGTAATAAAGAGGAAGTAAATTATCGTATCCACAAGGACCGAAAATTAAATATCAAAATATATGTAAATTTAATTATTATTTATACTAATTGTGAAAGATGATTGTAAACTTGAAATAAAATTAATACTTAACAAGGCAGAATTCGTAAAACAATTAATATTAAGTATTAGGGTACCTTAACTTCACTTGGACCTAATTTAATTAGTTGATTTGGTTAACAATCCAAATTTAATTATTAAATCTAGAGCAAATAATTTTAAGGTAATTGACCCTCTCTCCAGACCAAATTAATTAACTAAAGATTATAACCTATTTTCTAATAATCTAATAATTCTCTAATTAATTTCACAAACACTATTATTATTTTGTTTAAGGTTCCACAGGTCAAATCTTCATTCCTAATTCAATTAATATTCCTGTGATATTCAAATTTCAATTTAGTCTTAAAATGTTTTCTTCCGATATTAATCTTAGGATAAAATCATTTAAGCATCCCGTAGGCACTGAAAAGTATTAATATCAAGAATTGAATAATAGATTGATATAGAAAATCAACTCAAATAAATTAAAGAGAATCAATAATCCAAGCTACATCGAGTCCCCTAACAAAAGAATTTAGTTGCTCATATTCGAGAATTCAAAAATAAACTCTATTGAAAAATTTTCAAAATCATCCTAAAATAATTATGAATAGTAAATCAAAAGAATAAGAGAACATAGAAAAACTCTAGATGTATGGATTTCTCCTTCTAGATCTTCTAAATCTTCCTCTTTGAGTTCTTCGTGATTTTCGCAGTGTATATGTGTTCAAGTGGGCAAAAGTTCCTTTAGTCCTCTCAATTATAATGTATTTATACCATATTAAGATACTAATCTGTGACCCTAGGGGAAAATCTAGAGAATTAGGATTTCTGGTAAAAATATAAAGCGTTACGCATGAAAAGGAGCGAAACATGGGTGGTTTACCTCGTGTTTTTCACTGTGAATTTTGGCTCCAATTCTCGTCCAGTGGAAAACATGGGGTACAGAGATAAAATATCGGGTAGAGATAAAATTACAGGGTTACCCTATTTTTTGTCTGTTTCTTTAAAATCTCCCTAAATATTTCCAGATTTTTTCTCTAAAGTGTTTCCTTTATTCCTTGACTTGTTTTGACCTATAAAAATACTAAAAATTAAGTGAAAATATAAAATAATAGACTAAAACTAAAAATTCTATAATTAAACATAAAAATCCAATAAAAGTAAGAAGAATTAATCAAAATAGGCAGATGTGATGTAAAAAATGTATGAATAATTGTATAAAATTTCACCACATCAAATACCTTCAAACCTAGATTTTTGCTTTTCCTCAAGCAAAACAAATATAGAAAAATAAGGAGTATTAATTTTTCAGCAGTATAATAAACAAAGTGCAATCAAAATTTTCTCAATAATTGTGTCAAATTCAATTGTGTCAAATTCAGTAAAGTAACTGATCAGTCCAAATTTAGACCATTTTATCATATTGTTATTGATGTTAATTTGCACTTTTTTCGCCTAATTTTGTAGTTTTGATCTTATTTTGCAGAAAATAGTATAAAGAGGTTATTTGAAGAAAATGCTCTTAAAACTGCCTAAAATGGAATAGAGGAGAGCAAGCATGCCAAGTTGCAACTGAAGAGGAGATAAATAAGGAAAGTGCTAAATAAGGAAAGTGCAGTCAGCAGAGCAATTCGAAATTCAAAATTCAAATCTTCACGAATCCATTTACTTATTGAGGAAGCCAAATATCAAGAAGATGCACATTCAAAATTTGAAATTCAAAATTCAGCTTGTTTAGGAAGCCAAATCTCAAGAAGACATACTTGCCTCCCAAGTCTTACACATTCAAAATTCAAAATTCAAAAGAAGGCTCCACCTCACAAGGAAACTTAGGGCAACACTCCATCCTATCTTTAAGTGCCGCACACCCTATATATGCCTCTCTTCTCCATTCAGCGCAAGCTTCTCCTCTCTCTTTCAATTGAGATTTGGCCGAATGCCTCTCCAAAGCCAAGCCACCGCCGGCTCCATCTCTTCTCCTTCTTCTCTTTCTTTTTGAGTTTTGTTTCAGCCATGAATGGCTGAAACCCTTTTTTTTCTAGTTGAAGATTGGTTGATACTTTAGTTATTTTATGGATTGGGAGATCTGAATATACATTGTTTATCTTTTGTTTTTCAATATTCATGCAATCTCATGCTTAATTCCATTGTTGCGTTGTTATTTTGATCAATATGGCCAATCGATTCTTGATTGCAAGGTAATAATTTGTTAGTTTGGATAGTTTTAAGTCCATAATTGCTTGGATTGTTCAAACACAAGTAACTCTTGGTGTAATAACTAAGAAAATTACATGATCTAGCAATATCACCATGCGTTTGGGTAGCTAGAATTAGGTCTCTCTATTTCTTAATGCAATTGACAGTTGTTAGATGCTTAAGGCCCAAGGACGTTCCTTGGCAACTTGTTGATTAGTGATTGGTTAGAGGACGTTCCCTAATTAATTTATGTTTAAGGAGGGATATGGTGGTGAGAAGCG
The DNA here is from genome assembly GCF_001659605.2 of Manihot esculenta. NCBI lineage: Eukaryota > Viridiplantae > Streptophyta > Magnoliopsida > Malpighiales > Euphorbiaceae > Manihot > Manihot esculenta. The sequence continues at coordinate 12,966,015 of NC_035176.2, read as the reverse complement.
TCTTCCATCTCCATAACTAATTTATTGAATCAAACAAAGGAACCTAAGTATCAATGATCAATCCCAATAACTGAAGTGGATCCAATTCTATATCAATGATCAATCCCAACAACTGAAGTGGATCCAATTCTTCAACTAGAGCTTTTCTCATATTTGAATTCCTTTACTTTAATTATTCGCTTTACTTTACTGCTCTCACCATTAGTTTAATTGAATCAATCTCAAAACCTCCCCTTTATTTTACTTTCAGTTTATTTTACTTTCCGTTTATTTTCTTCATCTTGTTAAGGAAAATATGTAAGTATCAATTCCCTGTGGATTCGATCCTTTTGCCACTATCTGCAGCTGTAAAATTATTGATAAACAAAAAGGTTATTTTTGACCGGCTTCGACAACCGCACAATCAGTAACATAATTTCAAATAATAGGTCATTAAAACTTATTCATACATTAATGTTTAGCAAAATTCAAATCTTTACTTGTAATTAAATATTCACAAATAATTAATGTAGTATGCATCATGTAATCAAACAATAGACATATATTTACTGATATCTTAACCACCTCAAATTAGTTTCTGTAGCTCAAGCTTCTTTTCATTCTCCCATTCTAAGCAAATTCACTACATTTTCATTATTATAGCACTCACAAATAAAGAGATCAAGAAGACTTTTACATGGGATAAAGATAGATATATGGTAAAATTAAGCTATAGAAAGAAAGACAATAGGCAACAAAATTGAATGAAAATCAAACATATATTTTAAATATTTATTTATTTTTATTTATTTTGTAACATCTTCCTTGAGTTGATAATTATCTTGTTACGTGAATACTCATAGGTGTGATGTTGGTACCTAGTTACTCAACAGATCAAACTACTCAAGGTTCTTTGCATAATCTTATTTTGAGCCACCATTTGATGTAAGACGTAGAAGTACACATAGGGCTCATGTCTACTCCTAGTTACTAAGCAACTCAAAACATTAGAGTAGAAAGTTACCTTTTTTTTAGGTATCCAACTTCTGTTTAAAAGGTGGGATTTTTTTTTGTAGGTCCTAAAGGGAAAGTAAAATAGGCTAAAGGATAAAGTTTCAAAATGGTGAACAAAAAATAACTCAAAAAGGGTGGCTAAGGTCTAATGGTCAAAATAAAGAATGTCTATATCATTTCTCCTTGGTGTGAGTACTGATTATTTGTAATTCATGAAATCTGTCCTAAGACTGGTGAGGCCGTATATATGTCAAGCTTATAGATGCATATTAAATGGTACATGATAAACACTATATAATCTATTTATGAATACATATCTAAAAGCAATAAACAAACTAAGTTAAATAAAAATGCACAACTATAATGATTTAGAAAAAGAAAAAAAATTCTAACGGAATCATTAAGCTTAATCAAATGCACAAAGTTTATTATATTGCTGAAAAAGAAAAAAAAATTATGCATAAGATAAAAAAAAAAAAGAAAACAATATGCAAAACTATACCCCAAACTTATTTTGACATTGTTGTCAATGTCATCAAGATAAAACAAATAAACACATAAATAATGAAGGTAAAGTAATAAACAAAATTTACTATTCTGATATTAATGTTGCTAGTCCCTTGCAACAGCGTCAAAAACTTGACAAGCTATGCGATATCTACAAGTGTACGGAATCGTCTCAAGTAATAAAGAGGGAGTAAATTATCGTATCCATAAGGACTGAAAATTAAATATCAAAATATTTGTAAATCTAATTATTATTTAGACTACCAATTGTGAAAGATGATTGTAAACTTGAAACAAAATCAGAAAATAAAATTAAGACTTAACAAGGCAGAATTCGTAAAACAATTAATATTAAGTACTAGGGTACCTTGATATCATTTGGACCTGATTCAATTAATTTATTTGATTAATAATTCAATTTTAATTACCGAATTTAGAGCAAATAATTATAAGGTAATTGACCCTCTCTCCCGAGTAAGGCAAAATTAATTAAATAAAAATTATCACCTATCTCCCAATAATATGATAATTCTCGAATTAATTTCACAAATACTATGATTATTTTTTCTAAGGTTCCACAGGTCAAATCTTCATATATAGTTCAATTAATATTCCTGTAATATTCAATTCCCAATTCTTGTAAAATATTTCCTTCCAGTATTAATATTAAGATAAAATCATTCAAGTATCCCATAGGTATTCAAAAATATTAATCTCAAGAATTAAATAATAGATTGATATAGAAAATCAATTCAAATAAATTAAAGAAAATCAATAATCTAAGCTACATCAAGTCCCCTAGCAAAGGAATTTAATTGCTCATGTTCAAGAATTCAACAATAAACTCTATTGAGAAATTATCCAAAATCATCCTAAAATAATTATTAATGATAAATCAAAAGAATAAAAGAAGAAAGAAAAACTCTAGATATATGGATTTTTCCTTCTAGATCTTCTAAATCATTCTCTTTGAATTCTTCGCGATTTTCATTGTGTATATATGTTCAAAAGTGAGCAAAAAGTCCTTTAATCTCTCAATTATTATGTATTTATACCCTTTTGAGACCCCTAATCCGTAGCCATAGGGGAAAACCTAAAGAATTAGAACTACTGGTAAAAACATGGGGCATTATGCACGAAAAGGAGCGAAACACGGGGTAGATCATGAAAATACGGGTCTACCTTGTGTTTTTCACTGTGAATTTTGGCTCCAATTCCCGTCCAGTGGAAAACATAGTGTACAGAGATAAAACATGAGGCAGAGACAAAGACACAGGATTACCCCATGTTTTTGTCTATTTCTTCATAATCTCCTCAAATTTTTCCAGATTTCTCTCTAAAATGTCTCCTTTCCTTGACTTATTTTGACTTATAAAATTATTAAAAATTAAGTAAAAACATCAAATAATAGACCAAAACTAAAATTTTTATAATTAAACATAAAAATCCATTAAAACTAAGAAGAATTAATCAAAATAGGTGGATGTGCTGTAAAAAATGTATGAATAATTGTGTAAAATTTCACTACATCAAAGAATGAAACCTACCATAGTTTACTGACATAATATGATATATTTTTGAGATTCGCACCTAGATTTTCCCAAGTTACCTACATATCTTTTGTTAGGAAGAAGTAGAATCAACATAGTTAAAGAAACACCAAACTACCTACCCTGAGTCTAATGCAAATGCTTTTGAGCGTACTTTGTACCATTAATAGAGCATAAATTAGTCCATTTTATCTTGATATTATTGATGATTATTTACATCATTTCTGTTTAATTTAGTGCTTTTGATATTATTTTGCAGAAAATGGTGTAAAAGGACATTTTGGAGAAAATCCCCCTAAAAACTGCCTTATTTGGAGCAAAAGAGTGCAAGCCTGCTAAGTTGAAACCAAGTCAATCTAAATAAGGAAAGTGCTAAATAAGGAAAGTGGCAAATATAGAAAGAACATTCAGCCAAGGCAATTTGAAATTCAAATTTCAAATCTTTAAGTAGCCTTTTCCTTGTTCAAGAAGCCAAGTCTCAAGTTGCCATAAACGAAGAGCCAAATAAGGAAAGTATTTTGAAATTCAAATCTCCAAGATTTATATTCAAATTTTGAATTTCAAGATTCAGCTTATTAAGGAAGCCAAATCCAAATATCACATGTTTCCCACTTCATGCTATGCACCTTCAAAATTTAAATTGCAAAAGGAGGCTTCACCTTCCTTAATTGTGCATGGGCAGCAAGGATGGTGTGAAGAGGCTTCATGGGCACCTTGGCCAGCATCTTGAAGACACTTGGGCAGCAAGCAAAGACCAAAGGTCCCACTCCTTGCACTTGAACACATGCCCCACGTTTTTCCCTTCTCACATGTGCATGGATGGCACATCTTGGACCAATGGCATTTTGGGCAGCCTCTTGAAGTCTTTTGGGCAGCCTCTTGACACCTTGGGCAGCCTCTTCACTAATTAGGAAGCAAGTATCATCTAGGGCAACACTTTTCAAGTAAAAAAAGATACATAAGGAGCCTCCCCATGCTCTTTCAAGCCCCCCTTAGAGACACCTATGGGATTGCAAGTGGCCACATCTCTTCTTCTACCTTTCTTCTTTTCTTTATTTTTTTGATTTTTGTTTCAGCCATGAGAGGCTGAAACCTTTTATTCTAGTTGAAGATTAGGTGATACTTTAGTTGTTATATGGATTGGGAGACTTGATCAAACATTGTTTAACTTTTGGTTGTTCAATATTTGTGCAATTTCATGCTTGATTTCAATATTGCTTTGTTGTTTAGATCTACGTTGATTCTTGATTGCAAAGTAATAATATGTTAGTTTGGATGATTTAAGTCCGTAATTGCTTAGATTATTCAAACATAAGAACATTTGGTGTAAAAATTAAGGAAATTGTATGATCTAACGACATCTCATGCATTTGAGTAGTTAGGATTGGATCTCTCTATCTCTTCATGCAATTAACAATTGTTTTGATGCCTAAGGCCTAAGGACATTCTATGGCAATTTGTTAATTAGTAATTAATTAGAGGACGTTCACTAATTGGTTTAATCATAAGGAGAGACATGGTGGTGAGAAGCGTCTTCCATCTCCATAATTAATCTATTGAATCAATCAAAAGAAATTAAGTGTCAATGATCAATCCCAACAACTGAAGTGGATCCAATTCTTCAACTAGAGCTTTCTTATTATTTATTTCTCTTTTATTTTATTATTCGCTTATTTTATTGCTTTCAGTAGTTGTTTAATTGAATCAATCTCAAACCCCTCCATTTTACTTTCAGTTTAGTTGGTTTCAGATTTATCTCGTTTCAATTTATTTGCTTTCAGTTTATTTCGCTTTTAGTTATTTGCTCTCAGTTAATTCTCGTTTCAGTTATACCCTTTCAGTTATTTGCTTTCAGTTAATTCTCGTTTCAGTTATTTCTCTTTTAGTTATTTGCTTTCAGTTAGTTCTCATTTCAGTTTATATCTCTTTCAGTTTATTTTTGTTTCAGTTAATTCTCTTGGTCTTGATAAGAAAAATAGGTAAGTTCTCAATTCCCTATGGATTCGATGCTTTCACCACTATCTATAATTGTAAATTTGTTGATGACCAGAAAGGTTATTTTTGACCGGCTTCGACAACCACGAGTCAAAAATTGGCGCCGTTTCCGGGGAGTTGATTTAACTTATTTGTTTTCTTTCACGACCAAAAAAAAAAAGCACCACCGAATCTGCCTCTGAAGAAGTCACCATCGCAGATCTGAATCATGGATGAGGTAAGTTGTAATACCCGGCTAGAGTCCGGCATCGGACTTCTACTTTCCGATGGAATTTCTGATGTCGGAAGTCTCTAAAAGGGTTAGAGTGATGTTTTTCTCAAATGTTTTGGTATGTTTCATAGTTTTTAACCATAAGGCAATGAGTTTTTGAGTGAAATGAACCAAGGCAGAAAAGCCAGGTTCGGCCGCCGAAGTTGAGGTTCGGCCGCCGAACATGCATGGCTTTCGGTTTCACGTGTGGCCGCCGAAGGTGGTCTGGCCAGCCACCTATAAATGGCCCTCAGTCGGTTGAAGCGGTAAGCACCGTTTCTTTCACTTGCTGAGGTGAAACTCTGTCCTTTGTGAGTATTTCTTCATGTTTTCATGAAATCATGCAAAGATTTGATTAGTTTTTATGATCTTTTGAAGGTTTTAAGCTAAAAACTCAAAGGTGTGAAGTTTGGAGAGTTTGAAGGAGAGTTGCTCCAAAACTCCACGTTAGGATCATTCATCTACTTGTTTTCCAAAGGTAAGTGAAGATCCTGAGCTTGTTTTTATGTTTTCTAAAGGTTTTATGGGGTTTATGGAGAGAGTTGCATGAATAGGGTTATTTGTGAGGTTTTGTTGATTTTGTGAGTAAAGCTTGTTTCTGTGTTGTTTTTGTTGTGTGTTTGGGGTTTTAAGGTAGTTTCTGACCCCTTTGAGCATATACATGAGTGTATGCAAGTTGAGGAATTGAGATGGGTGAGTTTGAGAAGGTTTTGGTGTTTTTGGCGAGAGGCAGGGCAAGTTTCTGCCCTGCTGATGAACTCATGTTCGGCAGCCGAAGGTACATTCGGCCGCTGAACCCCTGAGGAGGTGTGAGGAGGTGGCTTCGGCTGCCTAAGCTTGCCCTCGAGCTTTTGGACTTTCGGCTCTGGAGGGGAGTTTGGCCGCCGAAGGTGCCGCCGAAGGTTAGAGACTTTCATCTCTGGAGTGCCTTTTGGCCTCCGAAACTTGCCCCCGAAAGGGTTCGGCTGCCGAAAGTAGAGTTTCGGCCGTCGAAGGTGCTTGAGTTTTGTCTCTGGAGAAGACTTTCGGCCGCCGAACCTGCCGCTGAAAGTGTTCTGTCCAGCTTTCCTTTGCATGCTTTGCATGGATGTTTGAGTAAGTTTAAGGGGAGTCTTGGGGAGTTTAATAGAGTTGTTTATACGCTAGTTTGGTCCCTCATTTGAGTCTCTCTGTATAGGTACAGACCAGAGGAACCAGAGAGAGCAGCAGTGAGTACTGCTCCAGAGTGTTCAGAGCCTGCAGAGTCAGTCCAGTTAGCTAGAGGTGAGTGGAACTACCCTTAACTCTTTTAACTGCACAATGGAATGTTTTAGCATATTTCATGCATCATGACTATGCAATAGGTTGATTGCATTAGTATCCACGAATATGTTGCATTGCATAGTTATTTGGTGATGTGAGTGAATACTGAATGATCCAATAGTCTCAGACAGGAAGTCCAGGAGCCTTTGACTACGCCCTGGCAAGTATAGTAAAGACCAGGAGCCTTTGACTACGCCCTGGCAGGTATAGTAAAGATCAGGAGCCTTTGACTACGCCCTGGCAATGGTAAGTACAGAGGTGTTATATACACATATACATATATGACAGGAAGACCAGGTGTAACGACCCGAAAATCAGACCGCTACCGGCGCTAGGATCCAGATCGGCTTAAGGCCACCTGTAACGACCCCAAAATGGACCGTCACCGGCGCTAGGATTCAGGTCGGCTTAAGGCCGCCAGAACCCGTAGCAAGCCTGCTATACTCTCTGTGTACCTGTAAACCTCATACATGATCATACATATTCTGTGAAAATAAAACTCTTTTCTGAACCAAGGCTTAACCTGTGCATGCACTATCTCTGTACTCTGTACTCATGTACTCTGTACTCTGTATCCCTGACTAGAGCTTGCTCTAGATGGGCTATCTCATACCTGTTAAGCCTGGTCTTCACATACAGGAAAACATATATACATATACAGATCATGTACAAAACATACATCACTAGGTCACTAGGTCAAGCAACAACTATTACATCTCTTTAATATTACATGTCCACTCTAAGCTATTACAGATCTCTTTACTTTTCCTGTACTCTGCTGGACTGTCCCTGTACACTGTACACTGAACCTGCAAAACTGGGGTTAAGGGAGTGGGATGAGCTTTATAGCCCAGTGAGTAGAACAGTAAAACATCTCAGTAAAAGATGATCTCATGGAATGCACCATATCACAGACAAGCCACATCACGAGTAAACCTGTCACCACATAGTCCCAGTAACTCTGTGCCAGGGCGTAGAATCGAGCACCTGGTCTTCCTGTCATATATGTATATGTGTATATAACACCTCTGTACTTACCATTGCCAGGGCGTAGTCAAAGGCTCCTGGACTTTGCTATACCTGCCAGGGCGTAGTCAAAGGCTCCTGGACTTCACTATACGTGCCAGGGCGTAGTCAAAGGCTCCTGGACTTCCTGTCTGAGACTATTGGATCATTCAGCATTTACTCACATCATCAAATAACAATGCAGTGCAACATCTTCGTGGATACTAATGCAATCACCCTATGGCATAAACATGATGCATGAAATATGCTAAAAGCAATTTGTGGTTCAATTAAAAGTCATAAGTTTAGTTCCACTCACCTCCGGCTATCTGGACTGACTGACTCTGCAGGCTCTGCAACTCTGGAGCAGTACTCACTGCTGCTCTCTCTGGTTCCTCTGGTCTGTACCTAGACAGATAGACTCAAATGAGGGACCACATTACTGTATCAATACTTTTATTAAACTCCCCCAAGAAACCCCTGAAACTCACTTAACTAGCTATGCAAAGCATGCAAAAGAAAAGCTGGACAGGACACTTTCGGCGGCAGGTTCGGCGGCCGAATGTCCTCTCCAGAGACGAAACTCAAGCACCTTCGGCGGCACCTTCGGCGGCCGAATCCCCCAAACAGAGCCGAACATGCAAAACCACTCGGGGGCAAGCTGTGGCAACCAAGTCACCATGCAGGAGGTTCGGCGGCCGAATAAACTTTCGGCTGCCGAACCTGAGTTCATCCAGAACTCAGCTTCAACGGCAAACCATCTCCTTCTTTCCTTCAACTTCTCAAACCATGCAAACTTCACCTCCTCAACATACATATACTCATGTATATGATCACAGGGGTCCAAGACTAGCTAATAACCCCTAACAACAAAACAAACATAACACATAAACATATATACATGCATAACTCATCAAAACCACTACTTCTCACTTAAACATGCATCTCTCTCCCTTAACTTCCATAAAACCTGCACAAAACACATAAACAGGTTTTTAGATCTTCCCTTACCTCTATAAACAGGAAGATGCACGTACTGAACAAGGGAAACGGACCAACTCTTCTTTACCCTCACAAACTCTCTTTTGCTTCAAACCCTTCAAAACTTGGTAAATGAGCACACTCCTGCATGAGCTGCTCAAAACACTTACAGATGAGTCATAGAAGACGTGGCTAATTCATGGCAAGAATCTGAGGCCAACATCTGTCAAAAGCCATGACTCAGCTGGCTGGCCAACCCATCGTCGGCTGCCCAATCACATGCAAGACCATGCAACATTCGGGGGCCAAACTTGAAAGCCGAACAGGGAGCACTTTCGGCGGCCGAACTTACCTTCGGCGGCCGAACTTGGCTCAACTGCCTTAGGTCCATTTCAACTCAAAACTAGAAAACTGTAACCCATAACACACCTTATGACACTTAGAAAACATAACTCCTACCCTTAGATAGAGTCCCAACACCCCGAATTCCACCAGACAACAGGAATTCCGGTGCCGGACTCTAACCGGGTATTACATTCTCCCCTCCTTAAGAACATTCGTCCTCGGATGTTCCTAAAACACACAATTAACACATGAAACGGAGAAAACTAACCTCAAAACAAATATGGATATTGCTGGAGCATAGACTCCCGCGTCTCCCAGGTGCACTCTTCTAGATTATGGTGGTTCCATAACACTTTCACCATCGGAATCTCCTTGTTCCTTAGCTGTCTGATCTGCGTGTCCAGAATCCGCACTGGCTGCTCTATATAGGTGAGATCTGTCTGAATCTCCACCTCAGGCTCACTCAGAACCTGATTCGGATCTGACACAAACTGTCGTAGCATAGAAACATGAAATACCGGGTGAATCCTCTCCATAGAAGCAGGTAAATCCAGCTTATACGACACATTTCCGATCCTCTGCAACACCTCAAAGGGTCCAATGTACCGTGGAGCCAATTTACCTTTCTTCCCAAAACGAACCACTCCTTTCATTGGAGACACTTTCAGCAATACCCAATTACCCTCTTGAAACTCTAACTGTTTTCTGCGAACGTCTGCATAACTTTTCTGTCTACTCTGAGCTGTTCTGATTCTCTCTCTGATCATGGGCACCATTCTACTGGTAATGTCTACTAACTCTGGCCCTGCAAGAGCCTTCTCTCCTACCTCTTCCCAGCAAACAGGGGATCTGCACTTCCTCCCATACAAAGCTTCATAAGGAGCCATCCCGATGCTAGCATGATGACTGTTATTGTAGGCAAACTCCACCAAAGGTAGATGCTGCCTCCAAGAACCGCCAAAGTCTAACACACATAGTCGAAGCATATCCTCTATGGTCTGGATGGTCCTTTCTGACTGTCCATCAGTCTGTGGGTGGAAAGCAGTACTAAAATCCAATCTCGTGCCCATCGCACTTTGCAGACTCCGCCAAAAGCGGGAGGTAAACTGAGGTCCTCTGTCTGAAACTATAGACACTGGAACTCCATGTAATCTCACTATCTCATCCAGATAGACCTATGCCAGCTTATCCACAGAATAGTTACTCCGTACTGGAAGAAAATGAGCAGATTTCGTGAGTCTGTCCACAATCACCCATATCGAGTCTATCCTGTTGGATGCTACTGGTAAACCCACTACAAAATCCATGGCGATGTTCTCCCATTTCCACTCTGGAATCGGTAATGGGTTAAGCATTCCGGCTGGTTTCTGATGCTCTAATTTCACCCTCTGACAAACCTCACAGGCTGTCACGAACTGCGCCACTTCTTTCTTCATGGCTGGCCACCAATAGACCCTTTTCAGATCCTGATACATCTTGGTGGTTCCTGGGTGAACACTATATCTCGCATTATGAGCTTCCCTCATAATGTCTTCCTTCACACTGCCCTTATCTGGTACACAAAGGCGACTCCCATAGCGAAGGATCCCTTTGCTGTCAAATCGAAACTCTGTGTTATTGCCTGACTGAACAGTCTTGGCAATTTTCATCAACTCAGGGTCCTCATGCTGTTTCTGAGCTATCTGCTCCAGAAACACAGGTGTCACTCTCATCTGTGCGATCAACGCACCTGTACCAGACAACTCGAGCTGTAATCCCTCGTCAAAGAGCTTATAAAGCTCCATCACAACTGGTCTCCGCTCTGCTGCTATATGGGATAAACTACCTAGTGACTTCCGGCTTAGGGCGTCTGCGACAACATTCGCCTTACCCGGATGATACTGGATCTTACAATCATAATCACTGAGCAATTCTACCCATCTCCTCTGCCTCAAATTTAGCTCTCTCTGACTCAAGATGTACTGTAAACTCTTGTGATCAGTGAAGATCTCGCATTTAACCCCGTAGAGGTAATGCCGCCACATCTTAAGTGCAAAGATAACTGCTGCCATCTCTAGGTCATGGGTAGGGTAATTCAACTCATGCTTCTTCAACTGTCTAGAAGCATAAGCTATCACCTTATCACTCTGCATCAAAACACAACCCAATCCCACTCGAGATGCATCACAGAACACTGTGAAATCCTCATGACTAACAGGCAGAGCTAGCACTGGTGCTGATGTCAATCTCCTCTTGAGCTCCTCAAAGCTCTCTTCACACTGGGCTGACCAGACAAACTTCTGGTTTTTCTGAGTCAGTTTGGTCATAGGAGCTGCTATCTTTGAGAAGTTCTGAACGAACCTCCTGTAGTAACCTGCCAGTCCCAGAAAGCTTTTAATCTCAGTCACTGTTGTGGGTCTGGGCCAGTTAGCTACAGCCTCTATCTTCTTGGGGTCTACCTCAATACCCTCTGCTGATACCACATGTCCCAAGAAGGCAATGCTCCGTAACCAAAACTCACACTTCGAGAACTTGGCATATAAACCATGCTCTCTCAGTGTCTGCAGTACTATCCTCAGATGCTGGGCATGCTCCTCTGCATTTCTGGAATACACTAAGATATCATCGATAAACACAATGACAAAGTGATCCAGAAACTCACTGAATACCCTGTTCATGAGATCCATAAATGCTGCAGGGGCATTAGTCAACCTGAACGGCATCACTAAGAACTCATAATGCCCATATCTGGTCCGGAAAGCTGTCTTAGGCACATCTGCCTCTCTGACTCTCAACTGATGATACCCAGATCTCAGATCTATTTTCGAGAAACAACCTGCTCCAGCTAGCTGGTCAAATAGATCATCAATCCGAGGTAAGGGATATCTATTCTTGATAGTGACCTTGTTCAACTGTCTGTAGTCGATACAAAGTCTAAGGGATCCATCCTTCTTTCTGACAAAGAGCACTGGAGCACCCCAAGGTGAGGTACTAGGGCAGATGAAACCCTTATCTACCAAGTCCTGCAACTGTTCTTTCAACTCTGTTAACTCAGCTGGCGCCATCCTGTAGGGAGGAATCGAGATAGGTCTGGTACCTGGCAGTAATTCAATTTCAAACCCTATCTCCCTATCAGGAGGTAGTCCTGGCAAATCGTCTGGGAACACATCGAGAAACTCTCGGACTACTGGTACTGTGGCTGGTTCCCTCACCTGACTGTCTAGCTCTCTCACATGAGCTAGAAACCCCTGACAACCCCTCCTAAGCAAACGACGAGCCTGAAGGGCTGAAATCATACCTCTGGGTGTACCTCTCCTGTCTCCTCTGAAGACACACTCTGACCCATCCTGGTCTCTGAGACTCACTAACTTCTCTCTACAGTCCAACGTAGCACTATATGTAGATAACCAATCCATCCCTAGAATGACATCAAAATCGTCAAATCTAGAACCACAAGGTCAGCTGGAAGGCATCTACCCTCAATAAACACTGGACTGAAACGACAGACTGACACTGCCACTGATGGGTCACATCTAGGTCCACTGACCCAGAGAGGATACTCTAACTCAGAACTGATCAAACCCAATCTCTCTATGGCTCTCGAAGCAATAAAGGAATGAGAAGCACCGGGGTCCATCAAAGCATACACATCTGAACACCCAATGATGAGATTACCTGACACCACTGTGTTCGACGTGTTAGCCTCCTCCTGTGTCACTGTGAAAATCCGTGCTGGGGCTACCGGATTTCCACCTCGGGAACCTGCTGCTGAAGTAGAGGCTACCCCTTCCTCTACCTCTGCCACTAGTCTGAGGCATGACTGGAGCTGCTGGCCGTACAACTGGCTGTACCACACTGCCTGAACTCATCTGCTGGGATGGTGCAAAAGTCATCTGCGGACAATCCCGAGCAATATGCCCTTCCTGTCCACATCGAAAACAAGCTGTAGATCCCAACCGACAAACTCCTCCATGTGGTTTTCCGCATCGTCTGCAGACTGGAGCTGTGCCAGAGCTTGAGCCACTACCTATTCCCAGACCTGACTTGACTTTACTCCAGAACTTACTCTTTGTTCCTTTTGCTCTATCCCATCTTTTACTGCTTGGTGTGGGGCTTTAGAACCCGAAGCCTGTGCCTTTGACTGTTTCTGAATATTGGCACTAGCTTCCATTTTCCTGGCTGCGTCTACTATAGTATGGAAACTCTCCTTTTCTGCTGGAAGAATCAAGGAAGCATACCTGGGATGCAGTCTCATAGTATATCTCCTTGCTTTCTTCTGATCAGTATCATAGGCTTGACCCACGTACTGAAGCAGATCCAGGAACTTATCTGTGAATTCATCAACACTCATCTCATCTGTCTGTCGCAACTGTTCAAATTCAATTACTTTCATCTCCCTCGAACTGTCAGGAAAAGCCCACCCTGCAAACTCATTGGCGAACTCTCCCCATGACATGCTGTCCATTCTAGGCTCCACATAATTCTAAACCATTCTCTGGCTTTCTTGCATTTTATTGTGAAACCTGCCATCTCAATGGCTCTCCTATCATCT